>NW_023425530.1:0-650000 GCF_014108245.1 Pipistrellus kuhlii
CCTGCGGGGTTCTGTCTTAGTTTATGATGTGCTAATCCCCACGCCTTTTTTTATTTTTGATATTTATTATGATTTCTGATGATGTTGCTTGAAAATATCTTTTATTTTAAATATATTTTATTGCCGAAACCGGTTTGGCTCAGTAGATAGAGCGTCGGCCTGCAGACTGAAAGGTCCAGGGTTCGATTCCGGTCAGGGGCATGTACCTTGGTTGCGGGCACATCCCCGGTGGGGGGTGTGCAGGAGGCAACTGGTCGATGATTCTCTCATCGACGTTTCTAACTCTCTATCCCTCTCTCTTCCTCTCTGTAAAAAATCAATAAAATATATTAAAAATAAATAAATAAAATCAATAAAACATTAAATAAAAAATATTTTTTATTAATTTTTTTTTTACAGAGAGGAAGGGAGAGGGACAGAGAGTTAGAAATGTCGTCGATGAGAGAGAAACATCGATCAGCTGCCTCCTGCATGACCCCCACTGGGGATGTGCCCACAACCAAGGTACATGCCCTTGACCGGAACTGAACCCAGGACCCTTCAGTCCCAGACCGACGCTCTGTCCACTGAGCCACGTGGTCAGGGCGGAGCCATGTCTTGGTGCCGGTTTGGGGCACCCTCAGCCCTGGCCCCAGAGAGGACCCGCCCGCCGTGCAAGGGCCTCAGCGGGTGTGTCGCCCGCAGGTTCCAGGACCCCACCCAGTGGGTGGCCTACGCCGGCACCACGCAGCTCAGCGGCGCCGAGGCCAGCACGGTGCGCGCCCGCGTGGCCCAGATCATCCCGCACCCCTCCTACAACCCCGACACCGCCGACTTCGACGTGGCCGTGCTGCGGCTGGCCAGCCCGCTGCCCTTCGGCCGCCACGTGCAGCCCGTGTGCCTGCCCGCCACCACGCACGTCTTCCCGCCCCGCAGGAAGTGCCTCATCTCCGGCTGGGGCTACCTCAAGGAGGACTTCCGTAAGCTCCCTCCCGTGCCCCCTCCCCTCCCCTCCCCCTTCCCCTCCCCTCCCCTGTCCTCCCCTCCCCAGTCCTCCCCTCCCCTGTCCTCCCCTCCCCTGTCCTCCCCTCCCCTGTCCTCCCCTGGGCCCCTCCCCTCCCCTCCCCTTCCTCCCCTGTCTCCTTCCTCCCCTCCCTTCGCCTCCCCTCCCCTGTCTTTCCCCTGTCCCTCCGGTCCCCCCTTCCTCCCTCCCCTCCCCCACCTCCCCTCCCCTGTCCTCTCCTGTCCTCCCCTGTCCTCCCCTACCCTTCCTCTCCCCTCCCCTGTCTCCCCTCCCCTCCTCTCCCCTCCCCTGTCCTCCCCTCCCCTGTCCTCCCCTCCCTGTCCTCCCCTCCCCTCCCATCCCCTGTCCTCCCCTCCCCTGTCCTCCCCTCCCCTCCCCCCTCCCCTGTCTTCCCCTCTCCTCCCCTCCCCTCCTCTCCCCTCCCCTCCCCTCTCCTGTCCCCCTCCCTCCCCGCTGGCTGCCAGGAGCAGGCTTAACCACACAGCGCTCCCCGTTACCCACGATTCCCACTTGCTAATGTGTATCTGGAACCCCGAGTAGATACAGATGGGAATTTTGTGCTCTATTGCGGGCGCTTGAGTTGAGGACAAGCATGTTCTCATTAAGGTGAAGCCCTGCCTCCTTGTTTCAGCTCAGACTGTCAGCGAGGGTCCTCTTCATGGTATATTTACCGCCATGTTTTTGGGGGGGATTTGTGGGTTTTGTTTTTTTTGCATTTTTGTGCTTTCTGTGGCTGATTTTGCTGCCCCCTAGTGTGGCACACGAAGGCTGCCTGTGCCTCAGAGAAAAAAACGGCGTTAGATCAACTTCGTTTAGGCACGAGTTACAGCACCGCTGGCCTTGCGCTCAAGGTCACTGAAGGAGCACAGGGCTCCGCTGAGGAGACAGGCGAGGGTATTTATGAGGAAGGCAAGAGGAACGGTTACACCTACAGATGTTAGAAATAAGGCGAGCCCCCGAAGTCAGGGGTCCTGGTAGAACACAAAACACGCGGGAGCCAGGCAGCAAGGCAAACGTATTTACTGCCACGTGGAAGGGTGTGCACACGAGGTCTGGAAGCGCCTGCACACGGAGCAGGCAGGTGCTCGGCTTTATAATCCCTGACACATGCGACCTGTCCTTTGCTCTTGATTGGAGCTCAGGTGCACAGTCTTTCTCGATTGGCTAATTCAAAGAGAGGGGGGTTGGCCTTTGCAGTTTCAAGATGGCGGCCCCCTGGGGAGCTGCAAGCCATGCGGCCAACATGGCGGCTGCCAAGTCACGCAGTCCAAAATGGCCGCCGTCTAAACTGCTCTTTGACAGAGAAGATGACTTGTTTGTTCTCACGGTGCCCACAGCATGACATAGTGGTGTTTATCCTGAAAACTGCTTTTCCTCTTCAGCCTGGTAGCTGTCCACCCGGCAGTCACAATCTCTGCTTTCTTACTGTCTTTGCCAACAGTTCTTTGGGACACAAGGTTGCCCAAGCCCAGCCCAAGGGTTATTTAGCCCTGTTTTTTGTTTGTTTGTTTGTTTGTTTTAGTGAACCAATAAAGCTTTATCTATGAAAACAACTAGTGGAGATTCCAGTTAAGCACGTGCGTACACACACACACACACACACACACACACACACGCACACATACATGTGGCCTGAGAGATATGGTTGCTGACCCTTGCTCTGAGTCACAGTGGGATTAGTGGGAATGAAGATATGTCAGACGTGGTTTGCCTTGTTTAACATCCCACGGCTTGAGGCCTGAGAGGTGCACGGCAGTTCTGGATGGCAGCTCTGACTCCGTTTGGGAGTGGCTCCATTCCTTTGGACAGAGGTACAGGCCGTCCTCAGTTATGTCAGAATAGATGTACGTTGTTTTGTGGTTACGTTGCCATTTCCCATTTATTTATTAAAAAAGGAAAAAAAGTCCCGTCATTTCGACATATGTACATCTGTGCTTTATCTTTTTTATTATTTATTTAAGCACAAGTAAAGGTCAGGAATTGTTATCTTTTAAATTTTTTTTTACTGTTTCACTTCGTAGCTGCTGTGTGTGCTCCGTGTGACGCAGGTGCTCATGTAGGTGGGTTCTGACTTACGGCGAAAATTGCCTTCCGTTGAGACGTAGGCATGGATCTCCGACGTAACCCGAGGACCTACTGTATATTGAATACGGCTTCTTTTTATATATATGTATCTTTTTAAAATATATATTTTTATTGATTTTTTACAGAGAGGAAGGGAGAGGGATAGAGAGTTAGAAACATCGTTGAGAGAGAAACATAGATCACCTGCCTCCTTTACACCCCTCACTGGGGATGTGCCTGCAACCAACGTACACGCCCTGGACCGGAATCGAACCCGGGACCTTTCAGTCCGCAGGCCGATGCTCTATCCACTGAGCCAAACCGGTTTCGGCTGGACACCTCTTAGCTGTGGGAGTGGAGAGTGTCATCAGGAGGCATCGTAGAGCCTGTTCTCTCCGCTGGCTTCTGGGGCCCGTGCTGCAGTCCCTCTGCCGGCAGCTGGGGAAGCCGAGGCGCAGATAGGAGAAGTCCGCCGGCTGCCAGGCCCGGGAACGCTCACCCCTGGCCTCTCCCGCCCGCGCAGTGATCAAGCCGGAGCTGCTGCAGAAGGCCACGGTGGAGCTGCTGGACCAGGCCCTGTGCGCCAGCCTGTACGGCAGCTCGCTCACCGACCGCATGGTGTGCGCCGGCTACCTGGACGGCAAGGTGGACTCCTGCCAGGTGAGCCCGGCCGCGGGGCCCAGAGCACGCCCGCCCGAGGCGGCCCCGGTTTCTACCCGTGGCTTTAGCACAGCGTTCAGCCCTGGGCCTCCTTCTTTGTAGGCTTTTATTTCTGCGTGTGTTGTTGTTTTGTTCATCCTCACACGAGGGTGTTGTTTCCATTGACTTCTAGAGAAATGGAAGGGAGGAAGGGGAAGGAGAGAGACACGTGGACTGGTTGCCTCTGCATGACCCCCGACCAGAGCTGAGGAATCCAACCTGCAACCCAGATGTGTGTCCTTCCTGGGAATTGAACCTGCAGTGCAGGGGCTGCTGCTCTACCCATTGAGGTGCACTGGCCAGGGCTGTAGTCCGTTTGTTCTCATTTCTGAAGCCTGGTGGGTGGGGAGAGACTGCTACCTGTGCTCAGGTTTCCATAGCAGAAACCCAGAGCCTAGCCCTAACCTGTTTGGCTCAGTGGATAGAGCATCGGCCTGCGGACTCAAGGGTCCTGGGTTCGATTCCGGTCAAGGGCATGTACCTTGGTTGCAGGCACATTCCCAGTGGGGGGTGTGCAGGAGGCAGCTGGTCGTCGTTTCTCTCTCATCAATGTTTCTAACTTTCTATCCCTCTCCCTTCCTCTGTAAAACATAAATAAACTATATATTGAAAAACAAACAAAAACACCCAGCGCCTGGAGGAAGTGTTGGGAACAATGAGGGAGCACTGCTGGTGGTCGGAGGTAACGTGAGGGGTGAACACAGTGCAGTGACAGATGATGTGTGCTAGAATCGTGCACCTGAAACCTGTGTAAGGTTGTTAACCAGTGTCTCCTCAACAAATTAAAAAGTAAAATGAGCCCTGCCCTAGCCAGTTTGGCTCAGTGGATGGAGCATCAGCCTGTGGACTGAAGGGTCCCGGGTTCGATTCTGGTCAAGGGCACATGCCCAGGTTGTGGGCTCGATTCCCACTGGGGAGTGTGCAGTAGGCAGTCAATCAATGATTCTCTTTCATCATTGTTGTTTCTATCTCTCTCTCCCTCTCCCTCTGCCTTCCTCTCTGAAATCAATAAAAAAATATATTAAAAATAAAATAAGCGCTGGCCAGGTAGTTCAGTGGGTTAGAGCTTCTTCCTGATATGCTGAAGTTGTGGGTTCGATCCCAGTCAGGGCACATACAATACTCAACCAATGAATGCATAAATAAGTAGGACAACAAATCTCTCTCTTCCGCTCTCTCCAAAAACCAATACATCAGAGTAAAATGGGTCCCTGGCCGGTGTGCTCAGTGGGTTGGGTGTCATCTCACGCACCAAAGGTTGCCAGTTCGATTCCCAGTCAGGGCACATACCCGGGTTGCAGATTTGATCCCTGGTTGGGGGCAAGGAAATAAGAAAGTTCTTTGTTTGAGAATGTCAGAGTCCAGGTGCGCTGGGTGTGAGGAGAAGGCGAAGGATCACAGGGCAGGGTAGGTGAGGAGAGAGCAGGCACGGCAGGAGAAGGCCACAGCCTGAGCGGACTGCAGGCTCCAGCGGGAGCCACACTGCCAGCCTGAGCGAGGGTGGCCCAGTGGGGGGCAGGGGTGGAGGGCAGGGATGGTGCTGGCTGGGCTGGGTTGGAACTGCTAGTGGTAGAGCTGAAGGAATCTCCCAGGTCCCATGGTCCCACCGCCCTGTTTTATTTTTATGAAAGAGGAAACAGAGGTTCTGAAATGTGACTTATCAGCTCACCTTTTCTCTGTGAGCTGTTGTGGGAAGCGGCCCCGCCCAGGGGCGGCTCTGGGACCCGGAGCCGGGAGCCCTGACCCTCTGAGTCCGTGCCTTTGCCTCCTAGGGCGACTCGGGAGGCCCCCTGGTGTGCGAGGAGCCCTCCGGCAGGTTCTTCCTGGCCGGCATCGTGAGCTGGGGCATCGGCTGTGCCGAGGCCCGGCGCCCGGGGGTCTACGCCCGGGTGACCCGGCTGCGGGACTGGATCCTGGGGGCGATGGCCTCGGCCGGCAAGCCCCTGGCTCCCTCGGCGGCTCCCGCCCCCGCCGCCCCCGGCGCCGCCTGGCCCACCAGCCCCAAGAGCCCGGCGGTCAGCACCCCCATCAGACCCACGGCGGCCCCCAGCTCCGCGCCTCTCGGCTCAGCGACGGCCTCTAAGCCACAAGGTATGTCCGGGGGGACGGCAGGGGCGGGCACATGCGGCCGGCAGGGTCCGATCGGCTGGCGCTGGCTTCCTGCCGCTCTATGGGGAAGAAATGGGTGATGGACCAGGGATGTCTGTCATGGGCACAGGCTGAGACACACACACACACACACACACACACACGGGCATCCTTCAGATTGATGGCCAAGGACAGTCCGGCCATCCAGTTGGGTAAACACAGAATACCCCGAAGGGTCAACAGGAAGCGAGTGACCATCATGGGGGGACCTGGGTGGGAGAGAGACCCACTGGGTTTTCACACAGGGGGGGCCTCCAGAAACACCACTTACACAGAGCAAGTGTGTGTACACTTCCATGGCCAAGGACCCTCGATCTTTTTTCTTTTTTCTTTTCAAAATTTTTCTAGATGTGCTTGTATGCTTCTCTTTCCAGGTAAAATCCAGCTTATCCGTGTTCTTTACTTTTATCTTTCATTGTGGTGACACACAAGAAACACAACATGAAATCAGCCATCGTACACATTTTAGAGTGACCGGCTCAGCTGCTAAGTCTGTTGGCCTGGTGGGTCTTGAAACACATTTACATCCGTCTTTGCTTGGTGGTTTGCAAGGGCCCAGATCTGAGCTGCCCTCCTTTATGGTCCCGCAAAACTGCGGTGTTCTGAGCCCATCCAGACTCTTTCACAGAAATGGCCCCTGTACGCCAGCCTGTCCCAACATCCCACACTAACCTGAGTCCCCCTGTGTTTGGTGACCCCCCACCAGGGGTCTGATGTGCTGGCTCCCCCCTGTAGCGCAAGCTCATAAACCTGACCTTGGGGGCTTTGGGTCTGTGTCTGGCTTCTTGTCTTGGTCTGATGGGGCCGAGGCACCTTATAATTGTATCTTCTTTTCTTAATCCTCACTTGAGGGTATTTTTTCCATTTATTTATTTTTGTTAATCCTCACTCTAGGATTATTTTTTCCCCATTGATTTTTTTTTTTTTTTTGAGTGGAAAGGAGGGGGAGAGACACACAGAGAGAAACATAACTCACAGTGCTTGGTTGCCCCCTGCACGTGCCCCAACTGGGGGCCAGGGATGGAGCCTGCAACCCAGGTACGTGCCCTTGACCAGAATCAAACCTGTGACCTTTCAGCCGAAACCAGTTTGGCTCAGTGGATAGAGCGTCGGCCTTCGGGCTGAAGGGTCCCGGGTTTGATTCCGGTCAAGGGCATGTACCTTGGTTGTGGGCACATCCCCAGTGGGAGGTGTGTAGGAGGCAGCTGGTGGATGTTTCTCTCTTATCATTGTTTCTAGCTTTCTATCCCTCTCCTTTCCTTTCTGTAAAAAAACAATAAAATATATTAAAACAAAAAACCCCTGCAACCCTTCAGTCCAAGGGCAGATGCTCTACCCACTGAGCCAGCAGCCCGGACTGTCTTCGCACCTTTAACCTGCCCCCCGGCTGTGCCACGTGCTTGCTGCCAGCCTGTGGGACAGTGGGGACCTGTGAGCCTCAGTGACCCTCTGCAGAGCGGAGCGGCCGCGCGGCCGTCAGAGCGGGGGCTGCGCCGGCGTCGGGGCCCCGGCTCTGGGGCCCGCTCCAGCCTCCAGGAGGCCGGCTCTCCTCTCCGCAGAGTGCGGCGCCAGGCCGGCGGTGGAGAAGCCCACCCGCATCGTGGGCGGGCTCGGCGCCGCCCCCGGGGAGGTGCCCTGGCAGGCCAGCCTGAAGGAGGGCGCCAGGCACTTCTGCGGAGCCACTGTGGTGGGAGAGCGCTGGCTGCTGTCGGCCGCCCACTGCTTCAACCAGTAAGACGGCTCAGCTCCCCCTACCCCCCGGCCCGTCCCTCCGCCCCCGTCCCTCTGGGCCCCCAGCCCCCGGGCCCGTCCCTCCGGCCCCCATCCCTCCAGCTTCCCGTCCCTCCGGCCCCCGTCCCTCTGAGCCCCCAGCCCCCCGGCCCGTCCCTCCGCCCCCGTCCCTCTGGGCCCCCAGCCCCCGGGCCCGTCCCTCCAGCTTCCCGTCCCTCCGGCCTCCCCGTCCCCCCGGCCTCCCCGTCCCCCCGGCCTCCCCGTCCCCCGGCCTCCCCGTCCCCCCGGCCTCCCCGTCCCTCCGCCTCCCCGTCCCCCCGGCCTCCCCGTCCCCCCGCCTCCCCGTCCCCCCGGCCTCCCCGTCCCTCCTCCTCCCCGTCCCCCCAGCCTCCCCGTCCCTCTACCTCCCCATCCCCCCCGGCCTCCCCGTCCCCCCCGGCCTCCCCGTCCCTCCTCCTCCCCGGCCCCCCCGGCCTCCCCGGCCCCCCCGGCCTCCCCGCCCCCGGGCCCCGCCCTCCCCGGGCCCCGCCCCCGGCCTCCCCGCCCCCGGGCCCCGCCCTCCCCGCACTCAGAAACCAGGTAGGACCAGGGTGTGGCCATCTGTGCTCCAGGGGCCATGGCAGAGCCCCCGCCCCACCCCCCTCCCCCACTCACCGTCCTGGTGTCTGGGTGTCTGATTGCAGATGAGAGGGGAGCTGAGGGAGAAGGGGGGCCCTGGGGGAGCCAGCTCGGGAGAATAATCTGTCACGCTGGTTTTCGGGGCGCACCAGGGCTCCCGGGGGAGGGACAGCCGGGAGGCACTGACCGCTGCGTCATCAAGCTGTCGGGGGCTCTCATGCCTCTGGGCCAGCTCCCTCTCGTTCGGACAAGGAAACGAGGCCCCGGCCCCCAGTTTGGGGCTGCTTTGGGGGAGCAGCCAGGGGCCGCTCCGTCCTCCCGGTGCCCCTCCCCGGAGTCCGGCCGGGGCAGCGGGGTCTGAGCGGCCCCCTGTTGGCAGCACGAAGGTGGAGCTGGTGCAGGCGCACCTGGGCACGGTGTCGCTCACGGGCGTCGGCGGGAGCCCGGTGAAGATGGGGCTCAGGCGGACGGTGCTGCACCCCCAGTACAACCCCAGCATCCTGGACTTCGACGTGGCCCTCCTGGAGCTGGCGCGGCCCCTGGTCTTCAACAAGCATGTCCAGCCCATCTGCCTGCCCCTGGCCATCCACAAGTTCCCCGTGGGCCGCAAGTGCGTCATCTCCGGGTGGGGCAACACGCAGGAGGGGAATGGTGAGTGCCGGATGGGGCCCTCTCCCGATGCCCGCACACCGCGGCTCTGCTCGCCTCCAGCCACAGGCCCGGCACAGCTCTTCCTTATACACAGCATTTACTTTTTATTTATTTTTTATTTATTTCTAACAATTATAATTTTAGATTTTTAAACAATCACACAAAAATTGTCCAGTATTGATTCTATTGTGCTTTCTAAACCTGGCTACTTTTGTCAACTGTTTCTAAGTTTTAGTAGCCTTTAGTACACTAGTGATCTCCTGCCTTTCTTTTTAAGAAAATTTTTAAATAAATCTTTATTGTTCAGATTATTACAATTCTTCCTCCTTCCCCCCCCCCATACTCCCCTCCACCCAGTCCCCATCCCACCCTCTGCCCTTACTCTCCCCCTCCACTGTCGTCATTCATAGGTGTACGATTTTTGTCCAGCCTCTTCCCATAACCCCCACTCAGACACCCATTTTCCCCTGAGAATTATCAATCCCCTCCCATTTTATGCCCTTGATTCTATTATATTCACCAGTTTATTCTGTTCTTCAGATTTTTAATTCACTTGACTTTTAGATTCACTTGTTGATAGATATGTATTTGTTGTTCATAATTTTTATCTTTACTTTTTTCTTCTTTTCTCTCTTTTTAAAGAACACCTTTTAGCATTTGATATAATACTGGTTTGGTGGTGATGAACTCCTTTAGCTTTTTCTGATCTGTGAAGCTCTTTATCTGGCCTTCAACTCTGAATGATAGCTTTGCTGGGTAGAGTAATCTTGGTTGTAGGTTCTTGCTATTCATCACTTTGAATATTTCTTGCCATTCCCGTCTGGCCTCCATAGTTTCTGTTGAGAAATCAGCTGAAAGTCGTATGGGTGCTCCCTTGTAGGTAACTGTTTTTCTCTTGCTGCTTGTAAGATTCTCTCTTTGGCCGAAACCAGTTTGGCTCAGTGGATAGAGCGTCGGTCTGTGGACTGGAAGGTCCCAAGTTCAATTCCTGTCAAGGGCATGTACATTGGTTGTGGGCACATCCCCAGTGCGGGGTGTGCAGGAGGCAGCTGGTTGATGTTTCTCTCTCATCGATGTTTCTAGCTCTCTATCTCTCTCCCTTCCTCTCTGTAAAAAATGAATAAAATATATTTTTTTAAAAAAAGATTCTCTCTTTGTCTTTTGCTCTTGGCATTTTAATTATGATTTGTCTTGGTGTGGTCCTCTTTGGATTCCTTTTGTTTGGGGTTCTGTGTGCTTCCTGGACTTATAAGTCTATTTCTTTCACCAGGTGGGGGAAGTTTTCGGTCATTATTTTTTCAAAGAGGTTTTCAGTGTCTTGCTCTCTCTCTTCTTCTGGCATCCCCACAATTCTGATGTTGGTACATTTGAAGTTGTCCCAGAGGCTTCTTACACTATCTTCAACTTTCTGGATTCTCTTGTCTTCTTGCTTCTGCAGAGGAGTGTCCTTTGCCTCTTTGTATTCCAAATCTTTGACTTGATTCTTTTGTTCTTCTAGTCTGCTGTTGTGTCTCTGTATAATATTTTTTATTTCAGTCAGTGTATGTTTAATTTCTCGTTGGTCCCTTTTTATATCCTCGAGGGTCTCATTAAATTTATCGGCCTTTTCTAGGAAATTCTTGAAAAACCTTATAACCATGGCTTTGAACTCTATATCCAGTCATTTGTTCTCCATTTCTTCCCTTTGTGTTCTGTTTCCCTGTCTCCTCATTTTTGCTGCTTCCCTGAGTTGGTAGGATACCTTTGTGTGCTGGGTGTCCTATATGGTTCGATGGGTCAACCTCCCAGTTACCTGAGGTGGACACCCTTTGTGGACTGTGTGTACCATCTTGTTGTAGTTAAGTCTTTTTTTTTTCTTTTAATTTTTTATTAAGGTATTATATGTGTACATATCTTACCATTAACTGTAGTTAAGTCTTGATTGTTGTTGGTGTCACCGGAAGGAATTGACCTCCAGGCCAGTTGGCTGTGAGGACCCTGTGTATATAACGGAAGAATTGCTGTGCTGGAGACACATTTATGGGCAGACTTGTTCCAGTAGGGCTTTAATGCTCACTGAGTCCGCCTCTTGAATGTGTCCCTTATGAGAGTAGTTGAAATCTGGTGTCTCACACAGACCACTAGATACACTAGCTTCTGGATCTCCAATGGGGTGCAGGTCAGCTACTGTCTGAGGCCACCCAGCAGGAGCTACAGAAAGAGCTACAGTTTTCTCCTCTTTGCTTGGGCTTTGGCGGTTTTGGAGCAGTCTGACTGGAGCTGCAGTTTATTTGGTTAAGCTGGGACAGGGCAGGCCATTTATATGCAAATGCCACTGTGTAGAGCCTGGGTGGGTTTGTAGAATGTGTGGGGGTGGGGCCTCAGGGGACAGGGTCTCAGGGTGGGGCGGGGTCTCAGGGTGTCACTAGGCTGGGGCATGGCAAACAGCGATGGCTGCCATCAGCCCTCTCTGCCTTTCCATGTTCCCAAGTCCCCGTGTCCCCGCGCTCCAGCGCAGAAAACAATGATTGCTGGGCGCACCTCTGCAAAAAGTCACCCTCACTTTCAGACCCGATGGCCGACAGACCAGCTTCTCCCTGTAGGCGTCTGGGTCCCCTGCCTGTCCCCAGAAACTGGATTTCAGAGTGTTCGGGAGCTTGTTTCCCTTCAGGTTGAAAAAAAGCTGTGCACCCAGTCACCCGCCACCAGCTGGATTCACTGCCTCCGTACCTCAGCTTTTCAGCGCTTGTGCTCCGTTCAGCCAGCTTTCCCGTGGTTCTGGGTGATAGACGTTTTGTCTTTTTTTTTTTTTTTTTTTTTTTGGCGCTTTTATTTTTATTTTTATTTATTTATTTATTTTTAAATAAATCTTTATTGTTCATATTATTACAAAAGTTCCTCATTTCTTCCCCCCTCCACCAGGTTCCCACCCCACCCTCCGCCCCTCCCCATCCCCCATTGTCCTCATCCATAGGTGCACAGTTTATGTTCAGTCTCTTCCTCCCTCCCTTTCCCCGATAGTAAATCCCTTTTCAGATAGTAAATCTGTTACTTAGCATTTTCTCATATCAATAATACCTCCACATGCCCAATGATACACTTCACACAAAAGACATTTCCAAATAGGTCAACCAGCCTCATCCAGGCCCCACCCAAGGCACTCACAGATCAACACCCCAGCGCTATACTAACTCAACACATCCAGATCTAAGCCTTCATCACTTGATTCAGCAGACCCTCAAGTTCCCGCAATAGTTTCCAGCCATGTCTGAGAGGCAGCCGTGGGGCAGGGGAAGGCGAGGAGCGAGCTGTTCCGGGCCTGGCTGCTCCGGGCCTGGCCTCTGTTGCTCTGGTTCGTTCCACAACCAGCTGCTCTGGGTCTGGTCACTGCCGCTCCCGACCTAGTTGCTCTGGACTTGGCTGTTGCTGCTTCAGGCCTGGCTGCACCCGACCCAGCTGCTCTGGGCCCGGTTGCTCCGGGCCCGGCTGCTCAGGGCCTGGCCGCTCCCAGCCTGGCAGCCGCTGCTCTGGGCCTGGCTGCACCAGACCCGGCTGCTCTGGGCCTGGCCGCACCCGACCCGGCTGCTCTAGGCCCGGCTGCCCCGGGCCCGGCTGCTCCGAGCTTGGCTGCTCCCGGCCTGGATGCTCTGGGCTTGGCTACTGCTGTTCTGGGCCTGGCTGCTCCCAACCCGGCTGCTTTGGGCCCGGCCACTCCGGGTCTGGGTGTTCCTGGACTGGCCACCCTGGGCTTGGCTGCCTCCGCCTCAGGCCTGGCTGCCACTGCCCCAGGTCTGGCTGCTCCAGTGCTGGCTGTTGATGCTCTGGTTCTGGCCGCTGCTGCTCTGGGGCCTGGCCACTGCTGCTCCGGGTCCAGCTGCCACTGCCTTGTGCCTCGGCACTCTAGGCCTGGTCACCGCTGTTCCAACATTTTGTCCCTTTTTCTTTTTTTTAAAAAAACACATTTATGTTGCAATGTTGGCTGGTGAGTTGAGTTCTGACTTAATCTTTGAATTTTCAAGATCTTCTTTGTATTCTTTCTTAAGTAATTTTACTATCTTTTGCTCTCACTTGATTTCTTCACATTGAGAACTTCTTTGATTTCTTCCTCCTTGTCCTGGGAGCTCAGCAGGTTGGCCTGTGGCACCCCTTTGTTCTCCGCGGGCTCCTGCGCTGCTTCAGCCTGTTGCCGGGGTCGGCGCCGCCCAGGAAGCAGCCCCCGGCCTTGGCTCCGTTGCCTGTGCTCAGCGATCGAAGGCTCAGGGGCACCCTCCCCTTTGGGGGCCCCGTCGCCTGGCTCCTTGCTGGTGCCTGGCTGGCCGGTGTCCGGCAGGGGCTCCTGCTCCCTGTCGCGTTCCTTCAGTCTGGAGCTTTCTTTCTCCCTCCCGCTAGGGGAGTCCAGGATCAGAGTCAACAGACTGTCCTCTGCGCGCAGTGTGCACGACTCCGGGGGCTCGGCCTTTCGCCGCTCTCCCAGGACTCCACCTCACAGCCCGTCTCCCTCTGCTTGAGCCTGGGTCCCCAGGGACTGGCCCAGACCTGGAGTTCGGGGCAGTCCGGACTGAGGCTCAGCGCCGCCAGAGGCCCTGTTCCTTCCGGCTAGGGTAATCCAGCATCAGAGTCAACATTCAGTCCTCTGCGCACAATGTGCGCGCGACTCCGGGGGCCCCGCCTTTCGCTGCTCCCCCGGGATTCCGCCTCACAGCCCTGTCTTCCCCTGCCGGAGCCTGGGTCCCCAGGGACTGGCCCATAACTGGGGCTCAGCGCTGCCGGTTCGGGGGTTCAGCCCAGGCTGGCGGTTCTATTTCCTTCCTGCTAGGGAACACCAGGCAGCACCCAGCCCTCTCCTCCTCTCCGGCTGCGACCTCTCTGCGCACACGTGCGTGTGAGCGCGCAGCATGTCTCCGTACCTTAGGCTTTTTTTCAGCTCCTCTGATTTTCCTTCTGGTTTTCTCCCTCCTTCCTATTGTAGAGTTTTCAGTCAGTCGACTACCTGTAGCTCTGGGCGATGTCCACTCTACATTTTAGTTGTATTCCGTTGAAATTGTTGTGTGCTGCTGCGGTTAGGTGTCTACCCGAGCAGCCATCTTGGATCCTCCTCCCGTTTGTCTTTTAGTTGTAGTTTTGAAATGTTGTGAGAGGTGGCAGATTGTTGTTTGCCTTTACCACCATCTTGGTTTCTCCATAGACACAACATTTAACTGGCACACAGCAGAGTCCCTTTGCTGACAGGTGAGCTGTGGTGGCTTTCCTGCTACAAAAGTAGAAATGAGTAGCCCTGACAGAGACTGACCGGTCCTGACAGCCAGGGACATGGGCGTGGGCGGGCACCAGCGAACACACGTCCTCTGTGGCCTCTCCAGAAGCAGCTTCAGACCCTGTGCCTTACCCGTCAGAGCCCCAAGAGTCAGTGCTTCCTTTGGAAACTCAGAGTGGCCTCCCCACAGGTCACCGACGGGGCTAGCCCAGTGGTCGGCAAACTCATTCGTCAACAGAGCCAAACACCAACAGTACAATGATTGGAATTTCTTTGGAGAGCCACATTTTTTAAACTTAAACTTCTTCTAACGCCACTTCTTCAAAACAGACTCACCCAGGCCGTGGTGTTTTGTGAAAGAGCCACACTCAGGGGGCCAAAGAGCCGCACGTGGCTCGCGAGCCGCAGTTTGCCGGCCACGGAGCTAGGGACTCGCTTGGGACAGAGCTGGGATCCGGCCTCAGCCTCCTTCTTGCTGTGTGAGCCTCAGTTTCTCCACCTGCAGGAGGAGGAGGGTGCCTTTCAGAGCCGAACGGTTGACTGAACAGCGATCACTGTGTCATTATTGGGGGGGGGGTGTCTCCTTTTCCTGGCAGCAACGAAGCCAGACACCCTGCAGCGCGCGTCAGTGGGCATCATCGACCAGAAGGCGTGCAGCGCCCTCTACAACTTCTCGCTCACCGACAGGATGCTCTGCGCCGGCTTCCTGGAGGGCAAGGTGGACTCCTGCCAGGTAGCTCTCCAGGGGACGGAGCGGGTTCAGAGGAAGAGCCAGGTTTGAGGATTTCAGGGAGGGGAAGTCTGGGATTGAACTAAGTTCTCTAAATGCGAGTCATTTAGAGAAATGATAGTATGTCCCAGCAGGAGAGGAGGTAGCAGGTTAAAGTGTGTGGTGGGCCCTGGCCGATGCGGCTCAGTTGGCTGAGCCTTGTCCCATGCCCCATGAGGTCGCCAGTTTGATTCCCAGTCAGGCCACATGCCCAGGTTTCGGACTCCGTCCGCAGTGGGGGTCATGCAGAAGGTATCTGATGGATGTTTCTCTCTCCCTCTCCCTTCCTCTCTCTCTAAAATCAAAATAAAACTACATTTTAAAAAAATTTAAATAGTTTCTAAGAATGTGGTAGATATACAAAATGTACACATACTTCAATATATCTATACGCATACTTAAAGTCATATTTTATATGTACATATTTTAAAAAGAGATACATTGTATAAATAAATATATTTTTATTGATTTCAGAGAGGAAGGGAGAGGGAGATGATGAGAGAGAATCATTGATTGGCTGCCTCCTGCACAACCTGGGGGTCAAACCCACAACCCGGGCACATGCCCTTGACTGGAATTGAACCCAGGACCTTATGGTCCCCAGGCCAACATTCTATCCACTGAGCCAAACCATCCAGGGCAGTGTATATTAATTGAAATAAAGCTAATCCCAGATTAGGACACAGGTGTGGGGAGGGGGGAGGAGGACATGACATCTAGGATCCAGCTATTGGATCTGGGACTGCTGGCTTCCAACCACTCGCCTGCCTGCCTGCCTGATATGGCTTTTGTGGGGACACAAGTATGCCCACACCGTCCAACAGGATTCACCCCGGGGAGGTGGGGCATGGGGACGAGGGCAGGGCTGTTTCGGACCCTGCGGCCTGTCCCCTGCCCTGCCCTCGGCTCCCCTGACGGCCTCTCCCACTGTGGGATGCAGAGGTCCCGGCAGTGCCCTCTGCAGAGAGGTGCCCGCTGGCCGCAGCCAGCCCTCTTTGCTTCTCTGCAGGGTGACTCCGGGGGCCCCCTCGCCTGTGAGGAGACCCCCGGCGTGTTTTTTCTGGCGGGGATCGTCAGCTGGGGCGTCGGCTGTGCTCAGGCTAAGAAGCCCGGTGTGTACGCTCGCATCACAAGCCTGAAGGGCTGGATCCTGGACGTCATGTCCTCCTCGCCCCTCCCCACTCCTGCCTCCTCCACCACAAGGATGCCCGTCGCCACCACGCATGTCCCCGGGACGGTGGCCGGCCCCCCAGCCCTGGGGGCCACAGCCAGCAGGCCCACCCTCCGGACCACCAGCAGGACCACCAGCCAACCTGCCAGCAGGACCGCCAGCACCGTGGGCACCCCCGCCGGGGGGCAGACACCGCTCCCAAATGCCTCGCGGGCCACCAAGGACCCCCAGCTCCCAGGTACCGGGAGGCATGGATGACGGTGGCGGTGGCGGGTCCGGTGTCAGTCTGTCAGGGCTGCTGTCAGCATCCCGCAGGCTGGGGGCTCACATTGACTGGCTCCCAGTCCTGGAGGCCAGGTGGGGCAGGGCTGGTTTCTCCTGAAGCCGCTCTCCTTGGCATGCCGACGGCCGCCTTCCCCCTGTGTCCGCACAGGGCTGCCCTGTGACTGTGTCCTCATCTCTTCTTAGAAGGACTCCAGTCATACTGGATGAGAGCCCACAGCCAAAGACCTCCCTGCACCTTCATCACCTCTTCACAGGCCCCGTCTCCCCACAGCCACATTCTGGTGTGATCAGAGCTTCAACTATGGCTTTTGTGGGGACACCAGTCTGCCCATCATCATCCCGACAGCCAGGGACATGGGCATGGGCGGGCACTGAAGAGACAGGCACTGAATGGGCAGACCTGCACCACCTAGTGGCAAATGTGTTAATCTGCAATCCCTGTCAGCTCCCATTTAAAAAATATATATATTCTATTAATTTTTTAGGGAGAGGGAGAGAGAGTTAGAAACATCGATGAGAGAGAAACATCGATCAGATGCCTCCTGCACACCTCCTACTGGGGATGTGCCCTTGGCTAGAATCGAACCCAGGACCTTTCAGTCCACAGGTCGACACTCTATCCACCAAGCCAAACTGTTTAGGACAGCTCCCATTTTTAAAAAAGGAAACTTCAGGGGTACACGAGGGAGTCCCTGACCAGGGTCTCCATCAGGGAATTCTCCATCCACTCATCCCATGCTCATAAAGCCCCCTCTGGGCCAGACCCCATCTAAGCTTGGGAACAGCAGGGACCCAGAAGGCGGAGAAACAGACTCGTAGCAGAATGGTACATAGGAGAGAGGACCGAGCAGGACCAAGCTAGGGCACAGGGCCAGCTGGTCTCCCAGGCTCTCATTATGGACTGAGAGGGTATCTCACTGGCCAGTAGAGACACTGAGAGAGAATGTAGCCCTGAGATCCTTCCTTTCATGTCTAAAATGCTGAGTTCACTTTTATTAATTACTAGAGGCCCTGTGCACGAAATTCATACACTGGGGGGGAGGGGGGAAGGGGAGAGTGTCCTTCAGCCCAGCCTGTACCCTCTCCAATCTGAGACCCCTTGGGGGATGTCCGACTGCCAGTTTAGGGATCTAGCGTAAACCGGCAGTCAGACAACCTCTCACAATTTGGGACTGCTGGCTCCCAACCACTTGCCTGCCTGCCAGCCTGATCACTCCCTAACCACTTCCCTGCCAGCCTAACTGCTCCCCTGCTGGCCTGATCACCCACAACTGCCCTCCCCTGCCAGCCATCTTGTGGTGGCCATCTTGAGACCACATGGGGGCGTCCATCTTGTGTGAGAGCATGATGGTCAATTTGCATATTGCCTCTTTATTATATAGGATTAATCAGAACTATATAAAACTGCTGTATTTGTTGGCCAAAGATAAAGCCCCATCAGGTACAGGCAATTTCATGTGGCTCAAACTAAGGCTAAGTCAGCAGGAGCCTGGGGGACCACAGAGAAAACATCCTGACTTCTGCAACATGGGATCTGCCAGGCTCACCCCGTGTTAGCGAACCGCCCACTCTCCAGGCAGACACGAGCTTCCTGCTCTCATATCCGGATTCGGGGGCCACATCTGGGCTGCTTTCGCTCAGACGGGGAGGCGGGGAGCAGGCTGCTCTGGTGAGCTCCCAACGCGGGCAGATGCTCAGCACACAGGCTGCTGGTCTGTGCAGGCTGCACCCACCTTCCTCCTCAGTGCGAACTTCCCCAGAACTCCCACTAACCCCAAGTCCCGCGCCATCTTCACGGCGGCTCCTTACAGAGACGGATCCAAGGAGACGTCTCTGCCTCTTTCTTCCATCATCAGTCCTCTCCTTGGGCCCTCCTCAGGCTCATTGTCCTTCAGATTGGTACGGGCAGGGGTATGTGTGTATGTGCACAATTTAATCCCATTAGAGAAGTTTGGGAAAACTCCCCATGATCCCACTGCTCCGTCATATCCTTCCTGACAGGTCATAAGGGGCCTTACCTTTTCCCCCGGCACATGGTCAGGCAAGGGCCTGGCTCCATGAGCCTGTCACCCAACAGACCTGAGCCCACCAGGCAACCAGGCGGCCCACACCAGAGGAACCAGCGACGGGTCGCCAGGAGGTCAGGATCTGGGGGCGGAGCGCTGTGTAGGTGGCCTTGAGGTGAAGCAGGGTTCTCAGCGGCTCAGGCCGAAGCAGACCATGTGCCAAGGGCCTGGATGAGGGTTCGGAGGGTGGGGCGGACCTGGGTCCTGTCTCCTTGGGAATCACAGTTAAGACAGAGGCGACATGTTGAGTCTAGAACCCCCTTATCTGAACCTGCACCCAGACTGGAAATGGAGGGAAAGTTCCGGGATTTAGACCCTCCAGACCCAAGGGGACCTTTCCTTCACAGCCGTTTCTGCCGGTCTGGTGCGAGGCACAGGGTTTCCAGCAGGGGCACTCAGAGAATGTGGGTGTGATCCTGCACAGCTGTAACTGTTCTTGGGAGAAACAGTTAACTCCCTAGCTAGCTTCATCTGGTTCTGGCCTTTAGCCTGGTGATTTTCACATTTCCAGGAGCTACGGCAGGCGTCCGCTGTGGGGGCAGTGTTTCCAGGAAAGGGCACACACATCTGCCAGATTCCCCGGCCCCTGGGCAAGGTCCAGATGGCATCAGGAGGGGGAGGCGGTGGGGCTGGCGGGGACGGGCAGGCGGCCTCTCGTCTCCCCATCTCTTCTTCCAGCCGAGGCCAGAGCGGGAGCCTTCCCTCAGCGTGGAGGGCGGTGGGAGTGGCTGGGAAGGGGCAGGCTCCGAACGGCTCTGTGGGACCAGGTGGGGAGGCGTGCCCCTGATGGGTGACACCACCGTGCTTTCTGCAGTTGTGTTCTGAGGGTGCACCTTGTGCTGGGGGTGGCAGGTGTCACAGCACAGCGTGTCTGGGAAGACGGACTAGCACAGGAGCTGGTGGGCAAGCAGGGCCTCTTGGTGCTAAGGGTGTGGGAAGATCTGAGCCAGCACCGAGAAGCCTGGAAGGCGTGGTGGTGGGAGGACAGTATCCTGGTCCCCATCCCGGGGGGAGGCACGGCCCCAAGCTGAGGTTGTAGGAAACATACTTAAATGCATTTCCAGTAGCATTTGGGAAAAGCCTGGAGGAGGCGTTTGTAGGACCAAGTGCAGCGTTTGTGCGGAGCTTTTTCGGGGTGGGTCCCCCCCAAGGGGCCGAGTGAGGCTGCATCTGCCCAATGCCCTGTGCCCGCTCTCCTGCAGACTGCGGCCTGGCGCCGGGGGCAGCGCGGACCAGGATCGTGGGCGGCAGCGCGGCCGGCCTCGGGGAGTGGCCGTGGCAGGCGAGCCTGTGGCTGCGGCGCCGGGAGCACCGCTGCGGGGCCGTGCTGGTGGCGGAGCGGTGGTTGCTGTCCGCCGCGCACTGCTTCGACGTGTGAGTCCGCCTGTCCCCAATGCCCGGCACAGCGGTGGCTGCTGTCCGCCGCGCACTGCTTCGACGTGTGAGTCCGCCTGTCCCCAATGCCCGGCCCAGCGGTGGCTGCTGTCCGCCGCGCACTGCTTCGACGTGTGAGTCCGCCTGTCCCCAATGCCCGGCACAGCGGTGGCTGCTGTCCGCCGCGCACTGCTTCGGCGTGTGAGTCCGCCTGTCCCCAATGCCCGGCCCAGCGGTGGCTCGCCGGAAATGACTTATGACCCCACCCCCGCCCACTCACCCCATGGGGCTGCAGGGATTCAACCCTACACACACACACCTCCTGCCCCAAACCCCAGGCTGCAGCCTCTTCCAGTCCAGGCCCAGCGTGGTGGTGCATGGGGTATGATGCCTCTCCATCCTCCAAAGGCCACACAATGGGGAGCCCTTCATGGCAGGCTGCTCAGTAGGTGGCCCTGCCTCCTCGGAGACACCCGTTCTTGCGCACATTGCTCTCTGCAGGGCGGGGTCAGGGGGAACGGGCAGGAACTGGCCACCAGAGCCCTAATATTGGGCAGAATCGGATAACCTGTGATGTCACCTCATTGCTGTGGGTGCATTTCAGGGAGGCCCCCCCCCCCCCCCCCCCGCACTGTCCTAGGAGGGATGACTCACCCCATATCCATGGGCAACACAGGCCCAGAGGCTGGGCCCTGCCCACCCCCGAGCACAGGCCGGGGCCAGCCTCAGCCCGGTGGGGCAGAGTCCAGAGGAGCACAGGCAGGTGGTGACTGGGGTGCCGGAACCCAGGACACCTGTCCCCACGCACCCTACAGCTACGGAGACCCCAAGCAGTGGGTGGCCTTTCTGGGCACACCGTTCCTAAGCGGCGCCGACGGGCAGCTGGAGCGCGTGGCCCGCATCTACAAGCACCCCTTCTACAACCTCTACACGCTCGACTACGACGTGGCGCTGCTGGAGCTGGCAGGGCCTGTGCACCGAAGCCGCCTGGTGCAGCCCATCTGCCTGCCCGAGCCCGCACCCAGGCCCCCCAGCGGGGCCCGCTGTGTCATCACCGGCTGGGGCTCCGTCCGAGAGGGAGGTAGGCGAGTCCGGCAGGAGGAGCCAGGCCCGCACCCTCAGGGGTTACCGGTCTGGAGGGCCTCCGGCCCGTCCCTCGTGGCTACTGCCCGTCTCGCCCGCAGGCTCCATGGCGCGGCAGCTGCAGAAGGCGGCCGTGCGGCTCCTCAGCGAGCAGGCCTGCCGCCGCTACTACCCCGTGCAGATCAGCAGCCGCATGCTGTGCGCCGGCTTCCCGCAGGGCGGTGTGGACAGCTGTTCAGTGAGCACAGTTTAAAACTGAAATGGGTGTTCTGCCGGGGTGAGGGCCCATCCATCCAGGACAGCAAGGTTCTGGCCGCTCTGAGCCCACAGCCAGGACCCTCTGGCACAAACTTAGCTGATCAAGCAGGGAACCTCATCACCCTCAGATGTTTCCATGGACCACTGTTTATTGGGCATCCATCACAAGCCAGTCCCCACCCACAGCCTCACTGCCGCCCTGCAGGCGAGGAATGGGAACAGGCTGCATGCAGGGCGAGGCCGTGCTGCTAGGGAACCTGTGGCAGGTCTCACAGGTGTCTGCCAGCCAGAGGAGTGGCTTATCCTGGCACTAAGCCCATTTCCCAGGTAGTAAAAGTGAGGCTCACAGGGACCCTCACTTGGCGTCACATGGAGAGCCCAGGAGACACTCCTGTGTGGCCAGCCCCGGGTGTGCGGACCGGGTAGCCCTCTCCTGCCCCAGGGTTGCTATGGGGACGGGGGGGGGGGAAAACTGGCCTGCCTCTCTGAGTGCCTTTCCTCTCTCCTCCCTCAGGGTGATGCTGGGGGACCTCTGGCCTGCAGGGAGCCCTCTGGCCAGTGGGTGTTAACTGGGGTCACCAGCTGGGGCTATGGCTGCGGGCGACCTCACTTCCCAGGTGTCTATACCCGGGTGGCTGCTGTGAGAAGCTGGATCACACAGAACATCCAGGACTGACCACCCCATGGCTGTGCAGGCCTGGGAGGACAAGGCAGTCGCAACCAACCGCCAGCGGTCCCACAGGGGGGGTCCAGCCCAGATGGCGGGTGGGAGCAGTGGGAGTACAGTTTCACTGTATCTTTGTTCCAATAAAAAGCCCCTTGTCCCTAACTTACTGGCTCACACACTTGCACATCACAGCAAGAACTACTTGCTTGCCCATGACCCAGGGCCTAAAGGTGGGCTGAAAGATGGGCGGGGTGAGGTAGCAAGACCTCCCAGGAAGAGGGCTGCCATAACCCCAACCCCAAAGGCTGGGGTTCAGCCTCATCTTCAAGGTTCCTTTTATGTCATCCAGGAACCAGTAGCAAGCGCCCAGGGAGAAAATGAGCGTTGGGGCAGGGACCCAAGTACCCCAGACACAGGCCTCCTCCAGGGAAGACACACAGGACTCTCTCCACCCCTCCCTCATCCATTTATTTGTCAGCCCACCAACAGGAGGTCACAGCTCAGGTGGGGTCTGACCATATCCCCACCCTCCAGGCCCACAGGAAGTCTGTGGCTAGGGCATAAAGGTGACCGGGGCACACCAGGAAAAGTGCCACAGCGCTGCCAGCACTTTGGGAAAATCCAGGGTCCCCAAGTCACCAACTACACTCGCTGGCAGGTGGGAGGGAGGTCGGCCTGGCCAGGGGGAGAGGGACAAAATCCCAAGTGTCCCAGCACCAGTCTAATCCTCATAAACCACGGGCAGGCAGCACGCACACGCTGGCCCCTGCCTCACAAAGCACATTTATGGAAATCGAACACGGGTGGGGCAGCCCGCTGGCTCGGCCAGGCTCCGCATTTCCCGATCACATGTTGGCTCGTTCTCGCTGCAACCGCGAGTTGTAGGCGCGGGATACGGTGTTCCAGGCGTCCATGTAGCGGTCCATGCACATGGCAATGCATTTCTGGAGGCGAGGAAAGCGCAGGGATCAGCTCAGGGTTTCCCTTACCCCCGCCCTTCCCTCCGGGCAGTGGACTGCGCACGCGCAGCGGTCCCACGACCCGCCCCCTTCACTCGCGCACGCGCAGAGGCCCCTTGCCAGTCCGAGCCCAAGACCCACGCCGGCCCCAAGGGTCTCACCTGCTCCGAATTGTCCAGAGAGCCCCCCGGCTTCCCGATGCACTTCCGGAAGCACTTGTCCGTCATCCTCTGTGGGGACATGCAAACCCTCAGCCGCTACACCCGCCTTCTGGCGGCCCCCGCGGCCCGCGGCCCTCGGCCCCCGACCCCAGCCCGGTCCCGAACCTGCAGCAGCTCCTGCGCGTTGGCCACAGCGATCTGCACCTTCACCTGCTCCATGATAAGCCCGGGGTCCAGCTTGCCGCTGCCGGAGCCGCCGAAGTCCGAACTGAAGCTATCCATAGCTCCGCAAAGTCAACCGGCTTGCGGCCGCGTGCGCCGACCCGTACCTGCGCCGGAAGTTCGGCGGCGCGTGGGGCCATGGGAAATGGAGTCTGGGCGTGCTGGGGGCGGGGCGACGGTCTAGACCACAACTCCCACAAGCCCTCGGTTACGTTGGGAGCTGAGGTCTCGCGTAGATTGCGAGGCCGCAGGCTGCGCCGGGAGCGGGTGACCGGGACTTCGCGGGGAGAAGCTTTCCGAGCCCAGCTCCAGCCCATCCCACCGCGCATGCGCGGGGAGGGGGTGGTGGCGGCCCTTGGGTGCTCGCCGCCGGCAGTGGAGCTCGGGAGAAGCCTCGGGGGCGCCTCAGGAGTTGGAGAAGCGGCCGTGGGGGAGAGCCCGCTGGAAAAACAGTGCGGAAAGCGACGGCAGCAGGTACTGCCCGGGGAGGTCAGGAAGTGGAGCCGGTGCGCACCTGCCAGTGCTACCTAATTAAGTGTGTGTGGGGCCTCACCACTGGTTAACCCGGAGGAAGAGGATGCCTGCCCGACAGGACTCCTGTGTCAACTGGGCTCGAATTCCTAGCCAGAGTCTCGCTGCCATTGCTTGCAGGGGCCTCTCACCCCCACATTGCATTTTGGTTGGGGAGAAGCTGCAGAGTAAGTCTGCAGACGTCAGGCTGCGTTCTCTCTTTAGTCACTCCCAGACCAGCTGTAGTCAATAGAGCACAGTGTTCGGAAGGTTACTTCTCGTCGTGAGCTCTGTGTCTTCCACTTCATGCTAGTGCAGAAAGGAAGGAAAGAAACAAGATCTCACCCGATTTTACCCAGTGGTTAGAGCGGCGGCCGCGGCCTGAAGGGTCGCGGGTTCGATTCCGGGCAAGGGTGCGGCGTGGGTCAAGACGCGCGCGGGAGGCAACCAATTGATGTCTCTCGCTTCATTGTTTCCCTGTCTCTCCCCTCCCGCCCCTCTCTAAAAATCATTGGTGATGGGGGGAAAGGGGAGAATATCCTCAGGTGAGGATTTTTAAAAATTTTATTTTTAAATTGAAGTACATTTTTTTAAATAGTAAGTTACATTTTATTTATTTATTTAATATATTTTGTTGATTTTTCACAGAGAGGAAGGGAGAGGGATAGATAGCCAGAAACATTGAGAGAGAGTCATCGACCAGCTGCCTCCTGCACACCCCCACTGGGAATGTACCCACAACCAATGTACATGCCCCTGACCGGAATCGAACCCGGGACCTTTCAGTCCGCAGACTGACGCTCTATCCACTGAGCCAAACCGGTTTCGACTTGAAGTACATTTTAAGTGATGTCAGGGAGAATAAGCTTTACAGTTTAAGTTATCTATTATTATGGATGCCACTTAATGTAATTTTGGAAGTTAGTGGTTCTGTAAATTGCATTATTGCAGTTAAGTGTGCTATATGATGGATCGGTGTTTTCTTTGAGGCAGAAGGAACATTCCTTTCTCAGACGTCATCCAGCAGGTACTCAGGCCCCCACACTGTGCGAGGTGCTGTAGAGGTTACGGGAAGGGTGAACCCTGCTACTATTCACTAAAACAATTTAGTTTCATAGAAGAGATGAAACTGTTACCTGACAATTAGGGAATAACCTGACTTTATTAGCAGCTGGCTTTAACTTCTCAACCATTGATCCAGAAATATATTTCAACCAGAGACTTGACTTCCTGGAAAACAAGTCTTATACAATAGCAGCAACATTCTGGAACATACAGGATCTAGTAAACAAATTCAGTTTACTGGATCCTGTAGAGCACGTCTACCTCAGCCCGGAAACCGCAGTGAGAGTAACAGATCGATGAGAATGTGCTAAATTGGTAAAGAAATTGAGTTCTCCCCTTTTCACCTGTGAAATCAAGATGAAGTATTGAAACGGGAAGAGTTTATTTTTCTTATTCCCATCTCACCTCCTTCCTTTTTGGCAACCATCAGCTTGTACTCTGCACTAATGAGTCTGTTTTGTTATGCATTTGTTTTTGTTTTTGTTTTAATATATTTCATTGATTTTTTTTACAGAGAGGAAGGAAGAGGGATAGAGAGCCAGAAACATTGATGAGAGAGAAACGTCGATCAGCTGCCTCCTGAACACTCCCACTGGGGTTGTGCCTGAAACCAAGTACATGCCCTTGACGGGAATCGAACCTGAGACCCTTCAGTCCACTGGCCGACACTCTATCTACTGAGCCAAACCGGTTAGGGCTGCATTTGTTTTGTTCTTTAAAATTCTACGTATAAATTAAGCCATATGGCATTTGTCTTTGTCATTCTGGCTTCTTTCACTTAGCATAATACCCTGTAGGTCCATCCATGTTGTCACAAATGGTAAGATTTCACTCTTTTTATGGCCGAGTAATAGTCCAAGTTTATTTTCACGTGTCACAGTACACATGAAGACTGTTCTGTTGTCCCACCGCTCCCCTCCCAAGCTGTCCTCTTGGACAGGAAGAGGGGTGAGTCTTCCAGGTCTTGCTGTTAGGAAACACCCAGAGTTGCAGCCTCGCGGGCTCTGGGTGAAAGAGAGCAAGTAACTGATGGAAAGGGGCTCCCTCGCTCCTTACTGTCTGGTCCAGTCATCCCTGGGTGAGTGGGCACATCAGGAGGTGGGCGGGTGGACTCATCATTGGGGGCCCAGGCGTCATTGGCATGTGCGGCCATAGGCGGCCATCATCCCAGGAGGGGGAAGGCCCATTGGCATCATGGGAAGGCCCCATACGGGGTGCTGGCGGTACACCAGGGCGAGAAGGGCTGGAAGACGGGGGTGGGATCTGCCCCTGCAGGAGGAGCAGGAGTAGGAGGTGCCCTTCCTTGCTGAAATGCTGCAGTCGTTTTTTTCAGTCGTGCTCTTGCCTCCATTTCTGACAGTCGTCTCACATTCTGTTTGCTGTCACTGCAGGATGTCTTCCTCACAGACGGAGAGTCATGGGCGAGGTGGGTAGGGCAGTAGTCGCCATAAGACTTGGGCAACTCTGTTCCTTGCACCACCTCTTTGTCCTCCCTCCCACCCCCCCACATGGACCCCTTACAGCCTGTGCCTACCCCCCACCCCGCCTCAGGCCTTCACCACCCTATTGTCCATGTCCATGGGTTATGCATATATGCATAAAGTTCTTCGATTGATCCCCTCCCATCTTCCCTCTGAGATTCCACAGTCTGTTCCATGTTTCTATGTCTCAATTTTGTTCAATGGTTTATTTTGTTCATTATTTTCCACATGTGAGAAAGATCGTGTGATACTTGATTTTTCTTTGGCTTATTTCACTCAGCATAATACTCTCTAGGCCCCTCCATGCTGTCTCAAAGGGTAAGAGATCCTTCCTTTTTACTGCTGCATAGTATTCCATGGTGTAAATGTACCAGTTTTGTGTGTTTTTTTTAGTGTTTTTTTAATTTATTTATTTCAGAGAGGAAGGGAGAGGAAGAGAGAGACAGAAACATCGATGATGAGAGAACATCATGGATTGGCTGCCTCTTGCACTACCCCATTGGAGATTGAGCCTGCAGCCTGGGTATGTGCCCTGACCATGGAATCGAACCATGACCTCTGGGTTCAGAGGTCGATGCTCAATCACTGAGCACCATGGCCAGGCTTACCAGTTTCTTTATCCACTCATCTGTCGATGGGCACTTGTGCTGTTTCTAGATCTTAGCTATTAAAAATCGTGCTGCTGTGTACTACCTCTCTATCTAATTTCTATAGCTTAGCTCTTGTAAATAATGCTGCAGTGAAAATAGGGATGCTTACGTCTTTGGAAATTAGTGTTGTTTTTTCCCTTTGGATAAATACCTCCAAGTAGAATTGCTGGATTGTACGGCAGCTGTATTCTTAACTTAAAAATATATATGTATATTGATTACAGGGTGAAAAATAGAGGGAGAGAGAGAAAAATATCAATGATGAGAGAGAATCATTGATTGGCTGCCTCCTGCACACTCTCTACTGGGGATGGAGCCCACAACCCAGGCATGTGCCCTGACCAGGAATCAAACTGGGACCTCCTCATTCCTAGGTTAATGCTCAACCATTGAGCAACACTGGCCAGGCTTTAACTTTATATTTTTCTTCTTTTTTTTAAACTTTATTGTTGAGTATTACAGATGTCCCCTTTTTTCCCCCCCATTACCCCCCTCCACCCAGTTCCTGCCCCACCCCAGGCCTTCACCACCCTATTGTCTGTGTCCATAGGTAATGCATATCCTACATAATAAAAGGCTAATATGCAAATCGACCAAATGGCAGAACAACCGGTCGTTATGACACACACTGACCACCAGGGGGCAGACAGTCAGTGCAGGAGCTGCCCCCTGGTGGTCAGTGCACCCCCACAGAGGGAGCGCCACTCCACCAGGAACCCTGAGCAGGGCTCACGGCTGGCAAGCGCAGTGTGGTGGGAGCCTCTCTCGCCTCTGGGCAGCGCTAAGGATGCCCCCAGGGGATCGGGCCTAAGCCATCAGTCGGACACCCCCCGAGGGCTCCGGGACTGCACAGTCTTGGAGTTGAGTGGTGAGTGGTGTTGGCGTCATTGGGAGGAATTGGCCTCCATTTCAGTTGGCTGTGAGGACCAGCTGTGTCTGTAACGGAAGAGCTGCTGTGCAGGAGACACGTCCCCTGTGGGGCAGGACTTGCTTCAGTGGGCGTCTGCCCCTTGATGTGTCACTTGTGGGTGTGTGGGGTTGTAACCTGGGATGGACTGAAGATGTCTGCTGGGGACACTGTCTCTGGGGCCTCTTGGGAGGTGCAAAGTCAGCCACTGCCTGGGGCCACCCGGCAGGAGCGAGGGAGATCGCAGGTGCCTGCTATTGGTATTGGGCGAGGAAGTGTCCAGGCGAGGCCCAGCTGTGAGGCAAGGCAGGCCGGTGCCAGTGCTGGGCATTGGGCCTTTTATTGATAAGTTTGGGGCATGCCGACTCCAGCTGCTGCTTGTTTAACACGTTAAGCGCCATGTCACTCACCGGTGTCTGACAGAACAGGCGGGGTGCTTAAGGTGTTAGCACGGCGTGAAGCCTGAGCCAGGACAGGCCATTCATACGGAAAAGCAGCTACAAAGAGCGCGGGTGGGCTGCACGTTGGGTTGGGTGGGGTCCCAGGGAATCACCAGGGCCCAGCGAACTGATGGAAACTTGGATATGGCCGCCCGTCTGCTCTTCCACACAGGGCCGAGGGCGGCGGGGGAGAAGGGGAGGAGAAAAGGGGGGTCCCAGCATAGGAACAGTGACCCCTGTGGGCACCCTGTCCGGGAGAAAGCTGCCCCTGAATTCCTGTCCCAATGCCAGACAATCCAGTTCCTTTCCGTACGTCCCTGGATTTCCCCAAAGCTGCAGCCGGGGCTGGAGCTCGGCGGAGTCATGAAGGTGTAAGCTCATTTGTGGGCTTTTAAGAGGAACACCTGGGATTCCATCAGCCACAATCCCTACTGGTTTTTACCGCCCAAAGTTATGGGGACTTCTCTTCCCAGCTTTGGGCTGGAGGGGCTTGGACCCCCTGCCTCTCCCTCCTGATTAAAAAAATGCCATTCGTGGCTGTCAGCCCAGCCCTCCTACCAGCCTCAGTGCTTTCTTACTTTTCCTTCAGGCAGATTTCAGGTGGTTCGGAATGAGGGCTGTTCGGTATTTCAGTTGTAATGTTGTGGTTGTGGGAGGCAGTGAGTAACGGCATTTACCTACACAGCCATCTTGGTTTCTTCTAATTTCATTTTTCAGTTACAGTTGACAATCAATATTAGTTTCAGGTGTCCTTTTCACCCAGCTCCTTTCCGGCAAACCTGCTTGTTCTCTGTCTGTGAGTCGGTCTCCTTTGTTATAGATAGTGGTCTGTATTAGGGATGATTTATTTCTGCGCTCTCTGTTCTATTGATCTATAATGTCTTTTTATGCCAGTGCCATCCTGTTCTATTGTTTGATATCAGGGATCGTGATGTCTCCCACTTTGTTCTTTCTCACGATTTCTTTGGATGTTCGGGGTCTTTTGTGATTCCATTTAAGTTTTAGGATTAGTTATTCTAATTCTTTGTATGTATATGTGTGTGTGCGCATGTGTCCAAAGTGAATCCCATTAGTTTACGAAACCAAACCCTTGGCAGTAGCCCTCTCTGGCCAGTATCGGGACATCCCAAGTCTTGTAAGTGGCCTGCAGGTTTCTACCTGCTTCAGCCTCACAGGTGGACGCCATCATGGATGGACCAATTGCATATGCATAGTTTCCTCCTCCTGTTGTATTTCCCATTTCCTTTGTCGTCCTTTTCAGGTTTGCTTATATTTTCTCTTGGTTGAAATTCTCTCTAAATACTTCTCCAATTTGGTGAGCATCATGATGACTGTTTCTTTGAATTCTTTACCAGGAAATTACTTATTTCCATTTCCTTAACATGTTTTTATTGTTCTTTGAAAGATAGTTTTTTCTTTTCATTTTGTTTAACTGTGTATGAAGGTTTTAAAGAATCGGACAAGCCTTAGCTGGTTTGGCTCAGTGTATAGCATGGGTCTGTGGGCTGAAAGGTCCGGGTTCAATTTCAGTAAAGGGCACAGGCCTGGGTTGTGGGCTCAATCCCCAGTGGGCGGTGCGCTCATCACTGCTGTTTCTCTCCCCCCTCTCTCTTCCTCTCTGAAATAAAGAGAATAAAAAAGAACTGGACAAAGTAGCCCTAGCATGTGGCTCAGTGGGCAGAGTGCAGTCCCGGATTTGAATCTTGAAAAGGGTATGTGCCTTGGTTGCAGGTTCGATCCCTGGCCCTGGTTGGGGAGCATTCGGGAGGCAACCAGCCAATGTTTCTCTCACACTGATATTTCCTTGTCTTTCCCTCTGTCTGAAAATCAGTGGGAAAATATCCTCCGGTGAGAATTAACGAAAAGAGAGAAAAAGAATTAGACGGAAGAGCGCTCTCCGGTCATGGAAAAGTGTTCTGCCGTAGTGGACCGCAGGCGGTGTCGGTAGGAGGTGAGCTGGTGCCCAAGAACCGGCCTGGGTCGGGAGCCAGGTGTGTGCAGTAATGTGTGATCCCACTTGGTCCCTTTGTTCAGGCCAAAATAGGCTCATGAAATGTAAGACTGGAACAAACTCCTGTGTTGAGCCCCACCTCTCCAGCCTTCTGTTTATCTTGTTGTGCTGAAAGTGGCCTGTGTAGGTGATGGCTGTCAGGGGGTTTGGGCAGTTGGTAGGAGCCTAGCAGGTACCTAAGCGTCAGTCTCAGGGGGGGCCCAGGCCCTGATGTCCCTTGTTCAGAGGCAGAAGGATCTGGGCCAGCGGCTGCAGTCCCCCTGCGCCCTGTGCAGGTGGAGGACTAGAATAGTGGTGCTCCCCGCCTTCTGCTCATCTCTGCCTTGTCTGTCAGAGACCACGTCCAGCCTTCAGTTGTCTCAGGGCCAGGAACTGTTGTGAGTTTGCTCCTGGGAGGGGTGGGGTCAGTGGGACCCTGCACTGCCCCATCCCAACACCCCTCTAGTGAGTCTTTCAGGAAGAAGCCCATTGGCATTTAACAGTTGGGCTTCGGTAATCGGCTTCAGAGTAAGCTCAGAGGCACAGCTTAAAAGCAAGATGTTTATTGGAGTGTTGTACAAAACGTTTCCAGTCAGAAAATGTATGTTACAAAGCATTGGAGGGAAGAAAAGACCACACATTTGGCATGCACCTTAAAACCACCAACACATCTGAAATGAAAGTGCAGACCCCACCCCACCCCACCCCCACCCCACAGTTCTGGAAGCCTCCTCCACTGCCAGTGTGCTGAGGCCGGATGACAGAAAACCGGTGAGTAGCTGCTGGCGGGGGAAGGGTGGTCCTGCGGATATGCTCACAGGAGCACAACGCAGGGTCTCCTGTCCGTCTCTGCTCGGAAACTAGCTGAGTGGTCACGTCCTAGGTGGGCGCCCAGGCCTGGGCTCCGGACTCACACCTCCCTGCATGCCGCCCCTCCCGCTGCTGGGGGCCGGCCTGGAGTTCCTCTGGGACCAGTGCTGGGTTTAGTCATGTGATAGGGGCTCGGACAGAGGAATCCCTTCTGCATCGCTGTAAGTGGCTTAAAGCTAAGCTTGTGTGAGGAGACCTGCACGTTTCCCTGGCCACGGCAGGCAGTTTCACGTTGATTCTGCCCCACGGTTCGGACACTTCATTACTGACGAGTGTCCCCGCTGGTGACCTGGACCACTTCCCGGCTCCACCCAAGGCTGTCAGGCACTGGGGCCCTCTCCCTTTCCGTCCACAAGCTTGTAACAGAGAACGACTGTTAGCAAGCCACGGACCCAAATTCAAAAATAGTTCAGATTCTCCAAAAATGCCACTGCCCCTTTTGTGGGGGGTAGGGGGGTGCACCCAGCCTTCAGCCTCAGGAGCCTGCCAGCACCCAGGAAAGGTTCGGGTGGGTACAGCCTTCAGCCTCAGGAGCCTGCCAGCCCCAGGAAGGGTTCGGGTGGGTACAGTGCTGCACTGCCAGGCTGGCAGGCTCGCTGCGGCCCACCGGACCCTGAGTTGTCCTGGTGGCGCCCTCCGTCCCTGGCCTGGGAACTTAGGTGGCCCCAGGAAGGACCCAGGAAAGTGAGGGCTGTGGGTGAACCCTGAACATACAATTTGGTTCAGCCACTGGGGTCCCACCAGCACGGGCCCTGGTCTCCACCCCTCTCCACTATAAGCAATTCCCCAGGAAAGCCAGGCCTGGGGGTGCGCAGGGCAATGGGCAGCCAAGGGAACCAGGGGGCCAGCCATGGGGTGCTCTGAGACTGCCCCAGACTCATAGCTGCCCTTTCTGAAGAAGTGTGCCATCCGGCTCAGAGCTCCCTGAGGGAGGGTCCCCGTGACTCTGGCCTGAGCCATGGAAGCAGGATCGGCGATCTGAGTACTGACCAATGTAAAAAAATAAATATCCATTAAAAAAATAACTTCTGTGTATCTAGGTGGGGCTGTAAACGGTAGGCTGATGCAGAGAGGGTCACGAGGCAGCCAGGAGCTAGCCCGTGTCATGGAACCACCCTAAAGGGGGCAGCTGGCAGTGGCCTGAGTAACTATTTCCACTAGAGTTACAGATAGAAGCAAGAGTAGTGATAGATATGCAGAATACAGTGTCCACAAAAAATGTATACACTGTAATAGCTGATGCTCAACTTAAAAAACGTGTTTCGATAAACACTGCCTTTATGATTATTCAGTGTGTATACATTTTTTGGGGTCACCATATATATGTATATGCGGGCGGGAGGCTGGCAGTGAGCCCGGCACACGGTGTATGTGGGGGAGGGGGCGTCCAGTGGCTCACCGGAAGCCAGTGTTTCCGTGACAGGAGGGCACCGAGTGGTTCCACATGGACGTGGTCCTAAAACCGGGTTCACACTTGTGCCCTCACTTTACCGGCTACCAGTCTTGGGCTGGAAGTGTTCCTTCCCCAGGCTTCCTTCTCTCCTGTCCTACTGGTCTTGTTCCAGAAATGCATGGTTAGGCAGCCACAATGGGGACAAGGAGCCCCCACCCAGCGGCACCCTGATCACCAGGTGGAAAACCTGCTTGTCACCCAGCACCTTCAGAGCAGGAGTCACAACAACCCCAAAGCCAGGCAGACATAAAGCCTGTGACTCCCAAGAGCTCCCACACCCCGTTCTGGTGGGCGAGCCACCAAACCCCCGGGACACCCCATCCCACCAGGCAGGAACCTGGGTTCAGATTTTGGTTTTTAAAAGCTTAATAACACGAAGGACAACTACTGAATCCTGCAGCTCCTCTGCCTCCCTTCAGGCTGGGGAGGGCGGGCAGCGCGGCCCCTCCAGCCTCTAACACCAAACCCCTCAGCCATTAGGCTCCTGGGCCCGGAGGCCAACCCACAGAAATGGGCACCGAAAGGCCCCTGGACAGTGGCTGGAGGGAGGGTCCGTAGAAACCCACTGAGAGGACAGACAGACCCACCCACATTCTGGCAGTTCGCTTAAAAATTCTCTAGAAATGTATAAGGACTGGAGAAAGCAGATATGAAGTCTTCAGAGGCTCTGGGGAAAGAGGCGATGAGTGTGCGCCATCACATCACGCGGCAGCCTCTGGAGGTGGTCCTCGGGTCCCCCTGGAGGAAGGACAGCACCGTCACACGTGCCCCAACCCCACCAGGGCCGGAGCCCCCAACAGGATGACAGGGCTAATGGCATTGGCCACAACTGTCCCTGTTCCAGAACCTTCCACGCCTCCCTTGTTTTCAGCTACATTAACATGTCACAGTTCTGTCTCAAACATCAGAAGCTGCACAGCCTAATCTAACGGTGTGGTGCGAGAATCTCCATCTTCTCCCAAAGGCCATCATTTAACTCACCCTTCTCCAACCAAAGTCAAGGTGCTAGAGGGCCTTCTGAGACCGCGAGAACAGTAGTGCCACCTGGAGAGGCACCCACTCCCAGGGTTCCCTGGAGGTACCCCGAGTCCGCACAACAGGCAAGACCTAGAGGCAAGGAGTGCTGCCCCATGGCCGCTCTGGCTACAAACGGCAGGTGTGTGCATGTATGTGTATGTGTGAGCCCGAGTCAGCCCCCAGGCCTACCTGCTGATGGAAAAGATCCTCCTCGCCAAACTCGGCTCCCTCCTCTTCTCCCTCCTCCCCGTTCTCGGTCTCCCGCACCACCGAGGACTGCTTCACCATTCTGATGGCCACTTCCTGTGTAAGACAAGAGCCATGACCACCCAGCCCCTCAGGTACAGCGCCCAGCCCACATAGGTGCAGTCAACATGCTTGTTCAGGGTGTCACCACCCTGCAGAGTGCCACCTGCGGACCGGGCCCCAAATACCCACCTCCCCATCGGCGTTGACAAGGACAGTCCGGAAGCTCTCGCCTGTGCCCCAGCTGTTCTGACTCTTCCACACAAGTGTTGATGGGGGGCTGTGGGCCACGCCTGCGCCAGCTGCCCATACCTGGAGACACACAGGAGGGCCTCCCTGTCAATGTTGGCTCTGGTCCCTTATCAGAGCCCGCATTAGATGCACCAGGGATTTAATCCTTCCAGCCTTACTGGGTCCTACCTAGACATGATCACTAGGGAATGGAAGAAGAGACTGAAGTTCATAGTGGCCAAGGACACTCTTCTTGGCAAACAGGATGAGCTGGGATCTGTTAGCTTCAAGGCCCATGTCCATAACTGTTAGTTTCATCTCTTGCCAATTCCCACTGGCCCAGATAGCCTGGACCAGTGGTCAGCAAACTTTGACTCGCGAGCCACATGCAGCTCTTTGGCCCCTTGAGTGTGGCTCTTTCACAAAATACCATGGCTTGGGCAAGTCTATTTTGAAGATTTAGAAAAAATTATTTAGAAAAAGTTTTAAAAAGTTGGCTCTCAAAATAAATTTCAATCGTCGTATGTTGATATTTGGCTCTGTTGACTAATGAGTTTGCCGACCACTGGCCTGGACCGACCCACCTCCACCATGGGAACCTGGCATGACAATTAGGCATTCAAAGGGCTCTGGGGAGGGCCCATTCGGACAATGCCGCATACATGTGATTTGTGACTTAGGGCAGCTTTTCTCAAAACCAGACACTCAACCACGACTCCATCCCCCAAGCCTATCCTTCTCCAGCCCCATCACACGTCCTGTCACCTGTCTGGTTGCTGCCATCTCCCTCCCACTGGTGGTCACTCCTCCTACCCCCCACTCCCTCCACCCAGTCCACCTACCGTGACAGTCTGGCCAGCCCGAAGCACATACTTGGGTGTGAACTTGTAGGCAATCTCCGCCCCTTCTAGGATCTGCCTCTTGATCCTCCAGTTCCCCAGAGACTGGTCCTGCAAAGGGGAACGGCCTGAAACACAGCCCAGACCCAACGGGGGGACCCTCCGCCCAGCAGCAGGGCGCCTTACCTTGTCCGAGCTGTTCTTCAGCTGCACAAACTTGCCCTCCAGGTCGATCTCCTCAATGCTCACGCTGCCCGTGGCCGAGGCCTGCTGGGCCAGGTGGAAGCTGCTGCTGCCGCCGCCGCCCGAGCTGATGCCCCCGGAGCCCGTGCCCAGCGGCTCCGCTGTCTCCAGCCGCCTCCGCTTGCCGCGGCCAGAGCGCCCCATCGTGGACACGCTGCCGCCGCTGCTCGAGGTGGCCCTTGAGATGGTGACCCGTGACGATGGGCTGGGGGAAAGCTTCAGCCTGGGGGAGGGGCACAGGGTGACTGGTGGTGGCTTAAGGTCAGAACAGAACAGCCCAGACAGTGCAAAGTGGGCAGACTCACTCAGCAGTCCATCCTGACCAGCCCCAGGCTGGCCTCTCCTCCTCATACCTCCCTAACCCCGCCCCCCCACCTCCCACCCTCTCCCTTCCTGCCACCTGATCTCTCCTTCTAGTCAGCAACCTCTTGCTTTCCCCTCCCCCCACCTCTTCTCACTACCCGTGGCCTCCCCCTTTCCCCCACCTCTCCTCCTCGCCCTCCAGCAGCTTGCGGTAGGCACTGATCTCCATGTCCAGAGCCAACTTGACATCCAGCAGCTCCTGGTACTCGGCCAGCTGCTGCTGCATCACATCTCGCATCTCTGTCATCTCCAGCTCCTTAGCGTCCAGCATCTTCCGGAACCTGTCACGCTCCCCGGCCATGGCCTCCTCGAGCTCCCGGATCCGGTCCTCAGCTGCACTAGCCTGGGGAGGGGTCCAAGGGCAGGTCAGGGCGGCTGTGGGTCATAAGCAGCCCACCTGGCTCCAAGCCAGACCCCAGGCCTGGTGGGGGCAGCAGCTGGGAGCTTCACTCAGGGAGGGACTGCTAGGTGGTGGGGCAGGGCCAGGCAGGAACTCCCCAGTCACCTGCTTCTGGAGGCTGGAGAGCTGGTAGCTGAGGGACTCAACTCGCATGCGTGCTTCCTTCAGCTCCTCGCGGGCAGCGCTGGCGGCCTTATCGTTCTGGTCCGAGCACAGCTTGGCGTTGTCCAGCTGAGGAGACGGGAGCAGGAAGATGAGGCGCCTGTACTTCCCTGTCCGTCCCCGCCCCCTGTCCGTCCCCGCCCGCTCTCGGGCCCTCCCTCGCACCTTGGCCTGGTAGGCCTGCTCCAGCTCCAGCTTGTAGAGCCGCACTTGCTCGTCGTGCTGGCTGCGCAGCTCCTCCAGGGCCTGTGCCATCCGGAAGTCATACTCCTGCTGCTGGCCGCTGTCCACCTCCACCAGGTGCCGCTCGTGCTGCCGGCGCGTCTCCCGCACCTCCTGGGGACAGAGCACGCCGACGCCAACGCTGAGGCAGGCAGCGGGGCTGCCACCAACCCATCCTGCTCACCAGTGTCTCCCACCCGAGTGTCAGGTGTAGCGAGGGCTCAAAACTGTGCAAACAGGGAACAACCTCTGAGGAGTCACCCGGTTCACAATCACCAGAGGACACAGCCCAAACGTCCTTCAATGGTGAGTGGACAAACACAATGACTCAACCACGAAAAGGAACAAAGCACTGGTACTCGCTACAACATGGATGGTCCTTGAAAACATGATGTCCAGTGAGAAGCCAGACACCAAAGGCCGCACTGTCCAGAACAGGCACATCCAGAGACAGGAAGTAGGGGCTTTGGGGGAAACTGCTAATGGGTGCCGGGCTTCTTTTTGGGGTGATGAAATGTTCTAGAATTAGAGGTGATGGTTCCTCAACCTTGTTGAATACTAAAAACCACTCTAAATTGTACACTTTAAAAGCTTTATGAGCCGAAACCGGTTTGGCTAGCGCGTCGGCCTGCCGACTAAAAGGTCACAGAATCGATTCCGGTCAAGGGCATGTATCTTGGTTGAGAGCACATCCCCAGTAGGGGATATGCAGGAGGCAGCTGATCGATGTTTTTAACTCTCTTCCTCTCTGTAGAAAATCAATAAATTAAAAAAAAAAAAAAAAAAAAAGCTTTATGACATGGAGGGCATATGCTAATTGATTGCCACGCCCTCAAAGGTGGCGGAGCCTACAGCCATAAGATAGCGGCGCCCAGTCCCCTCAGCCCCTCCCAGTCCCCTCAGCCCCTCCCAGTCCCCTCAGCCCCTCCGGGGCGCCTGCAACTGGAGTTCCCCAACCCCCTTAGCCCTCCAGCCCCCAGGACCGGCTGAGGCTGGCGCTGCTGCAGCAGCAGAAGTGCGATGGGGGCGTCGCCTTCCTCTGATCGCCAGGTCACCTCCCGCCCCTGAGGACTGAGAGGGGCAGGCCAGGCTAAGGGACCCCCCCTTCCAGTGCAAGAATTTTCATGCCCCGGGCCTCTAGTTAGAAAATATGTTTCTGACCAAGTCTGCCCAGGTGTCCAGGGCCATTGACAGTGACAGGCGGAGTCCAAACCACAAGTGCCTCTGATGTAGCTGCCCCGGCTCACAGTGGGGCCAAGTGCAGGTGGGGGAGGCTGGGGCTCCAGAGGAAGAGGATCCCTCCACTCATGCCAGCTCAAACTAGTCGCTGTCGCTGTCATTGGTTTGTAATACAGCAGGAGCATCACCCAGGAAGCCGTGACAGCACCCCGCCCCACAGCTTCTCGCCAGTCCCTCTGGCAGTGCCCTGCGCACACCCCTCACTGCCCCCATGGGCTCCCTCCACAGTCCCCTTCGTGGAGCCCCCCAGGAGCTCGGCACAGCCCACTCAGGGCCCCCTTCCACGCTGTGCTCCCATCACCCCACAGGGGCCTCCTCATTGGTCCCTGGTAGACTGGGGTACCTCCATGGGTGCCCCCTCAGCTCTCCTCCTGGCCTTCTCCCTGGCTCCCCTGGCGGCCCTGGCTGTCATGGGGCCTGGCTGGAGCCACAGACCACTTCTCAGCTGCATGTGTGCCCTCCTGCCAGCAGCTCTTCCCGGCTGCAAGGTTCCGTCTGGGCCATGGCAGCACAATGGGCCCTGTGATGAGATGACGACGTGGGAGGGCCCCACATGGGCCCCCTCCCAGCCAGGCCTGGCTATGCCAGGGAGCCAAGGCACAGGGATTAGGATGAGGGGTGACCAGGAACAGAGGGGAGTGCATGGCCCCACCCTGCCCTTGGATGGGGAGGGACTGGAGCGGACTGAATGGTGGCCCCATAAAGGAATACCTGCACCCTGGCCAGTGTGGCTCCTTGGTTGGAGCATCATCCTGTATACCAAAGGGTGGCAGGTTCAATCCCCGATTCAGACATGCGCAAGAGACAACAGATCAATCAATGATTCTCTCCCTCCCTCTTAAAAAAAAAAAAAGTATAGCTATATCCTAATCCCCAGAACCGAGTGTGGACTTAATTTAAAAAGAAAAAAAAAAACTTTGCAGATAAAATTAAATTATGGGTCTCAAAATAAGATCATCCTGGATTATCCAGGTGGGCTCTCTAAACCCAATGACGAGTCCATCTTTTTAAAAATCCTCACCCAAGGATATTTTTCCATTGCTTTTAAGACAGTAGAAGGGAGGGGGCAGGGGGGGGGAAGAAAGGGGGGGAGAGAGAGAGAGAGAGAGAGAGAGAGAGAGAGAGAGAGAGAGGGAAACATTGACCTGAGAGAGAGACATCAATGAACTGACTCCCAAATGTGCCCTGACGAAATCAAACCCGAGACCCTTCAGTCTGTGGGCTGACGCTCTAACCATTGAGAAACCCAGCCAGGGCAGTGTCCATCTTAAGAAACATCCTGGCCCTGCCAGTTTTGCTAAGTGGTTAAAGCGTCAGTCTACAGACCAAAGGGTGCAGGCTGGGCTGAGGGACGCCCCCCATGCAGGAATTTTGTGCACCAGGCCTCTAGTTTTCAATAAAGGAACAAAAACATACCATGTTGTCTGAGAAAGGGAAGTTTCTTCAATAAATGGTGCTCGGAAAACTGGACAGCCACATGCAAAAGAGTGAAACTAGACTGCTGACACCGCACACAGAAATGAACCCAAATTAGATGAAAGTCTTAAGTGTAAGACCTGAAACAATAAAATACAAGGCAGCCAGCCCTGGACAGTTTGGGCCAATAGATAGTGTTGGCCTCCAAATGAAGGGTGTAGGTTTGGTTCCAGGTAAGGGCATGTACGTGGGTTGCAGGCTTGATCCCTGGTCCCAGTTGGGGCACCTGTGGGAGGCAACCAATCGATGTGTCTCTTTCATATCAATGTTTCTCGGTCTCTCCCCCTCCCTCCCACTCCCTCTGAAAATTCAATGGAAAAAATATCCTCGGGTGAGGATTAACAACAAAAAACAACCAAACAACCAACCAAATAGGAGAAGATTTTTGCAAACAATATCGCAAATAAGAGGTTAATTAATACCCAACATATATAAAGAACTTACTTATACAGCTCAATAATTAAAAGCAATCGCCCTAATTGGTTTGGCTCAGTGGATAGAGCGTTGGCCTGCAGACTGAAAGGTCCCAGGTTCAATTCCAGTCAAGGGCATGTACCTTGGTTGCGGGCACATCACCAGTGGGGGTGTGCAGGAGACAGCTGATCGATGTTTCTCTCTCATCAATGTTTCTAACTCTCTATCCCTTCCTCTCCTCTCTGTAAAAAATCAATAAAATATATATTTTTTAAAAATCCTATTAAACAACGAGCAGAGGACCTTTTCCTAAGATGACACACCAGTGGCCAATAGACACATGAAAAGATGCTCAATGTCATTTCTCAGTAATCATCAGAAAACGGCAAATTAAAACCCAATCACAATGAGATCTCACCTCACACCTATCAGAACGGCTATCATCAATGAATGAGCAAACAAGTGTTGACAAAAGGGAACTCCTGTTCTGTTGTAGTGTTGGTAGGATTATAAACTGGCATAGCCACCATAGAAAACAGTATGGAGGTGCCTTAAAAATTAAAAATAGAACCACGTTATGACACAGCAAATCCTTTTCTGATTATTTACCAGAAAAAAAAAATAATTTGAAAAGATAGATGCACCTTATGTTCATTGCTATATTATTTACAATAGTCAAGCTATGGAAGCAACTTAAGTGTCCACTCATAGCCGATTAAAGATAGGGTACATACATACAATGGAATATTACTCAGCCATAAAAAATAATAAAATCTTGCCATTTTCGGAGATGCAAATCAAAACAACAATGTGGTACCATCTCACACCTATCAGAATAGCCAACATTAACAAATCAACAAACGACAAGTGCTGGCGAGGATGCGGAGAAAAAGGAACCCTCGTGCACTGCTGATGGGAATGCAGGCTGGTGCAACCACTGTGGAGAACAGTATGGAGTTTCCTCAAAAAACTGAAAATGGAGCTCCCATTTGACCCAGTAATCCCACTCCTAGGAATATATCCCAAGAAATTAGAAACACCAATCAGAAAGGATATATGCACTCCTATGTTCATAGCAGCACAATCTACAATAGCTAGAATCTGGAAACAGGTTCAGTGCTCATCAGCAGATGATTGGATCCAAAAACTATGGTACATCTACACAATGGAATACTATGCTGCCATAAAAAATAAGGAATTCTCATCATCTGGATAGAACTAGAGAACATCATGCTGAGTGAAATAAGCCAGTCAATGAAAGAGAAATACCACATGACCTCACTCATTTATGGATATTAAAGAACATTATAAACTGATGAACCAAAAGTCAGATATAAAGACAGTAAAGCAACAAGCAGACTGTCAAATTACAGCCGGGAGGGTAAGGAGATCTGGGGGAGATAAGAGATCAACCGAAGGACTTGTATACATGCATATAAGTACAACCAATGGACACAAAACTCTGGGGAGGGAGGGTATGTAGGGGGGGGGGGGGGGCGCAATGTTAAAATATGTACACAAATAATAATTAAAAAAAAATAAAGAAAAGTTAAAAAAAAATCTTGCCATTTTTGACAACATGGATGGACCTACAAGGTATCCTACAACATGAAATAAGTTGTAGAAATAAGAAAGAAAAATATCATATGATTTCACTTATATGTGGAATCTAAAGAACAAAACAAACAAACAAAATAAAATGGAAACAGACCCATAGATGCAAAAAACAAGTTGATGGCTACTAAAGGCGCTGAAGGGAGAAAGTATCGGAACTGAAAAATAAATGGAAAAATCATATATCTGGTAAGTGATTAATATAAAAGAAGTAATGGATTAGCACTGCTCAACATATTATTTAAAACTGGTCATCATGTCATCTTTCAGCACCCTTGCTTTTAGTTTGTCCACCTGGCTTTACCACCTGGATAAAGAAACACAAAAAGACTCTATTCACTCCCTGGTTATCCTGACCACTGAGGTCTATCTAACAACTACCTTCTGCACATCCGATTGGTCCAGCCACGCAGGGAGTTCCTCTGTGACACTGGGGTGGGTGGGACACCTGCAGGCCACTTACAGGACTTTTTGTTTGTAACACTGGCCAGAGAGAGGGCTATCTCAAAGGGCTTGGTTTCCTAAATTTTTCTAAGAGTGATCTTGGCATACACACACACACACACACACACACATACACACACACAGAATTAGAACAACTAATCCTAGCACTTATATGAAACCAGAATAGACGCCAAGTAACCCTGGCTGGTATGGTTCAGTTGGTTGCGTATTGTACCATGCACTGAGAGGTCACCAGTTCAATTCCCAGTCAGGCACATACCTATATTTCGGGTTCTATTCCCTATCAGGGTATGTGCAGGAGGCAACCGATCAATGTTTCTCTCTAAAATCAATAAAAACATGTTCTTTTTAAAAAGGACACCAAATAGCCAAAGAAATTTTGAGAAAGAACAAAGTGGGAGGTACCATGTGCCCTGATATCAAACCATACTATAAAGCTACAACAATCAAAACGGCATAGTATGGGCATAAAAACAGACACACAGGTCAAGGGAACAGAACAGAAAACCCAGAAATAACCCTCAGTGTTAAATTGACCTACAAAGGAGGCGAGGATATACAATGGGGTACAGACTGGCTCTTCAACAAGTGGTGCTGGGAAAACTGGAGACACATTCAAAAAAAACCACACAAAACAAACAAAACAACAACAACAAAAACGAAGGTGGACCACATGCTGACGAGAAAAGCTCACCTCCTCGAAGACACTCTTGCGGAAGTCCAGCTCCTCCTGCAGGCTCTGGCAGCGGTTCTCCAGGTCCACGCGCATCAGCGTCTCCTTCTCCAGCTGCTGCTTGGCCACTGAATGGCCGTCCTCGGCCTGGGAGACACCGGACAACACGCTGAGGTGACAGCCTGTCTGCTGCCCTCGGGCCCTGGCTGTCTTAGTTGCACTTGTCTGGCTCCTCGTGCTCAGGGATGTCCTTAAATACCAAACCCACACCTGCGTGAAGTCCCCTGGCCACCCCAGGACCCACATGCCCACCCCCTCGAGCCTCTTGTCTCCAGGCGGGGGGGCCTGTCCGGGCCTACCTTGGCCAGCTGGGCCCGAAGCTCGGCCACGTCACCCTCGAGGCTACGCTTGTCGCTGAGGGCAGCAGCCAGCTCGGCCTCGCTCCGGTGGAACAGGGACTCCAGTTCCTTCACACGGCCCTGGGCCACCGTGAGCTCACCGTCCCTCTTCTTGGAGCTGAAAGTCAAGAGCAGAGGTTAGCTGGGAGGCCTGAGCAGCTGTGCGTGGGGCCCAGGGAGGGCCTAAGACAAAATTCACTTCCGTTTGAGCCAAGGGCCCTTTTGCTCTTGGGACTTGACTCATTCCCCACTTTCTGATAAGGGAGCCTCACCTGTGGGCATAAAAAGTGACCCTCCTGAAACCTGCCCCACACCTTCAGGACTCTTTTCAAATACAAGTGTTCAAAACCCCCTAAGGATGGGTTTTCATGTCCTTTTCTGAGATTTTTAATTGTGAAAAGAATCAGGAGAGAGTGCTAATGTGTAATTTATTAAAGTTATAAATTAAAAGCCTGGCCTTTGAAAGTTGACCTCCTGCGTGAACTTTAGTTATTTCTTTCACACAGGATCACCTGGTATTCTAATGGACAATGATCTCCAATATCAAATATTTAAGATGTCAAATGGATTCTTAAATATACAACAATTAATAGCATGAACGTTAGACTCCTATACATTTCTGAATGTAATTCTGCATTTTCTTGAAAGCTTATCCACCTATTTCCCAACTTGTTGGGCCATCTCAGTTCTTGGGGACACTAAGGTCTCAGTACTGGGGACACAGGGCTGGGCCACTCTGCGGGGCTGTCCTATGCACTGTGGGAGGTGGAGCAGCATCCCTAGCCCCACCCCTTTGAGGACCACAAATATCTCCAAGCACCACCCAGCTCCCTGGGGCAGTCACCCTGGATGAAAACCACTGGGGACACTGCATAAGCTCAGTGAACGGAGGTGGCACAGAGATCAGAGACTTCAGTGTGGAGAATGCTGTCCTCACTCCATCTGCCCGCTCACACGAACCAGAGACAGAGAAATAAGTTGCCTATTAGACATGAACCTGTTTTAAGGCAGATGAGCCCTAACCAATTTGGCTCAATGAATACAGCGTCGGCCTGCAGACTGAAAGGTCCCAGGTTCGATTCCGGTCAAGGGCATGAACCTTGATTGTGTGCACATTCCCAATGTGGGATGTGCAGGAGGCAGTTGATGTTTCTCTCTCATCCATGTTTCTAACTCTCTATCCTTCTCCCTTCCTCTCTGTAAAAAAGCAAAAAAATATATTAAAAAAAAAAAAAAAGACAGATGAAGCAGGGAAGGGAGGTATGGAGTGGGCATGTGGCAGATGGGAGCTGCACCTTTACGTGGACTACCAGGTGCAGTAGTTCCAGCACAAGAGTGTTCAGGCCCAGCAAGTTCAAGATTAGCAACTCTTGAACTCATGGCAGCTCTCCTAGGCTTGTGCACCCGTTTCTTAAGAGCTTCAAGGCGTTCAAGTAGATGCCTTATCTCTGTTACCATAATTCCAGAAGGATAATGTGAGAGAATCTGGCCTACTTGTTGGGTCCTCCACTTGGCAACCTGCAATTCTATCATCATAGGGATTTGGTGATGAATTTGTCAGGAACAGAAAAGCACTGGAGCCCAGCCAGTGTGGCTCAGTGGTTGAGCATTGACCTATGAACCAGGACGTCACGGTACTATTCCTGGTCAGGGTACATAACGGGGATTGGGCTAGATCCCCAGTGGGCATGCAGGAGGTAGCCGGTCAATGATTCTCTCTCTTCACTGATGTTTCTCTCTCTCTCTTCCTCTCTGAAATAATATGAAAGAAAGAAGAAAAACAAAGTTGGAGGAATCATAATTACCAGTTTTCAAGTTATACTACAAAGCCACGTAATCAAAACAATACTGGTACAAAAACAGGCATATAGATCAATGGAACAGAACAGAGAACCCAGAAATCAACCCAAGCCATTCGCTCAATTAATATTTAACAAAGGAGGCAAGAGAATACAGTGGAATCAAGACAGTCTCTTCAATAAATGGTTCTGGAAAATTGAACAGATACCTGCAAAAATATGAAACTAGATAACCAACTTTCACCATACACAAGGAAAAACTCAAAATGGATAAAAGACTCAAATGTAAGTCATGAAACCATAAAAATCCTAGAAGAAACCATAGGCAGCAAAATCTCAGACATCTCTCACAGCAATATGTTTACAGACACATCTCCTAAGGCAGTGGTCAGCAAACTGCGGCTCGTGAGCCATGGTTTCCCATTCTGTTGACTAATGAGTTTGCCAACCACTGTCCTAAGGCAAAGGAAACTAAGGAGTAAATAAACAAATGGAACTACATCAAAATAAAAAGCTGTACAGCAAAAGAAACCATCGACAGCCCTAGCTGGTTTGGCTCGGTGGATAGAGCGTCAGCCTGCAGACCAAAGGGTCCCGGCGACCCAAGAGGCCCTGATATCTGGGATGTATTTCTCGCCTATAATTGAAACTTTGTAGCCTTGAGTGGAACTAAGCCTCCTGCTGGCTCCATGTTGCAGCCATTTTGTTAGGATTTCTCTTCTATAATTGAAACTTTGTAGCCTTAAGCGAAGGTCAAGGCAGGCCAGGGCAGGCGGAAAGCTTGGCTTCCTCCATCTCCAGGAGCAACTCAAGCCTTCTGCTTTCTCCAGCTCTGTGGCTGCTAGCATTTTTGTTTAGATTTATTTATCTTCTATCATTGAAACCTCATAGCATTGAGTGGAGGCCTGGGCCAGCAAGGATAGGCAGAAAGCTTGGCTTCCTCCATTGCCAGGGAAACCTCTGCTCTCTGTGGCCACAGCCATCTTGGCTGGGTTTATTTGCATATTTACTCCTATTGGCTTGTGAGCGTGGCTTGTGGGTGTACGGAAGGTATGGTCAATTTGCATATTACTCTTTTATTATATAGGATGGCTCATTCATTAATGTAAGACACTGACAATGGGGAGACCCAACGGCTGATTTTTGAAACCGAACTTTCCATTCATTTTCCTGTAAACCTAAAACTGCTAAAAACAAACAAACAAACAAACAAAAACCCCTCTGTTAAAAAAAGGAGGGGGACAAAGCCTAGCCAGTGTGGCTTGGTGGTTGAACATCGAATCATGCACCAGGATGTTGTCGGTTCGATTCCAGGTCAAGGCAGATGCCCAGATTTCGGGCTTGATCCCCAGTGGGGTGCATGCAGGAGGCAGCTCATCAATGTTTCTCTCTCATCAATGTTTCTCTCTCTCTCTCTCTCCCTAAAAAAATCAATTAATTTTTTTTAATCTATTAATCAAAAAACGAAGAAAAAAATGCCACAAATATGAAGGTGGCTGTTGGCACTACCAGAGGAACTCAGGAAACCAGGGTCCAGGCCTTGGTCCTGGTCACTGCTGAGCTGAGGGACCGTGGGCAAGTCCCAAACCCATGCCTCAGTTTCCCACTCTGTAAAGAGATGATGATAGCCTGGCCTTGCTAGGGTCACTGTGTGGATGAAAGGGGATCATGCCTGAACTTGGTGTTACTCATGGTATCCCCTGTATTACTTTAATAGTTGATGTATTTAAATTATTTTATTACACCCTGGCTGGGTGTCTCAGTTGGCTGGAACACTGTCCTATTCACCAAAAGGTTGTGGGTTCAATCCCTGGTCAGTGTGCATCGGGAGGCAACTGATAGATGCTTCTCTCTCTCCAGAAACCAATGAAAGCATATCCTCAGGTGAGGATTAAAAATTACTTTGGCCATACGTGGTCTGGCTCAGTGGATACAGCATTGGCCTTCGGACTGAGGGGTTCCAGGTTTGATTCCAGCTAAGGGCACATGCCCAGGTTACGGACTCAATCCTCAGTGCAGGGAGTGCAGGAGATGGCTGGCCAATGATTCTCTCTCATCACTAACATTTCTATCTTTCTCCCTCTCCCTTTTTTTTTTTTAAATCAATAAAAATATCTATATTTTTAAATTACTTTGCCCTAGCTGGTTTTACTCAGTGGTTAGTGTCACAGGGGGCTGACAAGCCCCTGACTCTAGTGCCTGCCCTGCCCTGTACACACTACAGCCCTAGAATCAGAACACCACCACTCCAGCTGTGCCCCTTACCTTTTGTTGGCCTCTTCCACCTCAGACCTCAGTTTCCCTATTTCAATCTGCAGCCGGGCCCGCTCCCGGGCAGTCTCGTCCAGCACTCGACGGGCATCGGCCAGCTCCGACTCGTACAGCGTCTTAATGCCGCTCACCTGGGGAGAAAGCGCCGGGTGAAGGAAAGCCCCACAACAGCAGGTGTCCAGGGCGGCCTGCCATCCGACACGGCTCCTGCTGACCCGGGAGGCCTCCGACCAGCTCAGCCCACCAACCCTGGGAGGCCCAGGCTGCCTGACCTGCCCCATCCCTGTCCCCTAGCAGTTGGTTGCGCAACTTCTATTTCCCATCAGCCTTCCCACATGGAGGTGCACGTGTTTACAAATACCTGGAGCCAAACCAGGGCGGTGAGATGCCACCTCACCCCACTGGGACAGCTAAAGAAGATGGATGGTGACAAGTGCCGGGGAGGCCGTGGGGAAATGGGAACCTCCATCATAAAGGTGCAGCCACTGTGGAAGGCAGTCTGGTGATTGCTTAGATGGTTAAACAGAGAGTAACCATACAACCCAGCAAATCCACTGCTGGATCTCCACCCAGGATAAATAACACATTTACACAAAACCTGCACATGTGTTCACAGCAGCACGATTCACAACTGCCAAAAAGTGAAAACACAAATGCTCTTTGATGGATGAATATGACTGTGGTCCCGCAGAATACCGAATGTTACTCAGCCATGAAACGGGATAAAGCGCTGACTCTCACTACAGTGTGGATGAGCCCTGAAACAGTGTTCAGTGAGAGAAGCCAGGCCCAAAAGGCCAGAATGTGTGATGCTATTGATGTGAAATGTCCAGGACAAGTAAGTCCAGAGACAGAGGGTGGGTTAGTGGGTGTCAGGGGCCAGGGAGTGACTGCTGATGGGGACAGAGTTTCTGTGGGGGTGAATGTTCTGGAATTAGTGGTGATGACTGCATACTTTCAATATATCAAAAACCACTGAGCTTCAGAGTTTAATTAGGTGAACTGTATCAGATGGAAGTTATATCTCAACAAAACTGTTAAGTCGCCATGTGGTGCTGACAGATGGGCGACAGCAGGCCACCCTCGGGGCAGCTGGCTTGGACAGCTGCACCCTGTGCCACAAAGCTACAGGACACCAGCGAGTATCTGTGCTGGGGGTGGAGTCAGCTTAGATCCTGAGGGGGCCCCAGGAAAGGCCCCTGAGCAGGGGGTTCAGGGGAGCTGCCAAGGACTTGTCAGTAGGGTGACCAATGGTCCCGGTCTCCACAGGACAGAGGGGTTTCCTGATGTGGGATCTTCCAGAATGTCCTGGGCTAATCTGGACAAGGGGGAACTTAAGAACCAGGCTCCGACTCCCACCTCCCTCCTTCCCAAGCCTGGATATTCCACCTTACTGCAGCAGCTCCAAAACCTGTCATCCCTCAGTTGGTTCTTGGATCCATTTCACAGATAGGAAAACCAAGGCACAAATCAATAAACTGCCCTCTCCTGAACTGTGCAAATACAGGATAGAGCAGGTCTGCTGGGGACAATTCTGAGGGGGTCAGGATACACAGTAAGGTGAGCAGACACAAAGCAAATTCCTCCCTCCTGCACCCTGGCCACTCCCCACTCTCCGTGCTCCCCTCCACACACACAGCAAGGGCCCTCTCTCCCACCAACAGCAGTCACCTTGGGTCATCCCCTCCACTCCCATCTTCTAGGAACTGCCTTTTGAAATAAACTCAATTCACAAAAAACTGCTGGCCCTACTCTCTAAAGACAGCTGAGCACCTGGGTTCACATGCCTGTCTTTGCTCTGTCTTCTTCTATCTCACCGTCCAGAACTCTGCGGACGCCAGGAGGGCTGGTGCACTGGGGGAGAAGCCACAGACAAGGTCTCCTGCCCCCAAGCCTGGTGCCTAACCCTGGCCAGTGGCTCTGTTGGCTGGAGTGTCGTCCGCATATACCAAGGTTTGATCCCAGTCAGGGAACATACAAGAGTCGACCAATGAATGCATAAATAAGTAGAACACGCAATGCTTTTCTCTAAATCAATAAAAAAAGAATAGGAAGATGGGTGCCTATTGGAGCCCTTTCTCTCCCACCCTCCTCTCTTCGAACAGGAGAGTCTCCAACTGCAGCGACACAACAAAGATCCAGGTCAGAGCTCAGGAAAAAGGGAAAACCAGCAGTTCTGAAACTGGGCTTAAGTTTTGGGTAGTTTGTTCACTGCCAGAAGCTGATCACTGATTTAATAATAGAGAGCTGAGGACAGGGAATTCGGAGGACTGGTCAACCTTAATTGCTCTAAAGCAGTGTTTCCCAAACTTCTCTCATGACGAGAATCACCTGGTGGAGTTGTTAAACTACAGATTCCTGAATTTTGGGGAACATATAGAATTAAAATTGTATAAAATTGTATACTTAACTAGTGCTCTAGAGCTCTAGTTAAGTATACAATTTTACCTATATGTTCCCAAAAATTCTAGGTTAGCACTTCTTAGTTGGGATTCAGGAATCTGTATTTTAACAACTCCACCAGGTGATACTCATCATGAGAGAAGTCTGGGGAACACTGCAAAGGGTCAGAGCTAATTACCAGATATTGGTACCGTAGTTGAAGCAGCCCCACCTGTTAGTCCTAAATTCACTAAATGGCTTTTATTGGAGTTTCCTGCCTAGGGGACATGAGTGTATCCTATAATTTTAATCTTAATAAAAGGGATGGGAAAGCCAGAGCGAGCAGTAGTCCTCTCACTTGAGCTGGACTATCGCCTGGCCTCCATTTCCCAAACTAATACTCTTCAGTCTCTTTTTCATTTGTGTGCGGCCTTCTCCAGAACCCGAGCCTTGAACCGGAACCATGAATCATGCAGGACGTGAAAGGGGTTCCAACAGTTCACCATTAATTTTTTTTGCATTAATTCCTACTTGAAAAATATTTCATTAAAACATTGCCTCGGCCAGACCATGAGAAAACACCAGATGACCCACTAGAGGGGCATCTACCAAACTCCTGGTCCCTCCTCCTCACGAGGGTCCAGGGCATGAAACGTGAATGCGTCAGAAATGTCCCAGCCTAGAGGGGTCAAGGAGATGTGACACTGTCATGGGGGATCCTGGATGGGGTCCTGGGACCTCAGGGGAAAATTAAGAAAATCTGATTTTAGAGAGGGGGCGGGCGGGGGGGGAAGGAAACATATATTTGTTATTTCCCTTATTTATACATTAATTGGTTGACTCATATGTGTCCTAACTGGAGATCAAACCCAAAACCTTGGTATGTTGGGACAATGCTCTAACTGGGCTACCCACCAAGGCCGGATATAAGATGTTAACAGGGGTACATGGGAACTCTATATTACCTTTGCCATTTTTTGTGAATCTAAAACTGGCCTAAAAATAAGGAAAAGTAATTAAAAATATACCATAACTGGGTTGGGGTACATGGGAACTCTATATTACCTTTGCCATTTTTGTAAATCTAAAACTGGCCTAAAAATAAGGAAAAGTAATTAAAAATATACCATATCCTTCATTCTCCATGACTGAGGTTTTGGTGTCCCATTAGATTCTGTGTCCAAGGTGAGTGCCTGCTTGCAGGCCCAACTCCAAGCTCCTGGGCCAGAGTTTAAAGCACTTGGTTTGGGTGGTGTTTCTGGGGTGTGTGCGTCTTAAGGCAGTTATCCTAGCCAGGTCTGCAAGCTCAGGCCTACAGGCTAGAACGCCAGCCCACTGCCTGATTTTGCCCAGCCTGCAAGTCCAGGATGGTTTTTACATTTTTAAAAATATATATTTTTTTATTTTTTACAGAGAGGAAGGGAGAGGGATAGAGAGTTAGAAACATCAATGAGAGAGAAACATCGACCAGCTGCCTCCTGCACACCCCCTACTGGGGATGTGCTCGCAATGGAGATACATGCCACTGACCGGAATCGAACCTGGGACCCTTGAGTCCCGCGGGCTGATGCTCTTTAGAGCCAAACCGGTTAGGGCGGTTTTTACATTTTCAAATGGCACAGCCAATGAGATGAATACCTTTCAGCCTGTGTAAGGCTTTACCGACAAGCAGCCTGGCCTCTCCCACTATAAAGGCCCAGGCCAGTAATAGTGACTGAGATCACCAGCCCAGAGCTGAAAAGACTCTGGCCCTTTTCACAAAACATGTGCTGACCCTGATCTATGCCCTGGGACAATTTAGAAACCCTTGTCTGAGAACAATGAACAGACAGCAGACTTCCCAAAGGCTCTTTCAGGCGACAAACAGGTGGCCCTCGCTTCCCTGCACCTGTGACCATCACTGTGGTCACTGCAGACGCCTGGGCACCGAATGGGAGATGGGATCGCTTGGGCCTTTTTCCTTTTATGGCTTGCCCAATGCCAAACAGGAGGAATCCCGACAAATGTGTGAGCACATGTTGGCGGGGGTGGTGCGGAGGGTGTGCGTGTCTGGTGTACAGATAACCAGAGGCGTCCTGTCCTGTTGCCTGTCCCTGGGGGGACAAATACACAGCTCTGCAGGTGACACCCAAACATGGGCTCTTGTGGGTGGATTCAGGCCCTACACCAAGTGGTAGCTTCTCCCTCCAGCTCCAGGAGCCCAGCCCCACACCCGCACCCCCAGCCCCAAAGCAACAGGACACCTGGGCAGGTAAGGGAAAGAAACTGAAGCCAAGAGGAACTTAACACCAGGCTGGGAAGGCTCCCTGAAAGCCACCCTCCCTGGCTCACACCACCCCTCTCCCAGCACCCACCATCTTCTCAAACAGGAATCTGGCCAGCCTCAGCCCCCACCTTCCAGAACCCCTCCAGTGATAGGGGCAGTGGTTAGCCACCAAGTACTGCCCACTCTGCCAAGAGATATCAACTGGCCCGACGGGAAAGGCCGGAGTGCATACACGGCCAGGTTTGGGTCAGCGAGTAGGAAGGAGCGTGTATGTGGACCAGACAACAGAGCAAGATGGGCACCGCCACCGGGGAGAGAGAGCGTTAGTTTTACCCTGGGCATCTGAACTGCTTGGATTTCATTACAAACTAGAGGCCCCAAACATGAAATTCCTGCAAGAGTAGGCCTTCCTTCCCCCGCTGCAGGCTCCGGCTTCCCTCACAGCCCTGGCTGCTCCCGAAGGCAGAAGGACGTGGGATCTAATTAGCATATTAGGCTTTTATTATTACAGATGTGTGGTATGCTTCTAACATTTTAAATGGCCTCCTTACGTGGCTTCTCAGCCCTTACACTACTGGCATTTGGGGCCCTCCTGGGCACTGTGCGCTGAGCAGCACCCCTGGCCCCACCCACCGATGCTAGCAGCACCCCCAGCCATAACAACAAGAACTGTCCCCAGAGCCCTGGCCGGACTGGCTCAGTGTATAGAGTGTAAGACTGAGGGCTGACAGGTCCCGGGTTCGATTTCAGTAAAGGGCACATGCCTGTGTTGTGTGCTTGATACTCAGTGGGGGGCATGCAGGAGGCGGCTGATCAATGATTCTCTCTCATCATTTTTGTTTCTCTCTCTCTCCCCCTCTCCCTTCCTCTCTGACATCAATAAAGATATATATATATATATATATATGTGTGTGTGTGTGTGTGTGTGTGTGTATATATTTATTTATTTTTTTAAACAACAGAAAAAGAAGAAAATGCCCAGACATTGCCTAGTGTCACCTGGAGGAGGATCACCCCAGTGAGACGATGCAGCACAGGTAACCTGCCTGTCCTCAGATGACACACCCACAGCACTCCCAGTACAGCCACCTCCCACCCCCTGCTCACCGCCGACTGCCTCTCTCCGTCCCCTCCACAGACTGAAGCCCGGGCCCCACTGTAGCCCACGGCCATTTGCAGGCCACTCCCTCCTTACAGCCCACTGACCACACCACTCACTGCTCCAGTTGCCTTCTTCATAGGTTATCAATCAGCTTTCTCCACTGACCAGCACTGACCCCTCACCTCCTAAGCAGCAGGGAGCCCAAAAGACAAGCTGGTTGGCACTCCCTAGCTCAGCTGTGAACACACCTGTCATCACCTAGAGCACCCGGCTCCCCTCACCGTCCCACGGCCCCGCCGCCACCCCTTGCTCCCAGATGTTAACTTACATTCCAGCAGCCTTACCAGCTGAGCAATAAGCCACCCCCAGACAGACCGGGGTCAGGGCATGCCCTCCAGGGGGCCCATTAAGTCCAACACTCCCAGTCAGTCTCACTCCATTTGCAGAGGGTCCATTGGGGAGTGGAGGGAGAGAGATGGGGATGACAAGAAACCGGCTCAAGCATGGGGTGCAGACCAGCCTCACAGGGAGAAACTAGGCTGCAATCCGAGGGCCCTCACACTGCTAAGGCGGGGAGGGGGGTGTGTTCAACAATTTGGAGGGACAATTCCAGCCCCACCAAACAGATAACAAAACTGAGGCTCCAAGGTCACCTAGATTAAAAGCAGAATTTGGACCCTGAGTTTGAATACAATCCCAAGCAACTGAGAACTCCACCAATTACCTTACGGCCTCTCCCCCAACACCCCAGCTCCACTTTCTGCGTGGCTTCCTGTCCCAGGCCCTACGAAACAGGGACACAGACCCCAGACCAGTGCTTCTGCTGGGCACCTGTCCCATATCCCATTGCCTCTGTTTTACAGAACATCCACTCATCCTAGCCCCACAGACAAGCCCAAAAGGTATTAATACCTCCACTTTACAGAGGAAGTAGAGAGACTCAAGGTCACTTAGAGGGCAAGCAGCTCCCAAAAATGACCCCCCAGCTGCTCTCCTGCCATAAGACCCTCATTTGGCCCATTTTTCGGATGGGAAAGGGGAGGCTCAGGTCCTGGCTCTCGCACCAAGGCCACAGGGAAGCACATGGGGGGCACCCCCCCTTATTCAGAAGGCCCACCCTTGGGCCTCGCCTGGCTCACATCCAATCACTCAGGGGACCCCCCAATTCCTCGAACTCCTTGGTGTCCGGGGCTATCCCAGATCCCCTGGGGAGTCCTCAGAGGCTGGGTCTGCCCAACACCGCATCCCTGGGGACCACCCCCCCACCGTGGGCAGACCCGCCTCTGAGATGGAGAAAAGGAGAGGTGGCTCTGGGTAGGTCCCCAGCCTCGCAAAGATCCCACAGGATCCCTGAGGCACTGGGTCCCACATCCCCTTAAGGGGCGGGGCTTCCGCGGCCCCTCTGCCCTCCGTCTGCAGTGAAGTCCGGGCCCAACCTGGAACCCCAATATTCCCTCTGGTTCCCCAAGACCTCCCGCCTCCTCCGCCCCTCGGGGAGACCAGGCTCCCGCCCAGGAGCCATGGAGTGCGGGGCCAACTGAGAGCTCCCCAAACCCCCCACCTGGCCCGCGAGGCGTCAGCCACCTCCACTCGGACCCCGCCCCAGCTCGGGGAGGAGATGGCGCCTTTCTGCCCGGCCCCCGCCCAGCCCCGCACTCCCCGGACTCAGCACGGGGCCCGCGCCAGGCGCCACGGAGAACCGACCGCGCGAGCTGCCCAGGGCCCCTCCGCAGGCCCCTGTCAGCCTGGGCTTCCCAGTCACTTCGGAGGCCGGGGAACCGCCCCCCCATTTTCTCCCGGGACGCCCGAACCCCAAACGCCTCGGGGGAGCGCCCCGTAACCCCCTTTGGGGCGGGGCCGCGCCTGGTGCACAGTCACTCCGGGGACCCCCCGGTTTCCCCAAACCCTTGGTGGGCGGGGCCTGCCCGCCTCCACCTGTCGCACGGCGGGGGGTGGGCCCAGGCCCCCGAGGAGTCCCCGAGGGCTAGGTCTGCCCAGCACTGCACCCCTGGGGACCCCAAAGCCTCCCGGGGACCCCGCCCGGGACTCCCCGGGTGGGCGGCGCCCGCCCCGCGTGCACGCCGCCTCAGGCCTCCCAGCCCCCCGGGGACCCGTCGGGGAACCCCCCCAAGGCCGCAGCCCCGGCCCACCTCGCGCGTGGACACCTCCTCCCGCTCCGAGATCTTGACCAGGAGCCGGTCGTTCTCCAGCTCCAGCGCGCGGACGCGGTCGATGTAGTGCGCCAGGCGGTCATTGAGCTCGCGCAGCTCCTCCTTCTCCTGCATCCGCGACAGGCGCGTGGGCGACAGCGGCGTGGCAGGCCCGCCCTTGCGGCCGGACAGCGGCGTGGCCGTGGCCATGGCGGCGGCGGCGGCTCCTCGCGGCCCGCGCGGCTCCCCACGGCGGCCACGGCTCGGCGGGCTCATTCAATCCGCGCCGCCGACCAAGATGGCGCCGGCCGCCCGCTGCCGCCCGCGCTAGGCAGCCTGGTACTTGTAGTCCGGCCGAGTGCCTTGCGGGGCATGCCGGGAGCTGAAGTCCCTGCGCGGGTTGGGAGGGGGCACGCCCGCTCAGCCTCTTGCTGTTTCACTAGCTACACATTAAACTGCTAGCCTAAGGCCTCCGGTCCAGAGCGAAACCGTTGGACTTCAAAATCGCAGCTCCTTGCCCTAGCCGGGTTGACTCAATGGTTAGAGCGCCGGCCTGCGGACTGGTCCCAGGTTCGATTCCAGGGTTGCGGGCTTGCACCCTAGTGGGGGATGTGCAGGAGGAAGTCAATTAATGATTCTCTCTCATCTTTGATGTTTCTCTCTCTCTCTCTTTTTTACTCTGTGAAATCCATAAAAAAATATACATTTTTTAAAAATTGCAGCTCCGCCACTGAGGTTTCTTTACAATGCCTCGATTTCCCCATTCAATCTCTTTGAAGTCAGACTAAAAGTAAAAATGGTGCTGAAACCGGTTTGGCTCGGTGGATAGAGTGTTGGCCTGCAGGCTGAAGGTCCCAGGTTCAATTCCAGTCAAGGGCATGTACCTTGGTTGAGGGCACATCCCCAGTGGAGGTGTGCAGGAGGCAGCTGATCCATGTTTCTAACTATCCCTCTCCCTTCCTCTCTGTAAAAAATCAATAAAATATATTTTTTAAAAGTAAAAATGGTGAAAACCCCTTAAAAATATGCTCAGTGATCTCACTCATACTTGACTTAAAAAAGACACACACAAAAAAACATAAAAACAAACCACAAACTCATAGATACAGAAAACAGATGGGGGCAGGCAGGAATGCGTGAGGGGTCTAAAGGTACAAATTTGCAGTTTTAAGATGAATAAGTAATGGGGATGTAATGTATCGCATGGCATGGCTACAGTTAGCAATACTCTATTTTAAAGTTGCTAAGAGAGATCTTTAAAGTTCTCGTCACAAGAAAAAAAATTGCAATTATGTATAGATGTTAACTAGATTTACGGTGGTGATCATTTCCCAATATATACAAATATTGAATCGTTAGGTTGTACACCTGAAACTGTTATTACGTTTAATTAAGAAAAAGCATGTCCAGTGAAAGAAACTAGACACAAATTCCGCATACTGTGTGATTCCACTTATATACACTGCCCAGAAGAGGCAAGTGGATGAAGTAGGGTCTGGGCACGGTGGAATGTGGGCCCCATCCCACGCTGTGGCTGATCACCATTCTGTTCCTTCAAGGATGAGGAGCAACATCTTTGCTCTCTCCCCGCCACTGCCTGATGTCACTGGCAGCACCACCACCTCCAATGGCGGCAACCAAAAATGTCTCCAGATATTGCCCCATGTCACCTGGGGGGCTAATTGCCCCCAGTTAAGAAGTACTTCCTGCCGAAGCCTGTTTGGCTCAGTGGATAGAGCATTGGCCTGCGGACTGAAAGGTCCTGGGTTCGATTCCGGTCAGGGGCATGTTATATGTTGGTTGCGGGCACATCCCTGGTAGGGGGTGTGCAAGAGGCAGCTGGTCGATGTTTCTCTCTCATCGATGTTTCTAACTATCCCTCTCTCTTCCTCTCTGTAAAAAATCAATAAAAATTAAAATTAAAATTAAAAAAAAAGAAGTACTTCCTGCCCAGCTGGCATATAATTTTATTTTTTTTTTTTTTAAGGAGTACTTCTTTTCTGTTGCTCTGGAACCTGCCAGCTGTTCCTTCTGCCAGAATCCCACCTTTCCACACGTGCACCTGGGCATTTGATCCCGCCCTCCTCGGGGACCCAGCCAGTACACCCGGGGTGTGTGTGTGTGTGTGTGTGTGTGTGTGTGTGTGCTCCCCTGCCCTGCACACCTGAGACAGAGGCCCGGCCTTGGAACCCAGGCAGGCAGCAGTGAATCCCTGGCTAAACTGGGCCTATGCTGTTTTCTGAAAAGTTACCTTGTGCCTGTGAGCCCATTGGTTTTGTTTTTTCTTTTTCTCCTACTGGTAGGAATATAAAATATTTATGACAGTTGGGATTTAAACAAAAATACGAATAAGTGATACTTCAGGAGGCAGATCAAGGGGAGAATATGATTGAGGTTTGGGGTGGCATGGAGTTACCTTTCCTGTCCTCCACCCCCCAGACTTGGCTGCAAACCTCTCCCCATTGAAGAACCTGATGCCCACCCGCCTGCCATGCAGGCTCTGTGGGCTCCCACCCTGCCCAGCGCCTGGCCCTCTTGGCACGTGCCACCCCATCCCGGCCGCGCGGGCCTGTGCTCCCTCTGCCCCCTGGAGCCTGGCCCCTAAGCTAGGTCTGACCTCTCAGCGGGCCCTTGGGGAGACCCCTCCAACCCTACCCTCCCCCCACCCCCACCTCCCCACCCCCACCCTCACCCACCCCCGGGGCTGGACTCCAAGTCCCAGAAAGCCCCGCGCTCCCCGGGGTGGGGCCGGGCTCCCGCTCCCGCTCACGGCTCGGGAGGCGCCGGCGATTTTCAAATTTTGGCGCTAAAGCGGGCGGGGCGGCGGCGATGGGCCACGATCGCCCTCCCCCTTCCCGGGCCTGGCCGAGATGGCCCGTCCGCTCCGCGGGCTCAGGGTTCGAATCTGAGACCCCGGGACCCCAGGGGGCTGGGACGTCACGGGCCACTGCGGTCTGCTGCGAGGGTGGGGGTGCGGGCGGCGGGCGAGACTCCTCCAGCCCAGAGCGCCCCCCGCAGCCCAGAGCGGTCTTCCCGCCTCCGTCCCCCCATTCCCCCCCCCCCCCCATCCCGGCGCCGCCGCCGCCCACCTCCACCGGGGGCAGCGCCAGACTTCTCAAAACCTCAGGGCGGGGCTGAATCCTGGATCCTGGATCCCCGAGCCCAGATGGGGGTGGAGGTGTGGGGGGGGGACTGACTGCAGTTCTGGACTCCGGGCCTGGAGGGCCTGGGTTCCAGGGTTGGGATCTGGGTGCTCTCCCACCCAGAGCCCCAGGTGAGGGGAGTCTGGACCCCGGTTCACAGCCAGGAGGCTAACCCCGGACTCCAGGCTCCGAACGTGGGGACTTGGGGCTGGAACCTGGTCATCCCCACTGAAACTTTGGAGGCGGGCAGTGCTGGAGTTTATGGGAACAGCTTTTGTTCCCATGAGTAAACGGAATCAGGGAATCGGTAAATATTGATCCTCCCCTGGGTCCTGGCACTGGGACTGCCTCAGAGTCCAAAGCAAAGACCCTGCTCCCGGGGCGCTGGCCTGGGCAGAGGAGGGGGACAGAGAGGACACCAGTACCTGTAACAAGCAGGTTACTGGCCTACTGTGACACGTAGGTTACTATAACAAGTACCCGTAACAAGCAGATTCCTGCTGGAAGATAGTGAGCATGCTGAAAGTGGGCTCACTGGCTTGGGGGCCGGTGGGGTGGGGGGCAGCATTTTAAATATATATATATATTTTATTGATTTCAGAGAGGGAGAGATAGAAACATCAACGATGAGTGAGAATCATGGAAGGGCTGCTTCCTGCATGCCCCACAGTAGGGATCAAGCTTGCAACCCAGACATGTGCCCTGACCGGGAATCAACCCGTGACCTTTTGGTTCATAGGTCGACACTCAATCACCAAGCCAGGCCAGACGGCGGGGCTGCCTTTTTAAAGAGGTGGCCTCCTGGAGAGGGTGCCCGTGAGCGGGGACTTAGAGAGAAGGCGGGAATGCCCCCATGAATAGCGGGGAGAAAGCCTCCGGGGGAGGGGCAGCCAATGCAAAGCCAGTTCCAGGCCGGTGCACCTGGCAATGGAGGAGAACTGTCTGCGATATTAAAGAAGCAGAGGCATCAGGCCAGCAGCGGAGGTTTTCCTGGTTTCCAACCCAGCGGCCAGAGGGTGAAATCCTCCCTGAGCAGATCCTCAACAGCCACTGTTTGGCCAGAGAGAAGGAAGGGAATAAACCCAGCGACGCCCGCCTGCCCGCCCGCCCGCCCGCCCGCCAGAGGCCCCACGTCCGCCCAGCAGCAGCAGTCCAGGGTGTCTAGCTGGGAGGCGCCTGTCCCCAGGCAGCAATCTCTGCCCAGTGGCAGCAGCCCGGCCTATACGTCTGGGAGGTGCCAGCAGCGGCAGCCTGGGCTGAGGTCTCAGGCGGCAGGGCCTGGCACCCCCACTGCGCAATCCCCCTGCCAGCGGTGGCAGCCTGGGCTGGGGTCTCAGCCTGGCCAGGGTGCGATCCCCTTCCAGGGGTGGCAGCCTGGGGTCTCAACCATTGAGACACACCAGCCAGGCAGATATGGAGGAATTTTAAATGTTTCTTTTTGAAAATATATATTTTATTGATTTTTTACAGAGAGGAAGAAAAAGGGAAATGGATAGAGAGCTAGAAACATCTATGAGAGAGAAACATTGATCAGCTGCCTCCTGCACACCTCCCCACTGGGTATGTGCCCCCAACCAAGGTATATGCCCTTTACCGGAATCAAACCTGGGTGCCTTGAGTCTGCAGTCCAATGCTCCATCCACTGAGCCAAACCAGCTAGGACTGTCCAATATGCTAAAGAAAAAACCCTATCTAATAAAGAGGGAATATGCAAGGGAGGGCATTTAGGAGTACTGGGGTTTCAGGGGAGGGCAGTTGGGGACAATCGGGCTGGCAGGGGAGTGGTTAGGGGGTGATCAGGCTGGCAGGCAGAAGCGTCAGGGGCAATCAGGAAGGCAGGCAGGGGAATAATTGGGAGCCAGCAGTCCTAGATTGTGAAAGTTAATAATCAAGTAGTTAATAATCAACCAATGAATGATAAATGAGTGGAAAAACAAATCTTTCTTTTTCCCTCTTCCTCTCTTTCTCAAAAACAAAAAGAAAATAATTTAAAAAAAAAGCAACAACAAAAATGCCCAAACTAGCCATGTTATTTAGGGGTGCTCCAATGGGGTATAGTTGAAAGGAAAGTGGGGACCCCGGAGCTTGTACCTGGGGTCTGAAGCAAGGGCACTCTTTCTGGAATGGTGCCCTCCAGCTATCTAATTGGCTAAACTCGGTGCATCCGCACAAACAGGAAATGGCTGACAAAACTGAGGGTCAGGCTCTGGGCAGGTGGCTCGGTTGTTTGGAACGGTCACCCAGGTTGCAAGCCCATCTCTGGGGCACATACAAGAAGCAACCAATGAATGCAACAGTAAGTGGGATAACAAATTGTCTCCCCCCACCTTACTCTCCAAAATCAATCAATCAGGCTTCCATTGGGCAGGAGGAAGCACGCTGGGTCGCGGGCCACGATGGAGCCTGGGCCGGGGCGGGGGGCGGGAGTTCGCTGGCCCGGCGAGCCGGGGGCGGGGCTTCCGAGCAGGGCAGGCGGGAGAAAGTAGGCCGGTCACGTGAACGGGGTGGGCGGGTTTTGCCAGGGGCTGGAGCACGTGATGTGGCAGTGACCTCATGCGGGGACGGCTCGGGACCGCGACCGTCTCTCCCGGAGGGAATGGTGGGGGCTGTAGGACAGGGGGCTGGAGGGACGGAAGCGAAAAGGTCCCGCCGGTTCTGTTATCAGACCCTTGAGTTAGAATCCCCCCACCGCCTAGTTAGCCACTTGCGTTGCCCACCTATGTAAATTCGTTCACAAACCGCAGCTTCAGAGACCCCATTCCAACCACTTTGTCCTGCCACCCCACACCCCTCTAATTCAGAAATTCGCTGCCACGCCCCGTAGGTCCTCAAACTTTGGTCTTGTCCATCTCCCCACAGAAACGTGAAATGGGAAGATGCGATGGCTTAGAAGCATTGGAGGACGCCCAAAATCAGACTATGGAGTTGGATACGGGACCGAGAGATTGGAAAATTTACATTTGTCCGTTTTCTCGCTGCACTGTCTCCACCGGCCACACACGGTGTTTAGCAGGCAGTTGAATGGGGCGTGAAGCTTCCGTTTCCCACTAAACTATTCTCATTCCTAGCTCCATACATCTACAAAACTCCCCACCGGCCCTGGGGAATTGGTTTGCAAAAAGGAGAAATGGCCGAAACCGATTTGGCTCAGCGGTAGAGTGTCGGCCTGTGGACTGAAGGGTCCCAGGTTGGATTCCGGTCAAGGGCATGTACAGTGGTTGCGGGCATATCCTAGATAGGGGGTATGCTGGGGGCAGCTAGTCAAATGTTTCTCTCTCATTGACGTTTCTAGCTCTCTATCCCTCGCCTTTCCTCTGTAAAAAAATCAATTAAAAAAAATTTTTTAAGGAGAAATGCTTAGGAAACATCACAGGAAAGAACTAATTGTGATTTTTTTAATCCTCACTAGAGTGTATGTTTTTATTGGTGAGAGAGAGAGAGAGAGAGAGAGAGAGAGAGAGAGAGAGAGAGAGAGAGGAAGGAGGAGGGGGGGGAGGGGAGGGGAGGGGAGGGGAGAAATAACCCTTGCTCTACTGGGGATATAACCCTCAACCTGAGTATGTTCCCTGACCCAGAATCGAACCTGCAACCTTTCAGTGCACTGGAGGACACTCCAACAGAGCCACATGGGCAGGGTGGTTGTGAATTTTAACTTGTGATTTTGTCCAACTAGTTCCCATGGCAGAACCCACTTGAGGCTGGAACTTCAAACAGGCTTCTCCCTCAACATAGAGTTGATGGGAAGGCAATAAACCTCAGTGCCATCTCGTTATTTTTGCCACACCTAAGAATCACTTGAATCACTGTCTATTACTTAATTTTTGTATACATCTTAAATAAAGCATGTAAGTCAAACCTCATATTCCTTTAGAAATTTAAAATCAGTATCACTTGTCCAAAAGCAGAAAGTAACTATAAAAATAAATGCAATAAAAATGAAACATAGTCCTAACCGGTTTGGCTCAGTGGATAGAGCGTCAGCCTGCGGACTCACGGGTCCAGGTTTGATTCTAGTCAAGGGCATGTAAAAAAAATAAAAAGAAAAAAATAAAAAAAAAAAAAAAAAAAAAAAAAAAAAAAACCAAAATCAATCAATCAATCAACAAACTGAGAATCTTCTTATATCAATTTGCATCTACTGAACAAATTCACTTTTGTATCCTGATTGCCAAGAAACGTGTGGTTCTTTGGGTTCTTTGAGCCGGTGGTGACAACTTTCCGGTTTCCTCATTAGTTGAATACACTCTTTGGCACATGTACATTGTATCATGCTTCTTCCCTTAAAAAGAAAAAAAAAGTATCCTTTTGCCTAGACTGGTGTGGCTCGGTGGGTGAGCATTGACCTATAAACCAGGAGATCACGGTTTGAGGCCCAGGCTGCAGGCTTGATCTCCAGTAGGGGGCATGTAGGAGACAGCTGATCAATGATTCCCTCTTATCATTGATGTTTCCATCTCTCTCTCCATCTCTCTCCTTCTCTGGATCAATAAAACATATATTTTTTAAAAATGCATCCTTTGAACATAATGTGGAGCCCCTCAGAGTGACACTGGGGATTCATTCATTCAGCCAGCACACATATATCGTATATCCCCTATTATGTGCCAGAAACACCACGCTGGGCAAAACAGACCAGAACTCTCGCCCTGGTGGAGCTGACATTTCAGTGAGGGCACAGATAATAAGTAGGAAGAATAAGTAAAACATATAGTATGTTAATATATAGGAAATATACAGGCCGGAAGCCAGCATTCACGGTGCCAGCACGGTCAGTTCCTGGTGAGGGTCACTCCTGGTTTATAGATGGCCACTCCTCACCTCGTTCGGGCCAAGAAGAAGTAAGAGGGTATGAAATGGTGTGTGTGAGAGAGGGATGGCAGGTGGCCCGGAAGCCCACCAAGTGGGGGTGGGGGGACAGAGGCAAGATAACTTAGGGGGGCAGAGGAAGGGGCCCTCGGGGGGCTGCAGGGAGAACCAGCACCAGGACACCACCACCACCACCACCACCACCACCACCACCACCACCACCACCACCACCCCACCCCCCCCCACCCCCCGTCTCCAGGGGGAGAGGGGCGTGGCTTCAAGTGACTTTCCCGGTAACTCTAACAGGGAAGGTGTGCATGTTTTTGTCACCGTTCCAACAACCTGGTTCCCCATAAAAAGGCGTTTCAGAGAGGTTAAGTCACCAGCTCAAGGACACACAGCTTGTGAGGGAGGGCGGTGGGATGTGAACCAGGTGAGCCTGACCTCATAGGGAGTGCCCCACCCCTGCCCCCAGCGGGGCCTGGCCTCCCGGCCTCTTCATCTTTGCTCCAGCATCTCCCACACCTAGCGAGGCGTCCCGCCCCTTCCTCCCCCCCAAGCCCTGCCTCCCCTCCCTTCCCCCCCCCCTCCGCCCCTGACAGCCTGCCCTGGCTTACCAACATCTCAAAGTTCAGAGAATGACTCACCTCCGCCAGGAAGCTTCTCCCTCCAGACAGGAATCATGTCTCGTTCATCTGTGGGGGGGAAAAAAGCCACGATGTCAGAGGCTAGCCATGCCCTCACTTCAAACACACCAATGCCTTCCTGGCACATCCAGAGTCAAACCCCAACCCAGACCCCTTCCCACAGCTGCCCAGGCCCCCCTTCCCATCCCACACTCCCACTCTCCCCTCCGGGGCTCCTGGGCTCCTCAGTCCCCCTCAGAGCCTCTGCGGGCACAGTGCCTGGAGACTGTCCTTACAGCCCCCAGAGCTGCCGCCTTCTTCCTCCTCCTCCTCCTCTTCTTCTTCTTCTTCTTTTTCTTCTTCTTCTTTTAAATTTTATTGATTTTTTTACAGAGAGGAAGGGAGAGGGATAGAGAGCTAGAAACATCGATGAGAGAGAAACATCCACCAGCTGCCTCCTGCACACTCCACACCAGGGATATGCCCGCAACCAATGTATAATACATGCCCTTGACCGGAATCGAACCTGAGACCTTTCAGTCCTCAGACCGATGCTCTATCCACTGAGCCAAACCGGTTTCAGCGCCCCAGAGCCTTCTTCACGTCACTCAGGCCCCAGCTCAACGGGCACCTCCTGAGAGAAGTCACCCCCTCGCCGGAGTAATGTCTGAACGTCGGGTGAGGGCCCCCACTGAGAGGGCGGTTCCTCTGCAGGGGCCAGTGTCTCCTAAGTGTGGACCAGAATGGACTCCGTACGTGCTCGGGAAAAGCCTGGATGATGCTGTGGTGTCCATGTGCAGAGGGGAAACTGAGGCGTGGGGGGAGGGGGAGAGACACGCTCAAGCGCACACTGCTGGTCAGGAGAGAAGTTGGAGGTTGAAATGCAAATCCAGGCAGTCAGAAGTGTCCCCGGTCACCCCATCCCTCCCGTGTGCTGTGTGTGTGTGGGGGGCGGGGGGCGCTCTGTCTACCTCCACGCTACTTTCCCCACCCCCTCACTCCTCTCCTGTCTGGGTCTGTTCAGGCTGCCGCAACAAAATGCCATAGATCGGGCAGCTTAAACAAGAGACATTTATTCCTCAAAGTTCCGGAGCCTGGAAGTCTGCAGTCCAGCCGCCAGCAGGGCCATTTCCTGGTGAGGGTTACTTCCTGGTGTGCAGAAGGCCACCTTCTCCCGCGTCCTTACACGGTGGAGAGAGACTCTGCTCGCTCTTCCTCTCCTTATAAGGACACCAAGCCCGTCCAGGTACCCACCCTCATGACCTCATCCAACCTAATCACCTCCCAGATGCCCACCTCCTGCTATCCCGGTGAATTTGGAGGAGACACACACGAGATCCATGTCACCCCCCACAATGAAGAGGGCCTTCGCTCTGCCCTCACCTCTTCCAGATGACCCTGCCCAGCCCTGACCATCATCCTCCCCAGTCCCACCTGCCGTGCTGGGGGCGGTCTCAGGACCCACCCTTCTGGGCAGAGACTTGACCTCCCCTCTGTCGGGGGAACACCCTCCATGTTAGCTCTCGGGGGCTGGGGTTTAAAAACAGGGTGTCAGGAAGCAGGGCTGGTACTAGTATGAGGCAAAAACGCAGTTATAACTTTTAAAAATCATACTTTAGTGCAACTAAGAAAAAACACATGCAGAATGAAATTTTCATGCTGGAGACATTCTCAAAATGTTAAATCGAGACATGATCAATCATACTGATTTTTCCTTCTGGTCTCAGCTCTAATATGGCTTGGAGTGGTGCTGTTAGTGATCTGTCCTGAATTATAATTTTTAAAAAGATTTTAAATTGATTTTTAGAGAGAGAGGAAGGGTAGGAGAGAGAGAGAGAGAGAGAGAGAGAGAGAGAGAGAGAGAGAGAGAGAGAGAGAGAGAGAGAGAGAGACATTAAAGTGAGAGTGGAACATGATCCGATGCCTCCTGCATGCCTCCAACCTGGGATTGAGCCCACAAACTGGGCATATGCCCTGATCGGGAATAGAACCAGCAACTTTTTGGTGCATAAGACAATACCCAACCAACAGAGCCACACCAGTCAGGACCTGATATTTTAAATTTTTAATATTCTGGCCCTGGCCGGTGTGGCTAAGTGGCCCAAGCACCAAAGGGTCTGGGTTTGATTGCCGGTTAACGGCATGTATCTAGGGCAGCGTTTTTCAACCGCTGTTCCGCGGCACACTAGTGTGCCGCGAGATGTTGCCTGGTGTGCCGTAGGTGCAGACAAGACAAGAATTTTATAATTTTTCACTATTTTGTTTACTTAATATTTCATAATAAAGTAATTATAAAATACTTTCTTTGTGTTTATTTGATTCCTATTCAAGAGAATTACTTTATATATAGTCAATATAGGCACAGAGTTAAATTTTTTTAACATTTTCTAATGGTGGTGTGCCTCGTGATTTTTTTCATGAAACAAGTGTGCCTTTGCCCAAAAAAGGTTGAAAAACACTGATCTAGGGCATGTATCTAGGTTGCAGGTTCAATCCCCAGTCCCTGTCGGAGCACCTTTGGGAGGCAACCAATGGATTCGTCTCCCTCCCTCCCCCCATCTCTCTCTCCTTTTCCCATTCTTCCCTCTCTTTTCTCCCTCTACTTTCAATAATATAATATATACTGAGTGGCCAGATTATTGTGATCCTGAATGCATAATAATCTAGGCATTCGGTGTTTGGTCTCCCGCAGCCGGCTCTGCGGCGGGCGGCGGCGATGGAGCGCCCGGGGCCCAGCGAAGGCTCTGAGGCGTCGGGACCGGACCCGCAGCTGGCGGTCACCATGGGCTTCACGGGGTTCGGGAAAAAAGCTCGTACATTTGATTTGGAGGCAATGTTTGAACAGACTCGAAGAACAGCTGTGGAAAGAAGTCGGAAAACACTCGCGGAACCAGTATTTGGAAGGCTGGGCGAGAGTTGGCTCTCAGAGCTGTGTACACCACTGACTGTTGACCCAGACAGTATATTACATTGAGACATACAGTGAATGTGGCTGCTGCTGTTGAATCCCTGCATTAATGAGCTGTATCAGACATTTAATGAAGGTCTTAATTTCCAGAAAAAAAAAAAAAAAAAAAAATCTAGGCATTCGGTGTATATCCTATATAATAAAAGGCTAATATGCAAATTGTCCCCTCACCCAGGAGTTCGACCAGCAGGCAGGCTGGCCAACTGCCCATGTCCCCTCCCCCTGGCCAGGCTGGCTGGACCCCACTCATGCATGAATTCATGCACCAGGCATGCATGAATTCATACACTAGGGGCCTGATGCACAAAAATCGTGCAAGAGTAGTCCTTCCTTCCCCTACTGTTTGCACCAGCTTCCCTCTCGCACTGGGACCCGGGCTTCTCTCCTCTGGCTTCCCATAGGCACCCAGGACCCGGGCTGGCTTCCCTCCAGCCCCGGCTTCATTAGGAAGGACATCCGGAAGACGGCTGGTCTAATTAGCATATTACCCTTTTATTACACACACACACACACACACACACACACAGTGTGTGCAGAGATCATAATAATCTGGTCACTCAGTGTAAATATGTAATCTCATTCTGGAGAAGTGGTGACAGTTGCATAAACTTGTGACTACCCAAAACCCCTCCAGAACATTCTAAAAGGGCGAATTACATGGTATGTGAATTACATCTTAATTTTAAACAGTGAGAAAAAAACACTGTCTTGCTACTGAATTTTTTCAGCCTCCTTAACTTTCCCCCCTAACGTTTGAATGCTCCTCAGCTAAGGAGGGCAAAGCAGGGCCTCCGAGACTACGTGTCCAGCTCCTTCCTCTGCATCAGACACAGCAGTCCTTCTCCAGAAGCCAAGCCTTTGTCTGGGCTGTGCCTCTGACAGGAAAACAAATACTCATCCCTCAGGCTCACTTTGCTTTGTCTGACCCCAGTCTGACCCCCTGACCCACACCCCCAACCCTCTCCCGTAGACTCCAAACATCCTCTCTCAAACCCTCCCCATCTTGGGGACTTCAGCTTCCCGCCCTCCCCCCCATAACAGTCTTCCTGAGTCTCTGTTTCTTCCTCGGCAAACCTGGAACCGCCACCCCAGCGCTCCCAGGGGCATTGAGGTAGAAACTGCTCATGCAATGCTTGCCTGCTAAGTTCTCAGTACATGTTTGTTCCAAAAATAAGTAAATAAATAAAACACGAATGTTGCTCACATTGGTATCTTCAATACAATGCAACATTCATAAAAAGAGTAATTACACTTAGAGATTCTCATTGGCAAGGTGGGTACGGTGTTCCCGTTTTTTCTCACTGGGGCAGTCCCTGCTTCACGCATTCTCCAAAGAGGGGGTCGTGGGGCACCTCCACCCGGTGGGTGTGTTACCGCTTCTTTTAAAAAAATATATATTTTTATTGATTTTTACAGAGAGGAAGGGAGAGAGACAGAGCTAGAAACGTCGATGAGAGAGAAACATCGACCAGCTGCCTCTTGCACCCCCCCCCCCCCTCGGGATGTGCCCGCAACCAATGTACATGCCCCTGACTAGAATCAAACCCAGGACCCCTCAGTCCGCAGACCGACACTCTACCATTGAGCCAAACCGGTTTCAGCGAGTTACCGCTTCTTGAGGCAGACAGGGGCATCCCTAGGGTAAGGTGAGCGAGGCGCTGGCCTCAGGAGCAAAATTTAAAGTGGCACCAAAAAACTCAATCATTAAGGTAAATATTTACATGAAATAGTTGAAAAAATCAAAACCAACTCAAAAATCCATGATAAACAAAACACTTTTAAAAATATATATTTTATTGATATTACAGAGAGGAAGGGAGAGGGACAGAGAGCCAGAAACATCGAAGAGAGAGAAACATCGACCAGCTGTCTCCTGCACACTCCCCACTGGGGATGTGCCTGCAACCAAGGCACATGCCCTTGACCAGAATCGAACCTGGGACGCCTGAGTCCGCAGGACAAAGCTCTATCCACCGAGCCAAACCGGTCAGGGCAACAAAACACTTTTTAAAAAATTGTAAATAAACAGGATTGGTCCTGCACCTGCACAGCTCACCTCCCTGGCCTTCCCCTATGTCCTGGCCCTTGTCCAGGTACATTTAAAAACCTTGATATTTTGTGCATCATGGATTTTTTTGCATGAATGTTGATTTTTAAAGTACATTGCATTCTGACATTATTAAATACACGTTGCATGGGTAACATGTTGTGTATATGAAATATTCCAACTGTCACCCAGCCCTCTTCACCCCGCCCCTGCGGGTCTATGCCTTACGTCGCTGCAGGCGCAGAGACCCACATCGGCCACCAGGTGGCGACGCCACGCCTCTCAGCGCCAGAGACCTTTAGCGACTCCAAGGTGGGCGGTGCGGAGGCGGCGTGATGCATCGATCCGGTCCCGGGCTGGGCGGGGGAGTCTGGGGAACCGGGCGTCGGGGCTGAGTCCAGACCCCAGGCTGGCGGGGGAGGGGACACGGCTGTGAGTCACCCGGGAGCCCCCGATCGGCCGTGGGAGACCGTCCCCCGCAGGCCTGCCCGCCTGGCTCGTGAGCCGCCCTCCTGGGGAGACTGTGGAGCTGGCAGGCGTCCCCACGTGCAGCCGTCCCAGCGCACACGTGTGGCCACAGGACAAGCAGCCAGTGGCCTGAGGGAGCGGCGGCGTCCGTTTCCCCCTTTGCATCGTGCACATAAGTGCAGCCCCCGCTCCCTGGGTCCTTGAGGATTGAATGGACTACGATACAGTGAGCCGGGTACACTCCGCACGAAACACAGAGCAGAGCTCACCCTGGACGGAGGAAACAAAAGTGGCGCCTATGACTGCAAGGGAATCCTAGGTGACAGCGCGAGGCGCGAGCCCGAACCATTCCCCCCAGGCTTTCTCCCCGACCCTGATTCCTACCCAGGCCCAGGGGCCAGGTGCTGTCCAACGGTGGAGCGGAGTCGCCGGCAGGGGGCGCGCGGCGCGCAGAGGCCCGGCCACCTGCGCCTCCCACGCGCTTCCTCCCCGGACAGTCTCTGCGGGTGGGGAGCGGGAGCGCGGGCTCGCCCCCGGGGCGCCTCGGACTTTGCAGCCCCTGCTCCTGGGGACCTCGAGGCGACCTCCTGCGACCACCAGCTGACCTTTATTTAAGACTTCTTGTGTACCCCGGATTTTATGTCATGCTTCTTCCTGCAACCGAAGCCGGGGTGCATTCTCCTAGCACAGGTGGGAAGCAGCCCCCAACATGGGGGACTCCGGGGCGACTCCCGCGACCACCACAGTTTATTAAGCACTTAATGTGTACCTCTTCCCCCTCCCCCATTTTTTTATCGCTCCCTCCAACCCAAGGGGGGCTGGCGTTGCCTGCCCATAGACAGGGAGGGACACAGAGGCCTCGGGAAGTGAAATCACCCGGCGGCTAAGGGTCTCAGACTGGGGGAAAGCACCGCCACCCCCACCCCCTGGGAGGGATCGGGCTGCAAGCCGGGCCCTCTCTTCTTGCAAGCCCCCTGCACAACCCGGGAAACCCGCGGGCCCGGGACTCTCCGGGGACTGGGAGGGGATTCCAGGCTCCCCGGCCCCCCCTCTCCCCCCGAAAACCCGGGCCGCCTCGCGCGCTGGAAATCCCGCGCGCGCCCCGAAACGCGGCGCGGCTGCCGGGAAATCTGGAGAAAAACTTCTGCTTTTTTTTCTCTCCCTTTTCTGGCACTCACGCTCCCCAGGCGCCCTCCTCCCGGCGCCCACGTGGGGCACCCCCCCACGCGGCGCCCCGCCCCTCTCCCAGCGCCACCCAATCGCAGCTGCGGGCTCCCCGGTGGGCGGGGCTGACGGCGGCGGAGGCCACGCCCCGTTTGCACGAGTCTTTAAAGGGCGGCGCCGGGCGCGGCGGGACCAGATCGCTGACGCGGAGGAGCCGGGCCGTCACCTCTCTCCCCAAACCCTGGATTACTCCCGCCGAGGACCTCGCAGCTTCCCCTGGTCTGCCTGCCGCGGGGCTGGCGTCGCTGTCTCCCGAACTCTCCTTGGGAAAGTGTCTCGGGCTCCCCGGCCCCGGAGTCTGCGCTCTGCCCCCCGGGACCGCCGCGGGCCGCGCTCCACTGTGGATTATAACTGCAACATGACCCTGGAAGAGCTGGTGGCGTGCGACAACGCGGCGCAGAAGTGAGTAGAGGCTGCAGTCCGCGGGCCGGGCGGGGGCCGCGCGCCCGGCGCCCCCGGCCGGCGCTGACCCCCTCCCCCTCTCCCTTGGTCCAGGATGCAGACGGTGAGCGCCGCGGTGGAGGAGCTGCTGGTGGCCGCGCAGCGCCAGGATCGCCTCACCGTGGGGGTGTACGAGTCGGCCAAGCTGATGAATGTGTGAGTCAGACCCCGTCCCCGCGCCCGGTGCGGGCGGGAGAGCCCTCCCGCGCTCTGCACGCTCCCTGCTGCACTCCTCTCCTGCTCGGAGCTGGGACTTCCCCAAAGGTCCCCACTACGCACGGAGAACCTGTGTGTGTGTGTGTGGGTGTGTGGTTGGGGAAGCTGCAGTGTCCTGACGCTGCATCATTTGCAAGCGTCCACCCCCCCTCCCCCATTATGCTCCTACTTTATCTTCCCCTGCGTCCCCGCCCCCCTCCAGCTGCATGCATACTCTGCCCCCTGCAGACCTGCGGTTTCTCTTTGTTTATGCAAACTCCCCTGTGCATGGTGGGCTCCCCTCCCCTACCTCCCAGGCCCCCAGCTGACCCGAACCCCTCCTTTGGCCCCTCAGGGACCCTGACTGCGTCGTCCTGTGCCTGCTGGCCATCGACGAGGAGGAGGAGGATGACATCGCTCTGCAGATCCACTTCACCCTCATCCAGTCCTTTTGCTGTGACAACGACATCAACATCGTCCGGGTGTCTGGCATGCAACGCCTGGCCCAGCTGCTGGGCGAGCCCGCGGAGACCCAGGGCACCACGGAGGCGCGGGACCTGCACTGCCTCCTGGTCACGGTGAGCTGGGCCTCCCCGGCCTGCCCCGCCCCGTACCTGGGCCCCGTGTTTGTCAACAAAGTTGAGCTGGCGGGGCGCACCAGCTCAGGGCTCAGCCACGCCAGGCATGTCCCGTGGGCAGCCGCAGCGGCCTCATCACCCCGCGAGCTATTTTGAGCCAGCCTGTTTTCCCCACAGGGGCCTGGGCCGGGAGGCTCCCCCTGAACCCGGTCTTTCTCCCTCCCCTTCTTCAGAACCCGCACACGGACGCCTGGAAGAGCCACAGCCTGGTGGAGGTAGCCAGCTACTGCGAAGAGAGCCGGGGTAACAACCAGTGGGTCCCGTACATCTCCCTGCAGGAGCGCTGAGCCCCGCCCGGCATCACAACCTGTCAACTTGCTGCCAAAAAAAAATTAAAATAAATATTTGACACGCCCCTCCGCCCAGAACAACTCCCCCCAAACAAACTAACCTGCGAGACCATCGGGGGCAGCGTCACTGGAGACTGGAGACACGGAGGGAGAGGGGCGTGCACAGCCCCGGGAGCAGCCGAGCCTGGAGCGGCGGCCAGGGCGAGAGGAGACAGGGAGCTCGGCCTGCAGGAGGGGGCCCGGAGCTCAGGCCGACGGCGCAGGAGCTGCAGGGGGAGAGGACACGCACTCCCGCGCCCCGGGCGGTGCCGCCGATGGCACCCCCATGCGCCCAGAGGCCGGAGCAAACGCAAACGGGCCTGGCGGACGGACGAGGGTCCAGCCCTCGCCAGAACTAGACTTGGGGACTTGGGGACTGGGGCCGAGGTCGCTCGGCACCCACGGACTCCCAGTTTGCAAACTGCATAGACGATCTATTTTGTTACGTGCACTGTGACTTGAACCACTGAGAGAGGCCGGAAGCTTACAGATACATCTATTTTACGTCTATGGTGACGATGACCTTGTAATAAATTTCTAAAGCTTCTGGGTTCTTGTGTGCGTGCTGCTTCCAGGAGTTCCCAGGACTCTTTCCCTCCCCCTGCCCCGCCCGCCCCTCACACTGCAGCAGCCCTGCCCCCAGCCCCTCTTGCAAGCTCACCAGGAAATGTTACTTAAGTCCCTGCTCGCAGCTCCAGGCTCCTCAACAACAGAGCCTCTTCTCTCTGCAGCCGGCGCCACCCAAGTCCAACAAATCTTTGCCTCTTTTTTTTAATTCTCCCTCCTCCTGCCATGTAGCAATTAAAAGACCGGTTTATTACGAAACCTGGCCGCCGTGCCACTGCTGGTACAGGCTGTGCTGGAGCCAGCCCCAGCTCTGGGCACATTCAGATACAATGGGGGGGAGGCTGCAGCCTGCACAGCCACCGGCGGGGCCAAGGTCCAGAGAGGTCAGGGGCACCTGTGACCTGCAGCCAGACGGCTCCTCAGAGCCTCTGGGCGAGGCTGGACCTGCTGGGAGCGTTCCTCTGGTGACACCCCCCACCCTCCCAGGGTGCCCCTACCCAGGCCTTCTCCCTACAAGGATGGGCTTCTTCCCAAAAGAAAAAACAACAACTAAAAAACAAACCTTTCCCCAAAACTAAAATCAACAAGCAGAAAGGACTCCAGGAAGTTTTGCTCCTGGCCCAGCTGGGCTTGGCATGTTGCTGCATTTCGCCTCTAAACCGAAACTGTAGTAGGGGCGGCCACCTCCCTGTTCTCTGAGTTACACGCAAGGACAGCCCCTCCTCCGGCCGCCTCCGGCCGCCGGAGCGGGAGGGGCCTCCGTCAGGGGGGCTCACCAGGGCCACCGCGGCCCCTGCCAGGTGCCTGGCCCGGGACCTGTGGGCACGGAGTGGGGAGTCCCACCGCAGCCAAGACCTTTCCACCAGCCCACGTGGGCAGAGGAAAGCCCCAGCGGCCCTTCAGGAGTCATGGGGCGGGGGAGCCCGAGGGGGAGGATGAGTGTGAGCGAGAGGAAGAGGGGAACTCCCAGGGGGAGGGGGAGGGGGAGGGGCGGCAGCCCTTTGAGGGCTGGGAGAAGGGGAGAGCACTCATGGGGAGGGAGCCCTGAGAGAGTGGGGAGCCTGGGGTACGAGGGCAGAGGAGCACCTGCTGAGGGTGGGGGAGGGGAGGTGCTAAGAGGGGGGGACCCAAACCCTGGAGAGGGCGTCTGGGGAGCACAGGGGTGAGGGTGAGGCAGAGGGAACACGGAGGGGCTGAAATAAATCTGTAGGGGGTGCGGGAGACAAGTGGGAAGGCCAGACGGAAGCTCCGGTGGAAGGAAGGGGTACTCGGGGTGTGTGTGGGGTGGAAGGGGAGGAGATCCCTGAGAAGGAGCTGGAGAGGGAAGAGACCAGGGCAGCGGGGAACAGAGGTGGAGGGATCCCCCTGAGGGGGGCCCACGGGGGAAGGACTGGCACAGACAAAGGTCAGCCGGGTGGCCTGGAGCTCGGGCTGTCCGCGTTAGGTCGGCTCCTCCAGGGAGGCCCGTCCCTGCAGGTCCTGCCCATTGATAGGCACGGGCCACTCCGTCCCCATGGTGACCCTGGCCGTCCGGGAGGGCCGAGTGACCTCTGACCCTCTCATCGCTGGGTCCCCCGTGCAGTAGGAGATAGAAAGACTCCGGCTTCTGGGCCCCCAGGAAACAGCAGGTCTGGGTGGGACTCTGGCTCCGTGGCCACAGGTTCCCTCTTCTCCCTCTGCCTGATTCCCGGCTGCAAAATGGGGCATAATGCTGCCTGCCGATCGCTTGTTGCAGAGGTTCAAGGAAATATATATTTCTGAGGTCAGTATAGAAAGTATAAAAAAGCCGTTCGCCATTATCGCCACTTTCACAGCCGCCCTGCAAACCAGCCCGGCAGAGACCAGGGCGAGGCCAGGGAGACACAAATGTCTCCGAGCAAAACGGAGGAGAACAACGTCCAAAAATTCAGTCAGCAAGCTGAAGACCGTGTCAAAGCGCTATTTGACAAACTGAAATGCAAACAGAAAAACAGAGAGAGAACTCCCTGGAAACAAAATTGTAAACCAAGATAAGATCGACATTGCCTCAGGCTGCAGCACCTCTCAGCGGCCCTGTCCCCATCTTCCTGGAACCGGGCATTCCGTTTGCAGGTGGACACGTGAAGGCTCGGACCCCAGACTCTGTGCACCCTCATCAGCATGAACGCTGAGGGCTGTGACTCTCTTTTTTAAATTTCTGTACTTAGAAAACATCCTCACAGGAGGACATACTTTGCTGTTGTTGTTGTTTATTTTTAATTAATGTTGGGAGAGAGAAAGGGAGAGAGAAAGGGAGAAATATCACTGTGAGAGGGAAACATGGAGGGGCTGCCTCTCATAGCTGCCCACATCCTTTTGGTGTAAGGGAGGAGGCTCCATCCTGACCAGGGCCAGGGCCATCACTCTTGTTACCATTATTGTTATTGCTGCCGGTCTCATTGCTGCTGTCATGAATAAAAGAAGTAAGTCTTCCTGACTGGACCCACAGATGTCCAGAAATCTGCTTCGAACGCTGCCCTTTCACTGAGGTAACAGCAGCCGTTCCGTCTCCCCTGCCTACAGAACCTCATTCCCACCAGGACAGAGCTGGTGTCCCCTTGTCCAGAAGGGGAGACCGAGGCCCAGCGTGGAGGCCTGGAGTCTTGCATTGTGGGTAACTGGCTAGTCAGCCGCTGGGGTGATGGTGGGAACGGGGCTCACCACCCCTGTTTCCTGTCCCGACACCAGCGCTCATGGCGGTCCAGGGAGAGATTGCCGCCGGCACCAAGGCTCAGTCACAGCGGCGGGGGCTTCTCTGGGTGCAGACACGCTTCCCCCAGCTGGGGTGGCTGGAGTGCATGCTCACCTTGGGGTACCCATGCTGCCTGTGTCCACACCTACACTCATGGGCCCAAGACACACATGCATGCAGGCACCCCCCCACCCCCACTGTGCAGATACACACATCCCTGGAGCCATGCACACAGCTCCCCAAACGCCACACACACTGGACCTGCTCAAGCCCGCCACACCCCCCACCCCCTGGGGCCAGCTGCTTAGCTTCTCTGAGCTGCCTTTCCATGTCTGTCCAATAGACCCACCTCCTCTCTCCCGCACATACCTACCTGTGTACACATACACCATAGACACAGAATCACACGCATGGTGACTGATGCGTCAATGCATTAGGCCTCAAAGGTTGTAGGATTCCAGCTATGTCCTTGAACCCTCCCTGCCTGGAGAAGAGGGAATGGCCTTGTGAGCACATCATGAAGCCTTTAACACACCCTGGACTTGCGGACCAGGCTCCTATGGGGGCCAGGAAGGAGACAGACACGTAGGGCAGTGATGTTGGGAGGAGCAATAGAAAAATCACTGACAAATCCTGGCCGGGTAGCTCAGTTGGTTAGTCCAGTGGTGGGCAAACTCATTCGTCCACAGAGCCACATATCAACAGTACAGCGACTGACATTTCTTTTGAGAGCCAAATTTTTTAAACTTAAATTTCCTCTAACGCCACTTCTTCAAAATAGACTCGCCCAGGCCGTGGTGTTTTGTGGAAGAGCCACACTCAAGGGGCCAAAGAGCCGCATGTGGCCCGCGAGCCGCGGCTTGCGAACCACTGGGCTAGAGCATCATCCGATATGCCCAGGTGATGAGAGTCGGGGCACATACAAGAATCAACCATGAATGCATGTCTCCTTCTCTCTCCTTCCCTCCCTGCCTCCTTCCCTCCACCTCTTCCTTTCTCTCTAAAAAAATCAAGAAATAAAAATGTAAAAAATAATAAATAAAAATCACGGATGGGGCATTGGGCCAGCCCTTGCCCCCCGGTATCTCTTCATCCTCACCACCACCACACACAATAGGGCCTGTTATATCCGCATGGGCTCAGCGAGCAGCAGCCGCCTGCACAGGGCGCACGGCCGGATGCCGACCGAGTCCCGGCCTGGACCAAGCCCCCGCCTGTGGGCTGCAGACTTAGGACTTGATATCTATTTATATTTACATATTATTGCGATATATACCATAAAATCGTTCACACACCATAAAATTCCCCCCTTTAAAGGGTAATTCGGTGATGGTTAGAATTCCACACAAAGTTGTGCAATCATCGCCACGGTCTGGCTCCAGAACATTCCATCACCCCAAAAGGAAAACTCAGGAGCAGTCAGTCACTCGCCACCTCCCTCCCCCAGCCCCTGGCGACCAGGAGTTCCACTTTCGGTTTTTGTGGATTTGCCTGTTTCGGACACTTCTTATCAATGGAATCACACGCTCCCTGGCTTCCGTCCCTTACACAACGTTCGGGGTTTCATCCACGAGGCAGCACGAGTCACTCTCTCAGCCGGGACTTGCACCACCTTCCTGTATCTGTGGCCCCCAGACAGGATACACAGGAAGGCTCTCTGAGTCATGAACACAGTTCCTAGTGAGCAAGCACCCCCCCCCACACACACACACACTCACACACACACACCCTGCACCCAGACACTGCTTGCACACCCAGCACTCTCGCCTCTGGCTTGTGCATGTGCTGATCTCTCTGCCTGGGACCCGTCCCCCCATCCCTCCCCACCACCTTTCCTCAAGCGAACCCCTAACTCTCCTTTTTGCTCTGGGAAGCCCTCCAGACAGGACACGTGGAGCCTGTCTCCTGCTCTGCCCTCCTCCTCCTCCCGGCACCTCCCCCATTTGCAGTGACATAGTCAGTCCCGTCATCGTTGGCTTCTTGTCTGTGTCTACGTCGGTCTGCAGACTCCAAGAGGCTCGAGAGAGAGTCTGTCCCGTCCACCTCTGGCCCCACACTGGCAGAGCTCAGCGCCCCGCACCCAGTTGGCATGTCATAAATGTTTGTGGCACAAAGACTTGAGCCTGAGGCCTATGTCCTGTACGACTAAGTTGACCTATCAGTGACCTCCTTCTGCAGGACAGACTGTTTTGTCCCTAAAGGACACACACTGGTCTGCCAAGGGCTAGGTCCCGGCCAGATACAGTGACACAACCCGGCCCAGAGGAGCTGGGGCCTGGCCCTGCGGAGGCGCCGGCCGCCTGCCCTCGGGCGAGTTGCTTCACCTGTTTGGACTCAGTCTCCTCACCTGTCCAATGGGGAGGCTGGAGGGCGGGACCGTCTCTCAGGGCTGTTGTGAGCATGGAAACCAGTGAACTATGTCAGGCATTCAGAACAGTGGGGAGCCGTCCAGAGCGGTAGCTATTATTACGTGAGCTGGTATTCGACTGTTTGTGATTCCTTCCACCTGGACTTCGTGCTTGCCTGCCTGCCGTGCGCCTGTGCGTAGAACTGGTGCGAGGACCGGTGCTGCTATGTGGGGTCATGGCAGTCCGCCTGTACCTGTGGCTGCGTCTCCCATTCCTGGGGCCCTCGGAGTGAGCCTGGCCTCCCAGAATTCCCGACCAGCGAGGGTCACATGATTCCAGCATGACCCCTCCCACTTCACCTCAACTCAGAGATGCTGATTCTGCAGCATGGCCCTGCAGCTCCCCGAGCCGTACGGTGGCCCCGGAGGCAGCAGATGTGTCTTGTGGCCCGAGGACTGTTTATCCTAGGCAGTGGGCATGATGGACGCAGGCAGGCACTCGTGTGCTTGCACATGTGCATCGCAGACAGTCAGGGACACACACACACACACACACACACCCCACACACACTCTATTGTTCTGACCCTCCAATTGAACGGGCTTCCCGGGGCAGCGGTAACAAAGAAGCACAGACTGGGGGGCTTTCCTGACAGAGTTTATGGGCTCCCCGTTCTGGAGGCCAGAAGTCTGAGAGGAAGGCGGGGACGGGGCTGGTTTCTTTGCAGGCCGTGAGGGAGGGCCTTCCCAGGCCTCTCTGGCTTCTGGTGGCTTCTGATGGTCCTTGGCTGGTGGACATTCTCATGTGTCTTCACCGGGGCCGCCCTCTCAGTGTGTCTCTGTGTCCAAACGTCCTCTTCTCAGAAGGACACTGGTCACACTGGGTCAGGGCCCACCCTCCCTCATGACCTCCTCTTAACTAGATCATCTGCAAAGATACTGCCTCCAAACAAGGTCCCATTCACACATCCTGGGGATGGAAAACTCCATTATCTTTTGAGAGGACACAACTCAACTCATCACACCCCCCAAAAATGCCCAAACATGTACTATCCAGCACGCGTGCTGACGTTGGATCGCCCGAGGCACACACGCCAACGGACACCTCCCTCCCTCCCTCTCTCTCTCTCTTTCTCTCTCTCTCTCTCTCTCTCTCTCTCTCTCTCTCTCTCTCTCTTTCGTTCCCAACACCAGCGGACCCCACTGCACAGCCAGGGCCCCGGCGATGAGTAAAAACACACAGCCAGGGTCACAACGCTCACCCAGCCCCTCTGCGGAGGCATCAGCTTCCTGGTCCTTCCCGCCTGCCAGAGGGGGGCCGGGTAGAGAACGGCCGCAGGAAGGCTGGGGAGTTAGGGTGGCCTCTGGGGTGGCCTCTGGGGTGTCGGAGAGACCGGGATAGCACCTCCAACCTCAGGTTTATGGGCAACGCAGGGGCCTGGCCTCACAGTTTTGGTTCGGCTCGTTCGGTAGGTAAGATGGAGCTGCAGGGACCAGGGATCCCCAGGGCTCAGGGCCAGACCTCTGGCCCTGTCCCACTCTGGCTCTCACTTCTCCCTTCCCTCTGCAAAATATAATACCACCCATCCATGCCCAACTCCCTGCCTTGTCTCCGTGGTCCCTTCTGTGGTCCCTCTGCCTGGGCCTCTGGCCTCACTCCTGCTTCTTCTTTTCTCTCCTGACCCCAAGTTCCAGGCAGAGGGTGTGGCCTCTCTGCCAGATTTTCAGGGTTCAGCGGGGAGGCAATGGCAGAGAGCGCCCTCTCTGCTGGAACGGGGAAGTCGGGCGGTGCTGTTCCCTGGAGCTGTGCCATGACGGCGCCTCGGAGACCTGCACACAGGCACCCCGGTCCTCAGGGAGTGAGGTGGGCACCACGTGGACGTGTATGCCGGTGGCCAGCAGCCTTGCAGATACCCAGGGGCCTGTGGTGACCGGCCTGAGCCTCCTGAGACCCAGATGACTCAGAGTGACACACAGCCCATGACACCCCTCCCCCATGGACAGGGCCGGAGCCGGCAGGCCCACTGCAGACGCTCACAGAAGCTCCATCTGGAGAAGGGGCAGGGGGGTTTCCTCTCCAGCCCCTCCCTGCTCTTTCCCTCCATTGTTATTCCTCCTCATTCCCACCCCCACCCTTCCAGGGCGCCGAGGTTCCCAGGCTCCGTGCAGGGGTGGAGTGGGTGTGTGTGGTGGGGCAGCCCAAGACCCTCCTGCCCGCTGAGCAAGCCTGCAACTACATGGGTGCCAGTGGGGCGGTGTCTGTGCCTCCGTGCACACAGCAGGCTCCTCCGTGCACACAGCAGGCTCCTCAGTGCACACAGCAGGCCGCCTCAGTGCAGTGCACACAGCAGGCTCCTCCGTGCACACAGCAGGCCGCCCCAATGCACACAGCAGGCCGCCCCAGTGCACACAGCAGGCTGCCTCAGTGCAGTGCACACAGCAGGCTGCCTCAGTGCAGTGCACACAGCAGGCCGCTCCAGTGCACACAGCAGGCCGCCTCAGTGCAGTGCACACAGCAGGCCGCCTCAGTGCACACAGCAGGCTGCCTCAGTGCAGTGCACACAGCAGGCTCCTCAGTGCACACAGCAGGCCGCCTCGGTGCACACAGCAGGCGCGCCATAAATGCCTCTGAGATAGCAGCGGGCGGAGGGGCAGAGTTCAGGCCACACAGGGAGGGGCCAGCAGCAGAGCTCCGGTTTCGAACCTGGTCTCAGACACAGCTCTCTAGCTAGCGTCGCGGGGTGAGCGTGACTCAGTTTCCTTATCCACAGGAGGGAAAGTCTCCTCGCCTCCCCACGTGGCGACGGGACACCAGATAATGCACAGAGGCGCTTAGCTCAGAGCTGGCCCTGAGAACCCTCATTATGCCTTCCCTCCGCCCCACCCTCTCCCAGACGCTGGGGGTGGAGAGGGGCGCTGACCCAGGCCCCAGACAACCCGCCCCCCCTCCCCGGCGAGCAGGAGTCCCGGCTTCCTCGGCCTCTAAATTGGATAATTGGAGACAGGCGGCTGGGCGAGAGACTGAGAAACCCCCGAGTGGGCGCAGGGCAGGGGCCGCCTGGTTTCTCCAGGCTGGAGGCCCCGACCCGCACAGCGCCCACCCCTCTGCGAGCCGGCGGTGCCAGCCTCCCTCTGGTGCCTGCCAGGCGCGGCCTCCGCCGCCCGGGGCAGGGGGCGGGATGCCCGGCGGCGGCGGCGGCCCCGGCGGCGTCTCCCTCCCTCCCAGCCCCAGGCGGCGGGCAGAGGCGGGGCGTCTGCACACACCCTCCCTTTGTGAGCGGCGCCTTCCCGGGGCGGCCTGGCGCGCGGGCCGGGGCACAGCGCCAGCGCCCGGAATAGCCTCCCCGCCCCGCCGGCCGCCCCACGCCCGCCCGCCCGCCGGAGCCGCCGGACCTGCCCAGCGGGGCGCGGGGGACGGGGTGGGGGGCGGCCTGCTGCGCGGGGCGCAGGGCGTGCTCAGTGGCACGGGGCTGCAGCGCCACCGGCCTAAGGGCGGCAGCACGACCTACGTGTGTGCAGCCCCTCCCTCTGCTGGTTGCCAAGGCCCACGGTGTTGGCCTACCTGCATGCAGCCCCTACTGTATGCAGACCCCCACCTACATGCGAAGGGCCACTGCGCCAGTCCCTTCTTCCCGCAGCACCTACTGTGTGAAGCCCCTCCGTATGCAAAGGCCCGCGGTGTGCAGACCGTTGCCTGTGTGCAAAACCAATATGCACACACCATCTGCATGTAAACACGCATGAGCAGATGTCAGCCTGCACGTGAGACGCACTGTGTGTGAGACCCCACCTGCCTACAAACACCTACAGAGCGTAGACACAACCTCATGTGTGCAAATGACACTGACATTCAACCACCCACAGTGTGCAGACACTGACATTCAACCACCCACTGTGTGCAGCACCTGAGTGTGTGCAGCACACACCCACTGGGCACAGGCACAGACACATTCTCAAACACCCACTCTCGGGGACGTCCCACCCTTTGAAAGGCCCTGGTCTGTGCAAACACCCACATAGGGGTAAAAACCCTGATGCGTGCTCACCTGCGTTTTGACCTGTACATGTGTGGTCACCAGGATAGTGCAAACACTTCCCAAGTTCAGTTCTCTGCTGTACAGAACCCCTGTGCCTGCAAATACCCACAATGTGCAGAGATCCATCTGGGCACCGGGACCCTCTCTGAGGGCCTGTGCGTATGCCCGGACTCCACTTGCAGACTCTGCTCTGCTCGGTTCTCTCTGGCTCTGACTGTGAGGGCCTCTGAGGATGTGGGAGGAAGTGGGCTGCACACCCCCTGCACGGTGGGGGTGTGGGCGGTGGACTCAGCCTGCGGGCCGGGGCCGGGCCGCCCGGGGCCTTCCGGGAAGCTCGGGGCACAGGTGCAAGGGCAGGCAGGCTCTGTGGGCAGGACGCCAGCGGGCGGCTTCCCTGAAACTGGGCACAGCAGCTGGGAGAGGTTTCCAGGCCGTCGGGCCCCGCCTGGCCCCGGGGCACTCTCGGCAGATGGGCAGGGTGTACAGGCAATGCCAGGGAGCAGCCGGGCCCAGCCTGCACATGCCTGGACAGGAGCCACGAGTGGACTTGTGCGCAGACACCTGTGCGCACGAGTGAACTCTGCTCCCCACATGCAAACACACAGGCTTGCACTCGTGTGTTGCATGGGAACCACACGACACAGGCAATCACCGGAGGCTTCCTGGGACAGAGGGTTTCGTCTGCGTTGCTCACTGCTGTCTCCAGCACCTGACAGTTGGCTGGCGCTCACTCCGTAAATATTTGTGGAGTGAACCAATGGATAAAAGGACGAATCACTTTACAACTATGTACTGAGTGTCTCCATGTGCAGGGCACTTGTACATCTGGGAACCACAAAAGGATCCATGGCCTGACGTGCTAGACATGCACGCAGGGCTGCACATTCGCTCACAGCCGCACACGTCTGTGAGCACACACACACGCACACACACGCACGTACACACACACACACACACACACACACACACACACGTTGATCAGGAAACACCTAAGTCCATTTAATTCACTCACCCGCAGAAACCAGAGCCAGGGGTGCACACGTTTTTGTGCGCACAGTTCTCCAAAAACTCTTCCCGCCCTGCCAGCCGCTTGTGTGACCCACTCAGCCACCCTGGAGACCCTCCCCTTCGGAGGCCACTGGGTGTCCAAGCCTGCGTGGGGCGGCTATGCCACCAGGGCACCATCCTGCCTGGAATCTCCGCCTCTGGGGCTTAGGCGGTTTCTGCAGGAGGTTGGGGGATGAGGGCTGTGCGGGATCTGAAGGCCTGGAGGAGCAGTTCCTGGATTCCCCTCCAAGCCATCCTTCCGCCGCACAGCTGGGGAAACTGAGGCCCGGGCACTGTGAGAGGCCTCTCTGCTTCCTCTCCCCCTTGCAGCCATGAACAGTGGGTTCCCAGCCTGGGCGAGTGGCTGGGGAGGAACAGGAGGAGGAGGCCTCGGAGGGGGAGGGGGAGCTGTCTGTGTCCCGGAGGCAGACACAGAGCCAGGAGGCCCAGGAACACCTTGCAGACAGACAGACACAGCAGGAGGCAGGCGGAGTTTTAATCTGGGCTCACAGACACAGCTCCTTCCTGGGGCAGATGCTCTTCCCAGCCTCCAGATGGGACTCCTGGGCCCCTGCCCTGCCGGGGGGAGAGGGAACGGGGTGGGGGGGGAGAAAGAGAAGGGGGGGTCGTTTATGTATTTTTGGTGTGTGTGCATGCATTTGTGTGTGTGCATGAGTATGCACATGTGCATGTTTTGTGGTCATAATTGTGTGCATGTGTATTTGTGTAGGCATGTGCATATTTTAGTGGGTGTTATGTGTACACACATGTGTTTGCATGCATGTTTGTCTACTGGTATGTATTGATCATTGTGTGCATGTGATTGTGTAAATGTGTGTTTTGGGTATGTGAGAGCACACACGTGTTTCTACGCACACCGTTTTTATGTGTGCACACACATGTGCTTGTGTGCTGTGTTTGTGCATCTCTGTTCATGCGCATTTGTTTGAGTGTGTGTACTGGACAGGGACCCTCCAGCGCACTGGGTGTCCCCAGCAGCCAAACTCAGGGACCTGCTCTCCTGGGGCCTGGAGCAGCTCACCCCCCCCCCCCAACAATGTCAATAATAATAACAGCCATCATCCATTGTTTCTTTACAATGTATGGGGCACTTTTCTAAACACTGTGGTACAAGTCACAGACAGACAGCCATACTTTTTAGGTGCACAATGGATGAGTCCTGACCCACAGATACAGTCATGTAAACCTGCAGGATCGAGACTCAGAGCAGGTCCATCATCCTGGAAGGTTCCGCCCTCCCCTCGCCCCCTTACTACAATAGCTAGCCCCTGAGGCCACCAGTTCTTATAGGCGGGCGTTTTCCAGAAAGTCACAAACAGGACCACACGGCACACAGCCTTTTGAGTCAGCTCTCCAAGCTCAGCAAAATGCATTCGAGACGCAGCCTTGTTGTTGCATGTATAAGTAGCTTGTTCCTTTTATTAAAAAAAAAAAAAATTGAGCTATAATTCACATACCATAAAATTCACCCTTTTAAAGTGTGTAATTCAGTGGTTTTCAGTGTGTTCCTAGAGTTGTGCAACCATCACCTCTATCTAATTCCAGAACATTCCATCGCCCCAAAGAAGCCCTGTCCCCGCGGGCAGCCACCCCTCCCCCTCCCTCGGTCCCTGGCCACCACAGCCCCCCTCTCTGTCTGTGGGTGTGCCTGTCCTGGCATTGCACACAAAGGGGATCACACACTGCGTGGCCACAAGTGTTTGGCTTCTCTCACTTCCAAGTGTTTTCGAGGTTAGCTTGTTTTTCTTCATCTGCTGACTCCTACTCCATCCTGTGGACGGGACTCAGTTTACCTGTTCAGCTGGGGATGGAGAGCTGGACGGTCTGCAGTGCTGAGGGGATTGGGAATAAAGCTGCTATGGAGCACTCAGCTGGGCCTTGGTGTGGACCTGTTTTCACTTCGCTTCCATCGCACCTGGGGGTGGGATTCCTGGGTCCCACGATAAGTAGACACCTACATCTATTTATTAATTCACCCGTTCCTCATACCCTAGGAGGTGAGTACTATGACTAGATCCACGTTATGTATAAGGAGAGTAAACTCTCACAGATCTCTCTCTCTCTCTCTCTCTCTCTCTCTCTCTCTCTCTCTCTCTCTCTCTCTCTCTCTCTCTCTCTCTCACACACACACACACAGGCAGGAATCTTGCCCCAATCACCCACGGGAGGCCCTGCAGGACTGAGCATGTGCCCATGGCTCCTCCATGCACACAGCGCCGTTGTCACAGCCCACAGCCCACACCCCACAGCCCACACCCCCAGCACAGGGGCCGGTGGGGCCGCAGACCCAGACGTGCTGCAGACACACTGCGATTTGTTCATCTTTCCAGCCACCCCGTCTCGTCCTGACGGTAATTAGCGCCCAGACTGGCGGGGAGACAGTGAACAGGCTCAGAGTCATCGCCCCACGCCCACAGGCCACGGGCTCCCGGCTCCCGGCTCCCGGCCTGTGTGTCCGGGCTGGACGTCCTCCCCGTCACCCCGATCCTGCGGGCAGCCCCGGAGGGCCAGGCCCGGGTCCCAGCCCCGTCCTAGAGTCAGCCAGGGCCGTGCAAGCCGCAGTGCCCCACGCGGGACCTGCCCCGGGGGAGGGGTGCAGGCAGGCGGAGAACTGCCGCTCACACACCGGGCAGGGCCTGCCGTGCGTCACCGGGTGGTGTCCGTCGGCGGCGGGCCACGCAGGCTCCTGGCTCTCGTGGAGCGGGGAGGGGAGGGGTGGGGACTGGGTGGCCGTGGCGAGGGCTCGGCCCGGCCTCAGGGTGGGCGCCGCGGCTGCCAGCACCCCCAGCCCAGGCGGCGGGGCCGGAAGCGCTGCGGGGCGGCGCCGGCGTCACGGGTTTCCACGCGCGGGGGCCGGGATTCCCTGGGCAGGGCCGCCCGTGACGGCGGCGCCGCCAGGAGGCCGCCCGGCGATGACATCAGCCCGCGTCTGTGGAGGCGGCGGCGGGCGGGGGCCGGGGAGGGCGCCGGGAGAGCGAAGTGAAACCGGGCTCTGCACCGCCCGGCCGGGGCTGAGCCCTGAGCCCTGGGCCCGAGTGCCCCCTGCACAGACTCCCAACCCGGCCCGGCTCCCACCGGGCACGTCCTGCAAACCGCCGGGGCCCTGCTCTGTCCTCAGCGCATGGTCTTCAAAGAACCCCAGCCCAGACGGAGGGCCAGGCCCCTGCACCCCGGGCTCAGAGAGGGCGTGCGGGTGCCCGCGCCCCCGCCAGGCGCGCTCAGGCCGGGTCTGTCCCCCTGCAGGTCTCCCCCAGCTCCGGCCCCTGCGGTGGCCAGGGCAGGGCCTGTGCCCGGGCGGGAGCCGGCCGCCGGCGGGGTGTGCCCGGGGCTGGCCGCCTTTGTGCTGAGGCCGGGACGAATGGATCTAAAAATAGCGCCGAGGAGGCCAGGGCTATTTTTAGCCGCTGGCTCTGGACACTCCCAGTTCCCGGGTCAGCAGATCTGGGCTAGGGCTGCGGGGAGGGGGAGTAGGCTCCACTCTCCAGGGCCCCCACCCCTGCTGGGCGCCCCTTCCCCAGGTCTCAGGGTCAGCCGGCCCGGGGAGGGGAGGCCAGCTGGGGACAAAGAGCCCGGAGTGGGGTCCTCTGGAGGGCAGGGGAGGGGTCGCCCAAGGCCACCTCTCCTCCAACCCCACGCCTCCCCGGGCTTTTGTTGGGCAGGGAGGCAGCTTTCTATTTCGGGAAGGTGTTGGAATAATTTCCCCAGCTATTTTTAGCTGGATTGGGGATTCCTCCACCCAGGCTGGCCCGCCTTCTTTCCTCTGGCCCCTCCTCCTGCCCCTCCTGCCGCTCCTCCTCCTCCTCCCCCCCCCCTCCTCCTCCCCCCCCTCCTCCTCCTCCTCCTCCTCCTCCTCCTCCTCCTCCCCCCTCCTCCTCTCCCCGTCCTCCGCCTCTCCTCCTCCTCCTCCTCCTCCTCCTCCCCTCCTCCTCCTCCTCCATCCTCCTCCTACCTCCTTCTCCTCCTCCCCCTCCTCCGCCTCCTCCCCCTCCTCCTCCTCCTCCTCCTCCCCCTCTCCTCCTCCTTCCTCCTCCTCCTCCCCTCCTCCTCCTCCTCCCCCTCCTCCTCCTCCTCCTCCCTCCTCTCCTCCTCCCCCTCCTCCTCCTCCTCCGCCTTCCTCCTCCCCATCTCCTCTCACCGCCTCCTCCTCCCCTCCTCCTCCTCCTCCCCCTCCTCCTCCTCCCTCCCCCTCTCCCCCTCCTCCTCCTCCTCCTCCTCTCCTCCCTCCTTCCCTCCTCCTCCCTCCCCCCTCCTCCTCCTCCTCCTCCTCCCCTCCTCCTCCTCCCCCTCCTCCCCCCCCTCCTCCTCCTCCCCCCCTCCTCCTCCTCCCCCTCCTCCTCCTCCCCCTCCCCTCCTCCTCCGCCCTCCTCCTCCTCCTCCTCCTCCTCCTCCTCCTCCTCCTCCTCCTCCTCCCCCCCCCTCCTCCTCCCCCTCCTCCTCCTCCTCCTCCTCCCTCCCCCAGCCCGGGACACAAGGCTTGCCTTGCTCGTACGGGGCAGACAAGGACACACAGCCCTGGAGCAGGGCCTCCGGCGGGGGCAGACCTGGCGTGGGGAGACCCCAAATGTCCTGGTTGGAGGGCTCTCGGGGCATTCCCATGTGCCAGGTGAGCCAGACCTTCCAGTCTTAAGGAATCCATGACACCCCACCCTGGAATGCCACCTCCGGGCAGGGTGGGGCTCCTGGACTCTGACCTTTCACCTCCTTTAAGGGTTGTGACCGGTCTGTCCCGAGGAGCAGGGATCTCACCACCACATCTGTGGGCTGGGGCTCAGTGCCCCCCAGAGGAAGGGCCGTTCGGGGAGAGGCCTTGGAGGCAGGGGGAGAACAGAGGTGTGGGCTGCGTGGTAGGCTTTTTCTCTGGCGGCTTCATCTCCCTCCACATTCTTAGCAGCTGGGTCACCCGGGGGGACTGGCTTCACCTCTCTGAGCCCCAGCTGCCTCCTTCGGGAAAATGGGGTAATAAATGAAGAAATTGATTTTAAAAAGTGAGTGAAAACATTAAAGATCTGAAATGAAAACCAGGCAGGCGAGGGGACAGGCGGCCCCAGAAAGGATGCCGAGACGGGTCTGGCTGGAGCTGTGAGAAATATCCCCGGTTCTATCTACTCGGCTCCACAGCTTGAGATGACTCTCCAGCTACCTCCTCACTCCTCAGGCGGGGAGCAGACTAGGAAACTGAGGCTGGGGGGTAATTTCCCAGGCGCGGGGTCTCGTGACTGTGATGCCCCGGAGGCCAGCACGGGCTCCTGACTGTTCTCGCTCCCACCCAAGCGGGGTTCCACGGCTGCCTTCTGCATGCCTTCACCGTCCCTTCACTCACTCCGCAAGCATGTGCTGGACACGGACACGGTATGAGTTTCCTAGGGCCGCTGTAACAACTCACCCCAAATTTAGTGCCTTAAGACACCCCACATGCATTCTCTGACATTTCTGGAGGTCAGAAGTGAAAAGTTAACTTCACTGTGCTGTAAATCAAGGTTTCCCCAGGCCGTGTTCCTTCTGCAGGCCGGAGGGGGAAATGGGTTTCCTTGCCTTTTCCAGCTTCTGAAGGTACCCACATCCCTTGGTTCAACACAAGGCCTTTTTTTTTTTTTCTTGCTTCCATCTCCACTTCATCTTTTCTGTCTGACTGATCCTATTTTTTTTTTTTTAATTATATATATTTTTATTGATTTCAGAGCGGGAGAGGGAAAGGAGAGAGAATCATTGAGCAGCTGCCTCCTACATGCCCCCTACTAGGGACCAAGCCCACAACCTAGGTATATATCCTTGACTGGGATTGAACCCGGGACCCTTCAGTCTACAGGCTGATGCTCTATGCACTGAGCCAAACCGGCTAGGGCTTGCCTTTCTCCAGTGTCATCACAAGGGCCCACCTGAATAAGCTGGGAGAGTCTCCTCATCTCAAGGTCTTTAATTTAATCCCATCAGCTGCCTGGAAAATAGTCTCAGGTTCTGAGTACTGTACTAGGATGTGGACATCTTTGGGGAGGGACTATTATTCAGCCTGCCACAAGTACCCTCTTTTTTTAAAAAAAATATATATATTTTATTGATTTTTTACAGAGAGGAAGGGAGAGGGATAGACAGTTATAAACATCGATGAGAGAGAAACACCAACCAGCTGCTTCCTGCACACCCCCTATGGGGATGTGCCCGCAACCAAGGTACATGCCCTTGACTGGAATCAAACCTGGGACCCTTCAGTCCGCAGGTTGATGCTCTATCCACTGAGCCAAACTAGTTTCAGCACAAGTACCCTCCTTTAAAAAAAAAAAATTATTTATTTAAAATATATTTTATTGACTTTTAACAGAGGAAGAGAGAGGGATAGAGCGTTAGAAACATCGATGAGAGAGAACCACTGATCAGCTGCCTCCTGCACACCACCTACTGGGGATGTGCCCACAACCAAGGTACATGCCCTTGACTGGAATCGAACCTGGCACCCTTCAGTCCGCAGGCCGACGCTCTACCACTGAGCCAAACCGGTTTCGGCGTGTTAGGATAGTTCTGACGGTGGCATGGAGACTGGGGGCCTCGGTTCAGAGGTGGGTTATGCACCCCGATATGGACTGAGTGCTTTTCTAAAGGCTTCTTACTGCATTACAGCTTCGTGATGGGTGATGGGCGGGCCCATGCCGAAGGCTCCGCCCTTCACACTGGCACACGGGCATCCTGCCCGGCAGGTTCCTGAGCTGCCTGGCCAATCAGAGCCGAGGCTCAGCGACAGGTTCTGAGGATGCCTGTGCCTGCCTAGCTCTGGGCCTTCTGCACACCCTCACGGGGCAGAGCTGTGCTCTGACGCCTTCCAGGGAGCCTCACGGGGGTGGGCTGGGGTGAGATGGGGATGGAGTGGAGGTGAAACCTCACAGGCTGTGGTCCATCCTGGCCCTGGCTTCCCGCACAAAAGGCCCTTGTGACCGCCAGCTGAGAAGCATGTAAGGAGGAGCTCTAGGGAGGGTCCTAGTTTGGGGGTTCGGGCTGGGTGGGCTGCCCGTTACCGCTCAGAGTGCCCTGGCCTGGCAGTGGGCATCAGCATTGGAGCAGGGTCTGCTGCCTGCCATGCACCTTCCCAGGCTGCAGTCAGAGTCCCGGACCCTCAGGTGGGTCCCTGGCCCCCCAGACTCTTTCTCCTTCTGAGAAAGGCTCCGGATCCTCCGCCCGGGGCCTCCTGGATTCACAGAAACAGGCAGGACTGCCCCGAACAGACCGGGAAGGGAGGCAGCTGCCTGGCTTCGGAGAAACGGGCCGGAAACGCAGAGGAAGCAGCCGCAGGCCCAGGGGGAAGTCAGCTCAGCCCGGAGGCCTGGCTGGCCCTCTGCTGGGGTCTGTGCTGAAGAACAGAGCGTGCCCGCGGCCGCTCCGGCCTGCACATTGCCTTGGGTCACAGCAGGTACAACAGCGGGCGATGTCGTGTTTTTGCTTTTTTCTGAGCTGATTCCTGCAAGCCTGTTCCGACCCTCCGAGAGAGGACAGCCTGCCTGCGGATGGGGCCCAGGGACAGAGCAAACGTGGTCGGCATCAGGCAGGAAGCGCTCCCGGGAGGCAGAGGAGACAGCTGTCACTGGCGTGCACCGCAGACCACCTGGATGTTGGGGGCATGGCAGCACCTTACGGCTGTTGGCCAGCTGTGCTTGACGGAAGCTCACGGTGCACTTTGCGGCTATTGCATTTCTTCACAACAGCCTCGCTGCCACTGAGCTCGTTGTGCAAGTGAGGGAGCTGCCTCGCAGAGCCACGGCTCGCTGCAAGGCCCCAACGAAGTTCCTTCGCCCTTTCACCTGCTGCCTCTTGCTGGAATGCTTTAGAGGCCATGCAGGCCCACCAACACGCCCCCCTGTCCGTCCCTCGACAGTCACAGGAGACGAGCTGGTGCCCCAATCCTGGGCCCAGGCCCCCTGCGCGCTCCTGACCTGAGGTGTCTCCTGAAGACAACAGCATGTTCCACACGGTGTTGGCCAGGAAGACCAGCCGAAGGGGACCTCCTCTCTCCTCCGCTCCAGGGGCGGCCGCACGAGGCTGGCAGATGACGGGACAGCAGGAGTGAGGGAGGGTGGCAGCTTCATGACCCGGGATCAGGCGCTGGCTTTCTCTGACCCCTACGCCAGCCTGCACCGCGCCTCCCGCAGGATGGGCAGGATGGGGGACCAGCTGCGCCCCATCGCGGGGCCCAGGTTGTCCTGGCCTGAGAAGTCCTCCTTTCCACAGGCACTCCGCGTGGCTTTGAGGATGGGGACGTGAGCGCCTGCCCAACGCAGACCTTTTAGATTCCCCTCCTCCTCGGGGCGCAGGTTGGGCGCAGATAAACGACCTGGCGGTGCCAGTTGGCTGTTCCTGACCTCGGAGCAGGAACTCGCCTTCCTCCTGCTCCAAGCCCGTCTCTTACTTGGGCTTTAGGACGGGGGTGGCCCTCGCACTTGCTCCAGAATCCCAGGGCTGTGATTTGCTATGTGAGGTCATAGAGCAAGCGGGGGGCAGAGCGGGGTCAAGGCCCTGGACACCTGCTGGCTAGCCCAGCTCTCCACCTCCCCCGTTTCGTGTCATGTCGGCCGGCAGACTGCGCCATTCTGACCAGAGGAAACGTTACTTTCTCAACCTGGGCCCTGGAGTGCTTCCCAGCGCGATAAATCCTGTGCAGAAAGAGCGCCACATTCTTCGGCGAGGCTTTACATCACTCTTTCCACTGTAAGCCTGGGCTGGCTCCCACCATCAGCCACACGTGTATCGCAGAGAGCGCTGAGCCTGGTGCGGCCACCCAGGGGGAACTCCCCCGCCTCCGCCCCCCAATCCTGGAGACTCTGCGGCTGCCTCAAGGTTCCAAATGTGGGATTTCCCCCCTCGGTTCTTTGGGTCCCTGGGGGCACGGAATCGCGAGCCCGCCCCCCCGGCCGCCTGGGATCAGCGCCCGCCGGCGCCTGTGGAGGACTTTCTGGGGGTCACGGGGACCAGCCAGGAGGGCGCGGACCGGAGAGCAGGCGGCTTCTGCAGGACGTGCCGCCCCCGGGGGGGTGGGGGGTGGGAGCCGCCGTGCGTCAGAGGCGCAAGTCCCGAGAGACGGGATTAAAGTCGTCGCTCAGACAGACACGTCTGCTTCGACACCACAGCCTCAGCAGCGTCTCACGGACCCTTTCTTTGGTATGAAAACAGACTCTCTAAATATTATAAATAAAACGTGTGCAAGGTGAAGGCTGTGGGTGTTCCTCCGTTACCTCTCCCTCCTTTGTGTCCGTCACTTCCAAAGCTTTCTCTTTTGCGGCGGTGACTGGTGCCCGCGGTGCATGGGTGGAAGATGTTGGCCATGGCGGCTGCAGACCGAGGAGTCAGGTGGGTGTGGGGATGCATTCCCACTCCGCTTTAAGGACGGACGGTCGCCCTGGCTTCGGGGAGTGTTGTCAGGGGAGATCCTTCCGTCGTCAGCCCCGGTGGGACCTGCTCCAGTGCCAGAGCATCCTGGCCCCGGGCCCGGCCTTCCCGAGGCAGCCCAGCCAGTGGCTGCCCAAGACCCGGCACAGAGGCCTGCATCCCCGGGGACGCCCCAGCTCACGCTCCTCCCACGTTTGGTCCCCAAAGTCTTCTCCAGTCAGCATCCTGAGCACTAGGCCTCCAGAGACCATTTTGGATTTGTTTACTCTCCGCAGAGGCAGCATGTGTTTCATTTGGGCGTGCCTCTCTCCCCAGAGGGACAGGCCATACCCCCCTCCTTCCAGTGCCGGCCTCTCTCCCCGGGACCGCCTGGCCGGCAGCTGCCTGCTCCGTGGGGCCGGGGTCTGTGTCCTCACTGCATCAGCGATCCCCGGCGAGCAGCCTCACTCCGCTCGGGGGCCTTGCTAAGTGTGTGTCGTCTTCACTTCGACCACGTCCTACAGAAGCGTCCCTTCCTGAGGTTCCCTTATGCTCCTCCCCTAGTCATCCTTCTCCCAACTCACTTTTTAATAAACAATATCTATTCGTATTGATTTCAAAGGGGAAGGGAGAGAGAGATAGAAGGGTGAGAGAGAGTCATCTACCAGCTGGTGGGATGGAGCCGGCAAACTGGGCATGTGCCCTGACTGGGAATCGAGCTGTGACCTCCTGGTTCAGCCACTGAGCCATACGGGCCGGGCTCAATGCCTCATCTTTAAAAAAAAAAAAAAAATTTTATTGATTTTTCACAGAGAGGAAGGGAGAGGGACAGAGAGCTAGAAACGTCGATGAGAGAGAAACATCGACCAGCTGCCTCCTGCACACCCCTCACTGGGGATGTGCCTGCAACCAATGTACATGCTCTTGACCGGAATCGAACCTGGGACCTTTCAGTCCGCAGACCGATGCTCTATCCACTGAGCCAAACCGGTCTCGGCCCAACTCCTCATCTTTTTAACCACCGCCATAGTTTTGCCTCCCCCCCCCCCCCCCCCCGAAGGTTCTAAAGTTGGAATCACATAGCACAGGTTTTTCAAACTGGCTTCTCCCCTGCCTCTCCCAGCTTCTCGACGTGGCCCCTTCCTCCGTCCTCACAGCCAGCGGCACAGCCCCTTCCACCTGGGAGGCTCCCCCTCCGGCCTGGCCTCCCTCTTACGAGGGCACCGTGAGGGCTCGGGCCCCCCGGGGAGCCCAGCGCTGTCCCCGCCTGCGGTTCCTGACGTACCCCACCCGCGCAGCCCCTTTCCCTGGGAGGTGACGCAGCCACGGGGACTGGAGTCAGGAACGCGGACGCCCGGGGGGTCATTCTCACAGGCCCAGCAGCTCTCCTCGCTGTTCCCGTGGTGGCTCCGTGGATGGCCTCCGTGTTAGCGTACCCCTTTGTGTGCTGGGCGGCAGTCTGTCTGTCCACTCACCTCACCTGAGCGGTTTCCAGACTGGGACCACTGCGGGAAGGGCTGCCTGAAGGCGCCTCCCAGGACGTGCGGACACGCGCTGAGCTCCCCGGGCACACAGGTGGAAGGCCGAGGCGGGAGGAGGTGTGTGTTTGGTTTTATAAGAAGCTGCCAGACCTTTCCCCGGAGTGGTGCTGGCATTGCTCACCGTCACCGGGAAGCTGAGTCCAGGGTGCTCTGCTCTCAGCAAGGCCACTCTTTTACCTTGGAGGCCTCGGGCGATGCTGGGGAAGGTGGTTTTTGTTTTGCTTTGTTTCTGGTAAAATATAATTTTAACTATTAGGTGCACATCCTGCGGGGTTATGTGCACGCACAGTGTCGTCTGACTATCTCCACCGTCCATCTCCAGCACGTTCTCATCTTCCCACCCAGAAACTCTGTCCCTGCTAAACACGAACCCCCACCGCCTCCTCCAGTCCTGGCTCCCACCGTCTTTCTGCCTGTGAATGAGACTCCTCCCGGGAGCTCACGGTGTAATCTCACAGCTTTTGTCCTGTGTCACTCAGCACAGTGTCCGCAGGGCTCACCAGTGTGGTGGCAGGCGGCAGAATGCCCCTTTAAGGCTGAGAAGTATGTGTGTGTGGACGGGCCACCCCTGGGCATTTGGGTGGTGCCCCCTTTGGCTGTTGTGAGTCAGGCTGCTGCGAGCATGGGAGTGTACATCCCTCCGGAAGTCCCTAGGTATGTACACACAGCAATGGTTTTGTGTGTACATGCCTAGAAATGGGGCTGCTGGGTCCTGTGATAATTTTGTTGGGTTTCGAACTGCTTTTAATCTTTTAATTTTTGATACTCAAGGGATAACTTTTACGTAGTTGAATTTACAAATGTTTTATACAGAGCAAGTTCTTCTCTACTTAGCGGTCAGAGTCACCCATTTGCAGGTTTATTACTAAAATGTTAACTCTTGGTGGTGTGGTGGGAGCTGGGCCACGGCTCCCTGGTCTTCCTTGGAGTCCCTCTGGTGGTCGGGGTGGTTTCTGGGTGACTGGCGAAAGGGGGAGCAATGGAGATCTCCCCAGGCTCTGGGCCTTTCCCGTGGACACGCGGCTCATGCAGAAAGCCTTTCCCCTCCATGTGCGGGCTACAGACACGAAGCCCGCCCGCGCTGAAGCCCCGTGAGCGCTGCTGCCTTTGCGGGCTCCGCCAGGGCGCCTCCTCCTGGCGCAGGCAGGGGGTGGGGTCAGTGTGGGCGTCCCACCCTCCCAGCACTGCCACGGAGCGAAGGAAGGGCCCGCACTGAGACAAGGAGCAGTGAGCCTTTTTATTGTGGATTAATTCACTTCGTATTGACAACGCCACACAATATTAAAATACTGCGAGAAAGTGGAGTGACACACCTGGAGTTGTTGTTGTTGTTAAAATCAGAAATAAAACCCGCCCGGCATCCAGAGGCAGATGGGGAAGAACCCAGCAGACCCAGATTGCTTCTGAGACCAGGAGCACGGGGTCACACGCTGGGTAACGGGTTCCCTGGCGGGAAGAGGGCGGAGTGTCCGGCGTATGGCTTGTTTCCGGGGGACCCGTGGCAGGCTGGCTCCTTGTCAGTGCTCTTGAAGGAGGAGCGTCTTTTGGTGGCTCCACGTGGGCCAGAAACTGCCCCTGGTCACTGGAGCTTGGGCGAGAGAGTGAGACACCAAGGGCCTTATCCTGTGGCCCGGAGAGTGGCAGGGGGGCGGGTGGGGGGCTCTTCACCGGACGGATGAGCTGCCGGCCCGGAGCTGTCCTGGGCCAGTGGCAGGGACATCGAAGCCGGAACGGCAGCACCTTCCGCCCAGCTCAGCGGGTTTCCACCCCTGGGGCTGGAGGTCACACTGAGTCACCTTTGGGAGCATGGGGCAGGGGGCGTGGTCCAGGTCCTTCCTGGGGAGGGGGGGGAGGGTGGACGGGGCTGTCACCAGAGCAGGGGCTTGGCCAGGCCAGGAGGGCTGGCCACTGGAAACACTGCACCTCCATGCCTGCCTTGTGTCTGTCCTCAATTCTGCGTCTCCCCCTCACCACACACACACAGTTGGAGATGCTGGATTCCCCAAGCCTGTGCTGCCACCACCTCCAGCTCCCTAACGCGGGGGGCACTTCCGGGCCGGACCGCCCTGAAAGCCACGTTTTGGCGGCGGATGCTTGATCAGGAACGCACTGCAGTATGCATGGCTGTGAGCGCCTGCTGCTTTAGGTGACACTGTGGACAGAGAGATTGACTCTAGACGGGAAAAGGAGCTGTGTGTGTGTGTGTGTGTGTGTGTGTGTGTGTGTGTGTGTGTTTTCTCAGCTAGAAAGAAAACCACAGCGGGACGCCAGCCAATCGCCACCTCCCTGGGGTCGGAGGTGTGGGCCCTGAGCAGGTAGGGCAAGGGTGTGGGAAACTGATTGTCCTCACCTTGCTGGGCCTCAGGTTACCCAGGCCACTCAGACCCCAGGTTTTCCGGCTCAGAAGCTGCCCCAGGCCCAGCCTGGAGTTTGCTTCAGGCCTGGGGGTGAGGGGGGCGGGGTGGGGAACATGTTGGCAGGCTGAGCCCACTGCAGGCCGTGAAGCTATGGTCTCGGGTTCAATCCCTCCTCCCTCGGCCAGGGCCCTCGGCTCTGCTTCCTACTGGCTTCTCTGGAGGCCTGGGGTCCGGACACATGGGGGGGGGGGGCAGGGCTTAGAATGACTGGCAGGCAGGGGCACAGAAAAAGGGGAGGTCTGGGCCCCTGGGCGGGATCGGGACCTGCTGTCCTCTCTGGGCCTGGTGGCCGGACAGGGGAGGGCACAGGAAGAAGGATGGGCGTGCAAGGATCTGATGCAGGCTCCAGGGATTAAGGCTTCTGTCATGGAGCAAAGGGGGCGCATAGTAACCAGTCACCAGATGGCCGGTGGGAAGGGCCGCAGCCTCGGTCTCCAAGTCTGGCTCTGCGGCTGCTCCCTGCCCTCTGGGGGTCACTCCCCGGGGCCCTAGAACGGGGTGCTGGGATGTGAGAGGCTCCGAGCACAGGTTCCCGCTCAGGCTGCCTCCCGCCTCTCCTGACCAACGGCAGGTCTGGGGGTGCCGGGCTCCCCGGGCCCGATGCTCCCAGACCGGCTGGGGAGAGCTGGGTGCGGGACAGCCAGCACCCCCTGCGCCCGGGGAGCTGGTGCAGGATCATCCGGAGCCGTGGCCCCGGCTGTGCGGTGAGGCCGGGCTGGCGGCTGTCCAGTCCCCCGGGTGCGGCCTCAGGCTGACGTCCATGGGGGCCACAGGGCAGCTTCGGGCTCCTTCCTTCCCACACTTTGCCTCCGGCCCCGTCACGGGCAGGCGGAACCCTGAGTGCAAGGCTGTGTGGGGTCCTGGCGGCCATGGTGGCACTGGCAGGGGAGGAGGGGCCCATCCTCTTACTCCTTTCACTGTCCGTGTCATGACAGAGAAAAAGTGACTTTATAAAAAGCCCCCCCTGCCCCCCCGCCTAAGCCTGGACTCCACGCCTTATCACGTTTCCCAGGCTGCTGGGGAGAGGGGTGGTGAACGCCTGTGCCTCTCACCATCCCGGCCAGAGCGCTGGGTCTGAGGGGTGTGGGAGCCAGCGAGAGCTCGGAGGCCTCCCGCTACTCCAGCCCATTCACACCCTTTCACACCCGCCCCGCCAGGCCTGCCCCCCCCCCCCCCGACCCCCAGGCTGCAGCTCTGTTTGGTAGTGGCCACGGAGATAAGTGAAAGTGGAGAAAAACCAAAATAAAACAATAAACCCTGAAGAGCCCAATATGTTCACAACTTCTACTTGCCCAACCAATGTCGGTGCTTAAAACAGAACGACACCCAGCGGGCCACTCCAGGGACCAGGGAAGGGGCTGGAAGCCCTTCCTGGGAAGAGTGGGGTCCCCAGGAGAGGGGTGTGGGCACGCGTGGCACATGCCAAACCAGCGCCATACAGCGGGCGACACCTGGCCACACGGGGGACACGGGTGCGTTTCCCAGGCCACGCTCCCCCCACCCCCCAGGCCCCTCACACAGCAGGGCCAAGCTCAGCCATGGACACCGACGTCGGCAGTACAGACAACAGCTTTCTAAACGATAGGGAGATTATTCCTGTAAAGCTCATGACAGCCCCCGGCCCCACACTGTCGGCTTTACAGAAGAAAACGCACTGCGGAGGAAGTTTTTTTTAACAAGTGGCCAATTGTGTGAGACGGCCAGCCGGCCAGGCTGCCCAGGTCACCGGACCAGCGGCCAGCGCCCCTCCCATCCCTCTCTGACAGCCTGGCTCTGGGCCACAGCTCCCATGGCAATTTAAAAATATGGCGACCGCATCCTTTGGGCATCTCGGTTCCCCCTAACGGGAAGAAGCTGTGCAGCCAGCAGCCATGTTCCGGCCCCTCGGGCAGCGCGGTTCGGCCTGGAACCCATCGTTGCCCAGCGGGTACAGTTTACGCCGTCCGGGCGGTGGCGGAGCTTTGCATTTCTTTTGGCATCACACGTTTCAGGGACCCAAAGTGCTTTGCTTTGACTACGCACTGAAGGATGCCCTGACAGAGACACAGAGGGAGAGGAAGGGTTTGGGGAGAGAAAGAGAGAGGGAGGGAGGGAGGGAGAGAGGGAGGGAGAGACACACACAGAGAGAAGACGCAGAAGGAGACCAGGCTATAGAATGACACAAGGCTTCTTGTCCTTGAAAGGGTTCTCAGAGGCGGGGACTCCCACCAGCAGGGGGTCGTTCCGGGCATGCTGCTCGCAGTAGCTCATGAGTTCTGACGAGGCTTTGGAGACCTGAGCGTGGGCACAAGGATGAGAGAGAGAAGGTCAGAGGCTGGTTCACGTGTGTTCACAGCACGGCCGAAAGGCGGCTCCTGCCCAACTGTCCCTCGGATGACGACGGGCAGACACGGCATGTCCCTGCACACACTGGCAGGTGGCTCAGCCGGGAAAAGAGCGAGCCACTGACACTCGCTACAGCATGGACGGGCCCGGAACACGGCATGCTCAGTGAGAGAAGCCAGGCACAGAGGGCCGCTCGGTGTGTGGTGCTGTTCGTGTGAAATCTCCAGAAAAGGCGGGTCCACGGGGACAGGAAGTGGACTCAGTGGTTGCCAGGGGCTGGGGGAGGGGATGGAGGGTAATTGCTGATGGGGATGAGGTTTCTTTGTGAAACGATGAGATGATTTGGAATTGGATAGAGGTGATGACTGCACAGCACCAAATACATTAAATACCGCTAATGATAAAGTTTAGACTGTGTACTTAAAAATAATTTTTATTGATTTCAGAGAGGAAGGGAGAGGGAGAGAGAGAGAAACATTGATGATGAGAAGCACTGATTGTCTGTCTTTTGCATGCCCTCTCCCTCCCCCCCGGCACTGGGGCCTGAGCCTGCGGCCCGGCAGGTGCCCTGACCGGGATGGAGCCCTGACCTCCTGGTTCTCGGTCGATGCTCAGCCACTGAGCCATGCCGGCCAGGCTATGCTGTGCATTTTACCACCATTACCAAAATACTGAAAAAGAAGTACGGAGCATCCTACAACAGGAGTTGCCCAGATTTTGAAAAGAAAAGTCAGAACGAGATGCAGCCTCTTTAGGATTCGGCCTAAGACGCCATCCCACACGAGAAAGGACTGAACAGCGAGACCCCTGCTCGGTCATCGGCATGACCGAGGGGCACAAGCCGAGCCTGCCTGCATCTCCTACCTGCGCACCCGGAACCCACTGGGGTCCATGACCCCGTGAGGGCACTGACCCTTAGCACCACCGGCGTCGGAGCCCCCAAGAGAGGAGGGGCGAAGGGAGGGTCCCCGGGAAGGCTGGGGGGGGGGGAACCTGGCATTGAGCATCCGGGCAGCTGAGGGTCACTTCAAAGGGTGCCCTCTGGACCACATGCCCCGTTCCTCCTGATCCTGCATTTGGGGGCTGCAGGGGCCACCCCGGTCTGCTTGCCCCCGCAGGGCGGAGGGGCTGGGCTGCAGGTACCCTAGGTCAGGGTGAACAGGATGTCTGTGGGTGCCTGGATCCTATCCCAGAGGCAGGAGCTGTCTGCCCACGGGCTCCCTTCCTCAGCCCCTTGCTTTCTCACCTGGGAGGCCCGAGGGCAATGAGCCGTGCGGGGGCTGCTGGGTGGCTCTGCCACACCGCACACCCAGCCGCCCTGTGCCGGGGACACTCCTGCCCGCAGGCGGTGAAGTGGCCGCTGTGGGGAAGCCGCCTTTGATGGGCAGAGGGAGCTTGGCTTCAGAGTCCTATTTGGAAAGTGCCCCTCCCAAAGGACAGAAATAGTCACCGGGCCCCAAAATAGCTGGTGCTGTGGCTCCGGCGTGCGGCCCCCCGCCCATCCCTGGCACCGACAGGAAGGCTCTGCCCACAGTGCCAGGGCCACGGCACCGCCGCGCAGCCAGCCGTGGGCACCTCTCCCTGCCAGGCCGTGGCCGGCTGGCCCTGCAGGCAGGCTGATGCTCTGTGGTTCCGGTCACCGCTTTGGGGGATGCAAAACCGCAGGCGGACCAGAGGGAGAGTGGGTTACCTCCCGATTCCCCTCCTCCCGGTTTTCAGGGGGGGGGGGGGGTGTGCTCCTGAACATCAAAGGGGTGGGATGAGTCACCGCTCCACCAGGCTGGGAGCTGGCACCACTCACAAAGGAAAACCACTTCAACCGGCCCTGCTCTTTCTTCAGCCTGGAGGAATGCTTTGAATGTGCAGAGTTCTGGAACATTCAGCCACCTCCTGGGAGGCACTCCCTGGCCCCCTGCAGCAGCCCTCCCCCATCCCACTGGCTGGTGGCTGGTGGAGGCAGGGGGGGTTCACAGGGGGGGGCACAGGGGGATATCAAAACCACTCTGCTCGGCCCTCAGGTGTGAGTCTGCCTGCGCCTGGCAGGCCATCCCCTCCTAATGAATCCCCGAGACCAGCAGCAGCGACGGGCATGGCAGAGGCTCAGGAACGCGAGTCTGAACAAATACGTGGGCTGGGAGCTGGTTTTGTGTCATCTGACGAGATGTCTCTGAGCATGCTTTACACATCACGTTAACACTTAAGTCCGTCGGCTTTGAGTAGAGCCGATTAACCTTTATAAGGCAGGGGACTGCATCTAATCAGTTGAAGGCCTTAAGAGAGAAGACCGAGGCCCCTGCTCGGAAGAGAGAATTCTGCCTCCAGACGGCTTGGCCCTCGAGCGGCAACACTGACTCTTCCCTGGGCCTTCAGCCTGCAGCCTGCCCCGCTGCCAGCCCCCACGATGGCGTGAGCCAAGTCCTTAAAATGCATCTCTCTTCCATATCCGTATCATCTGTATCTGTATCTGTATCTATATCATCTGTACCTATACCTATACCTGTACCTATACCTATACCTGTATCTATACCTATACCTGTATCTATATCTATACCTGTATCTATATCTATATCTATCTATAACTGTATCTATACCTGTATTTGTATCTATACCTATACCATCTATACCTGTATCTATACCTATACCTATACCTGTATCAATACCTATACCTGTATCTATACCTATACCTGTATCTATATCTATACCTATATCTATATCTATATCTATATCTATATCTATATCTATAACTGTATCTATACCTGTATTTGTATCTATATCTATATCATCTACACCTATACCATCTATACCTGTATCTATACCTATATCTGTATCTATACCTATACCTGTATCTATACCTTTATCTGTATATCTATCTATATCTATATCTATATCTATAACTATATCTAAACCTGTATCTATTGTATATCTATACCTATACCTATATCTATACCTATATCCATATCTATATAGAGATGCACACATATTCCATTGGCTCATTTCTCTGGCGATCCCTGACTGAACACAGGGAGCCGGGCTAACCCAGAAGCACCAAGCACCGGGCCTTCCAGCTGGAGACTCCCTGCAGCGCCCGCTGTCTGCAGGCCGGGCTCTGGGACGGGCCAAGGTCCTTGGAGCCGCCTCACCGCCCTTGGCACAGTGGCCTGGGCTTGGCGAGAAGGTGCCTCTGGAAGGTGCCAGGCGCCTCCCTTACGTAAGCAGCCCGCTGCCCATGTCCCGGGAGAGGGGGAAGCATGTGCCCTGGATGCGTCCTGATGTCCCTCCTGCTCGCAGTTCATCTACGTAAACACCAGGTGTCCGCGCACAGCCGGACAGCAGGGCCCTGACACGCACTGCAACGTGGACGGACCCTGAACACAGGCCGCTCAGTGCGAGAAGCCAGACAAAGGCCGCACAGTGGGACTCCATTTCTGTGAAATGCCCAGAGCAGGCACATCCCAGGGACAGGAAGTGGGCTAGTGGCTGTCAGGGTCGTGGAGGGGGATGAGGTGACTGCTAAGGGGGCAGGGCTTCTTTTTGGGGTGAGGGGCCGTTAGGGAACTAGACGGAGGGGATGGTTGCACATTGTGAACGCACCCGAGGCCAGGGAATTGTGCCCTTCAAAATAAATGGCTAACTGGATGATATGCAGAGCATCATTTTTTAAAACCAGTCTGCAGTGCTGCACTCCTTTATTTTGCTTTGCCTGCTTCTGGTCCCCGATGGGTTAAGTGTCTGCGAACAGAAACTGCCTGTCCTTTTTCTTTTTTTAGCGTAGAGAGCAAACATGCTTATTTCAAAAAATTCACCCAGCGCGAAGTGAAGAAAGCAGCAGCGAGAAGCTCCCTCTCTGCTGTCTGCCTCTGTGGTCCGAGGGAGGCGAGGGGACCGAGGGGAGAGGATGCTGCCTCCCGCTGGCCCTCCCGCAGGGCCTGGGCGGCCCCACGGAGGCTTCCGAGACGTCTTGGCACTGGGGGCGAGCGAGGTCGGTGTTTATAAATCACCGTGGCAATGGGATCACCGCAACCCACGGTGGCTTTCTATCAGCTGTGTCTGTCTACTGAGGAAGCCGGGGCGCGGGGAGATCGGGTGGCCTGAGGTTGCACAGCGAAAGGCACAGCTGCAGGGCCAGCGCACCCTCCTGCCGCTGTGCCTGGGCTTCCCCTGTCGCTGCCCCCCGCCTGTGTGCCTCTGCCTTGTCCTCGGCTGCCCTGCTCACCTTGACCCGCTGGACCCCGGCCTCGATGCGAAGCTGCTCCACCAGTTTGCGGGCCTGGGCGACGTTGTTAGTGGCTGACATTGTGTGCCATCAGCTCTGGCCCTGTCATCCAGATGGCTGTGGGGGAAGCAGACAGTGTGAGGATGGAGAGGCAGGACGCCCCGCATTCTGGGAGCTCTCTGGCTACCCGCCGCCCCCCACCCTGGGGACTGGCCATGTTGTCTGTGTCCTCAGGTCGTATGGGGAGGCCCGGCTGAACCCCTCTTTGCCCACTTCCCTCCTGTGGCCGATCTCTGGTTGTGACCATCAAGGGTCCCCAGGAGTTCATGAAACCAAAGCCTGACTCCTGGTTGGCTCCCGATGGGGGACTTGGCAGGAAAAGGTACCAGTTCCCTCGGAGGGACCCTTGCTCCCTCCCCAGGGTCTATGGAAGTGGGCTGGGTCCCTCTCCGGGGCGGGGCCGTCCTGGGCACTGGAGGGTGCCGAGCAGCATCCGGGCCCCGCCCTCCCGATGCCAGGAGCACGCCCAGCCAGGACGGCATTTGTCACCAGACGTGGCAGTCTCCCCCGAGGGGCAGAGTCGTGCTCCGGGCCGGGCTGTGCACAGGTTAGCCACGCCCCCGTGGAAGGCCGTTGGGGCCGAGTCCTCATTTTGGCGTCATGAAGAAAGCTGCCATCAGCGTTCGCGTGAACACTGTCTTTATTTCTCTGGGGAAAATGCTGCGGACTGTGGCTGCAGGCTTAATTTTGAAAGCAAATGTCAACCCGTTTCCAGAGTGTCTGTACCATTTTACATCCCTGCCTGCGGTGGATGAGTGATGTTGTTTTTGTAGTTCAGTTATCCAAATTCTTCTCTGTTCCTTAAGGCGGTGAAACCTCCACCTTTTCACCTGTCTCCATCCAGTGGCCCCAGTGGTGTGGCTTCCAACTGGGATGATGTCCAGGGACACCTGAGGTTGTCACGCTGGGTTGCTCTGAGCATGGGGGTGTGGGGGGTGGGGACCAGGAATGCTGCTCAACCCTCCACAGTGCCCAGGATGCCCGAGGGGTGGGCTGGGGTGGGGTACCGGGTGCAGAATCCAAGTTCAAGAGTCCTGGGAAGTCCCCGCCCCAGCCAGGCCGACTTCTAACCAGGTAATCAGCACTCTCTTTCTGTCACCAACACTGCCTCACTGTCTGCTTGGTAGTCAGGAGGGCCAGGCGGCTAAGAAATTTTCAGATAAGTTCCTCTTTGGAATCGAGAGGAGTGGACTGTTGACAAACACGCCTTGGACGGAGCTCCAGAGAGTTTGCTGAGTGAACAAAGCCGATCCCTAGAGGTTACAAACGGTGTGGGGCGGTGTGGGGCCGTACGGGCTGTTTTTGAGATGACAAGATGGTGAGGATGAAGGCGTGATGGGGGTTGCTGGGGCCGGGTTGGGGTGCGACCTGGGGAAAAGGGTGACAGCAGACCTCCTGGCGCTGGAATGGGGCGGGTCCTGGCTGGTGGTGGGTCCGTGCGCCTGCCCAGGTGGTCAACTTGCACAGAACTTACTATACACACACTAAACCCCGCAGAAATCTGAATGGGGTCAGCAGGCTGTATCAATGCCAGAATCCTGGCTGTGATAGTGACAGGGGACTTGGACAAAACACTATACTGGGGGGGGGGGGGGGGTCGAGGGAAGTAGAAGAGGTGTGGGGGGATAAAAAGTGATAGAAGGCCGAGACCGGTTTGGCTCAACGGATAGAGCGTCGGCTTGGGGACTGAAGGGACCCGGGTTCGATTCCGGTCAAGGGCATGTACCTTGGTTGCGGGCGCATCCCCAGTAGGGGGTGTGCAAGAGGCAGCTGATCGATGACTCTCTCTCATCCGTGTTTCTAGCTTTCTATCTCTCTTCCTTCCTCTCTGTACAAAATCAATAAAATATATTTAAAAAAAAGTGATAGAAGGAGACTTGCCTTGGGGTGGTGAACACACAATATAACAGAATGTGCAGGTGATGGATTATGGAATGTCCACCTGAAACCTATAGAATTGTGTTATCTAAGGTCACCCCAATAAACCCAATATAGAGAGGGGGCACTGCCTTTTGGGAAAACAGAGTGAGTGCTACAAGGAAGTTCTCTGATGTGTTACAGCTGCATGTGGATCTATAGTGATCGCCACCAAAGTTAAACCCCTCCGCACACGGCCTGCTCCCTGCGTCCCGCGGACACCGGCCCCTCTGGGGCGCACAGAGCCCATGTGTGGGCCCCAGGCTCTGATTCAGCGGAGAGCTTCAAAGCAGCCACAAAACAGCCAACTCAGGGAAAGCCTCCTGCTTCGGCTCAAAAATACCTAAATTACTCAGCGCTAAATATAGCCGTGCACAGAGAACAAACGGGGGGCCGGAGTGTTTGCTTTGGAAGGCCCCAGTCCTGCTCGGCGTCCAGTGTGTCACCAGAGCCCGACCCCCGGCACCGCGCAGCTGCCCGGCTGCGGCCTTCCCCCGAGCACCGAGCCACGGGGGGCTGGCTTTCGTGCCCGGTGTGCGCGGAGAGGCCCCTCTGGTGGGAACCCAGGCCCCAGAGAGCGGCCAGAGGGGTGTGTGTATGCATGTGTGCGAGTTACACGTGTGCATGCAAGTGTGTGTGTTTACCTGTGTATGTGAGCATGCATGCTTGTATGTGCATATGTTTGTGTTGCACGTGTGTCAGCATGAGTATGTGTGCATATGCGATACGTGTGAGCATACCTGTGTATATGTACGTGTATATATGTGTGAGAGTGTGCATGTGTATATGTATGCATCTGTGTGTGTGTGTGAGAGAGAGTGTGCCAAGATGCCAAGATCCAGACACTGTAGCAGACCCAACTGACCGCAGACCATGTAGCAGACTCCAGTCCTCGTCCTGGCTGCTGTCACAGCCAGTCACTGACTCATGGGCCAGCCATGCCTTCCGGGATGAGACCAAGGCTGGCAGAACAGGAGCCTGCTGAGTCAGCGTAGGAACACGCCTCCCCAGCTGCCTCTCCACAGGAGGCATGTGACCAAGCGGGCACCTGACCTGGCAGGGCCTGCCCGGGCCCAGCAGAGCCTCCAAAGGCCCAGCAGTGGGCAGGGCCTTGGGGAAGCTGGGGGCGGGGCAGACTGCTCTGGGAGGGAGGGTGAGGTGGTCAGAGCTGTGGGCAGCGGTCACGGGTCACGTCACGTTCTCAACTCTGGGTTCAGCCTCTGAGGAGAGGCTGGCTCAGGCCTGGTGAGCCTGAGGACAAGACTTGGGGTGAGGTTAGCCTAAAAATAGAACCTTGACAAATAGCACCAGGCCCTGGGCTGGGCTCCCAGGGAAGGGCTGGGAAGTCAAGCAGGTGGAACCTGGCTGCACAGAAGAACTGAGCATGCTCATGTCTCAAAGGCAAGGATGATGAGGCCACCCTGCCCCTTGCAAGCCTGAGAAGCTGTGATAAAAGGGAGGCTAGTCACCCCCAAAACAGTATAGACCAGAGCCGAGACATGAGGCTCCAATGCACGGAAGAATGAAACAACCAAGGAACCCTGGCTAATAGCTCAATGGATAGAGCATTGTCCCATATGCCAAGGTTGCAGGTTGGATCCCTGGTCAGGGCACGTACAAGAAGCAACCAATGAATGCATAAATAAGTGGAACAACAAATCGATGCTTCTCCTTTCTCTCCCCGTCACTCTCTTACTCTTTTTTAAAATTTAATTTATTTGCTTTTCTTCTCTCCCTCTTTTAAAAAAATATATATTTTATTGAGTTTTTACAGAGAGGAAGAGAGAGGGATAGAGAGCTAGAAACATCGATCAGCTGCCTTTTGCACACCCCCTACTGGGGATGTGCCCGCAACCAGGGTACATGCCCTTGACCGGAATCGAACCTGGGACCTTTCAGTCCGCAGGCTGACGCTCTATCCACTGAGCCAAACCGGTTTCGGAGGGCTCTCGCTATTAAAACAACAAACAACCCACAAAACTATGGAGAGAGTAAGGCTTCCTTCAGTGGGGGCTGCGGGGATGGCAAAAGGGGGAACAACTCGTTTAGAACAGCTTGTCCCGTGGGCACTGCTGACACTGGGGCTGAGTCACTCTCCATGGGCAGTCCTGGGCAGCCCCCCTGGCTCTGCCCCCTCAGTGCCGGGAGCTCCCCCAGCTGTGACACACACAGATGTCCCCGCCCCCAGTGCTCCCCAGGGGCAGAATGTAAGGCCTTTCCGGAACTCCCTGAGCAGAAGAGAGCCTGCAGCTCTAAGAGGCTCATTTAGGCCAACTGCGAGGAGCTTTTTTGGGGAACTGAAATGGTGCCATTTGAATTGAAATACCGTAGTCTTGAATGAAAACAGAAGCTTGCTGTAAAAGAGGGGTTAATTTTCTTAGCATCCAAACCCTCTGTGACCAGAAGCCACAGACAGGCCAGAGCTTTCCCTCGACTCAGCCAACAACTCCTTTGAAGAGAAGTGGAAGGCATAAGCGCCACGGAGAGCAGCAGATCTGAATTCGGCCCCAACCCCAAAGCTGAGTGGCTTTGGGAAAGTTACCTCCCCTCTCTGAGCTCTGCTGGAATGCTCAGAGCGACACCCCCTCCCTGCTGGCAAACCAGGTCCCACCGGCAGCGATGGAGAGAGGCCTTTCAGGGACCTGTGGAAACTGCCAAATGTACACACAGCTGCTGGGAGATGGAACGAAAGACAGAGGAGGTGGATGTTGCCCCAGCGGAAGTGGGAGGGTGGTGTGCTGGGAGCCACTGGGAATCCTGCTCCTCAAGGAGCTTACTACACCGAGATGGCCACTACCCTCCCCTGCGCAGGGGTACGAGGCAGAGCCTGAAGTCGATCAGATGAAAAATAAGAACGGATGGAGCTGGTGGGAGAGCCAGGAATTGAGAGTCTGTTTTCATGTTTGACCCAAACTGTGCCAATCCCTTCCCTTCCACGCCTCAAAGTAAGGTGAGATTAGATCCCCTCAGACTCTGCTCTGAGTTCCCAGAGTCCACACTGACAGCCACGCCTGAGTCCGCTCCATGCCATTTCTGGACACACTTAGACGTGTTTTAGCTGCTGGTGACCCCGAGGTGCAAAACTCTCCTGGAAGTTTCTGGAAGAAGAAGGACTATTTCCAGGGACCTCATTCCCGGGGCAAAGGCAGACCTGGTTGCTGAAGATCCCACATGCAGGGCGCGTCTGGAAGTGGGAACGTGGGTCTTAACTTTTTCAACCAGAACATAACAGGCTGTTCTGAAAGCCGAGAACGGGTCCCAGTGTGTCACTCTGTGGCTCTCGATCAGGACAAGCGACGTTCATGGCCTCCTCCAACGCCACCTGGACTTTAGATCTGTGTCTGGCCCTAACAGGTTTGGCTTAGTGGATAGAGTGTTAGCCTGTGGACTCAAAGGTCCCAGGTTCGATTCTGGTCAAGGGCATGTACCTTGGTTGCGGGCATATCCCTGGTAGGGGGTATACAGGAGGCAGCTGATTGATGTTTCTCTCTCATCGATGTTCTAACTCCATCCCTCTCCCTTCCTCTCTGTAAAAAAATAAATAAAATATATGTACTTTTAAAAAGTCTGTGCCTGTAGATTTCGGCTCGCACAGTGTGAGTGAGCTGGCTAAGATGGAGAGGCCCTGCGGAGGGCAAACCAGATAAGCTGGACAGAACCGAGAAACAGCTGCTGGAAGGTGCTGTAGGGTTTTTAAGATGGTGAAGAAGTTCTTGTCAGGCTCTGGGGGAGGCTGGAAGCCTCCTGGCTTTTGAAGTTATTTTTATGTGAGCGGAGGGTTTGCTGAGAGGCTGGGTGACACCTCCGTTAGCCTCACGAGGCTGAGACCCAGGCCTCCCCAGGGCAGAGAGCTCGGCGAAGCTCCCTCAGTGTGAACTGGGACAACAAAGTGCTACACTCTGAGCATCAGGGTACACAGGACGTGGACAGGCACTGACAGCGACTGCAGTTCAGTTTTGGATAATCTCCGTGTCTGATGTTGGATTGAGGTGACCTTAGGTGGCTCATGGCCCTTGATGCTGGGCAGAAGTAGACATAAATCCTCTCTCATGTGGAAAACACCATCATCTTAGGCTTTAAGTGATTTCTACAAACAAGCCTGCGATCACAATGTGTAGCACACAAAGAGAAATAACCAGGCACACATGGAGACAAGACCACAAATCAACAGAAACAATGGGCAAGGCAAACAGGCTCCAGGGGTTCCATGCATGGGAGCTGGTAGAGACTAAAATAATTTTAAAATATATATATTTTATTTGATTTTTTACAGAGAGAAAGAGAGAGGGATAGAGAGTTAGAAACATCGATGAGAGAGAATCATCGATCAGTTGCCTCTTACACACCCTCTACCGGGGATATGCCCCGCAACCAAGGTACATGCCCTTGACAGGAATCGATCCTCGGACCCTTCAGTCCGCAAGCTGACGCTTTATCAATTGAGCCAAACCGGTTTTGGCGAGACTAAAATAATTGTGTTAATTATGTTCAAAGAGATACATGGGTGAGGTGGGAATCGGGAACTACAGAAGAAGGACCCCATGAACAGGTAGAAAGTGCCAATATCTGAAATGTAAGAACACAATGGGGCGTTCCAGTCAACAAGGCAGTGCAGGTAAACATGGCACCTGGAACCTCCCACAGCTGAAAAATTACAACTCAATTACAGAACAGCTATAATGCAGGACATCTGAAATCAAGCTGCACAGAAGCCCTAAAACGAAGGATATAAAGAAGAAGCCACATCAAGACGGGCAGACAATGGAACGGTGACAAAGGATTGCAGAAGAGTGGAAAATGCTGATCACATGGAAGCAGAGGTCTGTTTTACATTCTCTGAATTTGGAAAAATGCAAAATATGTGTAACTTTCTAGTTGAAAAACTAGATAGCTCTGTTGTCATCAGTTAACCCCAGTTCTATCATACTCCAGTCTAAGAAAATCTTTATTAAATCGAAGAAGAAACAAAGGCAATAGATGAGGACTGGTCAGCTAGACTCACAAGTTCATTAATTGTACAACACAATGTCAAAGCAGCAATACATGCTGCTTCAGAGTGTTCATAACTTTTTTTTTTAATATATTTTATTGATTTTTGTACAGAGAGGAAGGGAGAGAGATAGAGAGTTAGAAACATCGATGAGAGAGAGTCATCGATCAGTTGCCTCTTGCACACCCCCTACCGGGGATATGCCCGCAACCAAGATACATGGCCTTGACCGGAATCGAACCCGGGTCCCTTCAGTCCCCAAGCCGACGCTCTATCCATTGAGCTAAACCGGTCCCGGCATTGAGCTAAACCGGTCCCGGCGAGAGTGTTCATAACTTTTTAAGTAAAGGGAAAATAATAAAATCTCTAAAATTTCAACCAAAAAACATTGAGTTTATATCTTTTTGTCTATTTTTATACTTGTTATTATGTTTACTTCTGTCCTGAGTATACATACACAGGTGTCCCAAAATGTACACACACTTAACAGCCGATAGCTTAATGAATGTGTCTTTCTTTTCAGTTTTAACCCATTGGAATTAATAATTATTCCAAGTGTTTATACATTTTTGGGACACCTGTATTGTATAGTATATAAAGAGTTTCTCCCCCAAATCTGTCAATCCTTGAACACAATCCCACAGAATACTTACGTTTACTTTCTATTTCTAAAACCTTACTATGGGAAATACTCTTTGAAAATATGTTATGTGCATACTTGTAAAAAAAACCACACAAAACCACAATGGAGTAAACAGTATCACTGAAGACAACTACAGGGAGATTAGTGCACTGGAAGACAGTTTGAGGGAAATACACAGAAGGAAGCCTGGAGACACAAAGGGAAAGGAACACAGTGGAGAAGGTAGAGGATGATGCAGTGAAGAGGATGCAGAGAAGTCTGATACACAGGTAACAGGAAGTCTGGAATAAGGAGAGGGAGAATAGGACAGAAGAAATCTTTGAATAGATAAATTTCCCAAAACTGATTTAAAACACACACACACGCACGCACGCACGCACGCACGCACGCACACGCACACGCACACACACACACACACGCACACACACACACACACACACACACACACACTTGCAAGCCACAGATTCTACAAGCTCCACACCCTCAGGCAGGATCTTCGAAACCAACAGAGAAATGGCCAGTAAGCACATGAGAAGGTGCTCAATGAGCCCTCACTCATTTGAATCAGTGGAGAGAGCATCAGTCCTTGGACTGAAGGGCCTGGGTTCAATTCCAGTCAAGAAAATGTATGCATCTGGGTTGCAGACTGGATCCCTGATCCTGGTTCAGGGTGCACCTGCAACTAATCAATTTATCTCTCTCACACTAATGTTTCTCTCTTTTTGTCTCTCCCACTCCCTCCCACTCTCTCTAAAAATCAATGGAAAGATATTCTGGGGTGAGGATTAAAAAAGATGCTCAATGACTAGCCATCAGGGAAATAGAAATGAAAACCACAATGAGAGATATGAGAGACTGATTCATAACGGAGTGGCAAAGATTAAAAAGACCATCAATACTAGGTATTGGGGAGGATGCAGAAATGCTGATGAGTGTGAAATAGTACAACACTCTGGGAAACAAGTTTAGCAATTTCTTATAAGGCTACACACATACTTAACCTATGACCCACAATTCTACTCATTGGGATTTACCCAAGATACATACAAAAAATGTATTTCCACAAAAATACTTGTATGAGATGTTTGTATGTCTTTATATTTTTAATAGCAAAAACTGGAAACAACACAAATAGCCATCGAAAAGAGAATGAATGAACTGTGGTCATGCATTACCATGGACTATGACTGAACAATAAGAATGATGTACTGATAGATAGAGTCACGTGTGTGACTTTTTATTTTTTAATATATTTTTTATTGATTTCTTACAGAGAGGAAGGGAGAGAGATAGAGAGTTAGAAACGTCGATGAGAGAGAAACATTGACCAGCTGCCTCCTGCACACCCCCTACTGGGGATGTGCCTGCAACCAACGTACATGCCCCTGACCGGAATCGAACCTTGGACCCTTCAGTCCACAGACTGACGCTCTACCACTGAGCCAAACCGGTTTCGGCCTGCCCTGCCTTTTTAAAAATGCCACGGGACGAGGGAAAAACCTTTAAAAATTGGGACTATCCCGCCAAAAGTGGGACGATCTGGTCACCTTAAGTTAGGGCAAACAGGTTGGCAGGGGATCAGTTAGGCATCAATCAGGCTGGCAGGGAGTGGTTAGGGGGTGATCAGGCTGGCAGGCAGAAGCGGTTAGGGGCAATCAGAAGGCAGGCAGGCGAGCAGTTGGGAGATAGCAATTCTGGATTGTGAGAGGGATGTCCGACTGTCCATTTAGTTGGACATCCTTCCCAGATTGGAGAGGGTGCAGGCTGGGCTGAGGGACTCACACCTCCATGCACAAATTTCGTGCACCAGGCCTATAGTACCTTAATAAAACCAGTTAATTACAAAACAAACAAGCCAAAGAAAAAGGACCAACAATCAGGTGGAAAACTAGTGAAAATTCTAGGCCTGCTGAAAACAAACTTCAAGTATGAGGGGGAAAGTTATTTTCATGGCGGGAGTGAGGGGAGAAAGCAGAGACATCTATAATACTGTTAAAAATAAAAAATATTTATTAAAATATTTTACCTATGTCTAAATCTAAAATAAATAAGACAGATTTTTTTTTTTAATCCTCACTTGAGGATATTTTTCCATTGATTTTAAGAGAGTGGGAGAGGGAAAGACAGAGAGAAATATCTATGTGAGATAAACACATTGATTGCTTGCCCAGGGCCTAGGGAGGAGCCTGCAAGTGGATTGGGCAGTGGTCGGCAAACTCATTAGTCAACAGAGCCAAATATCAACTGCACAACAATTGAAATTTCTTTTGAGAGCCAATTTTTTAAAACTTAAACTTTTTCTAATGGCACTTCTTCAAAATAAACTCGCCCAGGCCGTGGTATTTTGTAGAAGAGCCACACTCAAGGGGCCAAAGAGCCGCATGTGGCTCGCGAGCTGCCGTTTGCCAACCACAGAGCTAGGGCAAAATAGAGACATTTTAAATAAAGGACAGACTTTCTCACCAGCTGCCCTGCCTTATTAACGGTAAAATGAAAGGAAATTAGAGAAAAATGATCCCAGATTAAAAGCAGGACATCGAGAAGGACTGAAAACAAACAAATGAAGGACGAGGAAGGAAAGGCATTGGATGAAATAATGAGAAGGTTCCCATGGAAAACAGGAAGTGAAGAGCCTTTGGAACACACACGAACCGTGAGCCATCAACTCTGGCCAGTGCGTCGCATACTCCAACCAGTTTATCCACAATGTTCTGTGCGCCTGCCTTAACCATTTTATAGTGCTATTTTTTATTACACTGTTTTGGCGATTCAATTCCAGTGACTGGAGTTCTCAGTATTACTTTAGGAGCTTACTAATGACATCGTATTTGAATTGAGTGACTCTACACACAGGAAAAGATGAAGTCATCATCTGAAAAAAAATGCCTATTTTTTTTCCATGCGCCACGACTGGTGCAGGGCCAGGGTGACAGCACCCAAGTCCAGGTGTCCCCATGTCTCCTCAGCCAGCTCCTCTTACTACTCAGCAGCTGAGGGGTTTTGCTCTGTCCTAACTTCGTTTTGCAGCCCTGGGAACGGAGGCTCAGAGACAGGCAGTGATTTGTTCCAAGTCACCCAGCTATCAAGTTGCAGAAATGGAATTAAAAGCAGTACGGATGTGGGGTGCTGGGTCTGGGAGAGTCCTGAGCCAGCAGGGTCAGGGAAAAACGTGAGTGACATTTAATAGCAAAAAGCCTTAGCTTCATGCCTCTGGTCTAGTGGTTTGCCAGCCATGCCAGGTTCCTGAGTCCTGGGCATTTCCCCCCAGCACCAGAGCACTCTCCTGCCCGCTGCTGACAGGGCCACAGGCGCTCCTGGGAAGCCTGTGCGCTCCTTAAAAGGCATCGACGCCTCTGCACGACGTGAACACCTCCCAGGGCTTCTCAAGGCCACATTTCTCTTCTCTTTTCTAGTAATGGGCTCAGGTGGAGTAGGCTCTACAGTGCCATTTGGACACCGGGTTTTGCCAAGGCACTGGACTGTGTGTCCCCATTGCCCACAGAAGGATGCATGGCAAAAAGGTACCAACTCCCCCGTGGGGGCAGGCATCCTGACCTTGGTGCCCTGGGGCACAAAGCCGAGGTGCCGACAACAGCCCCTGCAGGGCCCGGCGAGCTCCGGGGCTGCCAGGAAAATGGATCTGCTCCCTGCCACCCTGGCACACACCCTGGGCATCCGGAGAAGCTCAAACCTGCCGGGAATGTCTCCACTGGGGAAACAGAAGCCACTCAGACTCTGGGCTGGGGCTGGAGTTCCCCGGAGACCCAAGAGAGCTGACTCAGCGCCTCTGTGGGCCCGTGAGGCCACCTCCACCCTCTGAGGTGTTTTCCAGTTGCACAGGAAACAATGAGAGCACAAAAATGCCAGCAATCCCTCCGAATTCCGCACATAGCTCTCATAGCTGGGACCAGAGCCACGCCTAGCCTGCTGGGTACGGGGAGCGAGCCGAGAGAGAGCCGGATGCCAGCGAAGGCTTCTGAAAGTTGGCCAGCTGGGCTGCATAAAAGGAAAACAATGTGAAAAATGTGCCTGGCAGGGCTGAGGCAAGGCAAGAAGGGCCTCTGAGGAACGAGCAGATCCTGGTTCTGGTGCCGACTGAGGACCCCTCCTGGCGCGAGGCTGGGCAGAACCCCAGTCCTGTGGAAAGAAGGGAGACTGGGTTGAGCTCAGGCTTCCCGGGGGCTGCCTGCAGCGGGCGGTCAAACCCGTGTGCTGAAGGACGGACAGCCCTGCAGGCTGCGTGTCAGACAGGCTGGCCCCTGGGGGAGGCCACAGCCGGTGCCTCTTTTCTGAGGCACATTCTCCATGTTGGGGTTCCCCCACACTCATTCCCAAGTTCATGAAAACCGGAAGATGACAAAAGTGGGGTTCCGGATTTCGTTCTCCCATCAACCTGCCGCCTGACTGTTCTGCGTCTGAGAGATGTATCTTCCAAAGCAGCATGGCCTCCGTGCCTGATGAGGAGGCTGGCGAGCCCCAGGTGGCCTGGCTCTCCGTACTCCCCACAGGCTAGCCAGTGTTATGAGTAGGAGGGGCGATGCAGGGTCGCCTCTACCCGCTGCTGGAAATGGGGTGGATCATTCTCTTTGGGGGCCTTCCTGGGCTCTGCGGAGGTGGAGCAGCATCTTTGGTCTCCACCCACTCAATGTCCAGGTGTGACAACCACGATGTACCCAGACATGGCCCAGTGCCCCTGAGGAAGGCTGGGTTAGAACCCCTCAAGAGAGCCCTCACACCCACACTTCTTTCCTGAAGTTTGCTGCTAAAGACAAAAAGGGTCCCTACCCGGTTTGCTCAGTGGGTAGAGCATGAGGACTGAAGGGTTTGATTCTGGCCAAGGGCACATACCTGGGTTTCGGGCTCTATCTCCAGGGTGGGAGGTGCAGGAGGCAGCCAATCCATGATTCTCTCTCATATTGATGTTTCTCTCTCTCTCTCTCCCCCTCTCCCTTCCTCTCTGAAATCAATAAAAATCTTAAAAAGAGAAAAAAGACAAGAAGGGGAACCACAGGAGATGGGAAGTAGGGTTTTTGGTAGTGTGCTGCTGGTTTCAGGCCCTACCCTGAGTCAGAGCCCACTCTCACCTGTGGCGTCCAGTAAAAGAGGACCCCTGTCTCCTGGGGGCGGCTTGGCAGTTACAGGCATTCTCCACGCCTGTTCATGTCACACCGAGCCTTCCCCGGCAACCTAGCCAGGGCTCAGAGGGCCTGTGTGCCTGTTGGGACGGTGAGACAAGGTGTGGCAGCCACACCGCTATGATGACCCCAATGACCCTGTGCAATCAGAGTGTGGCGGGACTCCCGGCCAAGGCCCTGGCAGGTGGCACTGGCGACTTTAAGAAAGGCTGATAATCGTCGGTGGGCCTTCTCTAATCAGGCAAGCCCTGAAGAGGGAGCAGAGATGATCTGCAGCTTGAAAGGCATGCAACGCAAGGGAGACCCTCCGTTGCTGGCTTTGAAGATGGGGGCAGGTGGTGAGGAATAGGGCAACTGCTAGGAGCTGGCAGCCAGCCAAGGGAACCGTGACCCCAATCGTGCCCATGTAAGAAACCGAATCCTGCACCAATCCGAATGGGCTCAGATGACCTCCAGCTCCAGATAAGACGTTTCAGCTGCAGCCCGGTGAGACCCTGAGCAGAGACGCCAGCCTGGGCATGGCCTGGCTTCTGACCTCCAGAACCATGGGCTGGCAACATGGGTGGTATACGCGGCTGAGTCTGTGATCGTCTGTTATGCAGCCCAGGTGGCAGCCGCACAGGCCAGGTGGACCAGAACGGTGTCTCCTCACGGTTGGACAGGAGTCCTCCTAGTAGCCTCTGCGCTGGGCGTCGGTCACGTGGCACTTCCCGCAGGCTTTCACTGCTGTGGCTGCTGAGCACGGACGCTGGAGTGAGTGTGCAGCATGTGTGCTTCCTCCCATTTCCCATTATGGCGGCCCCGGGGTGCAGGGATAGCATTACAGCCAGAGCTTCGCCATTAGTGGGCTAACCCACTCCCTGTGGTTCCTGTAAACGGGGGCCTGAGAGCTGCGTGCACTTCATCCCCGATGGCACAGGCCTCAGGGAATTCCAGCCAGCGAGAGCCCTGGCTGCTTCCAAGCAGTTCCACTGTGCTCCTCACGTCCTGAGTGACCGGCATGCCCGGTGAGTCAGAGCCCAGGAAGGTGGCCTTGTGGGGAGGAGGGGAGGACGGTTGCAGCTGGCAGTCCTTGGGGGCTGCAGTGCTTAACTCACTCACGCTTCCTGGCAGCGAATCCAGAGGGGAGGGGAGGAGGCCGCATCAGCCACTCCTTGTCTTCAGAGATAACAGCCTTCATTTTGCTTTGAAACTTCCGGAACTGGTAGCCTAACAGCTCACACTGAGCTTCTGAATTCCTTCCCGCCAGGGCCCAGCATTCAGACACTCATCCCTGCCTGTCATTACATAGGAAAGAAAAAGACTCAAGCCGAGACCGGTTTGGCTCAATGGATAGAGCGTCGGCTTGGGGACTGAAGGGCCCGGGTTCGATTCCGGTCAAGGGCATGTACCTTGGTTGCGGGCATATCCCCAGTAGGGGGTGTGCAAGAGGCAGCTGATCGATGACTCTCTCTCATCGGTGTTTCTAACTCTCTATCTCTCTCCCTTCCTCTCTGTACAAAATCAATAAAATATATATATTTAAAAAAAAAAAAAAAAAAAAAAAAAAAAAAAAAAAAAAAAGAAAAAGACTCAAAAACCCCAAACACAAACCTCCAGCCAGATTCGACAGGAGGACAAACTGCAGGGTGAAGATGCAGGCTCTTCCCCGGACCAAAGGGACTGACTGTTCTTGGGCACGCTGTGATCAGAATAAGAGAGGATGTTTTGTTGAAAGAGGAAAAAAAAAAAAATCCCTAACCAAAATAAAAGGAGATGGAGGTTTGGGAGAAAAGCAGGTTTGACGTACTGCTGGGAGCTGTGTCTGCAGGTGCTTGTCCACATGCACCTCTATCAATGCGCATTGCTTGCGCACCTACTGTGTGCACCAGGCCTTGGCTCAGCACACCTCCGGGGGCAACCTTTGTGCCACAGTCCATGTCATAGAAGCCCCAAGCAGTCCTGCCCCCAGGGGACACTGGGGGATGTCTTGGAACATCTGTGGCTGTCACGACTGGGGGTTGCTCTTAGTGTTGAGTGGGGGGCAGGGGTGCTACTCAGCATCCCACAGTGCCTGGGACGGCCCTGCAGAGAACGACTCAGTCCCAATGTCCGCAGTGCCCAGGGAGAGACCCTGCCCCAGACTCTACAGAACTGTGCACACAGCGTGGACAGCACATCCCAGGATAATGAAGTCAGGGAGGGGCACGCTCTTTGCTGTGTCCCCAGCAGCCGGGATGGGGCTGTCCCCTGGCCCCCAGCAGGCTCACCGGATCTACAGAGAGAGATGGGTGCTGCACTGGCACTGGAATTTCAGTACACGGCAGACACAAACCTCTTTGATGCCCCTGTCCCCGAGCAGCCAGGGGTCAAGCAGGTACCCTTTGCCTCTGTCCTCAGCCCTGATGCTCCCCAGGTCTCCAAACACCAGGCCTCTCCCTAACCCCTCTCCTGTGCCTGTAGCTCCTCCAGGGTCATGGCCACGTGAGGGCCTTTGGGTGGAACTGCGGGGGCTGTGAAACCCTTGTGGGGACTTTGTCAGGCAGACACTTCCCAAGAAAAGGCATGCACCGCGCTGAGAGCAGCGTCTTGTGATTCTCTCTGTCACCAGTCCCTTTGTGTGCAGGCTAAATTAGTCCCCGGGCAGCTATATTTAGAAAGAGCCAGAGAAAAGGGAATGAATGAAGTGCCCACAAGCCAGGGAAAAACAGAGCGGCAGATACTGCCGGTGGCGAGGAGCGTGGCGCCCGGGAATGAGCGGCTGTGGGCGTCCGCGGACAATGAGCCAGGGGTGACAGAGGGTGACGGAGGGTGACGCTGCAGCTGATGTGCGGGCAGCAGAAAAGGCTCTCTCTGTCCACTCAGAGGATGACTGCAGTCATGTGAGAATTTGCAAGCCTGGTGCTGGGGCTGGCCAGGATGCCGAGCGCCCGTCATGCACATCTTTAAGCTTCTGGCACTTGAGGACATGCTGTCACCCTGGCCCAGTGAGGGTGCAGCCGGGAGCCAGGGGCAGGGGGGCTGGGAAGGGAGAGGAGGCAACGCAGGCCCCCCCACCTTGGCTCAGACAGATCCTTCTCCATCTGGGCCTGGACAAATCCCTAAGCATCCTGCAAAGCCCTGTGAGTGCCATCCCCTCTGGGAAGCACCCGGCCTGCTGTCTGTGCACAAGCAGGCTGCACTGAAACCTTTCCCTGTATCCGCAGCTCCTGGGATACTTCTTGGGCGCCGTATCTGTTTCCTGTGGCTGTTGTCACAAGTTACCACCAACTTGGGTGTCTTAAAACTACACATCCCTCTCTGACAGTTTGGGGGCTAACCCCAGATGTGGGCAGGGCTGGTCCTTCTGGACGCTCCCAGGCTCCTGCTCCAGGGAAGACCCTTTTCCAGCCTCTTCCGGATTCTAGAGGCACCACATCCCAGGCTCGTGGCCCTTCCTCCACCCTCACAGCCAGCAGCGCAGCCTCTGCCATCCCTGACCCTGACCCTCCTGCCTGCCTCCTTGTGATGACACCGCGCCCCCTGTAATCCAGTGTCAGCCCCATCTCAGGGTCATTGACTTAATCCCACCTGCAAAACCCCTTTACCATGTGAGGCGACATGTCCACAGGTGCTGGGGGTGGAGACGGGGACGCCTTTGGGGGTTGTGGCCAGGAAGCGGGGCAGTGCAGAGAAGGGGCTGGTGGCCACCTTGCAGGTGTTTACTGAGGACGCGCCCTGAGGAACTCACTCTGTCCCCAGAGCCAACCTCTCTCCTAGAACAGGGGCCCCCAGGACCAGGCAGCCCAGGGCAGAGCACCTGACTACACCTGCCCGCCTGCCCTAGGCACACAGGCCCTCAAGGACGGACCTAGAGCCAGGTCACCGGTTGGAGCTTCTGGTGCTGGGCTCTGTCCGGGTTGCTGGTCAGCAATACCCTGCAGGCGCAGCACTGTATCCCAGGACGGCTGCTGGTTACCAGGCATCTGTGCGGTCTCCAGGGATGCCCACTCCAATCTGAGGTTGTTCAAGTCCCGAATAAAACAGATCCGGAGATACTCTTCCTAAGGACTAGCTATAAGTAGGGACATTTTTCATGTGAAAAATGAAAAGTAGAAAAACATAAATAAAACAAAACAAAAAACCCCAAACAATAACCCAACCAACAATGTGATTAATTAAAGTTTTAGAGGGTTCTCGCTTGGGTGGCCCCAGGGGACACTGGGAGATGTCTGGGGACATCTGTGACCATCACAATTGAGGGGTAGGGCCAGGGATGCTGCTCAACAGTGTCCAGGATAGTCCTTCTCAGAGGATGACACAGCCGCAGTGTCAGCAGCCACAGGAGGACCCTGGTCTGAGGAATGTCCCCTCCCATGAGCTGTTCCTTGTTTTGGTCCCACCGGGTTCAGGTGAGAAGCTGGGGTGGGCTGAGTCTACCAAGGTGGCTTCCAGGCTCCTGCTCCTGGCTCACACCACGAATCTTCAGTGCCCAGGCTGGTCACCTCCTGAGGGGCCCCAGCTGCCCACCAGGTATGGACAGGAGGGTTTGAGATCAAATGTCAGAGTGCCCTGCCCTGGACATCTGGATGGGCCCCTACTCAGGTGTCTCGCTGGAAGCTTGACCATGAAAAAAGCTATGGGCAGCATAGAAGCAAAAGTCTGGGTCCAGGATGCAGGTTTCGGCCAGTGTAGGCAGAAGTCGCTTCGAGACGCCACCACGGAGGTGTCACTGGCTGCATCCTCTTTTGGGGACATGACTAGGATGGAAGGAGCCATATCAGATTTGTGGTGTTAAGCTTGGCATTTGGTGGAACCTTCCAGAGAAAGGCAACCGCAGAGGCCCCTGCTGAGGATCCAGCACCTGGCACCCGAGTGACCAGGAGGGAGGGATCTCAATGCCTGGGTGCCCCCGGGCCACCACAAGGCTGCAGGGAGCCAGCTCTGGATTTGCAGGAAAGCCCCTGGGAAAGTGAGCTTATCTTGGTAGCCCAGAGGCCTCCGCCCTGAAATAAGACTTCAATGGCCTACGTGGAATTTCTAACAATGAAACCGAGTGTCTGCTTCTGCTCATGCTGACATCCCCTTTGGCCTCTGTCCAAATTCCATCACGCCTCTCCTCGTTAATGCTGAGATGCTACCCAGCCCTGGGCCACCCGGAAGTGCTGATGGGGCTCTCGCTGGAAAGGGGAGCAGTGGCTACCTCAGGGCTGGGCACTCACTGCTCAGACTTAGGAAGAATGGTTTGGGCCAAAACTGGCACACAGGAAGTGGGGAAAAACACAGAATCCAGAAATGTGATCTCGTGCTGGCTGTCTGGATGAAGTGAGCAAATGTGGATAAGAAGCTCACCTGGCACGGTGTGTGGGAGACCCCCTCCGAGTGGACAGCGGGTTCCAGCTGACAGGCAGCAAGGTCCACAGTCCTACAGCCTCAAGGAAGTTCCTACAGCCGGTACCCTGAAGGAACTAAGAAGCAGGTCCCCTCCCATTTGACCCTCCAGGTAAGAACAGAGCGAGGTCTACAACTGCATGGGGGCCTGGTGAGACCCAGCTGCTGTCCCCATGCTGACACCCCCAGGGAAAGTGACCGCAGCTCTGGAGGGCTCTGAGGGGCCCGTCCAGATGGGCAAGTGGCTGTGCAGCTTGGGAGGCCAGGTGATCGTTAATTCTACGTGTCCACTTGGTGGGGCCACAGGATGCCCAATATGCGGTCCAATATTATTCTGGGTGTTTCTGTGAGGGTATGCCTGGATTGCCATTTAAACCAGTGGGCCTCAAGTTAAGCAGATTGCTCTCCCAAATGCAGGTGGGCCTCGTCCAATCAGTTGAAGGTCTGAATAGAACAAAAGACAGATCTCCCCGAGAATTCTCCAGTGATGGCCTTTGGACAGCACCATCGGCTCCCCTAGTTCTCCATCCTACAGATTTTGGACTTGCTAGCCTCCATGATCAAGTCCTTAAAATAAAACTTTTTTTGTATATGCACAGCCTATTGGTTCTGTTTCTCTGGAGAGCCTGATTTATACGAACTGCCAGGTGCTTTATGTTCAGAGAGAAATGCACTCATGTCCTGGCCTCGTTGTCCACAGTCAGTGGGCCTTGCCAAATCTCTCTGCTGATAAGCCTTAGTTTCCCCACCTGTAAAATGGGGATACGGAGATTTGTTCCTTGAGGATCCCATGAGAATGGATGAAGACAGAGCAGCCAGGCTTGGCCCACGGTCAGTGCCTGATGAACGGCTGCCAAGTCACCAAGTGGGCGCTGCAGATAGAGAAGGAGCGGAGGGGAGCGAGGAAGGAAAGGGACAGCGGTCAATAGCAGGCATGGCTGCTTGGGAGCAGGGCCAGGGCGCGCAGTGCTCCCTTAGAGACACAGCCCAGGTGGAGCTGGCTGAGGCTTTGAGTCTCCACCAGCAGGCGCTGCACCTCGGGGACCTAAACCCACAGCATTCGGCCCGCAGCCCGAGCCTGCTCTATGACACCTGAGCCTGGTGGCTGCACGGAGGTCCTTGCAGGGGAACACACTTCCTCTTGGATTTCTGGTAACTGAGTCCTGATCCCTCTGTCAGGAAAATGGGTGCCTCTCTGAGCTTCTCTGATGGGGAGTGTGAAAGGACTAGTGGCCTCTGGTAACCTCAGGGAAGTGGCCACACTTCAGACCATCACCGTGTTCATTCATAGTCACTGTTACTGCTGGGCCGGGCTAGGGTGAGGCCGGTAAGGCACTGGCCTTGGGTGCAAAATCTAAGGGGCACCGAAAGCTTAGCCATCGTGATGGTTCATACTTCCATGCCACATTTCTTTCTTTTTCTTTTTCTTTAAAAAAAATATATTTTATTGATTTTTGTACAGAGAGAAAGAGAGAGTTAGAAACATCCATGAGAGAATCATCAATCAGCCGCCTCTTGCACACCCCTACTGGGGATGTGCTCGCAACCAAGGTACATGCCCTTGACCGGAATCGAACCTGGGACCTTTCAGTCCGCAGGCCGATGCTCTATCCACTGAGCCAAACCGGTTTTGGTCATGCCATGTTTTTATAAAAGGTCAAAACGAATGTAAATCATCCATGGCAAGCCAAATATCAAATTTTTAGTTAAAGACGGGTAAATGAGGCCCAAGAACTAGGGTGAGAGGAAAGACAGCCCCTTTATTTAAAATTTTACCTTTGCCCTGGCCGGTGTGGTTCAGTTGGTTGCACCGAATGGTTGCCAGTTCAATTCCTGATCAGGGCACGTGCCCGGTTTCAGCCGGATCCCCGATACTGGGCATGTAGGAGGAAGCCAATCCACGTTTCACTTTCATATCGATGTTTCTCTATCTCTCTCTCCCCTCTCCCTTTCTCTTTCTCTAAGAATCAATTTTAAAATCTTAAAAAAATATTCACTGTGTATTTTTTTTGGCATTAATTTTTATTTTTAGGAACTACTGCTACATTAAGATACAACTTATTGCTATGGTTGGGTTTTCAGTGCCACTTCCTCCCTAAATCTATGCCCAGGGCGAGTGCCTGGCTCATTGAGGCTCTGCCTCTGACCCTGGCAGGCTGTACAGCAGAGGTCTAGCACCTTCTGGAGTAACTGAGGCCCAAGAAGTACAAGCTAGAGAGAGGGGAGCCTTCAGCAGGATGAATGATGAGAGGAGACATGAGCTCCAGAGCTAAGCTCCCCACCCCAAACCAGCCCTCCCTGCACCCCACCAGTGAGCCCCGGAGGGAGGTCTGCCTGAGCCCTCTGGTCCTGAGATAATCCCGGATTGAAAACCAGTTCAAGCTACCCTGCCGCTTATATGTCCTAGCCCCGGGGTCAGCAAACTGCGGCCCTTTGGCCCCTTGAGTGTGGCTCTTCCGCAAAATACCACGGCCTGGGTGAGTCTGTTTTGAAGAAGTGGCGTTAGAAGAAGAAGTTTTTAAGTTTAAAAAATTTGGCTCTCAAAAGAAATTTCAATCGTTGTGCTGTTGACATTTGGCTCTGTTGACGAATGAGTTTGCCGACCCCTGAGCTCTCGATTCCAATAATTACAGGCTGTTGTTGCTCCTTGTGATTAAGCCCCTATCCCTGTGGCTGGCAAACTCATTCGTCAACAGAGCGGCAAACGAGGCTCGAGAGCCGCGTGTGGCTCGTGAGCCGCAGTTTGCCGGCCACAGTAGACGAAGAGACATGTCCCGAGGCCCTTTCCTTCCCAAACGGATCATGAATCTCAAGAAACTCAAGACACACTCAGACAAGCGATGGTCCCAGAAGAAATCCCAAGGCGAAGTCGGACACACTGTGAGTGAAGAGGAAAATGCACACACTGAAGGGTACATGGGGGGTGGTGGTGGTGGTGCAGTGCGGGCAGCACGCCCCGGGGGAGGGAGGGCGCGACACAGGCTGCAAATGCCTGCGTCCAGGACGCTCTGGGACCTTCCACCTGACTTCACATTCGAAGGGACTCGCACGGGAAGGGCGAGCGAAACCCAGCGCCAGCGAGAGGAAGGAAATGACGGCACCACGGAGGAGAAGACGAAACGAGGGCTGGAGAAACGAGAGGAGGATCTGTGAAACCAGAAGCTGACCCTTTGGAAAGGTCAGGCCGTCGGCCTGGATGACGGAGAAAAACGAGGGAAGACGCCATAACTCGTGGGAGAGCAGGGCACGCCGAGGCCTTTGGACAGGGAGAGGGTCAGAGGAGAAAGGAGCGCGTTCCCTCAAATCAGGTAATGGGCGTCCGTCGGAGCCGCCCTGCCGGCCGGCACGCTGTGTCTTGGTGCGGGGCCGGCAATCTCGGTGGCATTCTTGGGAAGCTGCAGGAGGTTATTTCCGGGCGGAGATGAAAGCGCCCGCCCACGCGGGATGGTGGCTGGGAGGCCAGCCTGAGATGGAAGCTCAGGTTTCCTGGCTCCGAGCCCAGAGCTCTCCTCGCCGTGACACAATGCCCAGCACGTCGTGCGCGCCTGAGATACCGTGGCTTGTTTGTTCCTTTTTCTCAAAAACAAGAGATTCCAAGCTCATGAAGTCAAGATAAAACGCTGCGTACCTTTTATAGCTTTTCCAAGAAGCGCCTTTTTACCCTAGTTTTAAAAGGGGGGAGGGACATGGTTCAATCCTTTTCGCTTAACCGTCTCCAGCTTCTCTCAGATACATACTTGGTTGCCAGCATCCTCCAGGGACACTGGGGCCAAGTCCCCTTTACTCTCCACACGGATCCGTCCGGAAAGACAATCCCATTTTCTCTGGGGGGCGGGGCGGGCAGTCACGTTTTCCTCTCGAATTTGTATTATTCCACTTTGGAGCACGAGGACCCCGCGTCCAGCCCATCGGATGCACCAGCAGAAGAAAAACAAAACATCCAGGCATCGGGCGGTGAATGTGCGGGTGGTGTTTTTCCATGTCTGGTTTCTTACTTTCTTACGTGCCGGGCGAGAAAGAAAAAGGGAGAGCTGGAAAAAGGGAACTCGGGGGCAAACCAATTAACCTCGGCGGGCCGAGGTGACAGGTATATGGGCACAGGAAGGCGAGGGATCTGAGGCTGGCCGCCCGGGGCCAGGAGGTCAACGGGAAAGGAAGGAAGTCCCCATGATCGAGCCCCGGGGGTGGGTGGACTCAGGCGCTTCAAAGCCCCTGTTTTCCAGGGAACGGGACCCGCTGCCCCAAGCAGAACCCTGGACAACTCGGGCAGAGCCAAACTCTCTCTGATACTCAAACAGAAGGAGGGTTCCTGGGGGCCACTGTGTCCAGCTGCCAGGGTAGCCCGGAAATTGCATGCCAGCCTACACCCTGCTCTCCACATGGTACCAGCTGCCCTGAGAATGCACCCCCCGGGGGTGGAGTGGGGGGGACCTCCTTTCCTGATTTCTGCTGAGGCACAGAGGAAGAGGCAAGCAGCGGCCCTGTCTGTCCAGCTCAGCGTGGCCTCCACGGGCAGCACCAGCCTTCTGTTTGCAGATGAGGAGGGTCCGGCCTGGCTGCAGGTCTGTGCGTGCAGCTTGATCAGAAGGATGCCCCACACACGCTCCCACCCAGGGGTCCCTGAGTTGCCGGTTGAGGATCACACTTCAAAGCTTGCCGTAGGCCAGCCTCCAGTGCGAGGGAGGCCAGCCCTTGCGGCTTATTCTACCGTGGACTTGCCCTGGTGCGGTTGGCAGAAGCCCCGGCCAGTGTAAGCCCCTTCCTGTTTCCCTCTGGCTCTGGAGGTGCCCTGGGGCCTCTGAGAGCTGGTCCTTCTTCCCTTGCAAACATTTGCTTTTCCCATAAACCAATGGGGATTTTTCCATCTACACCAAGGGATGCACCAGGGCTGCCGCTCCTCGGTCAGAGCTGAGGACCACCATGGACCAGGGGTGGGGTGGTGTGGCTGAGGTCAGGCAGGGACCTCCTACCTGAGGCCCATCAGGGGAGGCCCAGCCTGAGTGTCACCGAGGCTCTAGGGCACATGTGTCAAACACAAGGCCCGCGGGCCAAATCCGTCCCGCCAGGCCTTGCAATGTGGCCCGCACCGCGCTGTCATCACTGCACTCCGCTGCGTTTCCATCACAATGACAGTTTATGACTGTTCAGTAAACCATTCGACCCTCGATTTAGGCTGGATTTTAGATTTTGGCCCCTTCTCTGATTGAGTTCGACACCCCTACTCTAGGGTCTCAGCCACAGGAAGGAGGTGACTGGGGGTGGCTTTCTCTAAAGCAGGGGTCTCTCTCCTCCTCAGCCTTGCCGACATCATAGCCACCCCAGGCACTGTAGGCTGCTAAGCAGCATCCCTGGCCCCCACCCACTCAGTGCCAGGAGCACCTCCAGTTGTAACAACCACAGATGTCCCCGGATATGGCCCCATGGGGCATAGGATCACCCCTGTTTGAGACCCCCTGCCTGAAGGGACGGCTAGATGACACACACTAAAGAAGGCGCTGAGTAGGGAGAGTTCCTGCACCGCCCCCGTGAGGCAGGTGGACCCCAGGGACCGCCGGAGGCCAGCACTGGTGCTACTGTGGCCTGGGGTGGGGGGTGGGGGTCAGAACCACTGGGACACCAGAGTGCTGGGGGCCAGACATCCGAAAAGTCTGTCCTAAGCAGAGTCCATGCTCATTATTTGGGGCAGTATTTGGGAATTTGCCTACTTGCTGACATTTATTTCTGACCCCCAAGCAGACATTCCCAGTACATATGCCTTCGAGGGGTCCTCAGAGTCACTGGTGGATGCGAGCAGAGCGCATGCCTAACTGAAGTGGAACCAGGCTCTGCCTTCTTGTTCAGCTCAGACTGTAAACCAGGGTCCTTTTCAATGTTTAGTGCCATGACTTTTGCATTTAAAAAAAAACAACAACATGTTTATTGATGAGAGAGAGAGAGAGAGAGGAGGGGGAAAAACACTGATCAGCTCCCTCTCGCGCACACCTTGACCGGGAATCCAACCAGCGACCTTTTGATGCACTGGATGTCGCTGCACCACACTGGCCAGGGTACACTTTTACTTTTTTGTGGGTGATTAAAATGTCGCCCAAGTCTAGAGCTGAAGTGCTGCCGGGTTCCTGAGCACGAGGAGACTTGAGATGGGTCTTACGAGGAAGATGCATGTGTGGAGAAGCTTGCCGTGGGCACAATGTCAGTGAAGCAACAATGCATGTCAGCTGTGTCTTCACACAGAAACACATGTGAGCCAAGGTGAAGTCTGTGTCCACTGCTTGAGGAAAATGTGCCCAGAGGCTCACAGGACCCTCACCTTGTACTCCCCGGTGAGCGGCGGCTCCACACTCACTAATTCAGTGTTGGCTACAAATAACAAGAATCGTTATGACTAGGAAGGGAACATAATTGCCCTTTTACAAAATCTGGAAATCACATACAGACACCTCATTTCTTTCCAGACGGGCACACACACTCACCCATTTTCACACATTCAGGTCCTATATCCTGGTTGATCACCTGCCTTTAAAATACTTCTTGCTTAACAGTACATGGTGAGGGAGGCATGGTTTTCCCATGCCAGCACAAATTCTTCTAACACTTGACTTAAAAACACACACACACAACACCTTTATGTTGAAATAATTTTGGATTGACAGACAAGTGGCACAACCAGCACAGAGGGTTCCCACATGCCCGTCAGCCAGCGTGGCCATGGCTGACATGCTGTCCGAAGAAATGAACACCGGTGCGCTGTACGGGTCACACTCCACTGGATCTGGATTTGGCCAGTCCCCCCTCCCTCCCCACAAATGTCCGTTTCCTTCTGAGATCCCTCCAAGACACAAGGCTGCATTTATCGTGACCTTTTGTGCCTGTGCTTTATACTTTATGGATGTACCATCATTTACATTATTACTACTATTATAGTAGATGTTATTGCCCATTATGGACAGTTAGATAACCCTAGGCCTAAACAGTTCTTAGATTCCAACACCTTTCACTAGATCACTCACGTACAGCTACTTGCATTTCTGTTCAGCTCATGCACCTGTCACCGTCACCTACGTTGAGACACGCCCCCTTCCTGGTGCCCCCGAAGGTGCCTGGGGCCCCCTCCCCGAGGGAAGCACTACTCTGGTGTTATAGTTTCACAGTTTCCATTATTAGCGTTATCCTGGCCTTTCTCCTGAAGATAGAAAAGAGGGTACAGGTGTTTCTTAAGAAGCTTTTATCAGTATTTGTTTTCCGCTGAATTCACTCCTGGCCCTAAGTTTTGTCTCTTCAGCTTCTCGGAGGATCTCGGCTCCTTCTGTGCACCTCCTCTTCTGGTTCAGGAACAGGCTGCCCTTCCCAGGAGGAGCGCCCCCTTGGGGCTGACAAGGCTACAGCTGAGCCCGCTCCCCAGTCAGTCCGTTGTCCTCATTTTACTCCAATTTTTTAATATTGATTTTTTACAGAGAGGAAGAGAGAGGGATAGAGAGATAGTTAGAAACATCCATGAGAGAGAATCATCGATCAGCCGCCTCCTGCACACCCCCTACTGGGGATGTGCCGCAACCAAGGTACGTGCCCTTGACTGAATCGAACCTGGGACCCTTCAGTCCGCAGGCCGTAAAGCTCTATCCATTGAGCCAAACCCGCTCCAGCTTTACTGGACTTTTATGGAAGCGGAACCTTCCCGGGGGCGGGGGCGGGGGCGGGGCTGAGGTCACAGGGTGGGGATGGAGAGGCAGGCGTGCTCAGTGTTTACTTTTGGTCAGAAGTTTCCTCCTTCTTTCTCTGCAGACCTGCCAGGCAGCAATCCCAGTGCTTCTAAGACACATGCTGTTTGCTGGCTCACCTGTCAGAAGGGCGGGAGGAAAACTCCAGAGCCTCTGGTAACAGGACTCTGTGCTCTCCCGTGAGCTCGATATGCAGGAGAGAGATGGAGAAGAAGGGAGAGAGGAAACACTAGCTCCGGGTCTCTCCTGGGGCAACCCTGTCCCTCAGGGCACACTGAGCAACATCTGGGACATCTGTCACACTGGGGGTGCTCCTGGCATGAAGTGTGTGTGTGTGTGTGGGGGGGGAGGGAGCAGGGATGCTGCTCAACCCCTCTCAGCGCCCGGAACAGCCCCCTCAGAGAATGGCCAGGCCCTGATGTCAGCAGTGCAGAGGGCGACCGCGTCTGGCCCTTCCCGAGCCCCAGGAGCCGCCAGGCGAGCTGCGAGCTCAGGAGGAGCCCCGCGGAGCAGCGCTCGGCCTGTGCTCCACCTCCGAGCGCCCTGGCCTGGGCCCTGGGCCTCGCAGGTCTCAGCCGGGCCTCTCCCAGGAGGGTTTAAAAATAGAGCTGCTTCTGCAGTCTCAGGAGTGCCCAAGAGGAACTGCCCTCGGGGAAGGGCTGCCCGCTGACTTTTAGCCGCGCTTCTGGGAGCCCGCTGGGTAATCCCCTCTCAGGCGTTTCTCTTAGAAGTCTCTCTGCCCGCTGCTTCTCAGAACGAAACCGGCTGCGGGCATTCTCGGCTCTGCCCGTGCAGGAGGTGGGAGTCCCAGGCACCAGAAAACCCAGAGCAGCTGTCCCCCCAGCCTGTCCTCAGCCTGACGGGGGCTGTCCCACCTTATCACCACTGCAGGGAGACACATCTGCCGCCAAGTCTTTTTTTAAAAAGCTGACCACTACGCCGGATGGATAGAAGACAGACTGAAGGGCCCCAGTTCAACTCTGGTCAAGGGCACCTACCTTGGCTGCAGGCTCGATCGATCGATCCCTGGCCCTGGTCAGAGGAGGCAACCAATGCATGTGTCACTCTCACAGCAATGTTTCTCTCTCTCTCTCTGTCTCCCCCTCCCTTCCACTCTCTCTAAAAATCAATGGGAAAATATCCTTGGGTGAGGGTTAACAGCAATACAAATAAATTAAACAACTGAGCAATAAATAAACATTTTTTGTTCAGTTGAAAGCTACCATCACTTTCCACATTTATGACAGGGTCCCCCCTTGGCACTGTGGGTAAGTAAGCAGCATCCCCGGCCCCACTCACTCGATGCCAGGAGCCCTTGCAGTGTCCCCTGGGCCAGGATCGCCCCAACCCTATTCCTCGGGAACCACAGCTCTAGGATCACTGCGCTAACATGCTATTTTTAATCCCTTCAGTCTATTCACGTTAAGTAGGAATTTTAAACATAACTGTTAACTGCCAACTTACTTTTTAGAATGTTGTCTGTATTGAGATGTAATTGATGTACAACATTGGGTTTTTAAAGTGAACAGGGTATAGCTCTGATACATTTACATATTGCAATGGAACTGTCAGCTGACTTAAATATTCCTACCTACCCTCCCGCCCTTCCCCGGTCCAAGATGGAAAAATAAAAGGCGAGGCCGCCACGGGGGAGAGACGATGGCTCCATGGAAGAACAGCGTCGTGCCCAGCTAAACAGAGACAACTCTGTTGGCTGTCACAGGTTGGCTGCTGTCCCTCAGATATTCATGTCCCCCAGGAGGCTGGGCATTGGCCTCATTTGGAGAAAGGGTCTTTGCAGATAAAAGATGCTAAGGATCTGAGATGAGGTCATCCTGGATTTAGGGCCCTACACCCATGCCTGGTGACATTCTAAGAGAAAGTGGAGGGAGATTTAGACACGACATACAGGGAGAAGCCACGTGACAACGGAAGTAGCGGATGGAGGGATCTGGCCACAATCCCAGGGGCGCCGGGAGCCCTGAGAAGCTGGGAGAGGCAGGAAGGACCCTCCCCTGGAGCCTCGGGAGGGAGCAGAGCCCCGTGACACCTTGATCTCAGACTTTGGCCCCGGGATTGTGAGAGGATAGATTCCGTTTTAAGCCACCAAGTTTGTGGTCATTTGTTATGGTTTCCCCAGGAAATGAAAAAAAAAAAGAATTGGCTGCAGCTGTGACAGGTCAGGGCCCTGAGTGAGATGGGTAGTGAGAAGGGTCCCTGCTCACAGTCCTGGGGGAAATGCAGAAAAGTACCTATCCCCCCCATCAAAGCCTGCACCTCAGGGCTCATAAATCTAAGTTGTTTGCATGGAAGGAAGGTGTGTGGTTCCTTCTGTCCAGGACTAAATTGGTAAGAACTACAAACATTTGGGATTAGAGACCAGTTAGAACAAGGTTTTCCAACCTTGGAGTCACCTGGGGACTGCGAACCATACGCAGCAGCCCATTGGGAGAAAGGGTTGTGGCTGATCTGCGTGGGGCGGTCTCAGGTGACTCCACATAAGGCACTCCACAGGAAAGCTCAGTTCAATGCGTGAGTTTAGGGCTCCGTTAGGTGAGGGTGGATAATGTAACTAAACGTTTAAAGACAATAGGAAATAGAAATAAAAGATCAAAGCCCTGCCCCTAGGAAGCTTTCTCAGCAAGGATGAAGGGAGGGATTCTTAAGACAAAAGAATGAATGATCAGAGTGTTATATAAGTACTAAATAATGAACACCGGTGTCTTTTTCTGTAAAAGGCTAAACAGTAAATATTTTTGGTTTTGTGGGTCACAAAGTCTCCGTTGCAAGGATTCAACTCGGTTGCTGTAGTGCAAAAGCCACCACTAACCATGTGTCATGGATGTGCTGTGCATCAATAAAACTTTATTTGCAACAATAGGCAGAGGGCCAGATTTGACACTTTGCTGCGCTGCAGTTTATAGAACTCTGAGCTACATACAGCTTCTGAGGTGAGGCAATGGCAGGTCCTTGAAAGGTTAAAATAGAGTTATCATCTGATCCAGCAATTCCTCATCTAGGTACACACCCAAGAAAAATGAAAACACACAAAAGCAGGTGCATTGATGTCCACAGCAGCAGGATTCATATTGGGCAAAAAGGGAACACAACTCAAATGTGTTCAGTTTTATTTGTCCATTCACCAGTTGATGGACAAATAAAATGTGTATAGATGCATACAAGGAATTATTACTCAAATGTGTTCAGTTTTATTTGTCCATTCACCAGTTGATGGACAAATAAAATGTGTATAGATGCATACAAGGAATTATTACTCAGCCATGAATATTACTCACCATAATGTCAATGAACTTTAAAAACACAGAGCTCAGTGAGAGAATCCAGACACAAAGAGCAGCAGAGTGTGCGATTCCACTATGTGAAATGTGAAGAACAGGTACATTTTGAGGTTTTTTTTTGGGGGGGATCCCCCCTGTACCCAAACTGCTGGCCCAAGATTGGGCCAATCAGGGTCTCTGTTCTTTCAAGTAGCAGCAGTCAGGCCAACACCCAGACACATCCTTTTTCCCCAAGAAGTCACGGCAGGCAGAGGAGCGAAGCCTGACTTCCGAACGTGGGGTGTGTCTTCCATGGAACTCGGCACCCAGCCCAGAGTCCTCGGATGCTTGGGAGTTCAGCTTCTGGGAGCACAGGGGGAGCCCCTGGAGACACTCCCAGAGAGAGGGCGTGTAAAGCAGGCCTCTGCAGAATGTTTGGGTGACCCTCCGTGGCCTTTCCTGGTCTCCGGTACCTGCCAGGCCCCATCACTATCGCCTGATACAGCGTCTGCCCCTCCTACGGAGACCTGGCAACCACTCCCCCACTTTCTGGTCATTTCTGCTGGGGGGCGGGGAGGGCTTTACACTAACGCAATTCTTGCCAATTACCTAATTTGGTAGCAGCAATCAAATGCAGAAAGTCCATTCTCTTTAAACCAATACAATCCCACGAAACCTGAACTATTTGCCCTCTGCTTTGGCCAGGCCATGGGGTATGACCCAGCTGTGACAAAAGGAGGCGATCTCTGTGTACTGATGCGCCAAGTTCCTGGAAGGGAGCATGTCTGGCTAGAAAGACTTAATTTGACAGGCACCGTGTGGATCGCGGCTCGGAGCTCCCCTCCCCCACGAGGTTTGCATGGTGATGGCGATTGGTCAGAGGGAAGCCGTGGGAAGGCCGGCACCTTGCTTGTGCCCTGTCCCTCTCACCTGCACGTCCTTGGCCAAATAGCTTCTCCATTCTCTGTGGAGAACCGTCTAAGCACAGGATGAGTATTTACCGTATTTTTCGGACTATAAGACGCACCGGACCATAAGACGAACCAGTTTTTAGAGAAGGGAAATGAAGAAAAAAAGATTCTGAAACAAATAGTGTCCTAAAATATTTTATGTGCATTAAAACCCAACATCACAGTCATAAACACATGTAATCATCCCTGTAAAGTAAACAGCAGCATTTAGAACCATTTTAGAGCCGGGCAAGCACACAGAGACCACACAGAGCCGGGCAAGTAAAAAAACTTTTTTTAAAAAGTATATGTGTAGGCTATATTTGGACCATAAGACGCAGGGACTTTTTCCCCCCACTTCTGGGGGGAAAAAAGTGCGTCTTATGGTCCGAAAAATACGGTACCTGTCAAGTTTTATGCGAGGGAGTGAATGAAACACAGTCTGGAGGAAGCTGGAAAAGAACTGTGTGTGTGTGTGTGTGTGTGTGTGTGTGTGAGGGGGCAGGGGAGCTGAAACCAGCTGTTGAGCGGAGCCATGGCCGTGGTTCCTGCAGCTCCACGGAGCTGGGAACATCCCAAGGTGGGGGGCGCTTCCTCTCACCTCCATTCTTGAGTCTAGCCAGGAATTGTCACCCCTGTGCTGGGGGAAGTCCAGGTAAATCGCACCGAGCTCCCCGCAGCTGTGCCCCCCATCCCGTCCCGGGGGGCGCTCTGTACCTGCACCCACCCTGCCATCCTGCCCTGAGCTCAGCAGCGCGGGCCGTGGTGAACAAGTCGATGCACGCTGAGCTGGAGCCTCTCTTTCCCGAGGCACTGCTACTTTCATTTATTTATTTTAAATATTTTTTATTGATTTTTTTACAGAGAGGAAGGGAGAGGGATAGAGTTAGAAACATCAGTGAGAGAGAAGCATGGATCAGCTGCCTCCTGCACACCCCCTACTGGGGATGTGCCCGCAACCAAGGTACATGCCCTTGGCCAGAATCGAACCTGGGAACCTGGGATCATTCAGTCTGCAGACCGACGCTCTATTCACTGAGCCAAACCGGTTAGGGCACTTATTTTCTATTAATTAAAACATTTTTATTGTAGTAAAACACACACAACATAAAATTTGCCATCTTAACCATTTTTTAAGTGCCTAGCTCAGGCCATAGCCGGTTTGGCTCAGAGGATAGAGCGTCGGTCTGCAGACGGAATGCTCCCAGGTTCGATGCCGGTCAAGGCCACATGTCCAGGTTGCAGTCTATCTCCAGTGTGGGGCGTGCAGGAGGCAGCCGATCAATGATTCTCTCTCATCCTGCATGTTTCCATCTCTCTGTCCCTCTCCCTTCCTCTCTGAAATCAATAACAATGTATTTTTTTAAAATGCACAGCTCAGTGGCATTCCTGTTGTGCAACCATCCCCACCATCCGTCTCCAGAACTTTCTCATCTTCCCAAATTGAAACTCCATCTCCATTACACACGAACTCCCCACCCTCCCCCGGCCCTGGCTCCCATCGTCTACGTTCTGTCTCCGTGGATTTGTCTCCTCCCGGGACCTCCTAGGAGGGAAATCACATAATATTTGTCCTTCTGTGCCTGGCTTATTTCATGAGCATAATGTACCCGAGGTTCATCGCATTGTTGTGGGCGTTCGCGGGGCCTTCTTTTTAAAGCTGAGTCGTACTCCAGCTTATGAATAGCCCATGTTTTCTTTAGCCACTCATCTGCTGAATAAAGCTATTATGAATAAAGCCACTGTGAACAGAGTGTGCAAATACCTCTTTGAGTCCCTGCTTTCAATTCTCTGGGTCTATACCCAGAAGTGGAATTGCTGGGTCATATGGGGACTATTTTTAGGTATTTGAGGAATTACCGTACACCCACCAGGCTGTTTTCCACAGCAGCTGCACCATCTCACACCCCCCCAGCCACCAAGCATGAGGGTTTCAGTTTCCTCGCAGCCACACCTGTTCTAAGCCCCATTTTAATCTGAACCTCAGAATCATCTGGTACAGCGGTCGCCCACCTTTCGGACCTCACGAACCAAAATGAACATATTTTCCGCGGCAACCACTGTCCTGGTGGATGGTCCTTCCCACAGGCGGGGGGGGGGGGGGGGGGGGAGGCCCCGGAAAGACGGTGTTTGTGTGTCAGGCTTCATTTTGCTGATGGGATGATGGTTATCTCCGGGTTGTCAGGAACCAGAAGAAATGCTGGTTGGACTCTGTCTTTTTTTTTTTTTAACCATCCTTAAGCACTTGGGGGACACCACCCTCACGCACGCACGCATGCACGCACGTCCACGCAGACACCCAGATACATGTCACACACATACGTGTTCCTGGAGCAGGGGTCTCAGGGCTGGTGGCCTTGGAGACTGAGTTTCCCAGCTCTCGGCCGAGTCGCCCTGGGTGACGTGCAGGCACGCAGCCCAGGCGGTGCCGGAGGCCAGCAACAAAAACAAACAGGCGGGTGGGTCCAGCAGAGCACTCGGCCGGCCTGCACGTGGGGCGCTGGGTCTGCTCCGTCCTGCAGGGCCCCTGCGGCTCCTAACACGTGCAGAGCCACGGTGGCCACAGCACCAGCACGCGAAGGCAGAGGGGCTGAGAGCAGCCTGCACCCCTCACTCGTCTGGAAGGCGGGGGACTGGGGTCCGTATATTCTGAGTTCACCAGGGCACTCCCTCGTGTACAAAGCTTTATTCGTTTCCTATGCTGCATATGTAACAAACTGCCACAAACATGGTGGCTCTAACACTTCCCAGTAATGGCTCCCAGTATAGAGGCAGGAGTTGGGGCACAGCTAAGCTGGGGTCTCCGCTCAGGGCCCCAGGATGCTGCCTTCTCACCAGGAGGGTAACTGAGGAAGAGCCAGCCTCAGAGCCCCCTCAGACAATTTGTGTCCATGGGCTTCAGGACTGGGGTCCCCGAGTTCTCACTGGCAGCAACTAGAGGCTGCCCTGGGGTTCTGGCCATGTGGCCTTCTCCACAAATCCTCTTGTAATGTGGCAGCTGTGGGGGGAGGCGGGCGGTTGTTGTTACTATGTATGCTAGAGGCCCGATGCACGAAATTCATGCACAGGGCTCGGCCCTCGCAGCCCCTGCTTTGTCCAGAAGGTCGTTCAGCTGTCTGGTCTAAGTAACATATTGTGCTTTTATTATTATAGATAATATATATGTAATGTATGTATACACATATATTTATGTATACATATGGCACATATAAACACATGGGTAATATATAAGTATTTTACTGTATTAATATATTTATGCATTTACATATAAGTATATACTATACATGCATATAATAACTATGTATTTCTCTTTTATTTTATTTTTTAAAATATATTTTTTTGATTTTTTACAGAGAGAAAGGGAGAGGGATAGAGTTAGAAACATCGATGAGAGAGAATCATCAATCAGCTGCCTCCTGCACCATCCCCATTGGGGATGTGCCTGCAACCAAGGCACATGCCCCTGACCAGAATCGAACCCAGGGCCCCTCAGTCCACAGGCCAACACTTTATCCACTGAGCCAAACCGGTATCGGCTAATACCTATGTATTTATATGCACACAATATTATGTGTACTGTATATTATTATTCATAAGTAAATCTAATTAGATCTTTTCTAATTTAACATTTATTAAGATGCATATAAATATGTAATATATGCATATAAATACATACTTTTACATACTTAATATTTAATACTTATATGTTAACATATCATAGCACATAATAGGCATTTAATATGTAGATAAACATATATAACATATATGAATATATTTAATATAGATAAATGCTATTTATATGCATATTTGCATATTTGTTCATATACATCATATTATATATATTACACATTCATGTTTATGAATAAATCTAAAAAGCAAAGCAGCCTGTATAAAGCGTTATGGCACATGTGTGGCCGGGTGACATCATGGAAGATGGTCACTTTGGGAGGCGAGGCTCTGAGGCTGAGCGCTGAGGCAGAGCCCCCGCCCAGCCCAGGACCTTGGAGAAGAGGAGCTGGAACCCGTGTGCAGAGGGCAGCATGTGCACTCCCGCGGGTTCTCGGTTTTGACAAAGCCTCTCCTATTTCCCTGAGGGGACCCCGTTTCTGAACATTTACTCGGTTCTGTATGGAACAGGTGGAATATGAATAAACCACAAAGCTGAGCTTAGGCGTGTGCAACAAGCGACTGGTCAGGCAGGCTGAGAGTCAGTGAGCAGGGTCCCTCAGGGACTCGAAGCAGGGCAGCCACACGTCTGTTACGCTGGAGTCCAGCAATCTGAGCAAAAACAACCCGTGCGCATCCCTGTAAGCCACCTTGGCCCCGGGGACACGGGCTGGTCACTCTGGGCGGGGGGGCGTCCTGGGCAGTTTGGGGACTGAGCAGTCTCTCTGGCCCCACCACTCAGTGACGGGAGCGCCTCCAGTCATGACGACCACAGGTGTCCCCAGACATCACCTGTGTCCTCTGGGAGCAGCATGGCCCCAGGTGACACCCACTGGGTCAGAGGATTCCACTGACTCCTGGAGACTGTGTTCCACAGCCCTCTGACTACCGAGGTCCTACGAGGCTGTGCAGTTAAACACAAACACTGAGTGGGAGAAGAGCGGAGGTGACTCACAGATGCTGGGCTCACCCTGGTTTCTATCATCTGACTACTGGGAATTTGTTCTGGAGTCAACTGTGAGCCCAAGGATGTAACTCATTTTCCCCAAATGATTAACACAGGGTCTGTCCCCTGGGCACTGCTGACACTGAGGCCCAGTCATTCTCCTCTTGGGACGTTCTGGGCACTGGGGAGGGGGGTTTGAGCAGCATCCCTGGTCCCATCGCTCAATGCCAGAAGTACCCTCTAAGGATCATCGGGACCCAATGTCAACAGTATCAGGCGGAGACCCTGAGCTAAAAAATTTCCAAGCCTCACAGCTGGGGAGAGGTGGAGTGGGCCTGTAACCCGTGCCTCCTGCCTCCTGGCTGGGGGTGTGGATCCCAGACTGACCCCCACATGGAAAACAACCGGCCCTGGCCGGGCGCCAGCAATACTTGTCTGTGAGGGGCCAGGAAATGGCCGGGAGAGACAGACGGAAAAACTCCCTGAGAATGCAGATCACGCCTCTGTCCTGGCCCTCGCCCACTTGCTATTGACTATTCAGGAGGGACCCATTACTCTGGGGTCCTAACCCTCCAGACACAGCCAGACATGGGCTGGGGAGATAGCTGCCTGCGTGCACATGACCGTGTCACGGTGCTCTGTGTCACGCGTTAATGAGAGCAAAGAGGCCACTCCCAGCAGCGGTGGCCACTGTCCTGGGCGGAGGGTTACCCTCTCCTGCAGAGCAGCCAGCCAGGTGGGCACCCAGATCTCTGCGCAGTGACTCCCCTGGCACCCCACAAACACCCAAGCCCCCACCCAGGCCGTTAGGCTGGTGCCAGGAGCCTGGCGGTCGGGGAGAAGGCAAAGCAGAAAGCCAAAGGGGGGATGCCAGGAAAGTGGGTGAGGGAATGCGCAGGCCACCTGGCAGGGGCTGAGCGTGGGCCTGGGGGCTCTGAGACCTAGGCACACGTGTGGTTTCAGGTGGGAAGCACTGGGGTGTTTGCCTGAAAGTCTGCGTTTCTGGTGACAAGAAGAGGACACTCCTCGAGGACACTTGGGACAGGCCACCTATCTGAGGGGGGAGGGGAAAGGATGCTTTCCTGGTCACCAAACAAGTGAAAATCCCAATTTCTCAGTCACTCTGTGTCTGTTTCCTGGGTCAGCCGTAACAAGTACCACCCCTTTAGTGGCTCAGCACCACACACTGATTCTTTGACGGTTCTGGAGGTCAGAGGTCCTAATTCCAGGTGTGGGTGGAGCTGGTCTTTCCCACAGCTCCTGGGAGAACCGTTTCCGGCCTCTCCCAGCTCCTAAGGGTGCTGCATCCCTGGTGCATGGCCCCTCCTCCGTCCTCACAGCCAGCACCAGCCTCTCCCACCGCTCACTCTGCCTCCCTGCCTCCTGCCTAGGAGGCCCCTGTAATGACCTGCCCCTCCCCCTGTCTAACCCAGGACCATCCCTACCTGTAGAGCCTTAACTTAATCCCACCTGGAAAGTCCCTTTACTGTGTGTGGTGACATGTCCACAGGTCCTGGGACCAGAACGGGGTCATCTTTGAGGCCGTTATTCGGCTTGCCACACATACTGTTCTAGAAAGATATTTTAAAAATCACCGAAGTTTAAAGTCGAGCCGTTTTCACAGCTAGTGTGACCTGCAGGGAGGCCGGTGCGGTGTGGCAGGCCCTGTGGTGTCAGGGAAGCCTGATGTCCCGGATGTGCACACACCGACGGTCCCCGCAGACAAGGAGCACGGTCCCTCACAGCACTCACAGAGCTGAACACGCCTGGTTCATGGTACGCTTGTATGGGTGATGGTGGGGGGTCATGGGTTGCACTGTGTCTCCCCCCCAATTCATAGGTTGAATCCTAACCCCCAAGGTGATGGTGTCAGGAGGTGGGGTCTCTGGGAAGTTATGAGGTCATAAGGGTGGAGACCCCATGAATGTAGTCAGGGCCCTTATAACAGAGACCCCGGAGGGCTCCCCCGATACTTCCTGTGTGAAGACACAGCAGTACTCTGCTAGGCTACATCAGGACTTCTTTATTTTTATTTATCTAAAAATACTTTTATTGATTTCAGAGAGGAAGAGAGAGGGAGAGAAAGGGAGAAAAACATTAATGATGAGAGAGAATCATTGGTCGGTTGCCCCTCGCATACCTGACACTGGGGATCGAACCCACAACCTGGGCATGTGCCTCCGCCAGGAATGGAACTGTGACCTCCTCCTGGTTTACAGGTCGATGCTCAACCCCTGAGCCACGCTGGCTGGGAAACATCAGGACTTTTAAAGATCTATGCATCCCCAGGGCCCAGCCCTGAGCAGACACTCAAATAAATGTTTGAAGGGAACCGTGGAGGGATGTGTGAGGGGAGATTGGGGACCAAACTGCAGCTGAGCAGACTCCTGCCTTGCCCGCTGATCCCCAGGGTCCTTGCCCATGACATCTGCCCATCTGCCCCACAAAGCCCCTCTCTGGCCAGCAGGCAGCCTCCACCTACATGCAGGGGACGGAGGCAGGACACGTCCCTGAGCATCTCGGTGGCTCATCCTTCTTCTGTCCTCTTTGCCCCCAAATCAGGTCACAAGGAAGATTCAATATGAACCCCCTAGAACCTCGCAGAGTCCACTGTGGTCCTCCTGGTCAGAGCGCTTTCTTGGGCAATCCCAGCTGGACAAGACATTAATCTCATTTTGCCCCTCTCAGCCCCCAACAGTTTTCCTTAAGGACACAGCCCCCAGGAATGGGCCAAAAACAACAACAAAAGGACAATCTAGGTGACAGAGTGATGGGAGAGGGTGGCCCGCGGAGCCAGGGGCCAATTCCCTCACTTGCAAATTGCCCAGGAGGCCCTGGGGAGGGTGGGCTGGGTTCTCAAACCACAGGAGGGTGAGAACTCCTCGCTGGAGGTGGGGCTGCCCCCCATTCCTGGCATTCCCCATCCACAGCAGCACAGTGGATGCGGGCTGCACACATGGCTTTGTGGCCTGTGAGAATATGTCTTCCTGCTTGGCATTTATGGGGACTCCTGCCTTGAGGGTGGCGACCATGAGACATGCCCTGCCTACCTCCTGACAGAGGTCCCAGTCACTCCTCATCACTCATCAGATGTGGGATCAAAATATGGGATCGAAGGGTGAACCCCAGTTTGTAGAGGGCACAGCTCGGCCCGGGGCCAGCACAGCTTCATGGAAGCGATCCATGAAAGCATTATAAATGACCATTATGGAAAACGTCAAACTCTCCAGTAATAAAACAAAGAAAAGCATAAGGAATACAGTGAAAGTTACGTTTAGGTTTTTATCCAAGGAAAATGACAGGAGGGACCCTCGGTGGGGCGATGGCTGTGAAAGGTGGGGTGGGGGCCAGTGACAGACTCTGCAGACAGATCGCAGGTCAGGCGAGACTGTGTCAGTGTGCAATTTCCAGCTTTTGATGACAGTGCTGTGGTTCTGAGTGTCCTTGTTCTTAGCAAATGCTCACAGGGATAGTTAGGGGTCAAGGGGCATGACGTCTACAGCTTAGCCTCAAACAGCTCAGAAAAAATTAAGATGCATACATGTATAACTGTATATATACAACTATATGTGTATAGGTAGCTACATAACTATATATGCTATAAATAGAATTGTGCATACATAACACCTATATACATGTAACATATGTACACATATATACATGTGTATCCACACACACACACACACACACACACAGAAAATAATAATTCTATATAATAAAGACCTAATATGCTAATTAGACCGAATGGCAGAATGACCGTCCAGACAACCTTCCGGATGAAGCCAGAGCTGCGAGGCCAAGGCAGCAGGGACTGTGAGGGCTGAGCCCCTTGCACGAATTTCGTGCACTGGTCCTCTGGTAATAACAGTGAGAATGCAACAGCTGGCATACCTAAGTATAAAGGATACACAAAATTCCTGCGAGGCCCTGGCTGGGTAGCTCAGTTGGTCAGAGTGTCATCCCAATATGCCAAGGCTGCGGGTTTGATCTCCCGTCGGGGCACATACAAGAATCAACCCATAAATAAGTAGAAAACAAATCAGTGTTTCTCCTTCTATCTCTCTCTTTCTCTTTCTCAAATCAATTTAAAAAATTTTAAACCCTTGTACTAATGTCGCAACTTTTCCATAAGTTTAAAACTATATCAAAACCAGAAAGTCAGTCTGGAGTAATTTTTTAACAGTGGTCATCTCTGGGCAGTTGAACTTTTCCTAATTTTTTTAATAAAAAACTGGGATTTGTTCACATATCGCACAATTCACCACTTTAAAGTGTACAACTCAGTGATTTTTTTGGTATCCATCCTTTCTTTTTTCAACCTTTGTACATTTTCTGAAAACTTTTTAAAAACATGAGCATGTGTTACTTTTATCAATAAGAAAAAGGCTATTTAAAAATAAAAACCTGACCGTTCACCCCTTCACAAGCTGCACTGAGGGCGTGGTGATGGCATGAGAATGACCGCAGGAGCGGGGCAGGAGCGGGGGAGGCGCGGCCTCACATCCCGGCCCGACCACGCTGAGTGTCAGCCCCTGCTGGTGCCGCCGGCACTTCCCACCTCCCAGAGTGACTGAGCCTCCCTGATGGGTTTCTCATCTGCTCAGCAGGCCCATAAATTCGAAGCCAGGGCCACACATGGAAGCCTCCTGGGGCAGGGTATCTGCCTGGGAAGCTTGCGAGCCAGGTGCTGGACATGCTGCCGGTGGACTCGGCCCCGGAGCCCGGCGGAGGCTGAGGGGCAGGTGGGAAGGACACTCACAGGCCTGGGAGGCGGCCCAGCCCAGGTGCACAGCCCAGTCCTGACATCTGCCCCTCAGGGCCCTTGGACTTCTCTGAGCCTCTACTTCCTCAAACGAACAAGAAGGAAGATGGGTACTCACAAGCCCCTCAGGGGGAACTCAGAATAAACCATGCATTGGGATCCAGCCGAACATGGTCTCAAAACCACAAGTACAGCAGGGAAGTCGGCAAACACGACCTTGGCTGAGGGATCAAGGGCAACAGCAACCTTGATGAGTCACGGTGACCTGGCCCTGGATATGATGAGATAAGAAGGGCCCTTCACTCTGGGGTCCCTTCTCCCGTCTAACCGGGAGAAACAACACCAGACAAACTCCACATTAGGGACTTCCTACTAAATTCTTAACCAATCCTCCTCAGAACTAAGTCACCAAGACCAAGGCAAGTCTGAGAAACTGCCACAGCCCAGAGGGGCCTACGAAGACCTGACGCCGGGATGCCCAGTGGAATCCGGGCGGAGCGAGAACAATGAAGGAAAGGCCGAGGACGTCAGAATAAACAGTGGCGTTTTGTTAACGTGAGCGGACGCACCCGCGTCGGTTTGTTGGCGGGGGCGATGCCCTGTGGTGATGCCAGATGCCAACACGAGGGGAAGCTACGTGACGGTGGACGGGAACCCTGTGCCGTCGCTGCCACATGTCTGTAAACCCGAAACCATCGCACGTAAGACGTTTACTTGAAAGGTCATCCGCGCTGGCCACACGCTTCCTGGTGGCTTCATTCGGCGGGCCCCACAGCCGCCCGTTTCCAGACAGGAAGATGCCGGTGCCAGAGCACGTGCGGTCACACATTCTGGAGCTGCACGATGCCTGGGGGGCACCCTGCGTCAGTAGATGGGGCCTGGGATGCTGCTCTCGGTGCCCCACTGATGCCTGGAACGGCCCCACAGAGATGACCCAGCCCCAGGGCCCACAGTGCTGAGGGGGAGGCCAGCCAGGAAGCCTGGCCTTCGAGGCTCGACGTCCAGGTGGTGGGGAGCTCCGCCAGGCCCGGCTGCACGGAATGAGGATTCAGCCCTCCTCCAGCCTCTCCTTTCCTCCCAGCAGGAGGAGGAGCCACACGAAAGGGGGGTTAGGTACCCGGGAGAGGGGTTCTGGTGTGGCTTCATCCCACAGACGCTGTAGCGGGCGGTGCGGTGCGCGGGGATCCGGCGAACAGATCGGACACGCGCTGCCCTCCCGGGGTTCACCATCTCAGGAGGAAACAATCCCACGAATGTAGAAGCAGACACCATAATGACGACTTCGAAAGCGCAGAGTCATGAATGCATCTCCTGAGGGTCCGGATTTTGCTTTGGGGAGGGAGTCGTGGTCAGGAAGTGACTTTTTACAAAATAATTCTTTATTGTTGTATTACATATGTCTCCTTTTCCCCCCTATTAACCCCCTCCAGTCTGCCTCCCTGCCCTCCTACCCCAGGCCGGGAAGTGACTTTTGATGGAAGAGGCGGTTTAGGAGGTGCAGAAGCTGAGTGGGGGTACATATTAACCCATGAACCTCATGGGTGCATTTTCACTTTTTGGACTTGCTAAGAAACAGGGGTTCAAATGCCAGCAACTAGGCTCTGGGGACCCAGCAGGGAGGAAAGAGAAGGCAACTCTCCAGGCCCCTGGACCTTATAAAGCAGCTGCCCGCCTGCTCTGGGTGACCAGCAATGCTGCAGGATCATCGGTGCGGTGTATGTGAACTCTGGGGGCTCAGAGAGAGGAGGTGCTGGGACTCTGCCCTGCGCTGTCACTGGGCAGAAGCTTCCGGCATGGTCCAGTGCCAGGCCCAGGGCCTGATCTGCAGAAGTCTGTTCCCGCCCCCCGCTCCCCGCTACCAGCGGCACCCACTGGGTCTGCTTGCCTGAATGGCTTGTCAATCGTCTTCATCTCCAGTGTCATTTTTGCATTAAATGTCTGCCTTTTTAATAAAAAACATTTTATCTTGAAATCAGGATAGAGCCACAGGAAGTTGTAAAAAAAAAAAAAAAGTGCAGGAAGTCCTGTGCTCCCTCCCTTGGCCTCCCCCAATGTTAACATCTTGCATAATATAGTGAATACACAGCCAGTGTCTTAGTCCAGTGGTCGGCAAACCTTGGCTCGTGAGCCACATGCAAGCCGCGGTCTGCCGCTCTGTTGACTAATGAGTTTGCCAACCACTGTCTTAGTCCACTCAGCCTGCTATCACCGAATACCACGGACTGGAGGCTTAAACACGAGGCATGATTCCTCACAGTCCTTGGGCTGCAAGTCTGAGATCAAGGTGCCAGCAGGGTCAGGTCCTCCTTCCTGGCTTATAGATGACCTTCTTCTCACTGTGTCTTCTCCTTGTGGAGAGAGACAGAGCTTTGGCCTCTTCCTCTCCTTATAAAAACACCCATCCCATCACAGGTACCCATCCTCATAACCTCATCTAACCCCAGTCACCTCCCCACAGCTCCGCCCCCTAATATCACCCCACCGGGGGTTAGGGCTTTCCCATATAAATTTCCAGGGGACACAAATATCCGATCCATTACAACCAGAAAACTCACATGGATAAAATCTACAGGGCTCTTCAGGTGTCCCTGATGTGTGTGTGTGTTTGCAACTTCAGCATATGTGTAGCTTCATGCCCCCATTACCACTGTCAAGACACAGGACAGTTCCAAGACTCCTCCATGCTATGCTTTCCAGCCACACCTCCTCTTCCTCATCCCTAATCCATCCCCACTGATTAAACATCCTTGGCTCTCCACAAAATAACAGCAAAACGAATCCAGCAATATGTAAAAAAAAGAGTACACACCACAGCCACAAGGAATGCAAGGTTGGCTTGACATTCGAAAGTCAGTCAGCGTAATGCATTGCACCAGCAGAAAACAGTATGAAATCAACAGGACCATCTCCGTAAATGCAGATGGACATTCAACAAATATCTACACCCCTCTGTGATAACAAAAAACAAACAGACAAACAAAAACAAAACAAAAAAATACAGCTCACCCAAGGAAGACTAGAAGGTCACTTCTCCCACCTAATTAAGGGACTGAGGGAAGCCTCACAGCCAGTCAATCTCAATGGTAAAAGAGGAAATGCCTTTTCCCTGAGACCAGAACAAGACCAGGGCACCCATTCCTGCCACTTTCAACATTGTGCTGAAAGTTCCAGCCACAGCAGATGGGCAGGCTGATGAGGTAGAAGATGTCCAGATTGGAAAGGAAGGACACGAACCATGTCTCCACTTGCAGTTGATAGGATCTAGTATAACACATCCCTTGTGCGTACTGCACAGCAGTGGCGCAGAGCTCCATGGGCTGCTTAGAAACCTGGGGGCCTCGGAAGTCACAGCTCTTTCCTTCGTGTTGTGGGGTACGGTAGGGAGCTGGAGTGTAGGTCAGGAGTCCTGCTGAACTGCAACTGGCCTTTACATCCTCATTCGCTCCCCCGAGGACGACCAAAGGGCATCAGATTAAAAAGTGACTCTGAGATAAGCCCCTGATGGCCTGTCTGCAGAAGGACAGGTAGTAAACAGACCTCTTAAAACACGTCATGAGGTCTTTTTGCCTTTTTTTTTTTTTAAGTCAACAACTGATCAGGGCGGTCAAAGGTCCTGTTCCTTGGCTGGGAACAGGGTAGAGACAGAGGGCAGCTGGAGCTGGACACCAGTCCTGTGGGAACACTGTTCCGTCAGGGGCCATATTTCTTCTCCCTTCTCCTCTGACCTTCATTCCAAACTGCCTGCTGACGTATCTATTCTCGGCTGCTTCTTGGCAACCCCAAACTTAGGGTAACCGACTTGTCCTGTTTTTAGCACTCAGAGTCCTGCATGCTGGGAACCCTCAGCACTGAAAACTGGGACAGCTGGTCACCCCGCAAGCTCCTCCAGCTGGTCCTCACCACCCACGGGCTTTCTGGGTTGGCTTCCTGGCAACATCTGTCTCCCCCGTTGCTCCGGTGTGAGAGTGGGGGTCCTGGGCTGTCCCCCAAACTTATTGGACTCCCAGTCTTTCCTGTGTTCCTCAAAGCCTTCCATCTGCCTCTAGACCTTCACCCACTGTTCCTACCTCTACTACTTCAATCCACTTCCCTACTCTCATGGCCAGGCCGTGGGAGTAGTGAGGATAATAAAACACTGATCGGGCACCCGTGGACCGTGAGCACAGAAGGTTGTATGATGTCTGTGAGCACCGCAAAAAACACTGGAAAACACAACGGACCCTGAAAACATCATGCCGAGTGAGAGAAGCCAGACACAAAGTCCACACAATGTGATTCCCTGTGTGTGATGCGTCCAGAACAGTTAAAGTCACGGAGACAGAAAGTAGTTTCATGGTTGTCAGGGATTGGGAATAGGAATGGAGGGGTGGTGACGTCTGTTGGGGTGAGGTCTCCTTTGGGGTGGTGAGAATGCTCTGGAACTAGATTGTGGTGATGGTTATTAGCTCTGTAAAATACTAAAAACCAACCATAGAATTGTACACATAAAATGGTAAAGTTTATAGTATATAAATGTTCTTTTTAAAAATATATATATTTTATTGATTTTTTTACAGAGAGGAAGGGAGAGGGATAGAGAGTTAGAAACATGGATGAGAGAGAAACATCGACCAGCTGCCTTCTGCACACCTCCTACTGGGGATATGCTCGCAACCAAGGTACATGCCCTTGACCGGAATCGAACCTAAGACCCTTCAGTCCACAGGCTAATGCTCTATCCACTAAGCCAAACTGGCGAGGGCTATATAGCTGTTCTTAATAAAGCTGCTGGAAAATAAATGATAGGGCATGGCACACTGGTTGTAGCATTGGCCTACGTGAAGGCTTGATTCATAGGTCCCATACCTGTTTGCGGGTTTGCTTCCTGGCCCTGGACAGGGCTCATGCAGGAGGCAACCAATCAATGCGTCTCTCACATTGATGTTTCTCTCTCTCCTCCCTCCCTTCCACTGTCTCTAAAAAAAAAAAAAAAAAAAAAAAATCAATGGAAAAAATAATCTCAGGTGAAGATTAGCAGAAAATAAATGACAGGTACCAACATTATCAGAAGGTTAGGCCCTTTATCCATATGGATTTTTCCAGAACAGCAGTTTTTATTTTCTTTTTAAAATATATGTTGATTGGTTTCAGAGATGAAGTGAGAGAGAGAGAGAGAATCATCAATGATGAGAAAGAATCATTGACTGGCTGCCTCTTGCATACCCCAAACTGGGTGAGCCCACAACCCGGGCATGAGCCCTGACCAGAAACTGAACCGTGACCTCCTGGTTATAGGTTGACACTCAACCACTGAGCCACGCTGGTCGGGTGAGCATAACAGCTTTAAAAGCATCACCCGAAAAAATACAAGTGCTACAGAAAAAACAGAGCAGGAAAGGGAGAGCAGGAGGTCACTTTTCAAGATACTTCATCAAGCACATAATCACTTTTATATGTTTACAGATGAGGACACTAAGGCTTAGAAAGGATAGAATTATGTGAATCATAGCTTGATAAAACTGTTGTATCTATCTATCACCTATCTATCTATCTATCCATCCATCCATCCATTTATCCATTCACACATGTAATGGAAATTGCAGAATTACAATTAGACTTGTAAAACATGGTCCAATACTATTCTTATCCTTTTAAAATGTCAATACCTATTTTATTTTTCAAAGTTGAACACAATTGTACATTGTTCGCTGGCTTGGTAACCTAGCAACTTGACATCACTCAGAGGACACAGGGAAATATTCTCGCACAGAACATTCGACTCAAAAACAAGCATTCCACTCTCAGACGGCTTGTGTGAGCTGATGATGCAGATGTTAAAAATAATCTCTCCTTGCCACTTCTTACACGATTTGTAAGGAACACTCCCACGTGCCAGCACTATTTGCCAACATACTATCCTGCCTCCACGTGTCCTGTTTTCTCTCCTGTAAGATGCATGCAGGATCTGACTCTGCACTCTGCGGACCCCATGGCACTGACGAGGAGTGAGGGTTGCAGCCCACCACCAAGTTCCAGCGTGGCCTTGGAGCTGCAGGGCAAACCTTGCTTTGCTGAAAAGCCCTGGCTGAAATCAGTACTGGCATTTTAGAGGAAAACATGATTTCTGTTTCTTTGGTGTGCCTTTTTTAGATATTCTAGTAAGTTCTTGGTTTTTTTATTTGAAATCACAGATTGAAATGAGGCTTAGAACAGGTATTGATGTGGAGAAACTGGAATCTTCCTGCTGGTAGAAATGCAAAATGGGGCAGCCACTTTGGAAAATAGGATAAAGCTTCTCCCAAAAGTTAAACATAGAATCACACCATCTGACCCAACACACTTCTGGGTTTACACCTAAAAGAACTGACGGTAGGGTCTTTAAAAATAAATAAATAAATAATATATATATATATATATATATATATATATATATATATATATATATATATATATATATATATATTTTTTTTTTTTTTTCATTGATTTTTTACAGAGAGGAAGGAAGAGAGATAGAGAGCCAGAAACATCTATGAGAGAGAAACACCAATCAGCTGCCTCCTGCACCCTCCCCACTGGGGTTGTGCCCACAACCAATGTACATGCCCTTGACCTGAATAGAACCTGGGACCCTTCAGTCTGCAGGCCGACATTCTATTCACTGAGCCAAAGCGGTTTCCGCTGAAGGCAGGGTCTTGAAGAGATATTTGCATATCTGTGTTCTTAGCAGCATTAGTCACAACAGCCGAAAGGTGAAAACAACTCAATGTCCAAGGGATGAGTGGCTAAACACAGTGTGGTCCATTATCACAGTGACCTTCAGCTACGAAGAGAAGGTTCTGACACATGCTACAATGTGGACGAACCTTGAGGAAATGAGGCTCAGTGAGATAAGCCAGACACAGAAAGACAAATACTGTGATTCCAGGCACATAAGGTCAGAGGCAGAAAGTGGATGGTGGGTGCCATGGGCTGGAGGAGGAGGGGTAGGAGTGAGTGTTTAATGAGGACAGAGGTTCTGTCTGAGATAATGAGAAAGTTCTGGAGGGGGGTGGAGGTGATGATTGCAGGGCAATGTGAATGTACTTAAAGCCACTAAACTTGAAACTTAAAATGGTTACGATGGTAAATTTTATGTTATACGTATTTTATCTATCTCTATATATCTATATCTACATATCTATATCTATATCTATATTTATATACTATTAGGTCTAGTAATAATGTCGTTTTCTAATACTTTTTTAAATCAAATTTATTTAAACAATACAACAAAATTTAATCAACAATATAGTTGCCGTTGTTTTCTACTACTTGTGCCCAATGCTCAGGAAGCATTTTAATCCCTCTGTTGTAAAATTCTTGTGATTTTGATGCAAAAAATTCGGTCAATGCATTTTTGAGGCATTCTTCATTATTAAATTTTTTTCCAAGAAGAAAGTTTTGCAAAGAACGAAACAAATGGTAATCGGAAGGGGCAATATCAGGAGAATATGCAGGTTGAGGGAGAACTTCCCATTCCAACTGGCACAGTTTTTCAGCAGTGATTCTTGCAGTATGCGGTCGTGCGTTATCGTGGTGAAGAATTACGCCCTTCCGATTAATCAGCGTGGGTTCTTTTTCTCTTAAAGCTTGGGCTAACCTTTCCAATTGGGCACTATACACTGCACTTGTAATGGTTTGGTTAGATGGTAAAAGTTCATAATGAAGAATTCCTTTAAAATTCCACCAAACACACAACATCACTTTTTTCGCATGCAAGTCAGGTTTTGGCGTGGGCCGAGGAGCCTCATTTTTGTCCAACCATTGAGGCCGCCTTTTCAAATTAACATACAGCACCCATTCTTCATCTCCGGTAACAATTTGCTCTAAAAACGGCAAACGGTTTTGACAAGAGAGGAGCGAACTGCAAATTGTGACTCTTTGATTACGGTTGTTGTCGGTCAACTCATGAGGAACCCATTTTCCAAACTTTTGGACTTTGCCAAGTGCACGCAATTGATTGGAAATTGTTTTTTGTGAACAATTTAAAGTTGTTGCAAGCTCTTGTTGGGTAATTTGAGGATTTTGCACCAAAAGAGCTTGAAGAGCTTCTTGATCAAAACTGGACACACGGCCTCGACCACTCTTGTCATCTAACGAAAAATTTCCCTCGCGAAATTTCTCAAACCAACGCTGGCATCTTCTGGCACTAACTGCATCTTGACCAAGAGCACTACAGATGTTTTTTGCAGCCTCACTTGCTTTTCTTCCTAATTGGAACTCGTAAAGCATGCAGTGCCGAATATGCTCTTCATCCGCCATCTTCTTAGCCCTAGTTTTGCAACAAAAACCAAACCAAACACAAACTTTTTCAAGCAAAACTTGTTAATTGCACTTCACACGTTCTGTAGATACCACGTGTTTGAATATTATGTCAATACAAGTCAACGCCAAGCAAGATTTTATCGATAAACGAATGTTTAAAAACGACATTAATTATTACTAGACCCTAATTATTACTAGACTACTAATATATATGTATATTCTACCTAATAAAGAGGGACTATGCTAATTGCAAAGAAGGCGGTGCCCACAGCCAATAAGGAGGGAATATGCTAATTGACTGCCCCACCCTCAAAGATGGCAGCACCCACAGCCAATAAGGAGGGAATATGCTAATTTTTGCCACACTCTCAAAGATGGCAGTGCCCACAGCCACAAGATGGTGGTTCCCAGTCCCCAGCTCCACAGGGCTGGCCCAAGGCATGGGCAAACCTCGGATGGCGGCTGGCCAGCCTTCCAAGGCTGCCTGAAGTTCAGGTAATCAGGGCTGGCCAAGGCTTGCACTGCTGGCAGTGGCAGCAACAGAGGTGTGATGGGGTGACACCTTCCCCGATTGCTGAGTCGCCTCTTGCCCCTGAGGGCTCCTGGACTGTGATAGGGGGCAGCCTGGGCTGAGGAACCCTCCCCTCCAGTACATGAATTTTCATGCACCGGACCTCTAGTGTGTGTGTGTGTGTGTGTGTGTGTGTGTGTGTCTAAGCGACCATCGCATCTGAAACAAGCAAACAGATGACCAAACAGACTATGTGGGGTGACCAGGTTGGCAGGGGGGTTAGTGAGGGGTGATCAAACGACAGAGCAGCAGGTTTAGTGGGGCTACCAGGCCCACAAGGGAGGCCAGTTGGGGGCGACCACACTGGCAGCGGGGGGGGGGGGGTGGGCAGTGAGAAATGACCAGGCCAGCAGAGGGGGGCAGTGAGAGGCAACCAGGTTGGCAGGGTGGCAGTTGGGGGCGACCATGCTAGCAGGGGGTGCAGTAAGGGGCGACCAAGCCGGTGGGGGGGGGCACTAAGGGGCAATCAGGCCAATGGGGGGGCCAGTTGGGGTGACCTAGCAGCAGGGGGGACAGTTAGGTACAATCAGGCAGGCAGGCAGGTGAGCAGTTAGGAGCCAGTGCTCCCAGATTGTGAGAGGGATGTCTGACTGTCAGTTTAGGCCTGATCACAGGGGTTCTGGATTGGAGAGGGTGCAAGCTGAGCTGAGGGGACCCACCCATACATGAATTTTGTGCACCAGGCCTCTAGTGTATGTGTGTGTGTGTGTGTGTGTGTGTGTGTGTGTATTTAAAAGGCCAGGACCTTCCCAGGGCCTCATTCTCAGGGGAAGAGAGATTGGACAGAAAGCTCACCTGCTATGCAGAGACACAATAAGGAAACACACCTCTCTCTGGGTCTACAGGGCTTTCCTGAGGATTGGCAGTCACATTACTGATCTTACCCAAGTAGCTTAAACCTGGAGCTAAGAAACCAACCTAAAATGTGGTCCCACACATTTGGAGAACCTACCAGAAACCAAACCACCAGGAAGGAACCCAACGCACCAGGATCCTCCCAGCTAAAGCTCAGGATGACCAATATGCCATGCACACAATATCGTTTCACACCTGTATCCACAAGGGTGCAATGTGCATTGGAAAAGTCTAGAAATAAAGTTCAGAGATAATATGAGTGTAGTGATGATGACAAGAGCACAAGTGGCATTTAGCATGTACTCTCATTAGGCAGTCTGCTCAGCTTTCCCTCAATTACCCAAAGTTTATGCTCATGACAACCTCTGTACAATAGAGGGCCATTATTCCACTGTACAAATGCAGTGCCTGTTCTTCCTTTGTACAAGTGAGGGAGCAGAAACAAGGGAACACCAAGAAACTGGCCCACGATTCATAATTACAATCTGAGGGCAGACTGAGACTGGATGGCCTATCTGTTGTCCATGTGCTAATGATTGTGAACACTCATCAGGCCCACATGATGTCAAGTGACAGCTGGAGCCCCCAGAGGCCTACCGAACTGAGAGAGGGTGCAGGCCGGGCTGAGAGATCTCCCCCCTCTCCCGCCCCACCCCACTTCACTAGTGCACAAAGTTTGTGCACTGGGCCTCTAGTATAGATAGATAGATAGATAGATAGATAGATGATAGATGATAGATATAGATATAGATATAGATATAGATATATTCTCTCTCCACAGGGTGGGGGAGGGTGAAATTAATTTTCAAGGAGTTAGAAAAGATACCGTATTTTCCAGCATATAAGACGACACGTGTTCTAGTAAAAAGCCTGCTCAGATTGGCCAGAGTCAGAGAGGCGGTCTATTAAAAAAAATAACTGGTGTTGCCTCAGAAGTGGGGGGTAGTTTTATACAGTGAATATAGGCCTAAACCTATAATATGTTTTAGCTGTAAAATTAGGGGGTCGACTTATATGCTGGAGAATACGATAAAAATCTTACTCTGTTTATGCATAAAGCCCAACTGTATAGATAGAAAATAACATGTGGTATACCTGTGCTATTCACATTTTATGGGAGTCCCAGAAAGATAATTTTTCTCACCAACTCCTTGATTACCAGAATTTCAGTTTTTCCTGATATCAAGTCACCTGAACAACGGAGGGTTTTTTGTTTTTTTTAAGTATCACTATGAACTCATAATGTTTCAAGATATGAAGTGTCTTCATCCATTGCTAGCATTATTCTTTTTGACGAGCAATTAAGAAGAGAAAGCCTTAAAAAGGGTTCTGGGAAAGAAGGGTGGCCACAAAAAAGAAAAAACAAGGTTGAAACGATGATTTATATTCAGCCAGTATCACTTCTGTGTTAATTTCTTTTTTTAGTCAAAGGGAAAAACTGGAACCTGAAGGAAAAGGTCACCTTGATTTGGCTAGAAATAAGTTGTTTCGAGAAGCGTTTCCAAAGTGGGAAGTGGCGTTAGCAGCGTACCGCTGGGCGAGCAGACGCCACGGGGCCCTGCGCGTGTGCAGGCAGCGAGCAGGGAGCGTGCGTTCAGGTGCAGTTCTGGTGCACAAACACCACGTGGTGTTTTGTTCAACGGCCAGCCCGCCAGCCCACTGTCCTGGGCTGACCTCAGGCAGCGCTGTATTTTCCTTGCCGACTTGGGGAATGTCCGTCTTCTGGAACATCTACACGGAGATCTGAGGTTTCGATTTCACCAAAGTAAATATTGCAGTGACCCACCCCTTCCTGTAAGCAGGGGCTATGGTGAACCCAAACAAACCAGGCGGCTCTGAGGGCATGCCCAGTATCTCCAGAGGAGAGAGGCTGCGCGCCGGCTGCCAGAATGCAGAAGGCAGGTGCTGGGTCCACATGCCCGCGGCAAACCTGCGTGCAGGCTCCGCCTCCACAGTGGGCCTCAGATTTGAGGAAGTCTGGGCATTTCTCTGAGGCTAAGTGATCACCGAAACTCAGGTTTGATCTGTAACAGCAACGTCCATAGGCTGCAGGGAAGCCCTTGTGGGAAGGCATCCATTACAAAGAAAGGAGCCTTCAAACTCCAAGAGGCAAGGACTCAGGGGGCTGGGATGGGGGCAGAGACGGGGGATGGAGGCATGACCACCAAAGCACACCTGCAGATCTCAGACCCCAGGGCAGGGGAACTTTCTAGAATACAGTTCTCCCCTCACTGCTGACATCCAGGGCTGGGTCATTCTGTGTGTCACTGTCCTGGGCACCATGAGGGGTTGAGCAGCACCCCTGCCCCCCACTCACTTGATGCCAGGAGGCCTCAAGTCATGACAACCACAGATGTCCCCAAACATGGACCAGTGTGCCCTGGGGTCAGGATCACTCCGGGTGAGAGTTCTGGTTTAGAAGGACTCATGACACATGAGCAAGCAACTTCCCTGCGCCTATTCAGTTCACGGGACGTGCACTGTGCATCCCCAAGAGGCTGATCTAGGATCCTGCTCCCTATGTGCACAGTCCTGGGCAGGTCAGTCCATCCTGCAAGGCTGTGTGGTCAGTGCCCTATGTGGTGCTTGCAACTGGAGAGGCCCGGCACGGGTGGATGAAAGGACAAATACAGGGTAGAAAAGCAGACATGTGATGCCGGGAAGTCCACCTAACACCCAGGTAAGTAATACACTACATCTTTTTCTTCCATCTCCAGAGAAGATACACACAAATGGCCAATAATCATAAACATATGTTCAACCTCATTAGTTACCAGGGATATGTAAATCAAACCACAAGGAGATGCCACTTCACACCCATGAGGACGGCTGGAACAAAAAAGACAGACAGTAACCGTGCAGGGGGAATGGGGAGTGAACGGAACCCTGGTGCGTGGCTGGCAGGGATGTGAAATGGGGCGGCTGAGTGGAAACCGTGGGAAGGCTTCGTAAAAAGTTAAACATGGAATTTCCATGGGGCCCGGCAGTTCTGCCCAAGAGAAATGTTCACAAAAACATACTGTGAACGAATGTCCACGGGGATTTGTTTACAATAGCCGAAGAGTGAGGACAACCCAGGTGTCCATCAATAGAGGAGCGAATAAACACAATGTGTCCGTCAACACACCCGGAATATTACTCAACTGCGAAAAGGAAGAACACTCCCTACAGTGTGGATGGGCCATGAAGACATGATGTGCAGTGAGTAAAGCCAGACACAAAAGGCCATTTATGTCCACAACAGGGCAAATACTCAGAAACATAGAGTTGATTCTAGGTTGCCAGGGGCTTGGGTAGGGTGGGAATGGAGAATGACTGCTAATAGATATAGGGTTTATTTTTTATTGGGGGTTTCTTTTTAAAAAAAATATTTTCTATTGACTTCAGAAAGGAAGGGAGAGGGAGGGAGAGAGACACATCAACGATGAGAATCACTGATCGACTGTCTCCTGCACACCCCCTACTGGGGATGGAGACTGCAACCTCAGCAGATGCTCTTGACCAGATTCAAACCTGGACTCTTCGGGCCCGGGCTGACACTCTATCCACCGAGCCAAACTGGCTAGGGCACGGGATATTTTTTTTTTTAAGTTCTCATTGATTTTTAAAGAGAAAGGAAAAGGGAGAGATGGAAGTATCAATGAGAAACATCGGTTGTCTGCCTCCTGCACACCCCCTACTGGGGATGGAGCCTGAAACCCAGGCCGACGCTCTCACCGGGTGTGGAATCGGTGACCTCCTGGTGCACTGGTAGATGGTAAATCACGGAGCCAAACACATCAGGCAGGGGGGTTCTTTTTTAGTGGGAGACGACAGCGATTTAAAATTTAATTGTGGTGATGGTGGCACAACTATGCATATATTATATTAGAACCCCCTGAGTTGTACACTTTAAATATATGATTGGGTAGTACCTAAAAATCTTAATACATCTGTTATATAAAAATATGTACATAATTGTGATAAAAATTATGGAGGAGGGCATATGAGGAGGTTGCAAGGAGCATATGGGAACTCTGTACCTTCCACTCAATTTTGATGTGAACCTAAGACTGCTAAAATAAGTCTTAAAAAAATGACTAAGGATCCCAAACAACGTAAATTAAAAAGTTATCTATTTCTAAAATTTTAGCAGTACTACATTTTGAAATGAAAAGTTTAGCCCCCAAACATTTCTTTTTAGGGGAAGAGCGGCATTGTTTTGCATTTCTGTGAATCTCCTTCATGTCTGGCTTAACAGGAAACAGATGGACTCTCCTATCAGCTTCTGCATTCAGTCTGCTGTGGCACCACACTAACATAACCGCCGGCAGCGCCACCGTGCACTCGCGAGACGACGAGAGTGAACAACACAAACAGCATGTCAGCATGACTACGTGAACAGGGGACCTGCCACACGGATGCCTTCTCTCCCTTTCACAGACGGGAATATGAGCTCACAGAAGGCATGTGAGCTGCCCAAACCCACCGAGTGCAGCAGAAGTGGGTCCTTCCGCCTGCTCCAGTCGGTCCAGGGGTTCCCGGGTACATCTGGGGCTCGAGCCATCTCCAAGGACATAATGAAGTCACACCAGACGACCTCAATTCCATCTGAACAGCACTGGACCGCCCCGCTGGACCAGGCCCTGTATTGCCATTGCGATGTGATGGCGTCCAGCTACGGCTCAGCTGGTTTGCAGACACACAGGCGTACGTGCAGTGTCCATGCAGTATACGTGTCTGTCGCCCTTGCTCTGCCGCCAGTGTCCCTGCCTCTTGGCAGCAGGAAAAGAGAGACGCCTGCAGGAAGGGAGCTGACGTCACCTCCCCCACGTGTGATTCTGTCGAGGAAAATAAAAGGCGGTGGCAACCCAAATGGTCGCTAAGGCTCCTTCAAGGAGGGTTCCGCAGGCACGGCCAGGAAGGAAGTCCCCTGGGCCCCCAGATGTGACAGAGGATGAACCTTCTGACCAAGGCTGAACCGTCTGCAGGCTCTGGCTTCCCTCGCCCCATCCTCGACACTCTTGCAAAGCTACCGCCTCCCTTCTGGGCCAAGGCAAAAGCTGCCAGCAGAAAAGAACAGTCTGTGCGAGGGCTCCGCGTCACACCAGCTCCTCCACATCAGCGGAGAGAATGAAGGCAGCCGCTGCAGTGGACCTGCAGGGACACCTTGGGGGAGGCCCTGGAGCATCTGAGCATGAGCACGATGTCATCATAGCCGCGTGTGCTGCCTCCAGGGGTATTCTGAGAGTCTAAATTAATCCCAGGGCCTGTGCTGCAGCAGAGAAGCCGATGTTGGCCCCAGGCAGCGGGCGTCCCAGTTCTCTTAGATCAGAATTGCCTTTTATAGCCAGGTGGACAGTTAACAATCATAAGGGTTTGTGAAAGGGCCAGAGAAGTAAGGATTAGAAGGCTGGGGCCCGGGAAGAGAGACCTGCTAAAGGCTGAAACCCAGGGCCCAGACTCTGGGACAGGTGCTAAGCACAGAAAAGGCAGAGAGACGTCATGGGTCCGGGGCTTGCAAGGGCAAAATGGCAGGGCCTGGGTGGGCATCCGGGTCCGTGCTCCTGATTGCACTGTGAGGGAGGGTACCTTGCCCACCTTCTCCTATTTTTAAAGAGAGAGGGCATACGCTTCACATGATGCCCTGCACCACCAGGCAGGGCTGAGGTTCAAAGGCAGACCCGCCGTGTTCCTCCCACCCTGCTGGCTGGCGAGGAGGCAGTGGCGGCTCTCTGGGCTGTCTGTGCCAGAAGGAGATGCCTGAGGAATCCGACAGTCCTGGGCTCGGAAACGCAAGCTCGGAGCCCGGCGTGGAGACCGCCCGAAAGTATGCAGGGCTCTCGCTGGCGGGGTGGTGGCTACATTTAGGAAACCCAGCTACCTGGAGAATGTGAGTGGCCAGCTGGCGGGAGCAGCCTCTGCCTTTGGAAGGAGGATAGACGTTTGTTCTTGTTCACTGTGCACAGGGTTTTTTAAAGCTTTCTGTAGAGCTGCCGTGTGTGTCTCAGCTCAGGGCATTTCACAGATGGGGGAACGGAACTGGCAGGTCAGGGGTGTTTCTTTTTTGAGAAAATGAAAGTGGTCGCTCTTGCCTCCGTTGGTTGTGTGGAGGCCTTTCCCACGCTCTCCACTTCTCATTTCATCTCGAGGGTCTGGGCCTCCCACTCCCCACGGTCAGGGATGACGTGTGGCCCGTTGAAACCATTTTCCCAGAGAGATGAAGGGTAGCAGTAGGAAGACTGACGTCAAGCTCTGGCTTGCCTCCCCCTTAGGAAGAGCCGACCACAGCGTCGCCCCAGAAAGCCCCGGAACTCTGAGGGTGAGCGAGGTAGTGAGTTACTGGCATGCAAGCTCTCCGTGCGGTCTGTCTTTGCTGCCTGGGGCTGCTATCACAAATCACAATGATCTGCTGGCGGAAAGCAGCAGACCCTTATTCTCTGCGGCTCTAGAGGCCAGAAGTCTGAAATCAGTGTCACTGGGCTGAGACCAAAGTGTCACAGGGCTGTGCTCCCTCTGGAAGTTCCAGGGGAGGGTCCTTCCTGCCTCTCTCAGCTTCTGGGGCTCCAGGGGTCCCTGGGTTTATGACTGCATCACCCCAGTCCCTCCTTGGTAGTCACACGTCCTAATTCTCGGTGTATGTCCCAGTGCCCTCTGCCTTCCTCTTCTAAGGACACTTATAACTGCATTTAGGGCCCATCAAGTTCAACTCTCCACGGAGAAGTCCTTACGGTAATCACATCAGCAAAGCCTTGGCCCCATCAGGTAACCTGTTCACAGGTTCAGGGATTCAGGACCTGATACCTTAGAGGCCCATTCTCCAGCCAACCACAACGTGTCTTTTCAGGAAAAATGCATGTGCTCACAGGACATGCCCCCATGTGGGCCAGCAGCTGGGAGGTCTCCATGGGAGCAACATGCTCCTAGAAGCTGGGAAGAGAGAAGGAAGCTGCAGCGGCGAGCAATGGCGGTACTGCCTTTCTGGAGGGCATCCCGAAACGAAGACTATGTTTGGGCTGCTGAGAAAGTTCCAGAAAGTTCTAGGTAGTATGGTGATGTTGCACAATGCTGAGAATGTGCTAAATGCTAATGAGATGCCCACTTTAAAAAGATTAACATAGTAGACCTTTTTTTTTCTTTTCTTTAATTATTATTATTTTAAAATATATTTTTATTGATTTTTTACAGAGAGGAAGGGAGAGAGCTAGAGAGCTAGCAATGTCGATGAGAGAGAAACATTGACCAGCTGCCTCTTGCACACCCCCCACCGGGGATATGCCTGCAACCAATGTACATGCCCTTGACCGGAATCGAACCTGGGACCTTTCAGTCCACAGACCGACGCTCTGTCCACTGAGCCAAACCAGCTTTGGCTAGATCTTTTTTTTTTTTTTAATGAAGAAGGAAAATAAAATGGTCTGGAGTCAGCCTCCATCAGGAGCTCAGCCTGGCCCTGGGGATCCATCCCAGCAGCACCTCCCTCCTCTCCTGTGGAAGCAGCAGCTTCCTACTGCACCACTGCCCGACTGCACGGAGGTATCAGACCGAGCCTGGTATCCAGCCACCAAAAACAAGTGACAGGCTCTCCAGGCAGCAGCCACCGTGAAGGCAAAACTTGCAGCCACAATGCCACCGAGAGCAGCAGAACCGGTTTGCCCCAGCCAGCAGCACACATGCAGGATTCATGGGGGCTCAGAAAGTTCCCGGGGGTCTGAGGTGCAGCTCCACGAGGCAGTGCCTCCGATCAGGTGGCATTTGAGAAGAAAGGTTATAGTGAGCCAAACATGACACAGAGCAAACCACAGTTTCAACTTCGAAAAGTCAGGACGAGATGCAGGTGGAGAGTAGGTGGGGAGGAGGAGGGGAGGACTGAAGAGGAGAAAAACTGAAACCGCAAGAGTGAGATCTGATTCAGCAAAGGTTCTGCCCACACACGACCTACCCTGAGAAAAATAGAAACACCAGGCCATGCACAGGCAGGCCTGCAAACTGAAATGGCGCATGGGCCGAGGAGGCCTCCGAGCACGCGCACTGGGCGGGTGCAGATACCCCATTGGAGGCAGATGGACCGGCCTGAACTGTGGGAGCTGAGGGTACAGCACACAACGATCTGTATGTGATGCAGGTTTGCATCTGGAGATAGGCAGCTGGCTTGTGTCCCCTCATGCAGGGACACCTGTGCCCTCTTGAATGCATCCTAGGCTCAAAAGGTGGTAACTCTGGCAGAGCCCCCTGCTTCAGTCAGACCTCTGGCTGTCGTGTTCAGGGACTCCTCCAGCAACTCCGGCTTCTGCAAAGAGCTTGGAGGGAGAGCACCAAAGTACCCCCTGGGGTGGGCATACGGCAGGACTCCGGTGGCCCAGCCAGGACCCAGGCCTCCGGCAGATGCCTGCAGGCCCGTGGACACAACCCAGATCTCTGTGCCTGCTCCCAAGCCACACTTCCTTCTGCTTCCTTTGTTGGTTTTAACGTTGAAGTGAGATTTGCATAAAATAAAATGAACCACTTTAAAGTGAACATTTCAGCGGCACGGAGTGCATTCACAATGTTGTAGACCCACCACCTCTATCTACTTCCAAAACATTCCCGTAACCGCCTGATGACCGCGAACTCCCCTCCATCTCTGTGGATTGCCTCTTCTGGACATTCCACATAAAAAGATCACACACCGTGTGGCCTTTGGGGTCTGGCTTCTCTCACTGAGCACCCTGTGTTCCATGCCCAGCCATACTGTAGGGAGTGTCAGGGCTTCACTCCTTTTTGTGGCTGAGTGATATTCCAGAGTGCAGACAGACCCCATTGTGTTTATCTGTTCAGGTGCTGTAGCACATTCGGTTGTTCCACTTTGGGGCTGTTGTGAGTTGTGCTACTAGGAACACGTGTGCATGTATGTGTGTCGTGTGTTTGAGTATTTCTTCAGTTTTTGTGGGAACATATTTAGGGGTGGAATTGCTGGATTACATGGCTCACTTTTCACTTCTGCACCCCTGAAACGGCCCCAGTCAGGCCTGCCCCTCGGCACCTCTGTAGTGGGCTTCCCTGAAACAGAACTGCTCACAGACGGCAGGTCATGCCTCTCTGACGGGAATCTTCACACCCTGCATGACGGGTCGTGAGTGGGCAGTAGTGGGTCTTGCAGGACAGGGAGTGATGTCAGGTGAGCAAGGCTCTCAACTTGGTAACAGAACAGGAGGGGACACCAAAAACCCTAGATGCCAGGATAAATAATATGGTAACAAACTATTGCCAAAACAAAAGACAAAAGCCACTATGGACCAAATACCGGCATTTAAAACCAAGACAGGATTGGTAACTGCTATGTGGGAGATCCATAACGGAGTCTGACCCAAGGGCAAGAATCAATGGAACTGACCTTATCGTTTTATTTATTTATTTATTTATTTATTTTAATTTTTAAATATATTTTTTTTATTGATTTTGTACAGAGAGGAAGGGAGAGAGATAGAGAGTCAGAAACATCGATGAGAGAGAGTCATCGATCAGCTGCCTCTTGCACACCCCCCACCGAGGATATGCCTGCAACCAAGGTACATGCCCTGGACTGGAATCGAACCCGGGACCCTTCAGTCCCCAAGCCGACGCTCTATCCATTGAGCCAAACCGGTCTCGGCTGACACTATTGTTTTAAAATATATATGTACTAGAGGCCCGATGCATGAAATTCGTGTAAGGGCCTTGGCCCTCACAGCCGTTTAAATTTAAAATTTTGAAATTTGTTTTTTTGTGGATTTTCACATTGGTTTTGAATTTTCTTTCTTTCTTTCTTTTTAAAAAAAAATATATTTTATTGACTTTGTACAGAGAGGAAAGGAGAGAGATTGGGAGTTAGAAACATCGATGAGAGAGAGTCATCGATCAGCTACCTCTTGCACAGCCCCCACTGGGGATGTGCCCGCAACCAAGGTACATGCCCTTGACTGGAATCGAACCCGGGACCCTTCAGTTCCCAAGCCAACACTCTATCCATTGAGCCAAACCGGTCTCGGCTGGTTTTGAATTTTCAATGGAAGTAATAAATGTATTAAAATTGTTTACTTTGACATTCAAATTAGAATAAATTAGACTAAATACATAAAAGATTCAAATTAATTAATTTTTATTTTATATTAAAACATTGCTTATCTTGATCACTGAGATATTTGGCGCCCCCTTAGATTGTGTGCCTGCACCTTTCTTGCCAACCCACCCCTGGCCCCAGCACTGGGATTTGGGATCCCAATGTCTTTGAAGAAGAATCCCAGCCCCACCGGCTACCGGCTGGGGGTCCTCAGGCTCTCTGGACCTTGCGCTGGTATTTCTAGAATCTCAGGTGCGCAGAGTAGCTGGTGGGTTGTAGTGACACTTGCTCAGCTGGTCCTAGTGCCCAGCACCCAGAAGGGTCCCACCTGTTAACACCAGCTGGGCTGCCAGGACCTGGAAGGGGATGGTATAACCCGAATGACCTAGAGGGATTAGAACAAACTTCCCAAAAATGTGGGTTAGGGTTAGGGCAGGTGGTCCCCAAAATACTTTCAGCTGGACGTGCCTTCCAGCTGGACATTAGCTGGTGAGGGCTAACGTCCCTCTAGACACTTCTGAACAGAGTCCTGATGTTGGGAACGGGAGACAAGGAGGCCCCTGGCCTCTCCCCAGGTCAGCAGGGCCTCCCTCTGGGAACGCTCTGCTACGCTGCCAGCCGGCGAGGTCTCGAGGAAGCACGTCAGCACTTTCTTAGAAAATTATTTGTTCTGCGCATGGCATCAGCCCTGCCTGGCCCTGAGCCATGCTCCGTCAGCACTGCCAGGTCTGCGTCCATCCTGGCACTCAGCTCCCCTTCCTCCGCAGGCCCGGGGGGAACCTGGCTCTCAGAAACCAAGGCAGCAGGTGCCACCTGGCACTGGTTCCCACCAGGACCCTGCAGGACAGGAGCCCAATGTCTGGTGTGAGGGGGTGAATTGTGTTCCTTCCCCAAATTCACAGGGTGAAGGCCTAACCTCCAGGACCTCAGGATGTGACCTTATTTAGAAATGGGGTCTTTTCCAGTGTAATGAGTTAAGGCGAGGTCACACTGTGGAGTAGGGTGACCCTAACACAATGTGACCGGTGTCCTTATAAAACATGTGTACACAGACGCGCACACAGGGAAATAGATGGCTATACATGGAATAGCAGAGGCCGAGGGGATGCGTCTACAAGGCGAGGAACACCAAGGACTGCCAGCCAGCACCATAAGCTGGGAGAGACGTGGACAAATTCTCCTTCCCCTCCCAGGAGGAAGCCACCCTTCAGGCACCTTGGCCTCAGACTTCTGGCTTCCGGAGCTGGGAGAGAATAAACTAATGGAGTTTCACCCCCCAGTGCATGGTACCCTGTCACGGCCACCCTGGCAAACCATACGCTGGGTTAACACACTGGAATGGCCTTCAGAGCCCAGGGTCATAGACTGCCGCCCTGGAATGTTTCAGAGGGACATTGACAGTGCCCCAGTGCCCACCCTCAAAACCTCAGAGGCGCCTATGGTTGGATCAGGACATGACACTCCAGGAAAAGCACTCGAAAGGGCCTCACACACAAGAGGTGGGCTTGGGTGGCCTGGGAAACAAGACGGAGACCAGCTCTCACTCGTGCAAGATACCGCACCGATTCTGAAGGGCCGGCGCAAGGCGGGAGGGGAGGGCTCTGCTTCTCCCAGGCCAGGGCTGGTTTCAGTGTGGCCGAGGGTGGCAGATACCTATCATCTGAGCATTCAACCTGAGACTCTCAGTTTCCTAAAGGCAGCAAAGGGAAGCAATTCAAGGCCAGACACAGAGCAGGCAGCCGGGGCTGGTCGAGGGCCAGCTGGGAGAAAGGCCATTGACTGGCTCAGCTGGTCATGCCGGCCTGGCCAGAGACCTTCCTGGCCTCGTGGTATTTCCCACGTGTCTGTACAGGCTGCCGGATGGGTCCCCTTTCCCTGCCGCCGGCTTTCTGAGAAGCAGTCCTCCCCCCGCAGGGCTGTGTCCGGGATGCCCACACCCAGACCCTTAAAAGCCACTGGGTTGAATGATCGGCCCCTGGCGAGACAGCCTCGAACACACACAGTGGGAAATGATGACCGGGAACGAGGATCACGAATGTCTCCGCTCAGACTGACTTCAGGGGAGAGGAATTCCGCCCGGCGGGTGTCTAGACTGCGGTGTTTCTGGGACGCTGGAACTGGGCGCCAGGAACACCACCCACTGGGAGGGCTGTGCTGCCACCTGGTGGCTGTGGCTGAAAGGGCCGCAGGGCCGGGTCCCATCAGCATGTCAGTCAGGTGGACTCCCCAGTGTAGGGGTGTCGCAGTGAACACCACGAAGGGAATCTTGGCCCTCCGGGTGGGGAAGGTCTGCAAAACCTGCATTTGTTTAGAATGAGGATATCTGAGGTTGTCACACATCTGGGGTTGCTTCCAGCACCGAGTGGGTAGGAGCCAGGGTTGCTGCTCAGCACCCCACAGTGTCCAGGACAGCCGCCACCGAGAGTGACCCAGCTCCATGGCAGCAGTGCTGAGCGGAAGACCCTCAGCTGTAAAATAAACTCAGGCCCTGAGACTAGTGAGTTCTGCTTCCTGAACTAAAATGCGCGCATCGAACACCAGCTCTCAAGGCCACCAGGAGCTTGCTGAGAGCTGCAGTCACAGTGACGCCCAACGGAGTCACACACAGTACAGAAGGCCGCCCCAGAGGTGAGTCCCGGGCCTAGCCCTCCGGGCGGCGGGCCCACTCAGGATGGAACCATGTGTCCCACGGCATGAGAGGCCACCGCAGCCCAGAGGGCACATTTGGGAGGTGACTCAGCTTGAGAAATCGAGGGAGAGTGGGAGACAGTCCTACACTGCAGCCCAAGCAAGGTCACATGATGAGCAATTCTGAGTTTCCCAGGGGTGTTGAGCTTTACAACCCAACATGCATGCGGGAAGTCAGGGCCCCCCTCGGCCCGGGTGACATCAGGGCCAGCCGTTCCATGCGAGGCTGTCCTGGGCACTGAGGGGTGCGAAGTAGCATCTCTGAACCCCGCCCGCTCAGTACAAGGAGGGACCTCCGGCCTCGACACCCACAGGTGTCCCCAAACAACGTCCGGTGTCCCCTGGGGCACGGTCTCCTCGGTATGTCCTCCTGCCCTGCTCCAGTCACAGCATGGGGCGAGGGTGCTGTCCAGCACCCTGTGTTTGCACGGGACCGGAGAGGATGAGGAGCCAGTGAGGAGGCCATGAGGCCCCCGTTTCCCGGGAAGGTGTGTGTTGCAGTTCTCAGCAGGGGCGAAGGCCCCTGGTTGCCCAATCCCTGGAAAGCACAAGCCCTTCTGCTTCTCAGCCAAGAACTCTAGCAGCGGAGCGCTGGCTATGTTCCTGGCAGCACAGCTGCCTGGCTATTCCTGGTAGGTGTTGGCGGGGGGGGGGGGGGGGGGGGGGATGAGCCGCCAGAGGATGAGCCCCCAGCCTCTGCCCCCTGCATTTCCTTCTCATACAGCCCGGACTACAGAAGGCCCTCAGCAGGGTGACTCTGCCCCACGACACTGACAATGTGTAGGAACGTCTGTAGTTGTCACAATTGGGGAGCTCCTGGCCTCGAGTGGGTGGTGGCAAGAGATGCTGTTCAACACCCCACAGCACCCAAGTTAGCCCCCCCAGAGAAGGATGGGCCCCGATGTCATCAGTGCTGATGGGTCAGACCCTGTGTTTACTATTTTGTGGAGAGGAAGTCTGATTGCTGCTCACAGTACAAACCCCTGATGGTCAGACGGTGTAAACCAGGGTGACCCGAGCCTCTGTGAGTCACCTCCCCTGTCAGGTCCTGTTTTCCACAGCGGGTCAGGGACACGCTGACTGCGAAGGGAAAATGAGCCAGAGACCCGACAGGCGCGGGAGTGGCCGGGCAGGCTGGGTGGCCCCAGGTTTCTGCTAGGCACAGGGGTGGACACGGGCCCGGAGGCCTGTGCTCCCCACTGGTCTGCAACAACAGCTCCCGGGACATCCTGCAGGCAGAGCGCGATTTCCCAACCTTTTTCTGGTCAGCCCAGTTTAACACACAAGCCAGTGAAGTAAACATGGACGGGCGCCAAGGACAGCCACTTGGCCGTGCAGGAGCAGGAGGACCCACAAGGGCACTCACGGGGGGACGCAGCCTGGCCTGGGTGAGACAGTCCTGTAGGAGGAGGGAGGGGGGAAGGGAGGGGGACATCCTGGGCCTAAGGCCCACGCCCTGCCAGAGCCCTCCCCTCTCGGGCCTCAACAGCAGAGCTGACATGGCTGCCCTGTCCCCAGAGGGCCTCCTGCTAGGTGCCCAGGGTCCTTGGTGAATACACTGCTCTCAGCGCCCACAATCGGGGTGGAGCAAGGGGCCCATGCTCTCGGTTTGCACCAGGCCTGAAGACTCCGGAGCTGGTCCCTCAGCAGCAGAGGAGAGAGCTCCAAGGCCGCCTGGCTCCGAGCCCTCAGAGGACACACTGCTCAGGGAGCTCGGGATGGACGGGCAGGGAAGCCAGGGCCTGGGCATTTGGATTTCCAGGCAGAGAGCCGTGTGGAGCCACACTTGTTTTAAAGTCAAGTGCCCAGTGTGAGCAGGAACTGGACTCAAAGTTTTTTCCCAAGTAATGAGCACAGGTTCCCCCTCAGCACAGCTGGTATTGGTGCCGCATCCTTCTCTGGGGGGGGCGTCCTGGGCATTATGGGGTGTTGAGCAGCATCCCTGACCCCACCCACTCAATGCCAGGAGCACCCCCAGTCGTAACGCTCCCAGACATCACCCCGTGTCTCCTGGCGGCAGAATTATCCCTGAACTAGTGGTTTCCAGGGGCTGGGGGAGTGGGAGTGACTGCTAATGGGACAGGGTATCTTTTTGGGGTGATGGAATGTTCTGGAATTCAAGCAATGCATGGACAACTATGTAAATGTACTAAAGCCACTGAAATGTACACTTTAAAGGATGAATTATATGGTGTGAATTATATTTCAATAGAGCTGTTATATATATATATATATATGTATATATATATATACATATACATATACATATATATATATATACATATACATATATATATATATATATATATATATATATATATATATATATATATATATATAATTGATTTTGTACAGAGGGAGAGAGATAGAGAGCCAGAAACATCGATGAGAGTCATCGATCAGCTGCCTCCTGCATACCCCCTACTGGGGATATGCTTGCAACCAAGGTACATGCCCTTGACCGGAATCGAACCCGGGTCCCCTCAGTCCCCAAGCCGACGCTCTATCCATTGAGCCAAACCAGTCTCGGCAGAGCTGTTATTTTTAAAAATGTTTTTAATTTGAAGAATTAAGAAAAAAGTCAGTTCTGAGACAGCCTCCCACCTACGGAACATGAAGCCTTTCCCCATGTTCAGTTGCTAGTGTCTGACCTCTTGGAGGAACTCTATTTCTGTTCTTAGTGGGAAGCATCTGATCCCTTCCTCTTTGTGCCCTTAAGTCTTTATTTACTCCATTGAGACTTTTCGCTGTGAAAGAGGCTCTGAACCCTCCTCATGTAATCTACTTTATCAGGGAAAAATAAACCATAGTGCCCAGCCAGTGTGGCTCAGTGGTTGAGTATCGGCCTATGAACTAGGAGGGCACATGCCCAGGTTGCAGGCTACATCCCCAATAGGGGACATGCAGGAGGCAACTGATCAATGATTCTCTCTCATCATTGGTGTTTGTATCTCTTCCTCTCCTTTCCTCTCTGAAATTAATAAAAAATTATATATATATATATATATATATATATATATATATATATATATATATTTTTATATAAGACCATTTGCCTGATAAACAATCCAATTAAAAAAAATGGGCAAAGGACCTAAACAGACACTTTTTGAAACTGGACACACAGAAGGCCAAGAGGCATATGAAAAAATGCTCAAAGTCACTAATCACACGAGACATGCAAATCAAAATGACAATGAGATACCATCTCACACCTGTCAGAATGGCTATCAACAAATCAACAAATGACAAGTGCTGGCGAGGATGTGGAGAAAAAGGAACACTCATGCACTGCTGGTGGGAATGCAGACTGGTGTAGCCACTGCTGAGAACAGTATGGAGTGTCCCCCAAAAATTAAGAATGGAATTCCCAGTAATTCCACTCCTAGGAATATATCCCAAGAAACTAGAAACACTAATCAGAAAGGATATATGCACCCCTGTGTTCATAGCAGCACAATTTACCAACCTCTCTAATAAAAGAGAAACATGCAAATGAATACCTTTGCTATACCCACAAGCCACGCCTACCAGCCGATCAGAGTGAGTATGCAAATTGACCCAGCCAATATGACAGTTAATTTGCATATCCAGGCCAGAGTGAAGACTGAAGACAGCATAGAAAGAAGCCAAGCACTGCAGAAGGGAGCAAAGCTGCAGAGAAGCAAGCAGTGGGGCAGCAGAGAAGGAAGGAAAGCAGGCGGGGTAGGGGAGAAGGGAGAGAAGCCAGCGGGGCTGTGGAGACCACAGCAGGAAGCCCTAAGGCAGGAATTTTCCTGCAAGGGGCCTCAAGTAGTTAATATTTGGAAACAGCCTAAGTTGAGTGGATTAAAAAACGGTGGTACATCTATACAATGGAATACTATGCTGCGGTAAAAGGAATTCTTATCATTTACAACAGCATGCATGGACCTGGAGAGCATTATGTTGAGTGAAAAAGTCAGTCAGAGAAAGATAACTATCACATGATCTCACACATTTGTGGAATATAAATGAACAACATAAACTGATGAACAAAAATAGATCCAGAGATAGCAAAGCATTGAAGAAATCATCCAATCTCAGAGGGAAGGCAGGGAGAGTTAGGGGAGGGGTGTCAGAGATCAAAAGACTTGTATGTCTGCATATTAGCATAACCAATGGACACAGACAACGGGGGGGGGGGGGGGGAGACTTATGTAATACTTTCAACAATAAAGAATTTAAAAAATAAAGACCATATGCCTTTGCTGGCCTACTGCCCCTGCCCTCTACCCTAAATTACCAGCAAGAGTGGGAACTAGCCCTGGCAGTGTTGCTCAGTGGTTACATTAGTCCAAGCACCAAAGTGTAGCAGGTTCCATTCCTGGTCAAGGGCACATATATGGGTTAAAGGTTCGATCCCCAGCCCTGGTTGGGGTGTATGTAAAAAGGCAATTAATCGGTGTGTGTCTCTCACATAGATTCCCCCACCCCACCCCCCGCAACCTCTCGCCCTCCTTTGCACTCTCTCTAAAAATCAATGGGAAAAAAAAATATCCTCAGGTGAAGATTGACAGCAACAACAAAAAGAGTGAGAACTGGACCTCCATCCAGTCTAGTGTGGGTTAACATAAAACTATTCTGGAAATGTCCAGTTCGGCACTGGTGCATCCTCACACACACACACACACACACACACACACACCCCACAAATCCCCTTTCTCCCTGGGCTATCAGCTGTCCCAACTTACCAAACCGGGAAAATAAGGAGGAGAATTATGCACTGATGTCAGAAAAATTACCTAATAAAAAGCTTGCTTTTTAAAAGTTCCTTAAATTCAAACAAACAGGTTTTAGACTCCAAAAAAAGAAAAGAAAAGCCGACATGCTGTGCTTTGCCTGCAGGATGCCCCCGGTTTCATCTCTGCACCCTGGGTCTCCTGCTCGCGGCTCCGCCTCGCAGTTCCCGCCTAAGACACAGTCAGGGCCTCACCCAGCCCCCACCACAGCCCAGAGCCAGGCCCAGCCTCCAAGAAGCCTGTCACCTCACAGGGATTAACATGATACAGAAGAGGGAATAGTGGCCTATAATTTTCTATCTTTGTTGTGTCTTCATCTGGTTTTGGAATTAGGATAATGCTGGCCTCATAAAGAGACTTCGGAAGTCTTCCCTCCTCTTGAATTTTCTGGAATAGTTTGAGGAGGAGAGGTGTTCTCTGGATGTTTGGTAAAATCCGCCTGTGAAGCCATTGGATTTTTGATTACTGCTTTGATTTCATTAGTTGTTATTGGTCTATTCAGGTGTTCGGCTTCTTCCTGATTAAGCTTTGGGAGGTTGTACGTTTCTAGGAATTTGTCCATTTTGCCCACGGTGTCTATTTTGTTGGCATATATTTGTTTGCAAAGTTTTCTCACAATCCTTTGTATTTCTGTGATGTCAGTTGTTGCCTCTCCTCTTTCATTTGATTATATTTATCTGGGTCCACTCTCTTTGTTTCTTGATGAATCTGGTTAAAGGATCAAAACCTTGCTTATCCTTTCAAAAAACAGTTATTGGTTTGATTGATCTTTTGTGTTTTTTTGTATTTTTATTTTCTAAGTCATTTATTTCTGCTCTGATCTTTATTATTTCCTTCCTTCTACATATGCTGGGCTTTTCCTGTCATTCTCTTTCCACTTCTCCTAGGTGTAGATTTAGATGGTTTACTAGAGATGTTTCTTGTTTCTTGAGGTAGGCCTGTAACGCTACAAACTTCCCTCTCAGGACTGCTTTCGCTGTGTCCCATAGATTTGGAATGGCTGTGTGCTCATTTTTGTTTGTTTCTAGGTGGTGTTTTTTTATTTTATTTTATTTTATTTTATTTTATTTTATTTTATTTTATTTTTCCCTTGATTTCATTGATAAACCCCCCCCCAAAAAAAAAAAAATCATACACCATGATCAAGTGGGATATATTCCAGGGATGCAAGGCTGGTACAATATATGGCAATCAATAAATGTGATACATCACATAAAAAAAATGAAAGATAAAAATCACATGATCATATCAATAGGTGCAGAAAAATCGAACCCGCCACACTGGAGGGCTCCAGAGGTGTCCCTGCGCTATTGGCTGGGCAGCTGGCCTTGTGCACAGAGCCAACTCGTGGGGTGGAAGTGCTGGCTCCGCTCGAGGCTGCTCTGTGACCTTGGGTAACCTCGCCTACCCTGAGTTTCCACTTTCGTTTTTAAAAGGGGTAAAGGCTCCCCTCACAGCAGAGTGACCTTTTGGAAGGTCAGAGCTTACATCTCAGCTGAATGACTTGCACCAGGTTTGCACAAACAGTGACCCCTCCAGGATGACCCATCCCCCTTCCTTCCTGCACACCCTCCCAGGGTCTCTCACTGAGGACTGCATCAGTCCACCTCCCTGAGGTGGGCTAAGCAGTTCCCCCCCCAGCCCCCCACCACCACCCCTGTCGCCGCCACAGTCCGCAAATTCATGTCCACCTCCTAGAACCTCAGAAGGCCACTGGCATGAACTGAACTGTGTCGCCCTGCAAATTGAAATGTTCTCCTGTCCTTCAGAGCCTTCCACTGTGACTGTCCCTGGACATGGTAAGAGGCGATGAGGGTAAAAATGAGGGTGGGCCCCAATCCAACGTGACTGGTGTCCTTTTAAGTAGGACACGGGCAGGCGCAGAGGGAAGATGTGTGGTCACAGAGAAGTTGGCCGTCTGCATGCCAAGGAGAGAGGCCTCAGGAGGAAGCAGCCCTGCTGACACCTTGGTTTCAAAATTTCGGCCTCCAGCATGACATTATGGTGTTGCTTAAGCTGCCCTGTCACTGTGCTTTATTATGGCTGAGCTAACACAGTGACCTTATTTAGAATGTACCTTTTGTACCGTTTGCATTTTTATAGCAAAAACTTTTTTTTTTTCTCCCTAGAGGTGTGTGGGCCCAAGTGAGAGTGGGCTCAGGCTGGGTTGCCTTCTGTTCTGGGGGGCAGACAGGGCACCTGCAGACTGAGCTCCAGATATTATATCAGAACCAAAAGGTGTCTCATTCCCCCAAAAAACTGAAAGCAGGGTCTCAAACAGGCAGTTAGACACCTGTGTTCATTAGCAGCATGATTCACAATGGCCAAAAGGTGGAAGCAACCTAAGTGTCCATCAACAGGTGAGGGGTAAACAATGTGGCCATCCACACACTGGAATATTATGAAAGGCAGCTATGCTCACCACTATGCCACCAACGCTGCACACACTGGAATATTACTCAGCCTTAAAAAGGAAGGGCATTCCGACACCTGCTACCAGGTGGACGGACCTTGAGGACAGTATGTTCAGTGAAATGAGCCAGACACCAAAGGACAAACACTGTGAGACTCTACTCAGAGGGGAATCCACAGACAGAAAGTGGGTGGTGGGTGCCAGGGGCTGGGACGGTGGGAAGGGGCAGGGGATAAAGAGTTCGTGTTTCACGGGGACAGAGTGTCAGTTTGGGAAGATGAGAAAGTTCTGGAAGTAGATGGTGGGCATGGCTGCACAACAATGTGAATGTACCTAATACCACTGAGCTGTGCACTGAAAAACGGTTAAGACGGCAAGTTTCATGGCACGTGCATTTTACCACAACGGAGAGAAAGGAAGATGCCCCAGGCGCTCCTTGTTTTTGTGGGAGGAACATCGCAGTCTGGGGGTAAGCACGGTGGCCATCCCCAGCCGGCGTCTCTGCCCGGTTCCCCCAGGAGGCGGCGGAGCAAGCCTGAGTCTCCTGGGAAGGGAACAGATTTGCCACCCTTTTCTGATAATTCCCAGGGAGGCGCGGGGAGCCCGCCCCCAGGCCCCCATCCCCCCCGGTGTTCACAGAGCCTGCGGAGACCCACACCGCAGGCCAGGCTGTTCCCGCCCGGGGACAGGAACACAAGGTCAGCCCGGGACACAGAGCCGCCGCCCGCCGCCTGCTGCCGGCCCTCCTGGTGGACTCCTCCGACCACCCCCGGGAACACGGTCTGTCCCCGGGATTCGGTTACTTCTTTCTCGCCCTCGGCCAAGGGCAGGAGTGCTGACGCCGGAACAGGAGTCCAGGGCTTGTCAGCCCTTCGGCGGTTCCGGGGTCACTCCCCGATTCCCAGCATTCCCGCAGACACCGGAGAAGCCGGTGACCTCCGGCGCCTTTGCGAAGAAGGAAGGCAGAGAGGGGACGGGTGGGGGACAAGGTCATTAGTCCCTGCAGAACCTTGGGCAGTGGCGGCGGCAGCGGCGATCACTCCACTTTTACAAAATGGGAGCAGGACCCGAGGTGCCTGCCTGAGCAGGGGTCTCAGAGCTGGGAGGTACCAAGATAGGCGCCACTTCCTGGGCCTGGCTCCAGCGCCCACATGCACCCCCAAACTGGCATGGCCAGTGACCTTGTGAAAACAGCCCTGAGGTCTGCTGGGACCTGTGCTCTCCCTCACCTCCAAGGTGCCTCAGTTGCCTCACCTATTAAACAGAAGGTCAATCAGTTGCTGCCAGGCGTGGGGCTAGAACCCTCTATGGCTCCCTATTGCTCTCACTATCTGTGCCTGCGGGCTCCTCGCTCCCTCTCCCTCACCTTGAACCCAAGGTCCTGGAACCAGCCTCTGCTCCTGTGCCACCTGGAGGGTCCCCCTAGGAGGTTCCATCAGCTCCAGGGCACTGTCAGCCTCAACTCAGATACCACCTCCTCCAGGAAGGCCTCCCTGAGGCTCCGGACAGAGCTCCCCAGACCTGCTCTAACTCAGGCAGTGTCAGCACCAGCAGCTCACTTGGCCAGGGTCTCACCCAGGTCTGCCCCAAGGGGGTACTGGCAGCGCCTGGGACATCTGTGGTTGTCCCACTGGGGGTGCTCCTGGCATCGAGAAGGTGGGGCCAGAGGTGCTGCTCACTATCCCCGTTTCCAGGAAGGCCCCCCCAGAGAGTGACCCAGCCTCTGTTGGAAGAAGAGACCTGGCAATGGTTTGCCAGGGGCAATGGTGGGTGTGGCCCTAGCCCTCAGTCCTTGTTCCCCCCTCTCTTCCCACCTACACTGTGTGTCCTTCCTCTCACCTGCAGCCCAGGTGCCGTGAGGCCACACCCACACCTGGCTGGCTGTTCCCCCTGCTGCCTGGCTTTGTCAGTCTCTTGGGTGAGAGGGTGCCTGGCTCTGTGGCCTCTCATCTCGCAGGGCTCTGAATCAGCCGGGACATTAGTCAGGGTGCCAGGGAATAGCATGTTAAATTCCAGGAGGCTCATGAGCTCAGACCTCAACCCCTTGATGACTCAGCCAGGGAAGCCCCATGTGATCATTACTCCTTTCGGGGTACAAGGATTACGTCCTTGAGGTTCCGTTCACTGTCTCCAGCATGTCACTGGTCCCAGTCACGGGCTCGCCTCTCTGTTCAGAGGTCAGGTGAGGACTTGTTCCTTCTCTCACTCATTCGCTCACCAAACATCCAGTGGGCGGTTGGAGCATCAGGTACCTGGTATGGGCCTGGTGATACTCAGCTAACTATCACAAAACAGTTACCGTGTGGCCCTGGGCAAGTTACTTAGCCTCTCTCTGCTGCTGTTTTCTCATCTGGAAAAATAGAGATAATTAGCTCTACTTTGCAGAGTTATGGTGGGTTTTAGAAGGAGTGTGTCTGAAGGCAACACAGTAGGTGTATCAGTCAGCTACTGCTGTGTAACAAGTTATCACAAACTTAGCAGTTTAAAACCACACATATTTGTCATCTCACAGTTTCTATGTTAGGAATTGGGGCACAATTTAACTGGGTCTTCTACTCAGGGTCTCAGAAGCTTAAAATCAATGGATTGGCCAGGCTGAATTTCCATATAGAATTTAGGGACCCTTCCAAGCTCATTCAAGTGGTTGGCAGAATCTAAATGTCTGCGGCTATAGGACTGGGGGTGGGGAGGTCCCCATTTTCTTACGGGCTGTGGCATGGGGATTGCTCTCAGTTCCTAGAGGCCATATGGTGTCTGTTTGCTTTATTCAAGGCCAGTTAGAGAGGGTCTGCAACCGCTTCTGATGTCTGTCTCTCCTCTCTTCTTTTATTGTGGTAAACACATGAGACTTACCACTTTGGCCTATTTTATTTGTACGGCTAAGTAGAGTCAAGTATACTCACATACAGGAGTTAGAAGCACACTCTACTTCCCGTGTGGTGGTCCCGCACACTCACAACTTAGGCAAAGCCCAGTCTGCCTGCGTGTGATCAACAGCGGCGGCCTCTGCACACACAGGGCCCCTGTGCCAGTTTCCGGCTCTAGTGCTACCACAGGGGGATGCTGGGGGAAGGGTGCTTAGGACCTCCTGAAAAATGTTTGTGATCTCCTTTGCAATTATTTCAAAATAAAGGCTTTTTAAAATATATTAGTCGAAACCATAGGCATATTTAGGTGCAACTGGGCCAAAACATGCCGGGCATTCCTCGAGGCTGACATCCTCCTTTCTCCCCGCGAACCCTGGTCATCCCCCCAGAGTCCTGGCAATACATCCTGCAGAGAGGGGCGAAGGTCAGAGCGGAGGGCAAAGATGGCCCCTGCTCAGCCGTGGCAGAGGCTCAGCGCTGGTCCTGTCTCCCTGACTGTGACTATGCTCCCTTCTTCCTCTGAGTGGCCAGCAGGCTTCTAAGAGCCCCCAGACCCCTGTAGGTGAACCCCTGAGTATAGACAGGCTTGTGAACGTGATAAGACCCCCCTGGTATGTTATTTTGTACAAAAGAAGGGATTTGGAGGATGTATTAAAATCCCATATCAGTTGACCTTGAGTGAATCAAAAGGGGAATTTGCCGTGGTGGGCCTGGCCTAATCTGGGGAGTCCTTCTTGAAGTGAGACTGGACGTGTGAGAGGGTCTAAGGAGGAGGACAGGACCCAGGAGCCACCTCTAGGGGCTGAGAGTCACGTCACCCCTAGCTGGCAGCTGGGAAGATGAAGGAAAAGAACTAGATCCTGCTGACAACGTGGGTGAACCTGGGAGTAGGTCCTTTCCCAGTCTTGCCTCAGATGAGAACTCAGCCCTGGTCAAGCCCACTGAGACACTGAACAGAGGTCCAGCCACGCCACGTCCCCACTTCTGACCTGTAGAACAGGAGCTAATGGGCAGGTGTGGTTGGATGGACATGCTTGTGGTGACTTGTTATGCAGCAGCAGCTAGCAAATACACTTTGTGTGACAGCACAGCAAAGCATCTGGGGTCTTATGATCACTTTCATATTTGAGGGATGTTCCCATCGCTCAGGAATTCTAAGCATTTTGGGAGCTATAAGCCCAGAACCATGGGTGAAGACCAAAATTTGTATTTATTAATAACCACACCATCACACCTCCCAAAGGTTCCCACCTCCAATTACCATCACACTGGGGGTTAGGTCTTAACATTTGAATTTGGGGACGCCCGTGGCAATTAGAGACGATTGGTGATTCAGTCTAACAAGGCAAAGAGTGACACCTCCCAACACACCAGGTCCCTGTGGGCCTGCATTTGTTGCACCTGCTCAGGCTCAGGAGCCCTCAGCTCCCAAGCTGTGCCCTCTGACCCCGAAACTCCTGAGCACAGCCCACCTGGTCCTCCCCAGGCATCCGGGTATTTGCTGACTGAAAGAACGAAGTGGGAGGAAAGGGAAAGAGGAGCCTAGGCCGACATCCTCAGTGCCCACCAGCTCAGATGGAATCAGGGCTGAGGATGGGCCTTGGGAGGATGAGGGGACCCCTGCTGCCCACCCCAATGCGCTCCTGCCACCTCGTCACGGCTCCCCCGGTCCCCCACCTGCTTTTCATATGTGACTGTCACAACCCTGTGTGTGTTTTGAGTCCGATGACTCTCTGATGACTGCCTGTTTACATCATCCCCTGCCCTGGGGATGACTGTTCAAGTGGTTGCCCAGCAACACGCACGTGGCTGCAGACGCTGCAGTTGGCATGCCTCTGTTGCCAGTGGGCTGTTCCATTCTGGCTGCCCCAGCAGTGGATCCCCTCTTTGGTGATCTCGGACGTGAACTTCGCTGGGCCTTGATTTTCAAGCAGGTAAAAGCGGGTGGCAGCACTAACTAACCCGGGAGAGGGCTCAGCTGAGAGAGCTTAGCCTGCAGGGTCCAGAAGAGTGGGGCCTGCTGGCTGCCTTGGGTGAGAACCACAGTGGTAACACAAAGCGGAGAATAAAGGGAGTGGTCTGGAGTCAAGAAGGCAAGAATCTCATAGAGCAGGGTCCCCCTCGGCAAAGCTGACATCGGGCCTGGGTCATTCCCTGGGGTGCAGCCATCCTGAGCATTGTGGGGTGCTGAGCCACAGCTCTGGTCCCACCCATTTGATTCCAGGTGTACCCTCAGTCATGACAACCACAAATATCTCAGACATGGCCCAGTGTGCCCTACAGGCAAAGTCTCCCCTAGATGAGACCCTGCAGTAGGGGTCAAGGTCATGTCCGAGCAGGGCCTGCTGCTTACGGAAGCACCATGTGGCTTGGTCTCTGGAATCAGAGGCTCCAGGTAGAGGGTTTGGCTGCATCAGGAGACTCATAATTACATAAATACCGCACACGCTTTCTGCTGGGAAGGCGGTGGCGGCAGCCCATGACCTTCCATGAGCAGAACATTCTAAGTTTTCACTGTATATCTTGGCAGTCCTCTTAGGAGAACAATGTGTCCTGAGAAAGAACTGATAATAAGGTGCATTTTAACACACCCAGGACAGACCAAAAGTGGTCACTACCCAGGAGGAAGACGAGCACTCCTATTTGCACGCCAGGACTAGAGTTTGTTCCCTACACAAAGGCCACTCTCAGAAGATAAAAGCTCCGGCAATGCTTTCAGCAGAAATGTTCAGAAGCTCCCAGAGGACAGGAGCCATCGGGAGGGCATGCTCTGCTGGTGGGAGGTTCTTTTGAGCTCTATGGAGTGAGCAGTTCAGCTGCAGAAATGCCGGCCCTTGCAGGATCCTCCTCGGCATCGCTGACACTGGGGCTGGTCGTCTCTGTGGGGCCCGTCCTGGGCACTGGGAACCCAGAACACATGCCCGGCCCCACTCACTCGATGCCAGGAGCAATCCTGTCTTCACAACCACAGGTGTTTCCAGACATCATCCATGTCCCCCTGGGGCAGGATCAGTCTTAAGATGGGAAACCATAAAAATACTAGTATTAGAGGCAGCCACAGGCAGCAAAACCTCAGCAATGTCTCCACCAATATAGCTCCTAGGGCAATAGAAACTAAAGAGAAAATAAACAAGTGGGACTACACCAAAATAAAAAGCTTCTGCACAGCAAAAGAAACCATCAACAAAACAAGAAAGCCCACTGCATGGGAGAACATATTTGCCAATGATATCACTGATAAGGGTTTAATTTCCAACTTTTACAGGGAACTCAGACAACTTAACAAAAGAAAGATAAACAACCCAGTAAAAAATGAGCAACAGACCTAAATAGATACTTTTCAAAGGAGGACATAAGGAAGGCCAGAGACATATTATAAAACATGCTCAAAGTCACTAGTCATCCGAGACATGCAAATCAAAACGAAAATATGGTACCATCTCGCACCTGTCAGAATGGCTATCATCAACAAATCAACAAACAACAAGTGCTGGCGAGGATGCAGAGAAAAAGGAACCCTCATGTCCTGCTGATGGGAATGCAGACGAGTGCAGCCACTGTGGAGAACAGTATGGAGTTTCCTCAAAAAACTAAAAATGGAACTCCCATTTAACCCAGTGATCCCACTTCTATGAATATGTCCCAAGAAACTAGAAACATCAATCAGAAAAGATACATGCACCCCCTATGTTCATAACAGCACAATTCACCATAGCTAAGATTTGGAAACAGCCTAAGTGCCCATCAGCAGATGAGTGGATTAAAAAATGGTGGTACATCTACAGACATGGAATACTACACTGTGGTAAAAAATAAAAATAAAAAAATAAAGGAATTCTTACCATTTGCAACAGCATGGATGGAGATGGAGAGCATTATGCTAAGTGAAATAAGCCAGAGAAAGATAAATATCACATGATCTCACTCACTTGTGGAATATAATGAACAACATAAACTGATGAACAAAAACAGACCCAGAGACAGAGAAGCATTGATCAGACCATCAAACCTCAGAGGGAAGGTAGGGGAGGGTGGAGGTAAGGGGGAGAGATCAACCAAAGGACTTGTGTGCATGCATATAAGCCTAACCAATAGACACAGACACCAGGAGGGTGAGGGCATGACTGGGGAGGCGGGAGGGCAATGGGGGAATAAGGACACAATGTAATACCTTAATCAAAAGAAGAAAAAAGAATCACTGATTTAGACCAACATATCAAAATATAGTCATTTTCATTCTCTGATCCATTTTGGGTGCCCAACAGACCCTGTGGCTAGTAGCTACCGTTTTGGAAATCAAAGCTCTGGACACTGCATTAGCTCAAAACACAATGTCACCAAATAGAACTAGCACCACAGCAGCCTCGGCATCCGAGCCAGGTGACTCTCAAGCCGGCGCACGCAGTGGACAGGGTGCCCGAGGTGTCCTTGAGAAAGCCCTCGCTCTGCACAGCTGCCATGCTGGAGGGGCTCTCGCTCGCTGTTCTCTGAGGCAGGAATCAGCCGGCTGTGCTCCCAACTTCCAAGATGACGCCGGGGTCCATCCAGAAGAAACATACCCAACCACATCCAAACATAACCACAGCGAGAGGACCCAGTGCGACAGGTCTCACTGTGCGATGCCACCCCTGGGGACACTGGGCCACGTCCGAGGACTCTGACCAGGAGTCCATGACTCTCGCTAGAATGTCAGCTCTGTGAGAGCCGGGGGCCTTGGGTCGTCCTGGTTACGGTGGTTTCCCTAGGGCCTGGCCCCGGCAGTCATTTGGAAATCCTTGCTGAGGGAATGAATGAAATCTGAGGGTCACCCAGGCCGAGCAATAACCACCCAGGTGACTGTATTCAAAGCTATAACACCCCTGAGGGTGCCCGGGGGGAGGGTGCGAGTACCAGGCAGGTTCCACACACAGGGGGCCAGAGGGGGCTTCTGAGGCTTGGTGTCATTTAAATGAGTCCCAAAAGGGGCTGCCAGCCTTAGAGGTACTATGTGGCCAGAGCTTCAGGTCATTTCAGGACGGTCCTTGGGGTACGAAAGCAGCAGTGAGACTGCCACCCCCAACCTTGCCTCCTCGCTTCCCTCGTGAAGCCTTCACTCCAGCCACTGGGCCATGGTAGGTTTGGGGGGGGGGGGCGGGTACTGACACCCAAAGCCACAGAGCCCATGGTTTCTGCCTCCCTACACCCACACATGGGAGTCTCCATGTCTGCCAAGCAGAGGGCCCCCAGGGCAGGGTGACTACGGGACTCTCGGTGCTGAATCAGAATGTCTCAGGGAACAGGGACAGGTGGTCACAGGGAGCCGAGTGAGACAAGGGGTGACTGAAGATGTCTGGATACCCACCTACACCCATCTGAATTTCCACTGTCGCCTGGCTCAAGGCCCAGTCTGATCCTGTGGGCCTTCTCTGCCCTCTAGTGGCTGCCAGAGGGAATGGCAAATGTCACCCAGTTTCAGACCATGCAGGGCAAACCCCACGACCCACTGGCAGGAATTCAGAGAATGGGATCAGAGCGCTGGCTCTGCCTTCAGGACGGGCAGCAGGGACCCTCACTCAGCGACACACCGATCGTGGGAGAGGTGCTGCTCAGTCATGGGAGACCCTGCTCAGAGTCTTACACGCTTTGGACCCTGGATCTGATCTTCCGCTTGTCAGAGACCTTTAACCCGGCCCCTCGGCCCCTGGTGCTGTAGGAACTGAATGTGAGGATGCCTGTGGATGGCTAACACGGCGCCTGGCAAACACGATGTCCTCCACAAGTGACTGTTAACGTTTTTAAAACCATCAGGGAAAGCCTGGCATCACCCGCTTTGAGGAGTTTACTTGGTAACCCCTGCCAGACCCGCTTGTGGGTGCCAGCTCAGCCAATAATTCTGTCTCCCTCCATCAGGATTCCCCCTCAGCTGACACAGGGCACGTAACTCTCCATGGGGCCATCCTGGGCACTGGGCTCTGAGTGGCATCTCTGGCCCCACCCTCTAGATGCCAGGAACCCCCGTTGTGATAACCACAAATGTCCCCAGATTGGCCTACTGCCCTTGGGGGGGCAGAATTACATACAACCCTCAGCTGTATGTAAAGGGATCAAAGCCAAAGAAGACGCTTGGAATTTCAGCCACTCTGTGACGTCCCGTTGACACATCAGAGTGAAACTCAAGCAGCCACTGAGCTCAGACTGCTGGAACGTTTTGTCTCCAGATGATGTTCCCAAATCATCTTCCCTAGAAAAATTCTCAGTAGCACATGTGGAAATGTAATTAGCGGCCTTTTTCCTCTGTGGTAATGACACAGATTCAGGTCTGTAATAAAGAGGAATGAGTCCCTCTAGACCTGAGGGCCAGACTGTTCAGGGTCCCCAGTTGGCACTGCTGACATCAGGACCTGGTCATCCCCGGTGGGGGACTCTCCTGGGCCTGTGGGGTGTTGAACTGGCATCCCTGACCCCACCCACCTGATACCAGGAGCATCCCCAATCTTAACAACTACAGATGTCCTCAGACACTGTCCTGTCCCCTGGCGCAGGATCACCCCAGGAAGACCCACAAGTACCGTTGAATTTCAATGACTCAAGGATTTAAGTGCAACATATACAATTCGGAGACAATGCAGGTGAACTGTTTTTATATCTTTAAGTTGAAGATCTCCCAGACACAAAGGAGAACACTTGTGTCTGGGACACATTTACTGTCCCAGTTCCCTACGGCAGAACCACCACCAGCCACGTGGGAAGACACACTCAGAAAAACAGTGGCATATGTGACGGGTACCGGACAGCGTCTAAATGGAGAAATATAGCAAGTTCCCACAAATGTGTGCAAATCCATGAGACAAAGAAACCCCAACACAGAGGCGAGTAGAAAATACGGCCAGGCACTCACAGCAGAAGCTCCTGAGAGAAAATGCTGAACTCATGGATAACATGGAGACCCAGACACAGCAGCCACACAAGTGCCCCGTGGTCAGATTGGTAAAGACATGATAACTGTATAGTTGGGATTGTAGGAAAAGGGGCCCTGGGAGTAAAAATGGTACATTTCTGGAGGTCCTTGTGGCTAAAAGTAAAAAATGTAAATGAAAATACCCTGACTTAAACACACACACACCCCACAAACCTACTTATAGGAATTTATCCCAAATAATAAGCAACCAAGGTTGTATAGAATTTATACAAGGACATTCATCCCAGACCAATACAAACAAGAAGAAAATAAACACCCAGAGAAGCCAACCAAGAGGAAACCAGTCAAATCCTATTAATAAAAGGCTAATATGCAAATTGATCAAACTGCTGAACTACTGTAGGTCACTATGATGCAAACTGACCACCAGGGGGCAGATGCAGCAGCATTAAGAACCCCTTGGGGTATGTCCAACTACTGGGCCTAAGCCATCCGTTGGACATCCCCCCCGAAGGCTCCCAGACTGTGAGAGGAGAGGCCCCGCACCCCTGACCATACAAATTTTGTGCACTGGGCCTCTAGTCAATTAAAAAATAATTTTAAATAAATAAATTATAATTTCTCTATAAGGTGGAATATTAAGCCAACATCAGGAAAGATGGAAATCTAGCTTTACTGATGAGGAAAAATGCCCATCAAAAAAATGAGCTCATTAGAGGGAAAAATAATCTATGTATCTATTATAAAATCAGTGTGTGAACGTAATTCACAGACACTCAGGGAGGACGCTCACCAGATGTCAGCAATGGTCATCACTGGCAGGGGTTTGGGCCACTGCCTTCTCTGCACATGCCTGCATGTCCACCCTCTCTTCACAGGAAGTCAGTGCGACGCTGACCCTGAAGAGAGTGAACGAGGAAGGTCCACCCACGTGCTGCGAAGACCATGCACCAGCCACAACCTTGCCTGACAACCTGCTCGCAGTTCACCAAATCCCCCTCTGGTGGGCGACTTTGTGGAGCAGGCGTTACATTTTCCATCCTCTCTGGACCTGGGCTGAGCGTGAACAAGGCGGGCAGACACCAGGCTCCAACTTCCGCTTTGGGTCTCTGGCCTCGCGAACAGCCGCTCGCTCTGGCTTAGCTAAAATATCTGTGTTTTAAGGTCACTGAAGTACACTTCGCCTTCTGTAAAATTCACTAGTGGGAAGTGCACACCTCGAAAGGTTTCCTGGCGAGTTCATGGAGCTGTGTGACCGCCCCTGGTGGACCCTGCGCCTCACCCGTCAGATCCGGCGCGCCTCCACACCAGCCCCTCCCCCCGGGCCCTGGCAGCCACAACAGGTTTGCTTCCTCTAGACATTTCATCTAGATGGAACCATCGTTGTTGTCTTTGGGGTCTGCCTTCTTTCCCAGCATTTTTTTTTTTTTTTTTTTTTTACACAAGCACACACACTGAATGGGAGTAGCCAACATTATAAAGACACCAGATCTCTCTCGAGTTTATCGATAACACAATCCTAATCAAAATGCCATCAGAATTTTTTATTAGTAACCATACATGTATTCTAAAGATTGCATGAAAGAGAAAACTCCATAGGAGTAGCAAAGACATTTATGAAAGAAGAAGGAGCAAGAAATGGGGCTGGAAACATGCCAGAGAATTATAGTAAATACAACAAGCAAGTGGTAACCCAGAGCACACAGCAATCTCTGATTTTTATGTTATTTCTTCTTCCCAGTTTATACAAACCACTCAAAATCCTTTGGGGAATGATACCAGAGGTAAACAGAGGAGCTAAAAGAACAAGACCCGAGCCTTAGCTTTGCTCTTAACTTGTTAAAAACCTTCCTGGCCCTGGCTGGCATTGCTCGGTGGGTAGAGTGTCAGCCTGAGCACCAGAGAGTCTTGGGTTTGATTCCCAGTCAAGGGTACATACCTGGGTTGTAGGTTTGATACCCAGCCCCTGTTGGGGCATATGCAGGAGGCAATGAATCAATATGTCTCTCTCACGTTGATGTTTTTTGTCTCTCTCTCCCTCTTCCCCCCTTCCACTTCCCTCCTACTCTCTATAAAAATCAAGGGGGGAAATATCCTTGGGTGAAAATTAACAACAAAAAAGGAACCTTCCTGAAGCCACTGTGGTGTTTCCCAGTCTACTGGGTGGGTGATGTGTTTCACATATTGATCACATCTAGTGACTTAGCGCTGTTCCTGTCAATGGTTAAGCTAAGACTGCTGAAAGCAGGCTAGCACAGTGGCCACTTTCTGCCTTGACCCCATCCTAGGGTGCACTGGGACCAGTCCATGTTCCCCTACTACTTCATGGGTGACTGGAGCCCAAGAGCAGAAGACATTCCTCACTCGTGTGCTCTTTTTTAAAATAAAATTTTTAATTGATTTCAGAAAGAAAGGGAGAGGCAGGAAGAGATAGAAACATCAATGATGAGGAAGAATCATTGATCTGTTGCCTCCTGCACACTCCCTACTTGGGATTAAGCCCGCAACCTGGGAATGTGCCCCTCCTGGTTCAACCACACCTGCCGGGCTCCCGCGCACTCTTGGCAGAAAGGACAAACCCTCAGAGAAGAGTCAGGCATGCACAGTTAAGGGCGCATGCTCCAACAGCAAACCAGCCTCTTAACTCTCATCCTGGCTCAGGCTGGCCAACCCAACAACTGCATGAAGTGTGAATGTGGAGAAAAGAAAAGCATCAGGACACCAACCTGTGTGCACGGCTGAGCTGTCTTCAGCACCGAGGTTCCAGGAACCAAAAGTCCGCTCCCTGGAAGAAAAATGTAAGACTTTAGTTGATCATTGTGTGGCCAGAAATGTGGATGTTACTGTGGACATTGAAGTGTCATGAGCTCAATAGTAAAAATCATTTTGGGAGTCCTGCCTTTGGGTCACTCTGACAGGCACTGGGGACAGCACACACAGGAGGCTTCCAGATGCAGAGAGAGTAGATCTGAGAAGGCAGGGAGAGCCATGGCTGGTGCGGCTCAGTTGGTTGGAGTGTCATCCCGCTCATGGAAAGGCTGCTGGTTTGATCCCCAGTCGGGGTACACATGGGAGGTGGCCAATGGATGTTTCTCTCTCACATCAATGTTTCTCTCTTCCTTCCTTTCTCTCTAAAATCAGTGGACATATCCTCCGGCGAGGATTTTATTTTTTAAAGGGAGGCAATTAGAGATTGATGACATTATCCCTAATAAGTTTCCAGAATGAAGTTAAATGAGAGAGTTGGATGTTTACATGACCTTTTAGAGTTTACCAAAGGCATTCATTCACCTGCATCATTTGAACCTCATGGTCCCCTGGGAGGAAGAAGGGGAGACTGAGTCAACCTCTTGCCCCAAGGTACTCACAGGGTGACCAAGTCACCCAGATTTGCCTAACGCAGTGTTCGGCAAACCACAGCTCTCGAGCCACATGCGGCTCTTTGGCCCCTTGAATGTGGCTCTTCCACAAAATACCACGTGCAGGCGTGCACATACAGTGTGACTGAAAGTTCGTGGCCCATGAGCAGAAGTCGGTTTTCGGCCTGGGTGAGTCTGTTTTGAAGAAGTGGTGTTAGAACAGTCAAGGGGCCAAAGAGCCACATGGGGCTCGCGAGTTGTGAGGACTAAATGCATTGTGGGGCCATAGATGGGGTCCCCGAGCAGAAAGAGAAGAAACTAGTGAAATCTGAATAGAGAGTGGAGCTGAGTTCACATGAATGTACCCATGTCCCATGATTATGGAAGGTGTGACCACTGGAAAACTAGGCGATGGGGTAGACAGGAACTCGCTGTACTATTGAAACGCTTCTGAAAATCTTAAACCATTCTGAAATAAAAAGTGTACTTAACAAAACAACTCAATGAAAAACTTCAAGTGCTGTTTCCTTTCTCTGGGTTCAGGCTAATGTGTTGTCAGTTAAAAGGCCAGGATGGTGAACTGAAATCCCCACCATTACCTGCAGGTGGCACCACTGCTCCAGGAATGCCCTAAGCCCTTTGGGATCCTGAAGCTAAGAATCTACCCAACAGAATCTGCTCTTCTAGGCTGCAAATTAGGACAAGAACTGCTGGGGCACTGGGGCAAGAGGGGTACCCGCAGACGTGCTACCAAGCAGCAGTGGCTGGAAGAGCTGAGAGATAGAAGGGCTGGAACAACCTGCCATAGACTTGGAGGCCAAGACTCGCCTCATCCTTGCACGAACTATCTCTGTATATGATCCTTCAACAGCCTTAAGATTGAATTTTTGAATCAATTAAAAACACAAGAAATTGCCAAGTTAGTAAAGAGGAGTCCCAGCTCCCCAGATGGAAGCTCTTTATACAACTCAGGGACATTGTCAAAACCAGGAAACAGTGGCTAATAAACTGGTAATTAGACAGTCTTGTTGAGATACAATTCTCCTGTTACACAATTCACCCATTTGAAGTGCATGATTCAGTGGTTTTTAGCATACTCACAAAGTTGTGCAACCAACACCATAATTAAATTTAGGACATTTTCATCACCCTTAAAGGATACCTGTCCCCATCAGCAGTCACTCCCCAGCCCCCGGCAACCACTAACCTACTTCCTGTTTGAGGATGTGCCTGTCCTGGGCATTTCACATAAATGGAACCACACACTGTGTGGCCTTTGGTGTCTGGCTTCTCTCACTGAGCACCCTCTGTTCAAGATCTATCCACATTGTAGCGAGTGTCGGTGACTCACTGATTTTCATAGCTGCTGTGTGGATGAACACATTGTTTTTCCATCATCCATGAGTGGACATTTAGGCTGTTTCCACCTCTTGGCTGTTATGAATCTTCCTGCTACAAATGTGGATGCCTTACGAATTATTTTAAAATGTTTTCTCACTCTGCCTACTGCAAATCTCCCTGTCTCCAGGTCCTGCGGACACCTGCTGCTGGCTGCTGAAATTGAGCCCTTGAACTTGGACTTGAGCAATGAAGTGATCTCCACCCCTGCCGCCCTTGGCCCAGACCAGCTTGGGCCAGGGCAGGGAGCAGCCTGGACAAACACATCCCTGATGCTCTGTCCCCGGGGCCACGAGATGGCAGGCTGTGCGCTCCACCAGCTGGCACCGGGCCATCCCCGTGACCTTCACGGGCTCGCTCACCCAGACAAACCGCTAGGCTTTCACTTCCCCATCAGAGTCATTCCCAACCACAACCTTCCCCGCCACCGCACGAGGGTCAGCAGTGAAAAGAGGAAGTGGGACTTCTCTGGTGGACCTGCTGCAGAATTTGCAGAGCCAGTGAAAAAAATGAAACCGTGGGATCCCTGATTAAAAAATTAGTGCAAATTTCAAGATGGCAACAGCAGGGTGCTCAGGGGCCTGCAAACCCCACAGACGCCCTCAGGCAGTGAGGCAGGGCATGTAAACCTCAGACACAAATAACCAACACTCTGGGTAGAAAACCCCAGGTGCTGGGAGGGAGAAATAAATCCTCAAGGAAACGGGCATTGTTCACCGTGAGGATCAGGTCGCCCTTGGGGAGGACTCATGCTTACGTTTGTTGCGGGCAGCACTTCCTACAGACGATGAGCCCCCTGTCCACACCCTTTGTAAAACACTGAGGTGTAGCCCTGGGTGACTTGCCTCAGTGGATAGAGCACCAGCCTTCGGACTGAAGGGTCCCGGTTTCGATTCTGGTCAAGGGCACATACCAGGGTTGCGGGCTTGATCCCCGGTGGGGGTGTGCAGAAGGCAGCCAATCAATGATTCTCTCTCATCATTGATGTTTCTCTCTCTCTCCCTCTTCCTTCATCTCTGAAATCAATAAAAGCATATCTTAAAAATTGAGGTGTAATTCCCATACTATAAAAGTTACCCTTTTAAAGTGTCCAATTCAGTGGCTTGTAGGGTATTCACAGGGGGTGCAAGCCTCACACTATATAATCCCAGGACCCTGCACTGCCCCCGGAGAGACCCTGTGCCCATCAGCATCATATGGTTCAAGGCTGAGTCTCCCTGGAGAGACAAGATCCCAAATGGCAGGAATCTCATGGGTTTTGCCTACATGGCGGTTCCAATAGCTTTCACTGAGCCTGCCCTCAGGAGGGCTCAGTAATTCCTCGGACTGTGTGTCATCCAGTCGGTGCTAAGGGAACAGCCTGCGGAGCAGGAGGAGACCAGGCCGAGCCTAGACTTGGGTGAGGTTGGATCCCTTCCTGCCTGGAACCTGGCCTGAAATGGGCCTGCATTCCTAAGGGCCGGGCACAGGGCACGGTCAGCACAGGCCTGGCTTCGAGCCAGCCGGCGATGCTCGCTAGTTCCCAGAGGCAGACTTCAGCATTGTCATCTGTCACCTTGAAAAGGGAAGACAAAAACTACAATCTCAAACCAAGAGTACTTGAGGTTCTTCCTTCGTTAACCTCCTGATAATTAATTTCTGTTTTCCTTATCATTCAGAAAGGGTTCAATCAATCTGTCAGATTGTCAGCGAGTGTGTCCTAGCGCTGGGTGGTGGGCAGGGACACAGGTGACCGGACCCTGAGCTCCCAAGCCTGGATGTCCGAAACTGCCAAAATTAGGGCCGTGAGATTGGTTTAGGGTAGGGGTGTCGAACTCAATCAGAGAAGGGGCCAAAATCTAAAATCCAGCCTAAATCGCGGGCCGAATGGTTTACTGAACAGTCATAAACTGTCATTGTGATGGAAACGCAGCGGAGTGCAGTGATGACAGCGCGGTGTGGGCCACATTGCAAGGCCTGGCGGGACGGATTTGGCCCGCGGGCCTTGTGTTTGACACATGTGGTTTAGGGGGATCCCTGATAAAGCAACACAGGCCTGGAGGAATCCGATTGCTTTAAAACCCATCACCGGGAAGGAGCTGCGGGACCAGCTCCCTGACAGAGAATGTCAGATCTAGGCAGGAAGCCGGCAAATCACAACCTGTTTCTCTAGGTCAGAGCTGCCAGAACCTTTTTTAAAATGTTTGTATTGACTTCAGAGAGGAAGGGAGAGAGAAATAGAAACATCAATGATGACAGAGAATCATTGATTGTCTTCTTCCTGCCCGCCCCACACTGGGGATCGAGCCTACAACCTGGGCATGTGCGCTGACTGGGACCATGACTTTCTGGTTTATAGGTCAACACTCAACCACTGAGCCGTGCCAGCCAAGCGCTACCAGAACTTTTTCAAAGGGTTTGCACAACCAACATCTTGTTTGCAAATGCTGCCCTCCCTCCCTTTAGAATCCCTCTCCTCAGGCTTACGTTTGGGGCATGTTCTCGTTGGGGCCGTGCTGGACACTGTGGGGTGCTGCAGCGTTCCTGGCCCACCCAGGCTGGTGCCCGGCTCCCGAGGTCATTAGGACCTTAGATGTCCCCAAATGCTGCCCAGTGAGCCCTGATGGGAGGAGGGAGGAGGGAAAAACACTGCACTGCAGCTTCCTGAGCTGCTCTCTTATCTTGAAGGGTAAATCCCTTTTGGGGCAGGACCTTGTTATTAATCTCATGGGCTGTGGAAGGGGTGGGGCAAAAGGGCACTCATGGAGAAGGGGCCCGTGGGCTGCCGAAGTGGGATGGAATGGGCTTTCACCCATCAATCCTGAAGCCAGGGGCCCCGGGGTAGGTTCTGAGGCACACCTGAGCCCCAGGTTTGATTCCACTCTCACGGAGCAGCAAAAAAGGGGCACAACGTCCCTGTCATTCCTGTCAGATAGAAACACTTATAAATTGTGTGCTCTCACCCTGGCCAGTGTGGCTCAGTTGGTTGAGCATCAAGATGTTGCTGGTTCGATTCCCAGTCAGGGGTAAGGACACATGGTAGGGTTGCAGGCTTGATCCCCAGTAGGGGATGCGCAGGAAGGGGGCAGCCAATCAATGTTTTTCTCTCACACATTGATGTCTCTCTCCCTCACACTCTCTTCCTTACTCTCTCTCTAAAATCAATTTTAAAATTTATTTTAAAATTGTGTATTCTCTACAGGGTGTGTTTGGTTCTTTGGGGCAGGGGGACAGATGAGAATATCACAATGGTTCTGGCCCTCTGGGAGCCACAGCATAGGACAGACACAGTGTGTGGGTGTTGTAAGAATTTCCTACAGGTTTCTTCTGAGGGAGAAAGGCAGCACTCCACACTAATTACATGGCGGGGTCGTGTGGGACGACGGCACCACACGGCACTGTGGGTCAGGCAGACACGTGTGAGGGCTGGCCATGGCACCTCATGGCCGCGGGTTTGTGTCCCACGGCTCCATTTTCTCCGCTGAGAAAGAGCAAAGACCATCTCTTTGGGGACTGAGAAAAAGACAGAAATTTGAACACGGATGCAAATCTCACCGCACACAGAAAGTGCTCTGAGAGAAGTACTCCTGTAACCCAGAACAAAAGAGATAGAAATAAGCTGTTTACTGCCTGCCCGGTCCCATGACCTTTGTCTCAGCCCCTCCCCGGTAGTGCTGGTGGGGACAGTGACTCTGGCAAAGGGGAGGGGGCATGATTTCTGATATCACACCGCACAAGACTGCGACCTCCCCCACCTAACAGACTCCACTGCTGTCTCGGCCTGCACGCTGGGACGAAGCAATCAGCAACACAGGCGAAGTCCATGAGGCCTCCGTCCAGCAGTCAGAGAAGAACTAAGGACCAGAGAAACGGAATCCAGCCAACAGCCACAATGCTGGGAATCGGCACCTTCCCCCGCTGAGTTTTCTAATGAGACCCCGGCCCTGGCTGACACCTTAATGGTGACCAGTGAGAGACCCTGAGCAAAGGACCCAGCTAAACCAACACCTTATTCCTGACCCACAAACACTGTGAGATACCAAATATGCTGTTTTAAGCCACCACATCTGGGATAATTTGTTATGCAGCATTAGCTAAGTAATAACATAATAGGAGATGTTTTTTAAAGGAATCCTCAAAAAATATGGAACACTGGGGTGTGCAGGAGGCAGCCAATCAATGATTTTCTCTCATTATTGCATCATTGATGTTTCTCTCTCTCTCCCTCTCCTTTCCTCTCTGAAATCAATAAAAATACATTTTTTAAAAAGTCCCAATACTTACTGAACACATATGTACCAGTCTCTGTACTAAATGTTATATATATGTGTGTGTGTGTGTGTGTGTGTGTGTGTGTGTGTGTATATATATATATATATATATATATATATATATATATATATATAGTTATAATAACTATTGTAACTCACTTCTTGGTTAATCCTCACCAGAGGATATTTTTTCCATTGATTCTTAGACAAAGTGGAAGAGAGGGGAGGAGAGAAAGAGAGAGAAACATCGATGTAAGAGAGACATATCAATTGGTTGCCTTCAGCACACACTCAGGGGGATGGGAGAGGTACATACCCTTGATCGGTAATTGAACCCAAGACCCTTTAGTGTGTGGGCTGATGCTCTAACCACTGAGCAATGCAAGCAAGGGCACGATTCATTTTTTTAAAATATGTTTTTATTGGAGAGAGAGGAAGGGAGGGGAATATAGAGACTGAAACATCAATCAGCTGCCTCTAACATGCCCCCTACTGGGGACTGAGCCCACAACGAGGGCATGTGCCCTGACCAGGAATCGAACCAGAAACCTCTTGGTTCATGGGTCGACGCTCAACCACTGAGCCATACTGAACATTCAAAATTGTTCAAGGTATGTGCAAGCATAGCCAGGACTTGAAGCCAGGCCAGAGAGGCCCCAGGCATGAATTCCTAATTATTTCCCAATTCTGGGCCAGCAGACAACAAATGTTAGATAAAAGTAAGAGAATGAACTAAAACGGGGGTTGGCAAGCTCTGGTTGTGGGCCAAATCTGGGCCACTGCTTGCTTTTGTAAATAAAGCTTTATTGGCACAAAGCCTCCCCTCATCATTTACATGTTGTTTTTACACAATAGAAGAGTTGAGTGGTGACAAAGAGCATTCAGCCTGCAGAGACAAATATTTACACTCTGGCCTTTTCAGAGAGAGTTTGATGGTCCATGAATTTGAGTCAGATTCCGGAGAGCTTCCTGTGCTCCTGAAGGAGAAATCCTAGTTTTCTGAGCAGAGAATAACACTGCAAACACAATGACGGTGGCTTTCATGTGCTGGAACCCTCTGGTGGGACGGTCCCAAACGTGAAGCAGGGTCACAATAATTGTATAGTGATGATCTTCAAGATTATAATCGCACTTGTAATATATATCAACACATATAATTGCACATATACTCAACATTGGCTCATCAGTTTTAACAAGCCAATGCAAAACGGTAATAACAGGGGGAAATGTGTGTGTGTGTGTGTGTGTGTGTGTGTGTACATGGGACTCTCTGTTAATATCTGTTCAACTTGTCTACAAACCTAAAACTACTTTAAAAAGTAGTCTATTTGCCCTAGCTGGTTTGGCTCAGTAGTTAGAACGTTGGCCTGTGGACCTAAGGATCCCGGGCTCGATTCCAGTCAAGGGAACGTACCTTGGTTGCAGGCTCGATCCCTGCAACCAATCAATGTGTCTCTCTCACATGGACATTTTTCTCTATGTCTCTCCCCGTTCCATCCACTCGCTCTAAAAATAAAATCGATGGGGGAAAATATCCTCGGGTGAGGATTAGCAAAATAAAGAAGTAAAAATTAGTTTATTAAAAGAGAGCCTTGAACAGATAAATTAGGAGTTACATCAAGAACTAAGAGGAAAGAGGGAGGGAGCCCAACTTAGGCCAGATGATTGCTAAGCACTCACATTTTACCAGCTGACTCCTTCAACAGCTGTGATGAGAAAGAGCCAGGGAGAAGCTAGGTCAGTCCTGGCCAAATGGATATCCTCCCTTTTCCTTCAAGCCCCTGCCCATGTCATAGCAATATAATACGGGAGGATCAAAAGCTCCCAACCACTCAGGCCTGGACTGACCCCAGAGCCCTGTCAGGCTCAGGAACCACGGGGCCCGCAGGGGCATCTCAGAGAAAAGCCCCAGTAGAGTCACCCCACGCACCCTCCCATCTGGCCAATGGAAAGCATCTGCTGGCCAGTGAGGAGCTGCCTTCTGTAAGGAGCACAGCAGGAGACAGCCTCTTCACTCTCCCCTTACTGATGAGGCTCTGAGCCATCCAGCCCGAGGCTCAAGCTCCTGCCATTCCTAGCTAGGGAGTTCAGTTCCTCGCAACTCCTGCGTGAAGCTCTTACGCGGCCCCTCTTCCTCCTTGTGCACCAACACCACGTAGAAAGGAGACACTGGACGCATATCTCTCATCCACCCACCCCGTGTCTGTCCTCCAAACTTTGAGAAGAATAAAAATAGTTAAGTTGACAAAAGGCATCTCAAAGATGGTTCAGAAACTGCAATTCTATCCAGGATGCCTGGGAATGGCCTGCACTCAAAATACCAACAACTGCCATTTCGTGGTGAAATTACTAAATCCATCGCTTCACATAGCATTTCTTGGCGATGGCAGGTGGTATGCTTGTCTTTCTTTAGGAACATTGGACAAATAAACTAATGTCACATTTGACTATTTTCAGAGCTAGTTCCTTGCTCCTATGACCCATCTCCTGATGTTCATGCTCTTGTGTGGCCTCACCCCATTCTGTATCACAGTTGGTCTGTGTGACACTTGCATGTGGCAGAAGTGATAGCACATCGCTTCTGCGACCAAGTCATGACTTCCTCCTCACTCTCTCTGGGGAAACCAGCCATCACACTGTGAGGGGTCTGTGTGGAGAGGAGCTGAGACCTCCCAGCAACAGCCACATCGAGAAGCCATCCTGAAGTGGCTCCTCCAGCTCAGGTGAGCCTTCAGACAAGGCAGGAGTTGCTGACACGTGTTCTGAGACCTCCCTACAGTCTCTGAGCCTGAGCCACCCAGGTAAGCTGCTTCCAAACTCCTGACCCATCGAAGCTGTGGGGTGACAAAAGTTTTGGGACATTTGATGCATAGCAACAGACAGCTGATACACTGACATCGGGGCTGATTCACCTGGCATCTCCATGTAGACATTTAGTCAGCGACTCCATGTTTCTAATGCCAAGAACTGAATAGCAATGTCAATTACACTTTTCTGTTTTCCTAACCTCTACTGCCCTGATAACCTGGAGAGACAGAGCCCAATGGGACTAGTAAACTCAATGAGAGGAGAGGGGCAGAACAACTAGGGCAAAGAAGGGAAGCCTTTGGGACTTCACAAATTATCAAGACTTCAATGCCAGCACCAAGTCTCTGAAACGGAATAAACCCATGGCCTCTATCATCTTTGGCCCCTTGAGTGTGGTTCTTCCACAAAATACCAAGGCCTATTTCGAAGAAGTGGCGCTAGAAGAAGTTTAAGTTTAAAAAATTCGGCTCTCAAAAGAAATTTCAATCATCGTACTGTTGATATTTGGCTCTCTTGATTAATGAGTTTGCCGACCACTGCCCTAAAGCAAGGTTCTTCCCTTGGCACTGCAGACATGGGGACCAGACATTCCGTGGGGGGGGGGGGGGGTCTTCCTAGGCACTGGGGAGTACTGAGCAGCATACCTGAACCCCCAGCCACTTGATTCCTAGTCTTGACAACCACAGGTGTCCCCAGACATGCCCTGGTGTCCTCTGGAGGCGAGATCACCCCGGATGAGAACCTTTGCTCTAAGCAGGCCCTTCATGACAGGGACTGCCAGGGACCCAGCAACAGGCAGCTCTCCCCCTCCCAAGCTGCAGATCCTGCCTCTGAGCTCTGAGTGGGTGAACTAGGACATATGAACCCCTTCCCTTCCCACACTGCCATCCCACCCGCACGTGGCAGGAGTGCCTCATCTCGCTGGAGGCTGGATATAGAAACAGCGCTGGCTTTTATGCACTCACTGCAGCTATTACCTCAGCCTTCACTCATCACCACAGTAACCATCTAAATATGTCACCCTGGCAAGCTCTGACTGCAGATGAAGGGGGAGGAGAGCCTGGGGACTAGGGAAGGCACCTGGGGGCCAGGGCAGTGACACGCTGCTCCAAAGCCGTAGGCTGATTGTGGGGTTGGCCAGGCCTGAGACAGGGAAAATGGGCACAGGGATCTTGACCCCAGGGGTTAAAGGTCCCTGGGAGCCGAGCAGGACACTGCTCTTGGTGCCTTAGAAGCTGGCCCGCCTCTCCTCTAGTAACACAGGGGTTGGGGGAGGTGGCTCCTCTGGTTTACATGGTCTGACCATTGGGGTTTGTTCTGGTGTTGTCTACGAGCAGGTATTGGCCTCGATTTTCCACCAAATAATTAACGCAGGATCTCTCCCACTTGGCACTGCTCACACTTGGGTAGGGTCATTGTCTTGGAGCCCGTTCTGAGCACTGTGGGGTATTGAGCAGCACCCCTAACCTCCGCCCACTCAGTGCCGGGGGCACCCCATGTGACAACTACAGATGTCCCCAGATACCGCCCAGGTCCCTGGGGACAGGATTGCCTCACCATGCTAAGCAGTATCCCCCACTACCTGAGACTGTAATGTATGGAGGGACAGGTAACTAATTGGGAAGAGGAGCAATTTTGGACAATAAAAAAAGAAAATATGAAGGAAAACAGATTTCTCTCTTCATTCCCAATTAAAACAGCTACACTGAATCCCACGGAGGGGCTGGGTGCGGACGTATATTCTGCACCCGAGAGGCAGCACGGTGGGGGTGGCGTACTGTCTGTCTCATCTTCACGACTCCTCCCTCGTCCATCCCTCAGTTTCCAAATCTGTAGCGTGGAGAGGGTGGCAGCGCCTCCCACACGGGTTTGTTTCCTGGACTTAAGGGAAAATCTACAAAATGCTTAAATCAGTGCCTGACATATTGCTAATGTCACATCATTGTTTTATTGTTAGAACTTTGTCATACATTATATGTTAACTTATATAGAACTCCTTTATTGTATTAGAACTTCCATGACCTGCTTTATTCACAAGATCGGGCCCAGCAATGTGTTCCAGTGAAGGGCCAGCCAGTAAATATTTTTGGCTTTTCAAGTTACAGTCCTGTCCCTACAATTCAACAGGGCTGTCGCAGACAAATGGGTGTGGCCATGTGCCAATAAAACTTCATTTACAAACTAGGTAGCCTGGATTCAGCTTCTAATGGGCTGACGTTTGCCGTCTATTAAAAAAATGGCAATATTTTAGCCACAAATGCTCATATCCAGGACCTGTGCAGACATACATTCCACTCTCTCATCCTGAAATTAGATCCCAGGTCATAGGGAAAGCACGACCTTGCCTTTGCCATCACTTGGCAAAATCTTAGGCCACCTGGCAACCCAAAACACTCACAACCACCAAGGGTAACATCTTTTAAGTTCAAAAGAGAGCTGTTTCTCCAAACAGTATGGTTCACAGGTCACAGGTCACAGTTCAATTCCTGGTTAGGGCACATGCCCATTTCAGGCTCAGTCCCCTGTAGGGGGTATGCAGGAGGCAGCCAACTAATTGATGTTTCTCATCATTGATGTTTCTATCTCTCTCCCTTCCTCTCTGAAATCGATAATATATATATATATATATATAAGTATATATAGTATAAAGAGAGCTGTTGCTTCCCCAACGCCTTGAAAAATCCGTCACCTGTCTTTGTTAGTAAATACCTCATCTCTATCAAACATCTAGAAAGCTCTAACTGCAAAGGATATCCAAAATATCTAAACTTGTCACCACTAAATCAACCAACAGCCAGGTGGGTGAGGATGGGGAGAAAAGGAAACCTCAGCCAAAACTGGTTTGGCTCAGCGGATAGAGCATCGGCCCATGGACTCAAGGGTCCAGGGTTCGATTCCCGTCAAGGGCATGTACCTTGGTTGCAGGCACATCCCCAATAGGGGGTGTGCAAGAGGCAGCTGATCGATAATTCTCTCTCATTGATGTTTCTATCTCTCATCTACCAAGTACATATTTATCCAAAGAAAAAACATTACTTATAATCCATCCATAGAGTAAGAACTGGTTTCTGCATATGGAACATTTGAGAAACCATCACAGCCCAGAGGGACCTGAGGAGACAAGAGAAATGTCACGTGGAGTCCTGGGTGAAGTCCTGGGGCAGAAAAGGGGCATTAGGGGAAAAGGATGGAAATCGGAATAAAGCATGGATGTTGGTTAATAAGGTCACACCAATATTGGTTTATTGGCTGTGACAAATGTACCAGAGTGATGTATGATGTTAGCAATAGTGGGGACTGGGTATGGAATGTATGGGAACTCTATTCTGTCTTCCCAATTTTTCTGTAACTCTAAAACAATTCTAAAATAAAAGTTTATTAAAAAAAAAAAAAAAAGGAAAAGAAGAGAGTGCCAATAGGCAATTAGTTTTGAAAGCTAGAGAATGCTTTAAAATATGATTGAGGGAACATGAAGTCCCTGTGACAGCATCTAATAATGACAGCATTATATAACCTAGAAAAGAAAGGCACTAATAACAGGATATGCTAATGAGCGGGGAAGTTTGCTCTTATGAAAGGGAGGAGGAGGGGGAGAACAGACAGGTGGCTGAGGGGTTCCCACCCCAGCCATGGTGGCTGAGACCCTGGCTGCTGGAGGAAGCCTGGGGACACCCAGACAGATCTGGACAATGGGGTACATCCACTCAGGAGGCCATGGCGCCAGGTGGCACTCAACCAATGCCTGCCATGTGTGCAGCCAGCACACAAGCGTGCAGGAGGGCAGCGGTTTTATGGATGGAGGGTTCTGGAAAATAAAGAGTGAAGCAGTGGTCCAAAGACAAGCAGACAACTAACATCTCCTGGTCTTTGCAAGATAACTTATTAGATGCCAGGGTCTCTTCCCTCAGTCATATAGACATTCAGGGCTGGACTGTTCTCTGGGGTGGGAGGATCCTGGTCCCCACTCACTCGGTGCCTGGGGCACCCCCAGTCATGACAACCACAGATGTTCCCAGACACTGCCCAGTGTCCCTTGGAAGGAGGATTGCCCCGGATGAGAACCACTGTCTTATAATATCTAACCATCTACACCGAACTCCATAAGGAGCATAATTACCCTCATTCTACGAATGGGGAAACTGAGGCTCAAAAAGGCAATAAAGCCTGAGATCTCCAAGGAAGCCTCAGAGAAGAAGGGGTAGTCATGAGTGTCACATACCACTCTGAGTAGGAGGCCTCAGCCTTGGGAAGGAGGAGGGCCGGGCTGATCTATAAGAGACAAGAGGCCAAATCCAGCCAACCACGTATGTTTGTACATAAAGTTTTATTGAAACACAGCCATGCCTGTTCACTTAAATACTGTCTATGGCACTTCCATGCTTACAAAGGCAGAATTGAGTAGCAGGGACAGGGAGTATCTGGCCCACAAAGCTGAAAATATTTACTCTCTGGCCCTGACAGAAATTTGTGGACTCCTAAAGAGCGATCAACATCACCGCCTCAGGCCCTGCAGGGTTTTCTTTGCAGACTCGGTCTGGGTGCTCATCAGATATTTTACTGAAGGAATGAAGACAGCACAGCAGCCTTCCGGGGAGCAAAACAAACCGCCTGTTCCCCCTGGTTCTGGTCAAGGAGGCCCACCTTGGGGTCCCCTAGTCAGCCAGGCTGCGTGGTCTGCCCTTCCCCACCCGCCAGGGGCCACCCCAGCCTTTCAGATGGGCTGACAGCACAGCATCCCATCTGCCTTGGAGGCCTAGTGCCAGAGCCGGTGCCATGGGGGCAGTGCTGTCAGTGAGGCCTACGCTCCCGGGGGATGGAGCAGGGGCTTCTGCGCGGAGCTCTGCTGCACTGGAACCACACTCACCCGACTCTGCAAGGTCAGCCCTGCAGCCTCTGGAGGCAAATGTGCTGAGCAGGTCGGGCACGGGTGCAATCGGCTCAACTTCCCAGAGCCAGTGACCTTGGCACAGCTTTGGGTCCTGATGTTGAAACCCACAGACTATCCTTCCCCCCTCTAATTAATTTTATTGGGGTGACATGGTTAAGATCATATAGGTTTCAAGCATACATTTCTATGACATATAATCCATATATAGTGTGCCCACCACCCAAAGTTAGATCGTCTCCCATCACCATATACTAGTATCTGCCCCCTTCACCCTTTACTACTCCAACCCCCTTCCCTCTGGTAACCACCATACTGTTGTCTGTGTTTGAGTTTCCATTTTATGGCCCACATATTAGTGAAATCATATGATTCTTAGCTTTTTCTGTCTTATTTCGCTTAGCATGATATTCTCAAGGTCCACCATGTTGCCACAAACGGCAGTATTTCATCTTCTCTTATGGCGGAGTAGTATTTCATTGTATCTATGTCCCACCTCTTTACCCAGCTCTCTACTGAAAGACACTTCGGTTGTCTCCACGTCTTGGCCACCATGAACAATGCTGCAATGAATATAGGGGTGCATATATCTTTGTAAATAGATGTTTTTGAGTTTTTCGGGAGAGGTACCCAGGGAAGGGATTGCTGGGTCATATGGTAACTCTATTCTTAATTTTTTTAAGGAAACTTCATATTGTTTTACACAGTGGCTGTACCAGTTTATGTTTCTATCAGCAGTGAATGAGGTATTATATATAATATATATATTGATTTCAGGAAGGAAGGAAAGGAGAGAGAGAAACATCAGTGATGAGAGAGAATAATTGATCGGCTGCCTCCTGCATGCCCCCACTGAGGACTGAGTCCACAACCTGGCCATGTGCCCTGACCGGTAACTGAACTGTGATTTCCTGGTTCAGAGACGATGCTCAACCACCGAGGCATGCCAGCCAGGTGAGGGTCCCAATTTCTTCACAGCCTCTCCAACACTTATCTGGTTGATAACAGCCATTCTAACAGGTGTGGGGTGATATCTCATTGTAGTTCTGATTTGCATTTCACTAATAGCTTCCCTAAAAGATGTGAAGTTAAATGTCTTTTCATATATGTTGGCCATCTGTATGTCTTCTGGGGAGAGGTGTCTGCTCAGGTCCTCTGCCCATTTTTTAATTTGATTGTTTGTTTGGTTTTGAGTTGTATGAATACTTTATTTTTTTTAACATTAACCCCTTGTCAGAACTATTATTCGCAAATATAATTTATTTGGTTGGGTGTCTTTTGTTTTGTTGACGGCTTCTTTTGCTGTGCAGAAGTGTTTTTAGTTTGATACAGTCCCGGTCATTTATTTTTGCCTTTACTTTCCTTGCCTTGGGGTTCAAATTCATAAAACGTTCACTAAGACAAGGTCCATCAGTTTAGTACCTATGTTTTCTTCTATGTAATTTATTGTTTCCGATATTACATATTTAGGTCTTTGATCATTTTGAATTAATTTTTGTACATGAGGGGAAACTGTAATCTAGTTTTATTCATTTGCGTGTGGCTTCCCAATTCTCCCAGCACCATTAATTAAAGAGACTTTCTTTTCTTTTTTAAATTTTCACAAATTTGCGTGTCATTCTTGTGCAGGAGCCATGCTAATCTCCTCTGTATTGTTCCAATTTTAGTTTATGTGCTGCCAAAGTGAGCACCTTTCTTTTCTTTATTGTGTGTTTTTGGTTCCTCTGTCAAAAGTTATTTGCCGCCAAAACCGGTTTGGCATCAGCCTGCGAACTGGAAGGTCCCAGGTTCGATTCTGGTCAAGGGCAGGTACCTTGGTTGCAGGCACATCCCCAGTAGGGGATGTGCAGGAGGTAGCTGACCGATGTTTCTCTCTCGTCAATGTTTCTAACTCTCTATTCCTCTCTCTTCCTCTCTGTGAAAAATCAATAATATATATATATATATATATATATATATATATATATATATACACATATATACACACACACACACACACACACACACACACACACATATATATATATATATATATATATATATATATTATTTGCCCATATATATGTGGTCTTATTTCTGTGCTCTCAATTCTGTTCCATTGGCATGTGAGTCTGTTTTTCTGCCAATACCATGCTGTTTTGATGATCGTGGCTCTATAGTATGACTTAAGGTCAAGTAGTGTGATACCTCTGGCCTCATTTCTCTTTTCATTACTTTAGCTATTCAGAGTCTTTTTTGGTTCCATACAATTCTGATTGTTTTTGTTCTTTTTTCATGACAGAATATTCTTTCCTCTGCAGATCACCTTAGTCCATGCTTTCTCCCCCAGGCACTGCTGACCTTGGGACCAGGTCATTCTCGGTGTGGGGCTGTCCTGCGCATTTAAGGGGTTGAGCAGCCTCTCAGCCCCTTCCCAGCATCCCTACATGCCTGTGGCTCTGAGCCTCGCATGGCCACCCATGTCCTTCACACTAACCATAAAATGCTCCCAGGTGACATGTGCTCACTGCATTCCAACATGGCTTTCTGATTTACAGCGTGGCGTGAGCTCTGCGCAGGAATTTCCCCCCTGGGGGCCGAGGCGGTGAGTGCTGAGCTCTGGTGCCCGTTCCGGGATCGCGAGTTGAGGTGGGCCCCAGGGCAGGCAGATGAGAGCAGTGTGGGGCAGCTCTGCCACCACGCACGAGGTGGCCGCGTGCCATCAGCAACTCCAATTGTCCTGAGAGTTTTTATTCTACAATCGCCTCATTTTTAAATGTTGGCAATAAAAAAGAGGACATTAGGGAAAAGCTAGTGAAATCTGAATAAAGTGTGGGCTTTTTTTTTTTAAGTTCATCACAATGCATTGATGTTGGCTCATTAATGTGATCCATGTACCACACCAATGTTAATAATGGGGAAACTGGGTATAAGGGAGCTTTGTACTTTCCTGTAAATCCAAAACTTCTCCAAGATAAATATATTTTAAAGAAAAGTTTGCAAATTATAAACTGTATTGCCATAACACACTGCAGGATGTTCATGATTTCCTTATAATTTGCTGTTAAAAAGTCTTAATTGGTCTTCCAAATTCAATGGCCTTGTTCTCAAAAGTGACCATCAGCCTTAACCAGTTTGGCACAGTGGATAGAGCACTGGCCTGTGAACTGAAGGGTCCCAGGTTCAATTCCGGCCAAGGGCATGTACCTGGGTTGTCTCCCATATGCACCCCAACCAGGAATCAAACCCAAAACAACCTTGAATGTCCTGAGTGGGATTCAAACCTGCCACGGTCCAGATGACACTCCAACCAGCTGAGCCACCCAGCCAGAGTTCCACGATTATCTTAATGTGAGAATGTAATTCCCGTCTTGCTAGAAGACTCTCTCCTTTGCTCCTGTGATGAAGTCAATTTCCATGCAGGGGAGGCCCACCTGCCACAAATCTGAGAGTGGCCTCCAGTCGATAGCCAATGAAACACTAAACCATGCCAGCAGCCATGTGAGCAAGCTTGGAAGTGGATCCCTCCCCTGTGAGATAAGACTGCAGCCTAAGATACCCCGAGCGAGTGGAAGACCCAGATTCCTGAGCCCTGCATGCTGTGTGAGGCAATAAACTGTGTCGTTTCAAGCAGCTGCTTTCTAGTGACTTGTTATGCAGCGTTAGCAGACAAATGAGGGCTATTTCAAAAATTCAAATCTACCCTCAAAAGATAAAAATCTGAAAGATGTTTGGAACATACAAACGTGTACATTTGAAATATACAAAAGCAGAGCAGCCCAGCTTGAAGGCCATCACAATGGTAACACTATGGGAAGTGCAAGGTCTCCCACGGTGACAGAAAGAGGAGAATCGCCTGCTTCAATGTGAGTCGGGGCGATGAAGAAAACAGCTATTTTTGTGAACACTCGTAACCCAAGAGTTTCGTACTCATTGGCATACACACTACCAGGCATACTGTCCGCATCACTGGGTCTGAAAGCTGTGCTGTTGTGTATCCCCCAAAGGAAACGCTGATTCAGAAAATAATGCTATACGTTATACATATATATATATATATATATATATTTTTTTTTCTCTCTCTCTCTCTCTCTCTCTCTCTCTCTCTCTCTCTCTCTCTCTCTCAAGCAGAACTGTTCTAACGCCTCTCCCTTGGTTGAGACGAGAATAGATAACAAACCAGATTTTTACACACTGGGGACTGGTGATATTTTAACACAGGGGAAGCGCTATGGGATTGCAAACTGCTTTATATTCCTCACACATACCCTCAGCTGCAGCAACCCCCCTCACAGCTGATCGTGTTCATAAATGCACCAAACAGACCACGTTCTAGGAGACAGACCCACAGTGGGCTCTCCGCCAGAGGGTCTAATTAAATCCCTAAACCATCACAGAAAGCAGGAGTCTGGCTTCTGTGAGACGGAGGCTTAGGAACCCTGTGGGAGGGAGAGTCCCATGGCCACGTTCAGTATTATTCACAAAAACCAGGAAATGACAGCCAGGTCACTCGGAGGTAAAGAAGCTGGGGACATTATTTACCAAACCAAGCTGGTTAGAGACCAGAACCACCAGCCGGCACGGACCCTCTCCAAGGACGGCTCTGAAGGGCAGCCATGACCTAAACTGTTACATGTGAGGGTCTAGACATGCAAAGAACTGCAGGGGAAACATTTCCCCAGGGTCCCACAGGGCATGAAGAAAAACTTACTTTCCTTGCACGGGGATTTTCAATGAGGGGAAGAGGGTCCATTTGCCCCCAGGGAACACTGGGCACATACGTGGTTGTCACGCCTGGAGGCACTCCTGATATTGAGTGGGTAGGGGCCAAGGATGCTGCTGGACACCCCACCGTGCCTGGGACAGGCCCCCGTGGAGGACAACCTGCCCTGATTCTCAGCAGGTGGTTCTCCTGGGGGGAGCCTGCCCAGACTGGCCCTCAGGTCTAGAGGGACTCATTCCTCTTTATTACAGACCCAAATCTGTGTCATTACCACAGAGGGAAAAGGCCGCTAATTACATTTCCACGTGTGCTACTGAGAATTTTTCTAGGGAAGAAGATTTGGGGACATCATCTGGAGACAAACGTTCCAGCGTTCTGAGATCAGTGTGCTGCATGAGTTTCACTCTGACTGTCACAGAGGAGCTGAAAATTATAAGTGGCGTTTTTTGTTTGTTTGTTTTTGCTTTGATCCCTTTGTATATACAATAGGGGGGTAGATTCTGCCTCCAGTGGATGTCCAAGGTTCTCATGGCTATGGGTACTCCTAGCATGCAGGTGTGGCGACCAAACACCCCCCAGTGCCTAGGGCAGCCCCACATAAAATGACGCAGCCTGAGTCCCCAGTGCCCAGGGAGAGACCCCAGTCTTATAGGAATGAGTCTGCAGGAGACAGGATGGCGTGGAAGGTCAGAAATGTGAGTGCTGGGAGTTGCACCTGGGATCACAAAGCTGATGAAAACCAGTGGAGCAGATAATTACACACACAGCACAAGCAATTGCCTCATATTGTCACTGCCATAACTCTGAGCCAAGTTTTATTATTCCCCCATCTTACAGGTGGGGACACAGATGGGGGAAGCTGGAAAGAGCACTGGTGTGGGGTTGGTTTTTTATTAAGACCTGGAGTCTCCACGTTCTCACTGCACGACCAGGTCAAGTTTTACAACAGCTCAGCTTTCCGGCTGCTTTATTAATTTTTAAAAATATATATTTTTATTGATTTCAGAGAAGAAGGGAGAGGGAGAGAAATAAAAACATCAAAGATGAGAGAGAATCATTGGCTGGCTGCCTCCTGCAGGCTCCCTACTGGGGACTGAGCATGTGCCCTTGAGCGGAGTCGAAAGCGGGACGCTTCATTCCACTGGCCAACGGTCTACCCACTGAGCCAAATGAGCGAGGCCCCACTGCTTTAAAAAAGGCATAGAGATAGCCACCTCAAATGTTTAAGACAGGGAAGCTTCCCTTCAGCACTGGACACTCGCGGCCGTATCACATTCTACAGTGGATCAGACCTGGTTTATCAACAACCGTGGTGGCTACAATGGCATCTAGCACATAGTGCGGGGGGCGGGGGGGGGGGGGGGGGGGGGGCGAGGGGGGGATGTTTTTCTGCCAAGGGCCATTTGGATATTTCTAACATTATTCGAGGGCCATACAAAATTAGCAATTTAAAAATTAGCCTGCTGTTAAAAAAAAAATAAAAATCTTTTATCCTTTGAGACAGCATGAAGGGATCTGGAGAGTATCATGCTAAGTGAAGCCAGTCAGAGAAAGACAAGTATCACATGATCACACTCATATGTGGAATCTAAGTAACAAAATAAACTGATGAACAGAGTGGACCCAGAGACATGGAAGCATGGAACAGAGTACGGGATCTCAGAGGGAAGTGGGGAAGGGCTGGTGGGTGGAGGTAATCAGCCAAAGACCTTGTATGCATGCGTGCATGGCCCACGGACACAGACAACAGGGCGCAGAAGGCCTGCGATGGCAGCGGGCTGGATGAGGTCAGTGGGGGAAAAGGTGATACATATACTTTCAACAATAAAGAATTATTAGCTTGCAGCCCTGGCTGGTTTGGCTCAGTAAATAGAACATCCACCTGCAGACTGAAGGGTCCCAGATTCAATTCCGGTTAAGGGCATATGTCCAGGTTGCAGGCTTGATCCCTATCCACAGCTGGAGGCATGCAGGAGCCAGCCAATCAATGATTCTCTCTCATCAGTGATGTTTCTCTCTCTCCCTCTCCCTTCATCTCTGAATTAATAAAAATATATATTTTTTAAAATAGCCTGCTGCCTGACCAGTGTGGCTCAGTGGTCACGGTTCCATTCCAGTCAGGGCACATGCTGGAATTGTAGATTCGATTCCCAGTGTGGGCTGGGCAGGAGGCAGCCAATCAATGATTCTCTCTTATGTTTGATGTTTCTAACTCTCTCTCCCTCTCCCTTCCTCTCTAAAACCAATAAAAACATATATTTTTAAACATTTTATTGATTTTTTACAGAGAGGAAGAGAGATGGACAGAGAGCTAGAAACATCGATGAGAGAGAGACATCGATCAGCTGCCTCCTGCACACCCACCACTGGGGTTGTGCCCGCAACCAATGCACATGCCCTTGACGGGAATCGAACCCAGGACTCTTCAGTCTGCAGATCGATGCTCCATCCATTGAGCCAAACTGGTTTCGGCAAAAAAACATATATATTTTTAAATGCAGCTGATGGGAGGGCCTCTGGGAGAAGCAGCAGGTGAGAATCCTGCATTGCGGGCTCAGCTGGGGACGTGGTGGACAGTGTGTGGTGGGAAACCCATCTGCTCTGTGTGGTCTAGCGCAGCCCACGAGTGGGAGGCACTGTGATGTCACGTTACTGATAAGAGACAAGATGGGAAGCTCAGAGGACACAGAACTTCATCTATAATGTAGTTTCCCAAATTAACCATATGAGTTTCCTACGGCTGCTATCACAGCTCACCACAAACTTAGGCTTCCGACAATATTCATTTATTTCTGACAGTTCTGGAGTCCAGGAGTCTGACCTGGCTTCTCTCAACTAAACCAGGTGTGGGCAGAGCTGGTCCTTCCGAAGGCTCCAGGGAGAACTATTTCTGGCCTTTTCCAGCTTCTAGAGGCGCCACACCCTGGCTCGTGGCCTCTTTCATCTCTGACTCTCACCTTCCTGCCCCCTCCTATAAGGACCCTGTGATGACCCTGGGCCCCCCGAGTAATCTGCAATCACCCCCATCTCAGGGTGCTTGATTTAACCCCCCATGCATGTTCCTCTGCCATGTCTCTGGGGCCATCGCCCTCTGCTACAGCTTGCTTCTCTCTGCCTTTTCGCTCGCCCCCACGTTTATCTGAATTAAAATGTCCATTTTTCTGCACATTGATCCATTCTGTGTGGTCTTCCCACTTCCCTTGATCAGAAGTCTCTTTATAAAAAAAAATTAAAATTAAAATTAAAAAAAAAAACACCAACTAAAACCTGAAACTCAGACAGAAGAAAACTGGGCTAGGTCCCCCAGTGACTGCAGCGCAGAGGTGGTGGGGGTCCAGCAGGCTCGGGGCTTCAGTCATTGAAAAACAGTGTTGATGACAGTAGGTGGAGGGTAGGGAAAGGTGGAGACATGGCGAGGCTGAGAGCAAGTGGAATTGTCAGAGCAGAGAGCATTCTAGGTGAGGGGGACAGAAATGAGGCCCCGGCAGGAGGGAGAAACATCCACTGTGCCCAGAGAAAGCTGCCGGGGGTGCAGTTTGGCAGGGACACAGCTGCTCGGAGGCTCTGAGTTAGAAATGAGGGTGGATGTGGGGAGCTGATGAATGGACTCAGCCAGAGGAACTCAATTCCTTCCACAGCCCCCAGGGCTGAGCTGCGAAAGCAGCAAATGGACAAAAATCCCAGCAGGCGCCGAAGCACAGTCTATGGGTTTAAAAAGATGATGGGTCCACAATGGTCATGCAAAACTGAAAACATCCACTACAGCCTGTGCACGCATTTTCACGGCAGCAAGACTCACAGGAGCCAAAAGGTGGCAACAGCCAGTGTCCATCAGTGAGTGGACAGAGACAATGTGATATAGACTGAGTGGCCAGATCATGATGATCTCTGAACGCATATTAATCTGACCACTTAGTGTATATCCTATATAATAGAAGGCTAATACGCAAATTGTCCCCTCGACCAGGAGTTCGACCAGCAGGCAGGCTGGTCAACCCTCCATGTCCCCTCCCTCTGGCCAGGCTGGCTGGTCCCCACCCATGCACAAATTCATGCACCAGGCCTTTAATATATATATACTGAGTAGTCAGATTATTATGCATTCAGGGATCATAATAATCTGGCCATTTGTGTAGTTATTCTGCTGTAAAATTATTATTCTGCTGTAAAACATGACCATGAGGGACCTTGGAAACACAATGCTCAGCCACAGAAGCCAGACACGAAGGACACGGTGTGTGACTCCGTTTCTGTGAAATGTCCAGGACAGGCAAGGCCACAGGGACCGGAGGTGAGTTTGTGGTTGCTGGGAAGTGAGGAGGGGAGTGGGAAGAGACTGCTGATGGAAACAGGTTATCTTTTCAGGGTGATGAAAACATCCAAAAATGGTGACAATGGTTGCACATAGCTGTAAATATACTAGAAACCAATGAATGGTTCACTTTAAATGGGTGAATTATATTATATGTGACTGATATTTCCATCAAGATGTTTGTTTGTTTAGTTGATTCTATTTGAGAGCTTTACTCTTTTTTTTTCTTCTTTATTTCAGAGAGAAAGGTAGAGGGAGAGAGAGATAGACACATCAATGACGACAGAGAACCACTGATTGGCTGCCTCCTGCACGCCCCCGATTAAGGGACAAGCCTGCAACCCAGGCATGTGCCCTTGACCTGGGACCCTTCAGTCCGAGGGCCAACGCTCTATCCACTGAGCGACACTGGCTAGGACTGCAACGGTGAATTTAATGGTACGTGTAATTTACCACAAAACAGAACAAAGTGGAGTGAGCAGTGGACACAAGGAAGTGAGGAGGGAGTTCCTGTTGCCCTGACACGGAGATTGGGGAGGGGGGACATGAGAAGTAAATGAGACAATGTTTGGCATGTGATCCACTGACTACCAGGACCCCAGCCCGGGGGAGTGGGCAACCTGGCAGGAGACAGTCCCATACACCCAGCACCTGGCAACATCCTTTCATTGTTTGCTGAGTAAAAGGAGGCCAGGGAGAAACGAGCCTCATGCAACAAAGGGTCCCATTCAGTGTACCAAAGCGGCTCAGGGGAACTCCTGCCCCAGCTCCAGGGAGATGACCCCTGGCTGTCAGTTTCACTTTTAAAGGACACACCAGCCCTGACTGGTTTGGCTCAGTGGACAGAGGGCCGGCCTGCGGAATGAGGGGTTCCAGGTTTGATTCCAGACAAGGGCATGTACCTTGGTTGCGGTCACAGCCCCAGTAGGGAGTGTGCAGGAGGCAGCTGATCGATGTTTCTAATTCTCTATCCTTCTCCCTTCCTCTCTGTAAAAAATCAATAAAATATATATATATATTTTTTTTTAAAAGGACACACCAAATACCTGCTCACAATACAGCCTGCTTCCCAGCAGCCCTCTGCTTTTGCCAGAGATCCAGAGGGAGGCGGCAGACCAGGAGACAGGGCAGCACCTGGCAGAGAACCATTGATTGGCTGGGGCAGGGGCACCCCTGCTGTCACGTGGTTTCCAAGCCTCGGGCCACCTGAGTCACAACCGTATCCCTGGCTATAAAGCTCTTCCTTTATTAACACGTGGCACCTAGACAACGCTGTGCTAAAACACTCAGGTCCAGCTTATTACGGTCACCAGAGGTGGGATCATCCGCCCTCCTACACACACACACACACACACACACACACACACACACTCACACACACACACACTTAAGTGGATTTGGCACAAGGAGGACCATGTGTCTCCAATTAGATGAAGCTGTTTCTCCCGACCCTGCAGTGTCTGTGGCCACATGTATAAAATGATGAGTTTCCAACTCCCCAAGCACTGCCTGGGCCAGGAGGTGCAGGCCATCCTGAGGGTGATGTCATCGGGATGTCGGGACCCCTCATAGGCTGTGATGAGAAGAGCACCTCACCTCTGTGTTTCCCAAAACCTATGTCTAGGGTCTTATCATAAGAAAACGCCGAACAAACCCAGATCCAGGGACAGCCTGCAGAACTCCTGACCTGTCCTCATGATTGTCCAGGCACGAAGGAATGTCGGAGAGCACCACAGCCCAGGGGGACTATGGAACCATGATGACTAATGTCACATGGGGAGGGGGTGGGGGGCTGGATGAGTCCTGGGCCAGCAAGGGGACCTCAGGGGAAAATCTGAATCAAGTACAGACTTTAGTTGATAGTAATAGGCCCATGTTAATATGTTAGCGTGGCAAAGGCGCCTCAGGAAGGACCGTAAGATGCTGATATGGGGAGACCATGGGAACTCTGTGCTGCCTCTGCAGCTCCTCTGTACATATCACGTTAGCCCAAAAGCAAAAGGCTAATTAATAAAATAAAAGACAGGTCTAGGAACTCAGTCCACTGCCTTCCTCAGAGACGCTCATGTGGGGTGCCATGCGGCATCACACAGGGGAGAGACGGGTGCAGATGCAACCTTATCGGGGGGGGGGTGGGGGCACTGCCCCCAGTGGAAACAAGAGGCAGGACCAAGACTGGAATCGGAGGTTTCAGAACCTGGGTCCTGGCCCTTCTGCGCTCCAAATCCACATACACAGCTCTGAAGCTATGGACACCATGGACACACTTTGGTTTTCTTTTCATATCCCTGAGCAACTCCTGGAACCCTTCAATGACAGAGAGAAAGAGAGGGTGGGAGGTAGGCAGGGAGATGGATATAAAGAGGAATGGGGAGAGAGAAAGAGACTGACAGAGGAGGAAGAGAACAAGGGGGGAAGAGGGAGGGGAAGAAAGGAGCCAAACTATTTTTAAACAATAAAAAAAATGCCCAGCCCACCCACAAACCCCAACCAACCTCATTTCCTCCCATCACCTCCGGCTGTCTATCGACCTTCCAAAGTTCAAGTCAAGAGCAACTCTACAAGTGCTGGCGAGGTTGCGGAGAAAAAGGAACCCTCGTGCACTGCTGGTGGGAATGCAGACTGGTGCAACCACTGTGGAGAACAGTGTGGAGTTTCCTCAAAAAACTGAAAATGGAACTCCCATTTGACCCAGTAATCCCACTTCTAGGAATATATCCCAAGAAACTAGAAACACCAATCAGAAAGGATATATGCACCCCTATGTTCATAGCAGCACAATCTACAATAGCCAGAATTTGGAAACAGCCTAAGTGTCCTTCAGCAGATGATTGGATCCAAAAACTATGGTACATCTACACAATGGAATACTATGCTGCCATAAAAAAGAAGGAATTCTCATCATTTGCAGCAACCTGGATGGAATTGGAGAACATCATGCTGAGTGAAATAAGCCAATCAATGAAAGAGAAACACCACATGACCTCACTCATTTGTGGATAATAAAGAGCATTATAAACTGATGAACCAAAAGATAGATATAGAGACAGTATATCAACAAGTAGACTGTCAAATTACAGTGGGGAGGGGAGGAAGATCTGGGGGAGATAATAGATCAACCGAAGGACTTTTATATTGTACATGCATATAAGTACAACCAATGGACACAAAACTCTGGGGAGGGAGGGGATGTGTGGGAGGGAAGGAGGGGGGCAAAAAAAAAATCAATAAAATATATTTAAAAATAAATAAATAAATAAATAAATAAATAAATAAAAGAGCAACTCTACATTTCATTAAGTAACCATTTGGGGCGGGGGGGGGGGGGGGGAATCTTCCATTTCTTGCCCTGTGCAAATATTTAAAACGCAGCCCACAGGAAGGACTAGTGAGCTGTCAGTTCTCACTAAAGAAGAAGGCGTGTCGCCAGACCAGTAGGCTCAGTGGTTGAGCGTCAGCCCTTGGACCAAGAGGTCACTTGTTCAATCCCCGGTCAGGGCACAGGCCTGGGCTGCAGGCTCAGTACCCAGTAGAGGTCGTGCAAGAGGCAACTGATCAATGTCAACGTTTCTATTTCTCTCTCTACCATTTTTATTGTTTAAAAATAGTTTGACTCCTCTCTTTTCCCTCTCTCTCTCACTGTCTCTCTCCCTCCCTCCTTTATCTATCTGTTTCTCTCCCTCATCTCTCTCTTCAGAGACAGAGAGAGAGAGAGAGAGAGAGAGAGAGAGGCAATTCGAAGCTCAGCTGGTGTTGAACAAGACCCTCCTGGGCTCCAGGCCAAAGGAAAAGCTTGTCTTCACTATGACAGTTTTCACGGGTTTTCACACCTCGCTCAGGGATGGATGGTCTACCTGGCACACGGTGCCTTGAACACAGTTGAAAAAACACCTCTTACTGGACATCAAGGTTGTCTGTCTACACATGCCTTTGGGTGGCTGGGGCTTTACTGAGCTACTAGTTTGTTTTTTCGGTTTATGGTATAAAAGCTATGAGCACAAGACATTTACTGGCATACAGTTTTACATTTGTATGTCTTTAAGTAACGTAATAGGCATAAGTGACATTTTAAAAAGTGATCTATTTTTTAACTGAAATGCCACAGTTCATCAAATATCAGAACTCATTTTTTTTAATCATCACCGGAGGGCAAGCTTTCATTGATTTGAGAGCGAGAGGAAGGAAGAGGGAGAGAGAGACATTTCTGTGAGAACGAACACTGGAACCGCTGGGCCTCTGCTGGACCAGAGGCATCGACAGGCATTTTCTCAAAAGAATCAGAGAACCAACATTTTCAGCTTTGAGAACCACGTGGTCTCGTATGTGGTAGCATGAAGGCCACCACAGGCAACACGTGAACAAATGCACCTGGCCTTGTGCCAATAAAACTTCATTTCTGGAAACGGAAAGAACTCTCTACAATCTCCGTGTCACAATTCGTGTGATTCTTTTTTTTTTTTTTAACCATTTAAAAATGTAAAACCACCTCAGTCCAGGGACCATGTAAAAGTAAACGATGAGCCTGGGCCGGTGTGGGTCAGTTGGCTGCATGTCGTCCAGAACACCAGGTAGCCGCTGTTTCGACTCCTGGCCAGGGCGCATGCAGGAGGAGGCTGATCGATGTTGTCCTCTCATATCAGTGTTGCTATCTCTCTCTCCCTCTCCTTTCCCCTCTCTCTAAAAAAATCAACAAACTATTAAAAAAATAACATAAAAATGTTTTTAAATGATGAGTTGAATTTGCCACATGGGCCATGCCGCCCCTGGACTAGAAAACCTTGGGGACCCTTCTGGAACTGACTTTCTACGATGCTCTGATTCTCAATCTACACTTTAACCAGCAGATACTTCCGTAGCTCTGTATAACCCCGGAGGTGTCCAAATGCTAAACTGTATCACTCACTATGCCTCCAGAGGTCTTATTTTTCTCCTCAAATTTCCCCTGTTTGCTACCTACACTCACCATGTCCAGCATGGCCGCCACATGTGGAATTGAGCATGTGGAGTGCGTCCCGTTCTGAGAAGTAAACATCTGTGAGTTGCCAAATACACACCAGCTTCCGAAGACTTCACAGGGAAGGTCACTTACCCCTTGTTTACGTTGAAGACATGTTGCAATGATAATATTCTGGATATACTGGGTTATGTATGTCAAATGTATCATTAAAATCACTCTCGCCTGCTTTGTTTTTCCCGAATGAGGCTAGTCGAACATTTAAAATGATGTTTGAGGCTTGAATCCTGTTTCTATTGGAAAGCACTCTTTTATAGAGAGGAGAAGAGGGAAGAATAATTCATATAAAACTCAATGGCATGCAGAGTTACAACTTCCCAACAGGCACTTGAGGTGCCTCTGCTGTTCTCACTGCTTTGTCCATAAAAACAAAATAAGGGGGAGGAAGGGATGAGCAGGTGGAGCACAGATGACGTGTAGGGAGACGAAACTATTCTGTGTGACACTATAATGATGGATATGCGTCATTATACATTTGTCAAAACCCATAGAATGTACAGCACAGAGAGTGGGTCCTGCCACCAACGATGATGCTGAGTAATGATGTGTTAATGCAGGTTCATCAACTGTAACAAAAGTGCACTCTGGTGGGGATCGCTGATACAGGGGGAGGGTGTACAAGTGTGAGGGCAGGGGATAAAGAGGAAATCTCTGTACCACCGTTCAATTTTGCTGTGAACCTAAAACTGCTCTAAAAATAAAGTCTATTTTTAAAACCAAACATTTTTATTTTAATGCAATCATAAATTCTCATTAGAAAGAGTTCACCCAATAGTTCACAATCTGGGTGATTCTGTCTCTAGGGGACACTTAGTGATGTCTGGGGACATCTCTGGTTTTCACAACTTGGGGTGTTCCTGGTATCAAGAGGGTGGGGGCCAGGGATGCCGCTCAGTATCCCACAGTATTCAGAGGGCCCCCCCAAGATATTACCTGCCGATTCTCAGTGCCATGGGGGGAGAGGGGAGACCTGATTTAGTCAAACCCCCACTATATATATACAAGCCTAAGAGACCTTGATGGCCAGTGGACCGCTTAACTGGTCGTCTGGTTACCACCACACTGACCACCAGGGGACAGATACTCAATACAGGAGCTGCCCCCTGGTGGTCAGTGCACTCCCACAGCCAACCTCTCGCGGATGGCCAACCTCTCACCGTCCCTTTCTCTCTCCTGACCCCCCACTTTCTGGGAGATGGTGAGAATTTTTATTTTTTCTGGTGTGGAGAAAGGGGGGATGGAGGAAAAGGAAGAACATTTGGCAACTAGGACCACATGCCACCAGAAAATCTGAATTTCACCCTGCAGGCAACTGCTTTCTGGGCAGTGCATTGTGCCCCAACTCCCTCGCCCCCCCCCCCCAAAAAAAAAGATATGCCTGTATCCTAACCCTGGTACCTGGAATGGGATCTTCTTTGGAAATGAGGTCTTTGCAGATGTAGTCAAGTTAGGGTGAGGTCATACTGAAGTGCTATCCTTAGAGAAGAGGAAGAAGATTTGGACACACTGTTCAACTTGGCCTCAGCTTTTGAGAAGAATTCTGCTAAGGTGGTTGATCATTCCATCCTCCATCTTTCATATCTGAGCACTCTCATATCTAATCGGGGTCCTCACCCCCTCAACTCCCCCAGACGATGTTGGATCACTCTGCCTGCAGCAGGAATCCTGTTAGCTGGTGCAGCCAGAATCCCCCTGGTGTTTCTCCTTAGTGATTTCCCACCCTCTGATCCCACCTGCTGCTCGGCTATAAGTCCCCACTGGTCCACGCTGTACCCAAAGTTGAGCCCAGATCTACACTAAGCTTTCTTTTCCCCGCTGCAGGAACTCCTGACTAAATCTGTTTCCACCATGCTGACAGCTGTCTACCTCTGGGTCTCTCTGACAGGCACAGGGAGAGGTGGTGTGATGGCAGAGGCGAGACTGGAGAGATGCGGCTCCAAGCCCAGGAGTGCCGGAAACGGCCGGAGTCTGAAAGAGGCAGGCAGGACCCTCCCCTGGGGCCTCCAGAGGGAGCTTGGCCCTGTGACACCTTGACTCGGACTTCTGGGCCCCAGAACTGGGAGAGAATAGACTTCGGTTGCTTCAGTCTGTGGTGCTTTGCTGCAGGGCCCCAGGAAGTCACTCGGGCACAGAGACGGCGGTGGCACCGGGCCTTCTCTGACTCGCAGTCACAGCCTGGCTCTCCAGCACAATGTCTGCACGGACGTGGCTGGGTCCACCTCCCATCTCTGGTTCCTCCTGACTTCGTGTGTCCACCAAATTGGGCAGTTTCTTAAGGGGACAGGGCCGGGGTCACGACTTTGACTATGAAGGACAAGACATCTGACCAACAGTAAGTGTCAGGAGGCAGAGCTGGTTCCCCTGGCCTCTGGCCCAGGTCCCTGCTCGTGTTAGCACAGAAATAGCAGGAAACCACACATGTGCACACACGCAAGCACGCAGGGACAGCAGCACCCTCTCAACGAACTAACTAACCGACTCCAAAGACGAACTGTCTTTATTTTATCAGCTCCACAGAGTTAACTTTCAGAAATTCCAAAAAAGGCAGCAATTTCTGCAAATCAGTTCACCTTGCTCAGCACCACATCCTGGCATCAAGTGGGAGGGGACCTGGGATGCTGCCCAGCACCCCACAGTTCCCTGGATTGCCTCCCACAGAGAATGACCAAGCCCCAAGGTCAACAACATCCAGGGGCAGACCCTGCAAGAGATGACAGGGAAAGACTCAGCCCCCCCTCCTTGGTGCTCACACAGGCCTGGACCCCCCACTACTTTGTCAGTGCAAAGCTTCTCTCTGGTCTCTTTACCGAATGTCCGTCCTGTGCACAGGTGGTACCCCACCTCTTTGCCCCCTGAAAGACGTACTGTCGCCAAGGGCACCTAAAATACGGATGGAATATATAGGCTTGGGGTCCCATCCTTATCACCCTTAAGGACCCCAACTCAAGAAGGCCGGGCCAGGAACAGAATCCATACCTCCCCTTGTGTGCGCACAAGCGTTGTATTCACAGGGTGCTCCTGGCACCTGGCACACGTTCTGATGCTTAAAATAGGCACACAACCAGCCTTTGTTGGGGAGAGGAAGGAAGGAAGGTTTCAGACAAAGGAGACAACAACCCAGCCAACCAGAACCCTGGGCATGTGGTATGGGGGGGGGGGGGGGGGGTCAGGAACGGTTCTCGGAATCAAAGTAAAGGTCTTCAGGAAAGATACGGGGGCGAAGCCCGCGGTGCCAGGAAGGCTGTGTCTGTGTGACGGATTTTTCTTTTTACTGTCTCTCCCCCGATTAAAAAAACAAAAAAAAAACAACTAGTTAAGAACTATAAAACGTGAGGCAATGGCAAGAGTAAAATACACAAAAAGTTATTAGTTAGAAGATTAGCATCAATCCACAACCAGAGAAAACGATGCAATGGGACGTTTGTGACATGAGAAAACCAAGGGAGAGCTCGGTCCCACCACCACAAACCATGCAGCTGAGTCCCCTTGGTTTGGGGAATCACAGGGGTCAGCGCTCCGGGAGTGCAATGGACAAGCCTCTCCCCGGGGACCATGGTATCCCCCTTGTCAGGTGAGCATGGGAGGGGTTTCATTTTGCAGAGGGGGTGACAAGTCGATCAAAGTGGCGGGGAAATGACACACCAATCTGTGTCAGAGAGCAGGTCCTGGGCCTGTGGGGTTGGCCCGGCAGAAGGGAGCATGGCTGACCCAGCAGCCGGGATGCTCTGCGTAAGAGAGTGAAGTACTTACTTAGCTCAGGGACAGAAACGCAGAAGAGAGGGAGGAGAAATCCAGAGGGCTGCCACCAGACAACACCCCCACGCTTCGGTTCAGTGGGCTGTTGCCTGCCGGGGGGGGGGGGGGGGGGGGGGGGGGCGGGGGGGGGGGAGCCATTTCCATAGCAGCAGCATTCTCCAATGCTAAAGGTGGGAGCGGAGCAGCCCAGATGTCCATCAGGGATGAATGGATAAACACAATGTGTCCTTCCGCACGGAAAGGAGGGCAGCACTGGCACTCGCTACAATGTAGATGAACCAGGAACACATGATGCTCAGTGAGAAGTCAGGTACAAAAGGCCATACAGTGTGTGGTTCCACTCATTTAAAATGTCCAGAACAGGCAAATCCAGAGACAGAAAGTGAGTTAGTGGTTGTCAGGGGCTGAGGAGAAGATGGTGGGGAGGGAGGGGAAGGAAGAGGATGATTGCTGATGGGGACAGGGGACCTCATTGGGGGGATGGAATGTTATAAAATGAACTTCAGGGAGCCCTGGCCAGTGCGGCTCAGCTCACTGAGCATCATCCCATTCACCAAAGGTGGCCAGTTAGATTCCCAATGGGGCATCCAGGTTGCTGGCTCATCCCCAGTAGGGGGCATGCAGGAGGCAGCCAATAGATGTTTCCTTCTCTCTCTCTCTCTCTCTCTCTCTCTCTCTCTCTCTCTCTCTCCCTCCCTCCCTCCCTCCCTCCCTCCCTCCCTCCCTCCTCCCCCATTTCCTCTCTCTCTAAAACTCAATAAAAACACTTTTTTAAAAAAATAACAAAGGTACCATTTAAAAATAAAAATAAAATAAAATGGGTTTAGGAGGATGGTTGCATAACTTGATAACCTTACCAAAAAAATTAAACTATGTGCTTAAAATGACTGAGTTCTATGGTATGGAAATTGTACCTCAATTTCTTAAAAAGTAAAAAACAATGACTTTCCCCTCTGTAAGGTATTCAAGGAGAACCAGGAGCCACTTCTGGAAGAGACTCAGCGCTGCGCAAAGCCTCCTGCCCCCCCGCCGGCAGGACAACTGAGGGATTAGCTCGTCGACACTCCGCAGAGTGGTCAAGGAGGAGAAAGATGAGGAGACTGCCTGGGTCGTGTCACTCATCTTTGAGCTCCCATCAGGTCCCCACGTCTCCTGGGCGACAGAACACTTTCCTCTGGACCCTGAGGAGAGGGAGGCCACGCCAAAGGGCAGCACAAGGGAGAAGGGATGAAAACCGAGGTCCAGAACGATCCGATCAAACAGTGGGACCAGAGGAAAGCTCCCCAACATCACAGGGACCTGGGACTGCAGGAGCCATCCCTTTAGAGGACCCCAGGGACCCAGGCCAAGCCCTTAAAGGACCCAACCAAGGAGTGAGTGGGAGACAAAGCTTCAACAGCTACTGTGGTCAGTTCAGACACAAAGGAAGGGGAAGAATAAGTGTATCAATATCCAGCAATCACACAACAGTCCTGGGCACCTGCCTCCCTAAAAAAGCTCCCGAAAATTCCACCGACCCTTTTGTAAGAAATTATGTTAGAAATGACAACGGAGTTTCAAGAACATGAATGAGCTGGTAAATACGGTTTCAAAGACGATCGCTTGCTTACAGGTGCAAATGAGGAAACCTGTGATGACAGCTTGAACGGAAGAAGCTTTTTACACTACTACATGGCGGACCAGAACGGAAATGCCTCCGTTCAGTAAACAAGGAGCTGAGCTGTCTGTGTGTCAGGATGCTTCCCATTCAGTTGTCTTTCCCTCCAAACCACAGGGCCCAGGATTTACAATGGCATCGGTCACAGGATCTTTGCTGCTGAAGGCCCAGAATTTCCTGAGGAACTCAAGCTTCATGCTCTAGGAAGCAGACTGCACAGTCTGGCATCTTCCAATGACTGGAGTAGATGACTTAATTCCAGATTCAAAATCAGCCTCAGTGGTCAAAGGCCGCACCAAAGACCCGCCTAGAAAGAGGTCAGTGTTTCCAAAATTCTCTAAAAGCCGTGTGATTTCCCCCCGCCCCCTCTTAAAATGAGAACAGTGAATGATTTAGCAATAACCCCCAAATCTGGGCTGACCTTGCTAAGAATGTGGTTTTTAAAGGAGAAAACAACTTAGTTTTCTTTACAACTGGGGGGTCTCCCCTGGGGCAATGTCACTCCCAGGGACACGGAGTGCCATCTGGGGACATCCGTGGTTGTCATGACTAAGGGTGCTCCTGGCATCGTGTGGGTGGGGGCCAGGGATGCTGCTCAGCACCCCACAGCACCCAGGACCGCCCGAAAGGCAGCTGAGCCTGTGGAAGGACCCAGGTCTATGAGGGCAGATAATCGTGGCCCAACAGTTCCCTCCGGGACACACATCTGAGTGGGTCCTGAGGGCGACACCTACGTCAGGATGTCTCATCAGCCTTCTCTTAGGTAGACATGCTCGTTCCTTAACAAACCTCCAGAATCCCCTGGCCTCAGAGTCAAACAGATTCTTCTTTCCCTGGCGTTTCCCCCCTCGCTTTTAACAATGGGGACTTTTCTTCTTTTCCTTTTAGCAGACTTTTGTGTGAAAGCACAAGGAGTGATTCTTCTGTGCGCCCCACAAGGCTGAAGGACTGGAGTCAAGCTCTGATTCCTTCCCTCTTCCCTCCCTGACAACCCAGTTATTCTATCCACCCACCTTTCTCCCCTCCCCCCCAAACACCTTAATTTAGAACGTTATCATCGATGCTGCATGTAGCCTCGCCATGCGCCAGGAGTGTGCTAGGTGCTTGCATTCTCCCCTCTGACTTTGACTTCCCCCGCGGTCCTAGGAGGTGCCTGCTGCTGAGGTGCCACTCCTACCTCATGGAGTAAACGAGAACTCCCAGAGGCCAGCTGGCCAAGCCAGAGGCTGACGCACTGTTAACCTTAGGGGAGACCTCGGCATCTGAGAACAGCGCTTGTGAACTCCTTTGCCACGCTGACACCTAGCAGGAGTGGGGGCCCTCTTCCCCATTGCTCATCAAGCCTGTCTTCTCCCACCCACCTTCCGCCCCCTAGCAACCCCCGTTACCCAGGAATAATGAAGTGCCAACGTGCTGCCCACGCCCCTCAGTATCATTGTCCCCAAAGCTCCCACTTTGGTTCTTTGCTCCCGAGCCCCAAAATCCCTGAAGAATCCAGTCACCCACACCAGCTTTTTCTGCTTCCCAAGATGCTCTCCTATGCACCCTACATCCCAGACACACACCTCGCAGCACCTAACCCTCCCTTCTACACCAAATGATTAGCTTCCCCCTCCCCCCAAAAAAGAGGGGACCAATCCCTTCCACAGTCTGTATAACTGAGTTCCAACGAAGACCCCACCCAATGTCCTCCCGGCTAGTCAGCTACCCACAAAACACCTGCCATCCATCCCTCTATCCCACCATCACTGGGGCCCCACCTCCTTTCTCAACTCCCCATGCACTCCTAACGCCACATCCCTCTGACCCCTTCGAACCCTCTGACCCCTTCGAACCGGGGCTGACTCCACCTCCATCCCTCAGCCTTCTCTCCTTCTGCCCTCTGGCCCTTCCTGCTCACCCAAATCCCACATTCCTCCATCGTCACCCCTCCCGGACACCTCGACCCCCCAATTCCATCCTCAGCGCACTCCTCCTCGCCTAACCTCCACTCCAACTCCACTCCCGGCCCCTCCTCACATAACCTTCACCCTCAACTCGAACCCCGTCCTCTCCCCAGCTAGCCTCGACCCCCAGCCTCACCACCAATGCCCTCCCCAGCTGACCTCGACCCCCAGCCTCATCCCCAATGCCCTCCCCAGCTAACCCTAACCCCCAGCCTCCCCCCCATGCCCTCCCCAGCTAACCCTAACCCCCAGCCTCAACTCCAATGCCCTCCCCAGCTAACCCTAACCCCCAGCCTCCCCCCCATGCCCTCCCCAGCTAACCCTAACCCCCAGCCTCCCCCCCATGCCCTCCCCAGCTAACCCTAACCCCCAGCCTCCACCCAATGCCCTCCCCAGCTAACCCTAACCCCCAGCCTCCCCCCCATGCCCTCCCCAGCTAACCCTAACCCCCAGCCTCACCTCCAATGCCCTCCCCAGCTAACCCTAACCCCCAGCCTCCCCCCCATGCCCTCCCCAGCTAACCCTAACCCCCAGCCTCTCCCCAATGCCCTCCCCAGCTAACCCTAACTCCCAGCCTCCCCCCCATGCCCTCCCCAGCTAACCCTAACTCCCAGCCTCCCCCCAATGCCCTCCCCAGCTAACTTTGACCCCCAGCTTCCCCCCCAATGCCCTTCCCAGCTAACCCTAACCCCAGCCTCACCCCCAATGCCCTCCCCAGTTAACCCTAACCCCCAGCCTCACTCCCAATGCCCTCCCCAGCTAACCCTAACCCCAGCCTCACTCCCAATGCCCTCCCCAGCTAATCTCGACCCGAAACCTCACCCCCATGCCCTCCCCAGCTAACCCGGACCTCAACTTCAGTCACCTCCTCAGCTGACCTCGACACCCCCAGGCCCAGCCCACATCCCCAACTCCAGTCCCGCAGCGCCCTCCTCAGCAGACAGCGACCCCCAAGCCCGCAGCCCACGGGAGCCCTCTCTGCGCCCCCACCCCCGCCCCACATACACACACACCCCGGGCTGCCAAGCCTCCCCGCCCTGGCCGCCTCCCAGCGGCGGAGAGGAGGGCGGCGGACCTCATCCGGGACCACGACCGCACACGTCCTTACCTGCGCTCCGGCCGCCGCGGCCGCCTTAGCCCCACTGCGCAGCCGAACCTGCCGCCAGGAGCGCCAGCGCTCGTTCCCCTCTGGGGGCGGGGCCGGCGCTCTGGGGGCGGGGCCGGAGAGCGGGGGGCGGGGCCGGCGGCCCTCGCAGCCAATCGTGGGCCCCGGCGGCGGGAGGCCGGCCCAGGGCGGGGCGCGGGGCGAGCAGCGGAGTAGGCTGCGCGCAGGGAGGGGGCGGGGCTCCGGGCGTGAGCCGGGCCTGGAGTCGGAGCGCTGAGTGGCACCGTGGCCGGCCACCCGAGAGCGGGCACCGCGCGGGAGGGGCGGGGCTATGCTAATAAGCAAATAAAACACCGTGTGGGACTCGGGCCGGGCTGCACGCGGGTTTCCAGAGGCAACTTACTTGGTGACGCCAAGGAGGGGGTGGCTTTTCGCGAGTTCGAATCCCGAGTGGGGGCTCGAGGTCGAATTCCAAATCCTAGATGTTGGGGCTCGCTTGCGGAGCGGGAAGAACGTCCCCTCGTGATCAGTTGCGTGGCCTACCGGACACTAAAAATAAATGCTCCCTTTTGTTGTACCCTCTGCATAAGGCTAGAGGAGAAATGATTTAAAAATCCCCATTTTACAGAGGTGGAAATTGAGTCTCAGGTTTAACCTAAGTTCATTCGCCCAAGCCTGTCTCATAATTTCCAGGATTTCTCAATTTCCTATGGCTTCCTTCCTTATAGAATGATCCAGAATCCTGGGGGACCTGGACCCCTGGGGTGTGCATTTTTAACATACTCCCCTGGTGATGTTGGAAAACATTTAGGATGTCTCCAAAAGCATCCAGAGTTCGTGGAGGGAAGAGTTTTTTACACAGGAGGAGGCAGCCACCATATTCTGGTCTTGAGGAACTTGGTGTAACACTGCGGTTCTGTGATCTGAGAGCTGCCGGCCTCCCAGCTGGGAGCCCCAGGGCTCCTATCATCCCTGTAGGAACCTCCCCTGCAGCGCACAGAGAGAACTAAGTACCTGTGGGGCCATCTCACTCCCCCGCCTGCTTATCCTCAGAGGAATTACTAGCTGAACTAAAGTCGCAAACTAATGGCTCCCCAGGCTTACTGTCTGAACAGGGTCTCAAGCTCACATGGTCCCTGGGTGAGATGTAGTCCAAACAGCCTTTAAAAATTCTAAATCCGCCGAAACCGGTTTGGCTCAATGGATAGAGCGTCGGCTTGGGGACTAAAGGGTCCCGGGTTCGATTCCGGTCAAGGGCATGTACCTTGGTTGCAGGCATATCCCCAGTAGGGGGTGTGCAAGAGGCAGCTGATCAATGACTCTCTCTCTCATCTATGTTTCTAACTCTCTATCTCTCTCCCTTCCTCTCTGTACAAAATCAATAAAATATATTTTTTTAAAAAAATTCTAAATTCGCTGAAACCGGTTTGGCTCAGTGGATAGAGCGTCGGCCTGAAAGGTCCCAGGTTTGATTCTAGTCAAGGGCATGTACCTTGGTTGTAGGCTGATCATTGATGTTTCTAACTCTCTCTTCCTCTCTGTAAAAAAACAATAAAAAATATATTTTAAAAAAAAAAAAAACCTCTAAATTCATTGCCACTTAAAAATCAGACGATTTCTTTTGATGTTGTAAATACACTTTTTAAAAGATGAATTGTTTAAATGCTATGGCACCTGACTTGTAAAAAGAAAGAAAGAAAGAAAGAAAGAAAGAAAGAAAGAAAGAAGGAAAGAAAGAAAGACTACAAAAAAAATCATTAAATTGTGTCCCTGTTACCAAAAAAAAAAACAAATCAGGCAATTCACAAAAAGAAATCCAGATTTCCAGGTGCTTTTGAAAAATCACAAGGTCTGGTGATCCCTGCAGCAGCTATCGATAGGTGCACAGCTTCAGGCAGGGCCAGGACTGGGGTGAGACAAGTGAAGCATTTTCTCAAATTCCTTGCCATCAAAGGATATATTTTTATACATTAATGATATTTTTTTAAATTTCAAATTACCGTATTTTTCGGACCATAAGACGCACTTTTTTCCCCCCAGAAGTGGGGGGGAAAAGTCCCTGTGTCTTATGGTCCAAATATAGCCTACACATATACTTTAAAAAAAAAGTTTTTTTACTTGCCCGGCTCTGTGTGGTCTCTGTGTGCTTGCCTGGCTCTAAAATGGTTATAAATGCTGCTGTTTACTTTACAGGGTTGATTACATGTGTTTATGACTGTGATGTTGGGTTTTAATGCACATAAAATATTTTAGGACACTATTTGTTTCAGAATCTTTTTTTCTTCATTTCCCTTCTCTAAAAACTGGTGCGTCTTATGGTCCGGGGCGTCTTAAGGTCCGAAAAATACGGTAAGTACCAAAATAATCCTGGATGAACAAAAATACTGTACCAAATTTTTCAAGAAAGATAAAATACGCTTCTGCACTTGTGCAAACCATCGTCCTTGCCTTTCCTTAGCCCGGGCGCTGTCAGGTCCTATCCTCACCTAAAAGATGAATGCTTTGTTTACCACAGCTTCCTTTGCATTAAATAGTGCATTAAGGCTGGCCGGGGTGGGCTCAGTGGTTGAGGATTGACCCATGAATCAAGTGGTCACCGGTTCGGGGAACATGCCTGGTTGTGGGCTCAATCTCCAGAGAGGGGGCGTGCAGGAGGCAGTCAATCAATGACTCTCTCTCATCATTGGTATTTCTATTTCTCTATTCCTCTTTCCTCCTCTCTAAAATCAGTAAATATATATATATATATATATATATATATATATATATATATATATATATATATTTAAAAATATATATGTTTCTTGATGGCTGAGATTTTTGGCAAGCCCCCTCCCCTTAAATTTTGCAGTTGAGTATCACACTGCTCACCTAGTCCTGGCCCTGCTTGTAAGTTTGTAAACAGCTCTGAGCCTTTTAGCAAATGGAAAATCCAAAGCCCAGTGGGTTCCTCTCCGGGTAAGATGGGGCTCTTAATGCCTGCCTGTTCCCCTCAACTGATTGAAATAAGTGTGGTGGTGTCAGGGCTTGTGTGGTCTCCACAGTGTTCCCATGACATCCCAGTGCCCTTGTCATCAAGGCCCAGGCTCTTCCCACAGCACACTGGGCCCTGTGTGACCCTGCTTACCTCTCTGAGCTCCTTGGCTACCACCCTTCCTTCACTCCTCTCCTGCCACTCTGGCCTTCATTGGTTCCTGCCTCAGGGCCTTTGCACATGCTGTTCTCCCAGCCTGGTGCCCTATCCCAGGCCATTCTCTTCGGGCTGCCCTCTACTTCACCTTCATGTGTCAGCTCAGTGTCACCTCCTGAGTCAGCTTAGCCTCCGGTCCCCATGTCACTGTTGGAGTCCAGGTTTCCCTTCCTCCCAGCATGTACCCGTGTTTCCCCGAAAATAAGACCTACTTACAGGTTTCCTTCTGAGTGAAATAGAAGGCATCCCCCCGAAAATAAGGCCCCCCTAGGCTCTGTCTCAGAATGCTATTGCTAAACATGAGCGATTTGGTCCACTGATTCTGAAAGAAATGGAGTCACAAGAAATTCACCAGGAAATTCAGGAATTGGATTGTTATGATGATGTTCCAGAAGATGATGACATGATTGTCACTGAATAAATGAGTAAATTCTTGATACTATAGGATTCACAGTTTGTCTGGTTTGTGTTGACAACTACCGTACTACCGTATCATATACAGGTAATAAATTTCCTTTATTTTCATTTAACAATAAATGTGTACCGTATTCTTTTTCATGGAAAAAGAAGATATCTCCTGAAAATAAGACCTAGTGCATCTTTGGGAGCAAAAATTAATATAAGACACTGTCTATTTTCAGAGAAACAGGCTATTTGAAATGACCCGTCTCAGTTCTTCGGTGTGTGCATGGGGGATGTCCTCTCCTCCAGGTGGTTATAAGCTCTGAGAGGGCAGGGGCTCTGGGGTTTCAGTTAATCATTGTTTTGTGTCCAATATCCAGGAAAGGCCAAAACCGGTTTGGCTCAATGGATAGAGCGTCGGCTTGGGGACTGAAAGGTCCCGGGTTCGATTCCGGTCAAGGGCATGTACCTTGGTTGCAGGCATATCCCCAGTAGGGGGTGTGCAAGAGGCAGCTGATCGATGACTCTCTCTCATCTATGTTTCTAACTCTCTATCTCTCTCCCTTCCTCTCTGTACAAAAATCGATAAAATATATATTTTTTAAAAAAAAATATCCAGGAAAGGGCCAGGCCTATTACATATTGGATGGATGAATGAATGAGTGAACAAATGAATGGATGGATGGTGTCTCTCCCTGAATAGACTTTACCTCTTCCCGCGGAGACACCTGCCTGGCCTAGTCTGAATGGGTGGGAAGGAGGCTGAGAAGTCACATGGGGCAGGTGCAGGGGGTGAGGAGGAGGGCAGTTCCTCCCTGCTCAGTCCTCCCTACCCGGGCATCTGCAAGCACCCCTACTCACCTGCTCTGTGAGCCCTGCAGCGGGGTTGCCCACGTTCTCAGGAAGTCCAGGGAAGGTGTCCCAGCTAACGTGCGCAGAGGAGCCTGGGCCAGAGCTACACGGGGCCAGTGTTCTCCAAGCCCAGGCGGAAGCCCTGGGCCAGATTGCTCCTGCCTCTCCTTCCTTCCTCCCGGCCCTCTCCGCCTGTCACATCCCCTCTCTCTCTTCCCTCCACCCACCGGCTCTCACTGCCCACCTCTCAGCCCCTCCCTTCCTCATCCCCATACTTACCCCGTCCCTCACCCCTTCCATCCCTCACCTCCCCATCCTTATGTCCTCATCTTTTACAGATGGCCAGCTGACCCCCCCAAAGAAGGACCACGGGTGGGAATGTAGGATCCACTTCTTTATTGCAGGAAAGACTATTTCTAGAGCGAATACTACACAGACCCCACAATGGGGGTGGGGGTACACATGCAGGGGGAGAACGGGCAGAAACAGGATTACAGCAAGCATGGCCTGGCATGGTCCCCAGACTCAAGGACACCCAGGCAGGACAGGCCGATAGCCTGGGCAGGCTCTGCCCCTCCTGCCGCAGAGCCTCTCAGACCCCAGGGGCAGGGCAGGGCCTGAGGCAGGAGAAGCCTGGAGGGGCGGGGCCCCAGGGAGATTGTGCTATCAGGGTGTGTCCCTGAGAAAGGGCCGCAGACCCAGTGCCCAGCCTCACCCACTCAGGCACCTTCAAGGCCCAGGAACCACTCCTGGGGCAGAGGAGGGAGCAACACCAGCTGTTGGTGGGCCCTGGACCTACCACAGGATAAGGAGACTCAGCTGTGATCAGACAGAATGCCACCAATTCTTCCGTGGGCTCATCCATGTGCCTGGCAGTCACAGGTGTGTGCTTGCACACACACACACACACACACACACACACACACACACACGCACACGCACATACACACTCCCTCTCTCTCATAGTGTGTCCCATAGCATTTTGGAGTAAGCAGTCACGTGAACAATAAACACTCTTTCATTAAGTTGGACACAAACAGTCTCTCAATAGTCCTATGTGGTCTCTCTCTCTCTCTCTCTCTCTCTCTCTCTCTCTCTCTCTCTCACACACAGTTCAGTCTCAGAGTGCACACAAGCACACAAGCATACACACATACAGCTTTCTGGCACCCAATGCTGCAAGAGGCCCAGGGAGATGCCCGTGGGGCAAGAACATGAGGGCAACTCCCGTCAACAGCCAGTGAGCAGCTGAGGTGCTGGGTCCTGCAGCTGCAGGGAACTGCCAGCTGCAGAGGAGCATGGAGCTGGGAGCGGGTGCTTCCCAGGCAGGCCTCCAGAGGAGACTGAGGCCTGCGCAGCTCTCTGATCTAGCCTCAGAAGACCCCGAACAGAAGGCCCAGCTAAGCCAGGCCTGGGAGATGATAAATGTGTATAGTTTCAAGTTGCTGAGTTTGTGGTCATTTGTTATGTAGAAGTAGCTGACTGATACAGGTGTTTTTTTTGTTTGTTTTTTTAGCTGAGAGTCACCTTGCTATAGCGTAAGACACAGTGAGAACAAGACAGGTTCACAGATTCTCCCCAATAAATCACGTCACTCAGTCCCGAAAACACAGGCACTTACAGCCACACTCATGCTGTTACATCACAAATACCCTGACCTGTAAACAACGCCACCACCCGCTCCTATGTTATTAAATATACAGACTGCCACATGCACGTTCCACCCCAGTGAGAGGCACACACACACACAGACACACAGGCACACACAGACACACAGGCACACACAGACACATATATAGACACCTTGGCCCCTACACAGCAATTTGCACAAATGCACCATCCCATGGTCACTCCCCAACCCTAGCCTGTCATCGTCAGACACAGTCCCAAGAGTGTGGAGATACCTAGACTCGTACACCAAAACGCTCAGAATCTCACGGTTGCAGAGACACCCCAACTGCAAGACACAAGCCTTCCTGGGGTCCCCCTCTCCGGGGTACAGGTGGTGGGAGGAAGTGGGCTAGGCAGGGTTCTGCCTTACCCCTCTGGACAGAGCCCTAGGCACCCACCCAGCATCCCAGACCCCTGCCTAGGGCTCAGTGGTGATGCGCTGTGCCAATCTCTGTAGGCCGTGTCCAGAAAAGCCCCCCCATTTTTACACCTGGCAGTCCCCGAGTTGTGCTGTGGCCATCAGCCAGTCCTGGGCCTCCCTTGCCTGCACCCCAGGCCCAGGCTGGGAGAGGAGTGGGGTTCTGGGCTGGCAGGGCACGGCCACAAGCCCTGTGGTTATTGCCTGATGGCCTGAGGTCCATCCTGCAAGCCACTCCCCCCCAACTGTGGAGAGAGACATGGTCAAGGACCTGGGACAGGGAGCACAGGCCAGAGGTCATGAAGGACGGAGGTGGGGAGTAGGAGTGTATGTTAAACACCAAGTAGGAGAAAACAAAATGTAAGGTTCCTGTGCATTTCCACTTGTCCCTCCCAGCAAGGTCACAGTGATCTAATGGGTAGGGCGGCACAGGTCTGGCTGGGGGCACCCAAAGGAAAGGACCAGAAATGGGGGTCCTGGGAGGAACAGAGACAGGCAGAGGTGGGAAAATCCAGTGTCCTCGGTCCCCACAGGGACAGACAGCTTCCCCACTTTCCCATGTGCCGATCAAGGGGGCCATTTCTAGCACTTGGCTTTGGGGGGTCACAGACAGGAGTGGGGGCAGAGAGACAGAGCAGAAGGCAGAAGGACGGAGCCCCAGACCTGCAGGGCTCACCAGGGCCTCAGTGTCCCCATCGGGGATGTTGGCTGATGGCAGAGAAGTGGACGTGAAAAGGAGAGAGAGGAAGGGAATTAGGAAGATGGGGAGAGAGGAGAAGGCAGTGGCTGCAGGATGGTGTGGGGGTGGCGTGGGGCCGGAACAGGGGCCAGGACAGGGGCTGTCTGCAGGGGGGCATCCCAGGCTCACATGAGGACACATTTGCCCTTGATGCGGTCTGTCCTCTTCTGTTTGCTGGAGCGCTTTCCGTCGATGTTGAGGCTCATGTTCCGGCGTGTCTCCAGCGTGAGCAGCTCCTGGAAGAGCTCCTTGACATTGTAGTTCATCTTGGCCGACGTCTCCATGAAGGCGCACTTCCACTGCTGGGCCACCGCCTGGGCCTCACGGGTGTCCACCTCTCGCTGCGTCTCATCGCACTTGTTGCCCACCAGCATGACCGGGATGTCCTCCACGCTGCCCTTGATCTGCACGATGAGCTGGTAGATGGGCCCCAGCTCCTCCAGCGACTGCTTGCTGGTGACGGAGAAGACCAGGATGAAGGCGTGGCCCTTGGAGATGGACAGCCGCTGCATGGCCGGGAACTGGTGGCTGCCGGTGGTGTCGGTGATCTGCAGCGTGCACACGCTCTTGTCGCAGCTGATCACCTGCCGGTAGGTGTCCTCGATGGTGGGGATGTAGGTGTCTCGAAATGTGCCCTTCACGAAGCGCAGCACCAGCGAGCTCTTGCCCACGCCGCCCGCACCAAACACCACCACCCGGTAGTCATTGCTCTGCTCAGGCATCTTCCGCGCCGGGGGTGGAGGTCGGAGCCAGGAGGGCTCCTGCCAGCTGCCAATACCCCAGGCCGACCCTGTACAGAGAGGAGTGGCAGATGCAAAAGGCCACCTGGCCTGGAGGGAACAGCTCTAGGCCTGGGGGCAGGAGGGAAGGCTTCTCAGAGGAGGCGGCCTTTCTCCTGTGTCCTGGGAAGGCCCTTCTGGTTGGGTTAGCTGACTTTGCAATTCTGCCCTGCGCGCAGGCTCAGAGCCAGCCCCCTCTTCTGCTCTTCCCCTCAACAGAAGCTGGGGCCTAAGCTACTTCCCAGGGGACTCTGGGCTGGAAGGGAAGTGAAGGTGACTCCTTGTCCCACATGCATGCTCCCCCAGCCACTCATCCTGGCTGCATGGGCTTTTCCCTCTCAGCTTAGCCGTGGGCTCCTGCAAGCCAGCAGGCCTGGATGTGTGACCTGGGCAATCTGCTAAGCCTCAGTTTCCCCCTCTGCAAAGTGGCTGACGTGGTGCCCCTCTCCAAAAATCGCAGGCTCCCTGCTCTCCCATCAGCCCAGAGGCTCCTCAACCTTGTGGGACATCTTTCAAATGCAGCTTGCAGGGCCTCAGCCCTGGAAATGATGAATCAGTTGGCCAGGGCCATGACCCTGGGCACCCGCATCTTAAAGCCGTTCTCCTGCCCTCATGCCATAAGCTTGATCCTAATGCTGGAGGCTCCAGAATCCCAATGTGCAAATCAGGACACCGATTGCCCTATAGCAGCCCCAAAAGGCAGGGATGCACATCCAGACGGGGGATGAGAAAATTAAAACCGAGGCCAAAGAGAGAAAATACCTGCTCCCTAAACTCTGCACCCAGGCTATGGTCTGCCCGCTGTGGCCTCCCATTCAGGCCCAATACATCCATATCCACAGGCACAAAGCTCCCAGAAGGGGGTCCTCTTATCATCCCTCCCTCTCCTGAGCTCAGAGAGGCCCATTAGCCTTGGGAAGTCACAACCCCGAATTCCTGCAGCGATGGAGGCGGAGGAGCCCTAGAACGGGGATGGCAGACAGGAGGCCTGGCTCAGCATCTGTATCCTTCTTTATAAAGAGCAGGAGAGACCCCATCCCTTCCTCCTTCCTCCCTTCAGCCAAGTTACTTTCCCTAGAGGTGTGTGTGTGTGTGTGTGTGTGTGTGTGTGTGTGTGCGCGCGCGTGCGCGCGCGCACAAGGCCCGATGATGTGAGCCTGATGGCAGGAATGTGGGCAGGTAACTTGGTGTCTCTGAGCCTCAGTTTTCTCCGTGAAACTCAGTGCCCATTCCCCAGAGTTGCAGGGAAGAGGGTGTGATAAGCTGGAGAAAGCCCTTATGCAAGTGCTTGGCACAAGGAAACCCTCGATAAGGGTGGATGGTCAGGATTATTGATCGCAGGAGCTCAGAGTGTGAAGCACTTGGCCTGTAGTGGGCTAGGAAGGCAGGCAAGTTCTGAATGACCAAAAAGTACCAGGTTTGTCAGAAAAACTAATAGCCGGCACATACTCCATAAATTCTGTGCCAGCCAAACTTCCAGGAGCTTTAGCAGTACCAACTCATGACTGGCTGCTAGGCATGCTGGTGACGTGGCGACATGCATGGCAGAGCTCCACACGAGAGGACACTCGGTGGGGGGCTGGCAAGGGGTGCCAGCCAGCTCTGCAGACACTGCTCTTTCTGGATGGGTACACAGTGTGCAGCCAGGCACCACCACAACTGGCCTGGGGACCTGGTGTGGCCAGTGACAATCGGTTCTGCTGCCCCGCACCCAGCCCCAGCTTTGCCCTGGGTGCAGACCCCCTGGCAGGGGTGCAGGCCAGTCAGTAAGGTATCTCCAGGAGAGGCCCCTCTGGGGCCTGGGATCTCTGAATAGGACCTCCTCTTCCCCCCACCCCCAATTTGATCACCTCTAGTCCATGCCAGGCATTCATTTGAAAACCACCTTCACCTCCTGCGGGGCAGGAGTGGGGGAGGGGTCTCAGGCAATGAGGATTGGAGGGGGAGGCACTGGCTCAAGGTCACAGAGCAGGGAGGGGGCAGAGCAGAGCAGGATTTGAACTGGCCCTGGGTGGCCTGACAGCTGGGAGTCCCCCTCCCATGCAAAGCAACCCACCCTGAGACTCCCCAGGAGGGAATCAGCCCAGCCCTAGGTCCCCAGAGCCCAATGGGGGAAGATGCAGCAACCTTACATGCAAGAAAGCAGGCTGGACCCCGGGGAGGGCCTGGGGGAGGTACTTGCCTAAATTGGGGGTAGGGGGTGGGGCCAGGGGTCTAACCAGGGACTTTGGGGAGGCTTGGTGGGAGAGGGCCTGCTCTAGGGCGCTGAGAGAGGAGAGACACACTCAGGGGGGGTGAGGGGGGCAGCCCGGGGGCTCCCCTTGGCCAGAGGAGGATCTAAGTAGGAAGGGAGGGAGCCAGACCAGTGAAGGCTCCTGAGTGAGGGGCTTGACTGGGTGGAGAGGACCAGAGGGCTAGTCGGGCATTGGTGGGGGGAGACAGGCCCAGGGCCCAAGGGGCTCCCCGTGGAGGGGTCCTGGCTGAGTGGGACGGCCAACCCAGACAGAGGGTCTGGGGAGGGCTGGAGAGGGGCTGGCTCGGCCGCGGGGGAGCCCTGTGGGTATGGTGGGGGCAGGGAGGACGCGGAGGGGAGCTGTCCAAGGTGGGAGCGCAGGGCGGCCCGGCCAGGGCACAGTGGACAGGGAGAGGTTCCGGTTCTGGGCCGCCGGGAGGAGGGCCCGGCCCCTCAGGCCGGCCGCGAGGGTGGGGCTCGGACAAAGGAGATGCGCGCAGGGAAGGGCCCCGCGGGCAGGCGAGTGGGATGCAGCAGGCCCACGCCCCGGCCCCCCGGCCCGGCCCGGCCCGGCCGCCTACCTGGGCGCTGGTCCCTGGGGCGCCGCCGCCGCTGCTGCTGGCCGGCTCCGTGTCCGCTCCCGCGCCGCCGCCCCCCGCGTGCCCGCCGCTGCTGCCGCCGCCCGCCCGCCCGAGCCGCCGCCGCCGTGCCCGCGCCGTCCCCGCCCGCCCGCCGGGCGCCGCGCTCCGCCCCTCCCCGGGGACCCGCGCCCCCGGCCAAGGTCACCACCGCCCTGCGCCCCCGCGCCCGCGCGCGCAGCCCAGCCCAGACCCCACCCCGCGCCCCCAGCACCGGACCCCACCCTGCGCCCCCAGCCCTGGACCCCAGCTCGCTCCCCCTCCTCCCCGCCAAGCCCCCAGAGCGTGCAGCCCCGCCCGGACTCCCTCCCGCGCACACCCGGGAAAGCGTTAGGATGCCAGGATGCCAGGGTGCAAAGCAGGTGGGGTCTGCTGCTTCTGGACCCCTGAGTGGGAGCGGGCGCGCTCAGGGTCACTCGGAAAACCAGGTCCTGGGCATGGAGGGGAGAGGGTGGAAGTCACCCCGGAGACAAAAGGAAAGGGCCACTGGCAGAACTGTGTAAGGGGCACGCCCTGGGGACGGTGGGGGTCCTGGTGCAGCCCAGGGACCGGCTCCAGAAAAGGTACTTTGGTGGGATAAATAAATAATCAATCAACTAATAAATACTATATAGTTTCATTAACCAATGTTGTCCCATAAATTCAACAAAAATTTAAAAGAAAAACAATAAATAGCCCGGCCAGTTTGGCTCAGTGGATAGAGCGTTGGCCTGCAAACTGAAAGATCCCAGGTTTGATTCCAGTGAAAGGCACGAGCCCAGGTTGTGGGCTCCATCCCCATTGGAGGGCTTGCAAGAGGCAGCCAATCCATGATTCTCTCTCATCGTGGATGTTTCTCTCTCTTTCCCTCTCCTTTCCTCTCTGAAATCAATAAAAAATATTAAATCAACAACAACAATAAATAGATGTGTGAGAAGATAGAAGGAGCCCCAGAGGGCTTGGGGCAATGGGGTGTACTGGAAACCAATCCCCCACTGCAGGGGTTTGTTGGAGGAGGAGACAGAAAGGAAGTGAAGAGGACCTCCACCTGGGATGGTAACTAAGGGCAACCCACCAGGGCGGGAGAATGGCAGGTGGGCCCTTGATGGATCTGCTGGAGCCATTTGAAGGTGGAAAGTGAACAAAGGGGCTTCAGGGGAATGGATTGTTTTTTGGTTTTCTAGTATGAAAATATCTTCCTCCAAGATGTAACTGAGAATAAACGTGCGTCTTTCAGAAGTGTCCCTGCATTTGACATGACTGTGTGCCCGTTTAAGCTCACAGGATGCCATCAGCCCTGCCTTCCTGAAGACCCACCAGGAGGAGCAGAGGCTCATCTCAGAGGAGACCAGACCTTGGAGGGCAGCGGCCAGGCCAGGGTGGGTGTGAGGCAGCCCCGAGTACCAGGCCTGTTAAAGGAAGGGGGCCCTCGATGGGGAGGCGGACACCAGGGTCCCACAAGGAGCGGTTTTCTGGGGTCAGATCAGCTGGAAGATGCAAGAGGCTCTTTGGTAGGTGGTGAGCTCCCCACCATGTGGTGTGTGAGCAGATGGTCAGCTGAAGCCAAAGAGTCCCTCTGGTTCTTGGTTCCTTGATTCTTGCTGACCCACTGTTTCTGTGGCTCTGGCTCAGGCAGACTCTTCTGGGCTTGAAGGGCCCCATTTCTCCAGACTCGACTTCTCCACTGCGTCCCCAGCCTCTCCAACCTGGACAGTCTCACCAGCTTCCTTTCTGGCTCCCCAGGGTCACCCAGCAGCCTTCTTCCATCCTGGCATTCAACCCCCAGCCTTCAACACAAGCCTCGCCTCCTCCAACGCCGGTCCTATCTCCCTTTGCCTCCGTGTCCAGGTCCAGCTTCTCTGCCTGGCATTCAGGTGTCTTCATGAATAAAGTCCTCATCGTTTCCCATCCCCTCCCAGCCCTGCACACCTCCCTTCTGTCCTGTCCTCCCCCCTGTGGGGTGCCTCAGAGGGTGGACTGGCCCCACCCTTCATCTCAGAATGCTGTCAGCCAGATATGGAGGCAGCCCGGTGGGCAGACAGATGCTGACTTCTGGTCTGAATCACCACGTCCCAGCCAAGTGCCCCTCTGAGTCTTAGCTTCCCCATCTGTGAACAAGGATCACTGCTGTCCGGCCTCTCAGAGTTTGGGGAGCAATTGGGATGATCCACATGGGGCTACGGGGCACACAGGGGCTGAATCAGTAGCCCAGCTCCCTACCACACTAACGGCCTGCCTGCCTTCATCTCCTGAGTGACCGGCTGGTGCTGGGCTGGGCCTCTGGCCTCCGGCCGATTTCTAGCTCCTGCAGGCGTCATCCCAGGCTGGGACAGGCTGACTCATACACAGGATCGTGGGCACAGCAGCAGTGCCACTCTGCAGATGCTATTTATAGCTCTCAGGCCAGGCTTTCAGCCTCCAGTGCCAGGGAGGACAGGCCCGAGAGTCCCCTCCTCATTCTCCCTAGGGCACCGAGGCCACTCCCCACCCCAGCACCCAAAACTAGGACGGAAGTACCCCCTCCCCTGTGGCCAGCCAGGACAGCTCAACTCCCAGCCTTCAACATAGGCCGTGAGCATAGAGGTGTGTATGGGGGAGTCACCAGCTGTGCCCCCTCTGGTACATGAGGTGCAGAGAAGGCAATCAGCTCACCGACTCACCAGAGGTGGCCCAGCTGGGAAGAGGCTGGACTGCGGCTGCAACTTCATTGGGCTCTGAAGCCACAACCCAGCCTTCTGGCTTTCTGGGTCCCGGCTCAGGGTCGGGCACCTGGCCTTCCGTTGTCCATGTCCTGCAGAAGTCCTCTCAGCTGCAAAGGACAGATGTTCACCTACACCCGTGGTCGGCAAACTGCATCTCGCAAGCCACATGCGGCTCTTTGGTCCCTTTAGTGTGGCTCTTCCACAAAATACCATGGCCTGGGCGAGTCTATTTTGAAGAAGTGGCTTTACTAGTTTAAGTTTAAAAAAATTTGACTCTCAAAAGAAATTTCAGTCGTTGTACTGTTGATATTTGGCTCTGCTGACTAATGAGTTTGCCGACCACTGACCTACACAGTCCCAGTTCGCTTGCCCTTGCAATCCATGGGTCCTCTCCCTGCCTCAGTGCTCCAGGCAGGGGCCAACCTACCTCATTTACCCCTCGACACCCCCGCTTTCTACCCCCCTCCCCCTGCTCCGCTCCACTCCAGCCCAGCATAGCTGCCTGTGTGAGAGGCAGCTGGGTAGAATTCTCTGCTCTCAGCTCACACTCCAGGACTAATGCAATCATGCAGGCAAAGCGGAGGCTGAGCTTCACGATGGCCTCTCCGATGCAGTTTGGCCCATCAAGGTTTCCATTTGTGTTTAAGTTTGGTGTCAGCATTTTAAAATAAGGAGATTGCCAAAAACCAGTTTGGAAAAACGAATGGGCTGGCATCCATGAGCCTGAATTCTGCTGGTCAGCATGTGCAGGAGCTGGACCCCAACCCAGGGTGGCAGATGCTGGGTCCTGATGAAAGCCACCTGCCTGGCCCCTGCTGGGAAAGCTTCCGTCTTGTGACTCACACTTAGCCCTCACAGACTTCCTCCCTCACCAGGTTGCTAAAATTGACCCTGCTAAAATTGTCCCCGCCTCCCTTCACCTTGCTTTTTTTCTTTAGGGCTCTTATTGCTCCCCGATATTGATCACATGTTGGTGTAACATGCCTGCCTCCCTAGAATGTGAGCTGCCTTCCCTGAGCTGGATCTCTCCCGGGCAATCCTGTCCCCAGGGGACACTGGGCAGTCTGGGGACATCTGGATTATCACACTGGGGGTGCTCCTCGCACCACGAAGGTGGGGTCCAGGGATGCTGCTCAATACCCATGTTCAGACAGCCCTCCACAGTGAATGACTTGGCACCCCAGTATTGAGGGAAGACCCTGCTGAGGCAGCCAGCTTGTTGGGCACAAGGGGCTCAGCCGGTCATTCATCGGAGAGGACCTGTCAACCATGGTGGCTGTGTCCTTTTCTCAAAGCGCAGTGCCTCAGCAGTGTCTCCCATGCACCCAAAATCCAGGGCTCTGAACCTGCCACACCTGGTTCTCTCCTGCCGGGCTGGGCATGCAGCAATCACTTCAGCCCTCAGCCAGAACACCAAGGCCTGCCAGGTCAACTGTTCTTGCCCAGGCAGTTGTGGAAGCCTGGAGGGTGGCAGGGATGAGGGGGTATCCCTGCTCCAATCTAATTTGGCCAAAGCACCCTGACACCCCAGAGAAGGGTTTTAGGGTCTTCGCAGAACCACTCACACACCCTGCAGCAGCTCCCCTCTGCCCTTGGGATTCCCAGTCACTTCCCCACCCGCAGGTGGTTCTGGGAAGGTCAGATTGGAGGGTCCCTGGCTATGTCCTGAAGCTGGTAGTTAGCTCAGAGAGGGCCCAGGCTGGGTAGCTGGGTGCACGCCTCTCTCCTATTGCTGGCCAGAGCAGGTCTGAAGGTACTGTGTGCTGGGAAACACCATCCCGTTAGTTGCCTGCATTGGGGGCCCTAAAGAGGCAGACAGGCCCATGAATGGGTGCTCTTTCTTCTCCGCCCTGTGATAATAACTTCTGCACAAGAAACACAAACAGCAGACAACAGAAGCCCCGACACACTGTTATTATGGTTGATTTAATCTGTGAGGTCTAGATGCTGCCTTCTAATTTGCTTCTCTTTTGTCTCTAGATCAAGCAGGGGAACCCAGTTGTCTCCATCCAGCTGTTGCCGGTGCTGTGAGCCCGTGTGGGCAGACTTGGCTGGATCACACTCTGGGGTGAAGCTGTACTGGGCAGTGTAGGGTGCTGAGCAGCATCCCTGCCCCCCAGTCCCTACTTAATGCCAGCAGCATCCTTCTGTGATGACCCATGTGCCCACACATGGCCCAGAGTACCTGGGGGCAGAACCACCTAGATTGAAATCCAGAGTTCACTGAGACCGCTGAGGAGGAATCTGTGTCCAGGGCCACGTGACGTCCCCTTGATGTCAAAAGTTGCAGAAATGGATGAAGCCTTTTGGGGCCAATGTCCTGTTCTGTGTTAAGTGCTGGTCCAGGGCCTCAGGTGATAACCAACCTGCGGTCTTATTGAAGCCAAAGCTCCTGCCCCCACATGGTCGTGCTCCCTTGTCAGAGCTGGTGGGCTGGCGCTGCCTGGCTGGCCTCAGAGGACCCTGGAAGGATTTGGCCACCATTGGCAGGCAGACCTCAGGAATGAGTGTTTTTTCTTTAGCCTCTGACAGATGGGCCGACCACTCTTTCTACCTCACTGTGGAGACGTTCTGATCCCTGGCCAAAGTGTGGAAAGCTGACCCACACTGGTTGAGAGACACCATCCCCCTGCAGCTGGTGGACTCATGGTGGCTCCTGGCATTGGATCCCACTGTAGGCAGGAGGGGTAGCCTTCAGGAGCTAGTGGGGCAGGCCATGTCCTTTCCTACCATCCTGCTCCCCAGACATCTCAGGGCCTTAGTGTCACCACAGGGCCTACAAGCACATTTGCTAGGACTGGTGGGACCCTAGAGAAAGGGACATCTGGGAGTGGCCACAACCCAGGATAGGCACAGGCAAGCTGGGGAGACAAGGATGACAGGCTGAAACCGGTTTGGCTCAGTGGATAGAGCATCGGCCTGCGGACTGGAAGGTCCCGGGTTCGATTCCGGTCAAGGGCATATACCTTGGTTGTGGGCACATCCCCGGTAGGGGGTGTGCAGGAGGCAGCTGATCGATGTTTTTCTCTCACCGATGTTTCTACCTCTTTCCTTTCCTCTCTGTAAAAAATTAAAAAAAAAAAAAAAAAAAAAGGATGACAGGACCCGGGACAGTGATGTCGAACTGAAGGATAGGCAGAGGACACTTGGGGACTTCCCTCCTCGTTGGTGTTGCAATGCCCTTCCTGGGCCTGCTAGTCTGGAAGCTGCTCAGAGTAAGGGGAAACATGGTCTTGGAAATTCCCCTTTGAGGGAGGTGGAGGGGCTGCTTGGAGGACAGGCTGTTTGGTGTCTCCAGGGTCACCCCAGGAAGCCGATGGCTGGCAGGAGGGCAGGGACCCTACTGTGTGCACTTTTGGTGATAGGGTAAGGGACATGAAGCTGGGGCCCCTGCCCTCATGTAGAGTTCCCACTGGATTCACGGGGACAGGGGCCCCTGAGCCTCCCTATAAAGGAGCATCCTCCCACCACACCTCCAAGTCAGGCCCTGCTGCCTCTCTCCTATCCCCTGCCCTGTCCCATCCCCCCAGCTGAAGGCAGTCTCAGAATCTGGTGGCTCCATGGTGACTCACCCTGCTGGAACCTTCCAGCTCCTGGGTGAAGTGGGGCAGGTGGAGGCCACAGCATCAGGTTTAGGATGCTGCCAAGGATGATGTTCCCGCACCCACAGCACAGGGTCATTTTTCTGGCTTGAGATCAAGACCAGGCCACGTAGGGTTGGGAGATAGGCCCCTGGTAAGTTTTAGATGGAAGTTCCTAGAAATGGACCCAATACACTGACAGCACCAGGGTAGGAGTTAACAGAGGTGGCGCCAGGGCTGTTGTGAAGGTCATGCCTTCTTGCACCTTGACTAGGTAGCAGCAGGGCAGCCCCTGGGGCGTCCACTTTTGGATAAGCAACAGTATGCTCCTGGAGTCCCCAACCTGGCGAATGTGATGACCAGGGCTTCACTGAGTCCAGGGCAACGGGAAGAGGGCCCTGTTCTTGTTGGGGGACTTAATTGGCCCCATTGTAGCTCTTCCTAGCAGTGGTGGGCACAGGAAGGCAATTTGAGATTTCAGAGAGGCGCACAGCTTGGCCCTGGGCCTCCCAGCTGAGGTAGGACGCAGGAAGACATAGCAAGCAGGCCCTAACAGCCGGGACGGAGCTGAGAGAAGCTGAGGCTGGGCAGAACTTAGCCCAGGTCACCAGGCCAAGCATTCTCCCACCACACCTTCAGGCCAGGCCAAGCAAATCCCCAGGAAAGGCTCACCCCATTCCCAATACCCAGGCATGCCCCAGGTTGCCAGGACAACAATGGAAGCTAATGAGAGGTTGCCATAGCACCAAGGGTTTGTACCAGCCAGGCACTCAGCAGTTAGTCTCTGCTCTCTTGCACCACCTGGGACTGGCTTCCTCTGTTTGTGTCTGGTGAGGGGAACTTCCTCTGTCTGTGTCTTTGGCCCCTGCCCCTCAGCCTGCAGAGTCCATTTTACTCCAGAGACCCTGGGCACACATGGGATTATGAATCAAGAGCCAAGCTGCCTCCTGGCCCTGCCCGCACATCTCAGCCCATGGGTCTGTTCCTTCAGGGAACCCACACTCACCCTGGCCCAGCAGCCCCAACTCCCAGGAGGGCAACCTTCCCTTGGGGAGTGGGGGGGAAACAGCATCAGAAGGCAGAGGAGACGGTAGTCCTGAGGCACCCAGGACCCTGCCTGTCCCTGCAGTGGTAAAGCTGTGGGGGGCAGGAGGCACAGAGCTGCCCCATCTAACCACAGAACAGACACTCCATGCTGGTGGCCTCCTACCCAGTTTCCCCAAAAATAAGACAGTGTCTTATATTAATTTCTTCTCCCAAAGTTGCGCTAGGTCTTATTTTCAGGGGATGTCTTATCTTTCCATGCGCTAGGTCTTATTTTCGGAGGATGTCTTATTTTCGGGGAAACACGATATTAGCAACAGAGCCAGTGGGGGAGAGGACAGAGGCCTGGGAGCCTCCCACAGCTCCTGTCCTGGTCCGGTTTGTATGTGGTGTGGGAGGATCTTGGCCTGATCCCACGTGGACGCCCTGCCCTGCCTCCCATGTGAGTTGCCAGATCCCCACGCCCAGGTCGACATGGCCACACAGCTTTGGTAAATACCTTTAAGAGAAGTATTTTACAATGGGGTTGCCCTGAGGCTGGGCGTGTAGAATCTAGGGCGCAGCTTGGTCTTGGGTAGCCTCTGTGTGCAGGCAGTGGCTGGGGGCCTGAGCTCCCTGTTGGGGGGAGAGGGAGCTGGGGAATGTAGCCTGTTCCCACCTGGGGGCTCCCCGAGAGCTCCAGCAGGACAGGAGACCTAGACAGACAAGGACAGCAAGGGGACGTTCACCACTGGAGGAAGACCATGCCGGCCAGCACGGCGTAGCCCAGCACGAGGAAGAGGACTTTGAGCAGCCGGTCATTCTTCTCCTCTAGTTCCTTCCCCAGGATCTCAAAGAAGGTCACAAAGAGAAAGGTGCCACCCACCAGACCCTGCAGTAGCACCGAGGCCACACTGCTGGGCACGCCCTGCGCACTCTCGATGCCCAGGCCAATACTGATGCCCAGGGGGATCATGGCGCTCACGGTGACGGCCAGCTTGGCCGCTTCCCTCAGGGGCATGGAGCTCCGGGCCATGTTGATGCCTAGGGCCACAGCTACCAGCGTCTCGTGGATGGCCACACCCACAAACAGGCTCACTACCTTCTCCCCCTCCTCCAGCAGGCCCAGGGCCAGGCCCTCAAAGATGGAATGAGCCGACAGAGCGAAGACCAGGCTGAGGAGGCGGAGGGGGCTGGAGTGTGACAGCTCCTGGACATGCAGCCCGTGGCTGTGGGTGTGAGGCTCCATGTAGATTGCATGGCCCCGCGCGGCCCCCATGAAGGGGCTCTCGTACTCTGAGTCGCTGCCAGCGTCTGAGCCGGCATTGAAGGTCTCCAGGTCGATGAAGGACGGCTTCTCCTTGCGGAAGGTCAGGATGAGCTGCTCCAGGAAGACAGTCATGAAGAAGCCTAACATGACAATGGTCTCTGCCAGTGGGTAGTCAGTGGTGATGTGCCCAAGAGTCAGAACTTTCTGGAGCTGGAGCGGAGGATGTGAGAGAGGGAGGAAGGGACGGGGAGAGCGTGAGAGGGGTTCAGAGGCAACAGGGCTCATCTGACATCACTGTTCAATTAGCAAAGCACAGACATACCCAATTCATGAGAAGTAAAAGGGGAGGTAGTGACGAGCTCATCCTTGATGGATTAAACAAAAATCCTATTATAAAAGGAGGCATGACGCCTCACTGGAGTGAGCTGAATTGTGGCCCCCAAAGATACATCTACCCAGAACCTCAGAATGTGGCCTTATTTAGAAGATGGCTCTTTGTAGATATATGTAAAGTATTAAGGGCTGAATTGTGTCCTCCCCCAAAATAAAAATTCATATATTCAAATCTCTAAGCCCCTAATACCTCAAAACCAACCATATTAGGAGAGAGTCTCTTGAAAGAGGCGATTCAGTTAAAATGGGGCTGGTGGGTGGGCCCTACTCCAAGAAAAAGAAGAGACACCAGGACCACAAAGAGGCAGAAAAGGGAGGCCCGAGCAGGACCCAGCCCTGCCAGCACCCTGAGTTCAGACTTCCAGCCCCCAGCCCTGGCAGAGAATAAGTGTTGTTTGAGCCACCCCATCTGTGGTACTTTGTTTTGCCACTCCAAGAAACTCGTACATAAGATCCTGAGATGAGGTCATCCTGGGTTACAGCAGGCTCTTAATCCAATGACAGGCGTCCTTATGAGACAGAGGTGACAGACACACACGCAGATGCTCCATGTGATGACGCAGCCAGAGAGAAGGGGTGACGTGTCGGAAGCCAGGGATTGCCGGCCACCATCAGAAGTGGAGAGAAAGCATGGAGCAGATTCCCCCTCAGGGCTTCAAAAGGACCCAGCCCTGCTGTCACCTTAATCTAAGACTTCCGGCCTTCACTGCTGTGATATAAACCAGCCTTTCTGGCCCCAATACCCGCGTGGGGTTTGCTTCCATATAATCCAGATGGGGCTCTGTTCCCATTACTCCAGCCTCTTGGGTAAAGGCTTGTCAGCACATTCAGACACCCATCAGATCCCTTGAGTCAGCACCATTCAATAGAATGTTCTAGATATGCTTTCTTTTTTTTTCTTTTTTTCTTTTTTTTAATTAATTAATTAATTTATTTTTTACATATTTTAATGCTTTTTTTTTGCCCCCCTCCCTCCCTCCCCCATAGATATGCTTTCTATCTGTGCTAATATGGGAGCCACTAGCTGTGTGTAAGGACTAGAAACATGGCTGGCACAGCTGAGGACTGACATATTGAATTGTACTTCATTGTAATTCACTGAAACTTGACTATCCAGCCATGCCAAGCAGCTGTCACACTGGACAATGCAGTTTTAGACTCTGTCCATCAAAGCGGGCTGTGGGCCCCTCGAAGCACGGGTTAATTTCCCCGGATTTGTAAGGGTGCTTGCACACACTGAGCTCTTTCCAGCCCTGGGGCTGTGCCATCGGCTCTGTCCAACATGTTTCTCCTTCAGTTTTACTCGCAGCTAATGGATGCTCATGCTTTGGGTCTTGGCTTACATATAATTTCCAAGTCCTTGACCTAAACCAGGTACCCCAATCTCTGCTTACTGCCCCAATCTCTTCTTTCCCTCACAACCTTCATTACAACCTGTGATTGTCCATGCACATTCACACACACAAACAGACTTCTCAACTGGGTCGATCCTGCTCTCAAGGGAGAAGCACAATGTGGGGAGACATTTTTGTTGTCATAACTTGTTGGGGGAGGTGTTGACGTTGGGCAGGGTCATTCTCTGTGGGGGTCATCATGGGCACTGTGGGGTGGTAAGCAGCATCCTTGACGCCCATTCACTTGAAGCCAGGAATACCTCCAGTCATGACAACCATAGATGTCCTAGACATGGCCCCATATTCCTTGTGAGCAGTCACCCCTGGATGGGAACCCCTACTGCAGAGAAGCTATTTCATTCATTTGCTAAATGTCTCATGGAGACCTGCGTGTGCCTCACTGGGGGAAAGACCAGCTCACGATAAACACAAACTACACCCAGAGGGATAAACATGGATTGGAAAAGACAAGACAGACACACAAAAGCCACAGCTTGTGGCACGACTAGGCACGGGCTGGGAGGGACCTGAGCTGATTAGGCGTGGGAAGTCTGTGGGCAGGGATGAAGCACAGGCGTGGTTTCTGGAGGACCCTGAAAGGCCCAGGTGCACCGAAGGGGGATAGAGAAGAGTGAGGCCATTACAGTAGGCCAGATGTGAAGAAGGAGGATGAGAAGGGTGATACAGTAGGAACACAAGAAATGGGGGCAATTCTGAAAGTGGTACTGAGGGTGCAGAAGCCGTCAGACAAGACTCTAATTTAACCTCATCTATGCCAACTGTATGACTATCCTGTGCTGTGTAATGAAGGAACATAAGTTTAACAGTATAAAGTAACACAAAAGCGTCATCTCACAGATCTGAATGTCAGAAATCCAGGCACAGGTTGCAACTTGAGGATGAAGCAAGAAGCCATGATGGGGAGGCCCATGGGACAAGGGACTGAGGGCAGCTCTCAGCCAGCAGTCAGAAAGAAACTAGGTCTTGAGTCTGACAACCCACCTTACAACTACATTAGCTTAGAAATTGACCCATCCCTAGTAGAACCCTGAGATGAGATCTCAGCCCAGTAGACACCTCAATCGTTGCCTCCTGAGAACCTGGAGATGACCCAACTAAGCAGTGTCCAACCCTTGACCCAAAGAAACTGTGAGTAATAAATGTGTGTTGTTTTAAGATGTTACATTTGTTATCATTTGTTCCGCAGCAGTAGTTGACTAATACAGGAGTTGAAGAGAGGCCACAACTACCAACTTCTGTACAAAGTGTATGCTCCCAGGGATGGAGGGTCTGGTTAAGTAACAACTAATGAGCCCACCAGTTAGGAGCCCCAGGTCTAATCTAAACCCCTTATTTACCAGGGAAGGCTTAGAGAAGAAACGCAACCAACGCATGGTCACACAGCAAATTCATTTTCTACTTTCCATCACCCTTAGGTGTAAAAGCTCCCACCACATTCAGGGTCAGAGCTGAAAAAGCACCAGAGAGCCTTGGCATTGTATGGCTGAGATCATCCAGGGAGCTCTTACCTTTTCCCTTACAGCAGGCAGTAAAGCATTGAAGCAGGTGGCCAGAAAGACCCCACCTCCAAAGGTGTTGCAGAGCGAGAGGATCTTTTTTGAGCGGTGGGCCTTCTCAAAATCGGATTCGATGATCTTCACGGGGAGCAGGGAACCCAGCAGCATAAAGAAGAACACGCCCACCATGCAAAGAATCTTGACCACCAACAGCTTCACCATGGTGACAGCCTGGGCTGCTCTGGTCCTCGTAGGGCCAAACCATGTGTGGATGCACGCTCCCGTCCCACGATGTGCTACCAGGGGCTCATGCCTCAGTCCAGTCACTGTAAACACCAGGGACAATCACATCAGCCATTGGATTATCTGACCAGATCTAGTGACCAAGCCCACCCTGCCTTCCTCCCCCTCATACTTCACCCCACTCCAGGCCTGGCACACATCCCTGCCTCCTGCATAAACTTATCCATGGCTGCGATGTCCAGTACAGCAATCACTCGCCACATGCGTCTGTTTACGTTAAAAGTAAAGAAAACGTAAAATTCAGCCCCTCAGCTGAACTACCTGTATTTCAGGTGCTCAGGAACCATGCGAGTCTAATGACACCACATTGGACAGCACAGAGAATGTCTCCATTGTTGCAGAATGTTCTATCAGGTGGTGGTGTTCCATTGGTTCCCTATAGACCTCACGTAAAATCCCAATGCTCTGCCCTGAGGGGAAGGCTCCAGGCCATCGGCTCCTGCTTCACTGCACTCCCTCTGGCCTTTGTGGTCCCCACTTGTGCCAAGTCCACTCTTGTCTCGGGGCCTTTGCGTGGCTTGTACTACTCTCAGGCTGGAACATGTCTCTCTATGACCTTCCAATGACATCTTGTCTTTCAAGTCACTACTTCCAGGACCCCTGGCAACTTCCACCCGAACGGTGTCCCCTGTACCTACCCAGATGCCTGGTGCACAACAGAGATTCAGGAACAGCTGGCCGAGCAAATGGATGTGCTGAAGCATGTGGCCTTCTTTACATGACTCAATGAGCCAGTGTGGAGCAGGTTTCCCTCTGGACCTGAAAATGTCACCGTTAGCCTGAGGGACCTTGGCTGCTCCCTGTCCACGCCCAACCTCCCAGTTCTCACTGCCCAACTCCCCCACTTCAGTGAGCTCTTCAGGTCTCAGCTCAGATGCCATCAGAAGGAGGTCTCTCCCATCCCACTGCCTGGCATTTTTCTGGCATTATATGTGCTACAGAGAACTACAAATTTAAGTCCCGGAATGTCCGCACTGGCCCTCGTCTGCGACATCTGTGGGGACAGCGGTTCTGTTTTCCCAGCCCAAAGCCAGGTACACAGTAGGCGGCCAACAAATAAGTGCTAGGAGTCCCCAGGCCCCAGTCTGTGGAGTGGGGGTGAGGGTGGCCTTGGCGCTCTCAAAGCGAGGACTGAGCGGAGAACCGGACGACTCATTCATTTATTTAGCACGTACTGAGCGCCTTCAGTATGCCCCGCGAGGCACCAGGCGCCCCTCAGAGGAGGACAGGGCTCACACGGCCCCTCCCCAGAGGGGACAACTCACGCTCTGCAGGTGGAACCACCGCAAATCACACAGATCTCGCCAATAAAGAGCAGACGCCTTAAGGGCCTGGGTTAACGGGCTGCAGTTTCCGCCAGGGCCCAGCCCCGCCCCCAGGCCGTGGTCCTACCCCGGCCCAGCCCCGGCCCCCGGCCCGGGCCCACACATACCTGCGAAAGGCCCGCCCCGCCAGAGCCTCCGGCCGCTCAAAGGTAGCGCGGTCCAGACCCTACAGCGGCGCCCCAGGTGGAGGCTCGGGTCGGGCGAGGAGCAGTTCACGCCCCGCCTACACCCCTGCCTATTGGCCTTCCCAAGCACCGCGGGCCTAGATATCCCATTAATTGGCTGCAATGCCTGCCACTCATTCTGAGACTCCGCCTCTCCTACCAACGCGGAAAAGTAGTTTCCTAGCTAAAGCGGTAGGTACAGCCCCGGGCAGCTCCGGCGGGAAACTACAACCCCAATAGAACGGTTCCGGTAGGGTTTGGCTTCCAGAGCTGTCCAGGGGCACTTGGTGCTGAATCCCGCTCAGATTGAGCCTTGGCCACCTGCGGGACACGATTTCCTACAGGAGGCTGTCTCTCCCCGAGTGGCCTCGCTGCTGATGCCCTTTTTGTAGGCATAAGAAGCAGATTTAGGGGACTCTCTCCCTCTCCCACATGGGAGTCTGTACTGTGAGATTCTCCCATTCCCCACGTGGGAACTTGTACTTGCTCTTCAATAAATGTCCATCTTTGCTAATAAAAAATAAGAAGAAGGCCGAGACCGGTTTGGCTCAATGGATAGAGCATTGGCCTTTGAACTGAAAGGTCCCAGGTTCGATTCCGGTCAAGGGCATGTACTTTGGTTGCAGGTACATCATCAGTAGGGGGTGTGCAGGAAGCAGCTGATCGATGATTCTCTTTCATCATCGATGTTTCTAACTTTCTATCCTTCCTCTCTAATAAAAATATTTTTTAAAATCAATGTTAATCAGCTTAACAATAACCCACAACCTTCGGACCAACTAAAATATTTTTTAAAATCAATTAAATATATATATATATATATATATATATATATATATATATATATATATATATATATATATATATATATATAGAAGGAGGAGGAGGAGAAGATTTATTGATTCAACATCTCTGCTATGTGCCAGGACCTTTCCTAGAACATCTATGAGCAAAATAAAGATCTCCCTTTTGGAGCTTACATTCTAGGAGAAGACAAGGAAAATAATGGATAAACAAAACAAATGGAATTATATCAGAAGGTGACAAGTGCCCTAGAATAATAGAGCCTAGTAAGGGTGGTGGATTTCTACTTAGAAGAAGATGCCATAAATAGATATTTGAGCAAAAACTTGAAGATGAAGAAGTTAGTTAAGAGGATAATAGCATTTCACATAGACATACACATTTAGGCAGGAGTGTATAAGAATGCCAGTGTGGCCAAAACACAGTGAGGTGGGGAAGTGTATTTGGAGATAAAAAGAAGGCCTTAAATGATATTAAAAGGACTTTGAGAGAAATTAGAGAATCACTGTAGAGTTTTGATCAGAGATGTGACAGATCTGACATTTTTTTGTTGTTGTTTATCCTCACCCAAGGATATTTTTTCATTGATTTTAAGAGAGAGGAGAGGAGAGAGGGAAAGACAGAGAGAAAAACATCAATGTGAGAGAAACACATCGATTGGTTGCCTCCTGCACAATCCCTGACCAAGGTTTGGGCTGGAAAGGAGCTTGCAACGAAAGTATCATGTCCTTGACTGGAATCAAACCCAGGACCCTTTGATCTGCAGGCTGACATTCTATCCGCTGAGCCAAACTGGGACATATTTATTTTTAAAGATATATTTCCATTGTTTTATTGATTCTTTTAAGAGAGATAATCAGGGAGAGGGAGAAAGAAACAAGTGGCTGCCTCCTGCATGCCTACTACCGGGGATTGGATCTGAAACCCGGGCATGTCCCCTTTTTAGGAATCGAACCAGTGACTTCTCTGTGCATGGGACAAGACTCATCCAAGTGAGTCACACAGATATATTTTTTAAAATATATTTTTATTTATTTCAGAGAGGAAGAGAGGGGGAGAGATAGAAACATCAATGATGAGAGCGAATCGTTGAATGTCTGCTCCTGTACACTCCCTACTGGGGATTGAGCCTGCACCCCAGACATTAGGCCTCCTTGTCCTCCCAGTCTCTGGCACCCAATATCTACTTTCTGTCTCTATGAATCTGACTCCTCCCCATACAGTACTTGACTTTCTGTGTCTGACTTATTTCATTGAGCATAATTTCCTCAAGTTTCATTCATGTTGTAGCATTATCCATCTTATTCTTAGTATCTTTTCCCATGGCTGGCTCAGGGTAAGCTGAATATAAGATTTTAGTTAACAAATGAATGCAATTATCTTTTTCATAAGTCTGGTAACTTTTATAAAAGGAAGTAAAGCAACATTTGTTTTTCAACATTCCATTCTTTTCATCTAGAAAATGTTAATAGTCAGTCAATTCACAGTCTTCATCTGACTTGACCTATTGGCAGCTGTGACACAATAACCAAATGATTCTGTTAAAATATGTTGAATCTGTCTGGCGGGCATGGCTCAGTGGTTGAGCATAGACCTATGAACCAAGAGGTTATGGTTTGATTCCAGGTCAGGGCACATGCCTAGTTTGAGGGTTTTATCCCCAGTAAGGGACATGTAGGAGGCAGCCAATCAATGATTCTCTCTCATCATTGATGCTCTCTACCTCTCCCTTCCTCTCTGAAATCAATAAAAATATATTTTAAAAACTATAAAAATAAAATAAACAGATGAAGGTCATCATCCAATTTATGTTTTAAGGTTATTGTGACCTCTTTGTAAAGAAAGACTGAATTGTAGGGGAGCCAGCGTAAAAGCAGGAAGACCCATTAAAAATCACATGGGCAAGAATGGAAGTTAGTTTAGATGAAGGCATTGTCAAGGGTGGGTGAATTTGAGAAATACCTTGGAGGGTGAATTGACAGGACTTGGCCCTGGTTTGCCTGGGTGGGCTGCAATGGGGGAGGTGTCAGAGTGACTGCTGGTGTTGTTCACTAAAATAGGAATGACTGGCAGAGGTACAGAGATTGGAGGTGTCAAAAGACAGTTCGGTTTTGCAGAAGTAAAGTATGTGATAGCTGTGAGCTTTTAATATTGGATGCCACTCTCCGCCTGCTTTATGATTAGCATGCAATAGGTGGTAGCCATTTTTATTAGTAGACACAAAGTGCCTTGACTTTTTTTTTCTGGTTTCCATCATTCACAACAACAAAAATAATCCCTTGTAATACTAGCACACCAAGTAAATGCCCACAGGATGACTCCTTCCTATAGAATTCAGGAGGTGCAATATTTATTCATGATTAGAGAGCCAGGCTGCTCAGAGAAGAAGCTGCATAAGTGTTTGGTTTTTATTCATTCAAGACATATTTTTGAAAGAGTCCTAGGCTCCAAGACTTGTGTATGGGATGGTATGATAGAAAAACTACCAACAATTTGACTGTGTGAGTATTTAAAAATTTTTCCACAGTGAAAGACACATGAACAGGCTTAAGAAATAAGTGACAGCCCTGGCCAGGTAGCTCAGTTGGTTAGAGCATGGGAGTAATTTATATTTTTGTCAAATATATTACAAATGTAAAACACAAAACTAACCCACTCAATGGCTCACTTTTGTTTTATATTTCATTGATTTTCTTTTCTTTTCTTTTTTTAGAGAGAGAGGAAGGGAAAGGGAGAGATAAAGACATCAATGAGAGAAACATCATTGATGGGCTATCTCCTGCATAATCCCTACTGGGGATCAAACCTGCAACCCAGGCATATACCCTGACAGGGAATCAAACCAATGACCTCTTGGTGCATGGGATGATGCTCAATCCACTTTTTAAAAATTGAAATTATTGGGGTAACATTGCTTAATAAAATTATATAGGTTTCAGCCGAAACCGGTTTGGCTCAGTGGTAGAGCATCTGTCTGCAGACTGAAAGGCCCCAGGTTTGATTCTGGTCAAGGGCATGTACGTTGGCTGCGGGCACATCCCCGGAGGTGGGTGTGAAGGAGGCGGCTGGTCAATGTTTCTCTCTCATCAACATTTCTGGCTATCTGACTCCCTTCCTCTCTGTAAAAAATCAATAAAATATATATTTTAAAAATTATATAGGTTTCAGGTATACAATTCTACAACACCTCATCTGTATATTGTATTGTGTTTACCACCCCAAGTCAAGTCTCCTTCCATTACCATTTAGCCCTCCTTTATCCTATTCTATCTCCCCCAAGCTGCCTTCCCTCACTTTTAGTGCATTCAATTTGTTGATTTCAGAGAGGAAGGGAGAGGGAGAGATAGAAACATCAATGATGAAAGAGAATAATTGATCGGCTGCCTCCTGCATACCCCCACTGGGGATGGAACCCATAACCTGGGCATGTGCCCTTGACCAGAATCAAACCCAGGACCTTTGAGTCTGCAGGCTGAGCCAAACCAGGTAGGGTCTATTTGTTGAATTTTAAAAAAAATGGTTAGAGCTTGAATTAGTCAGGGTCCCAGAGAAACAGAATAAGGAAAATAGATGATAGATTTACTTTAAGGAATTGGTTCATATGGTCTTGGGGGCTGGCAAATCTGAACTTTAGAGGACATACCGGCAGGCTGAAGCCTCAAGAAGAGTGGATGTTGCAGCTCCAGTCTAGATGCAGAATCCTCTCTTCTTTGAAGAGAACTTCAGTCTTTTCTCTTGAAGCCTTCAACTGATTAGATGCAGTCCACCTACGTAATAGAGGCTAATCTTCTCTACTCAAAGTCGACTCATTTCAATGTTAATTTCCTCTAAAACACCTTCCTGGCAATATCTAGACTGGATTTTGACCAAATATCTGATAATGTAACCTAGCCAAGTAGACATATAAAATTAACCATCAGTGCTTTGTGTTCTCAAGAAAGTTTGTCTATCCCAAATCATGTATTTTCTTCTACAATCTTTATAGCTTTGTCTTTAATAGCTTCCATTTGTGTACATTTCAAAATCAGACAAAACTAACCTGCAGCATAGAACACTGGGGCAGCTGCCCTTTGGGGTGGTAATGACTGGAGGGGCCATGACAGGGGCTGGTCAGGTTCTGTTCTTGGTCTGGGTGCTCATGACATGGGTTTGTTCCCTTTGTGGAAATTCATCGAGCTGTTTGCTTATAATGTGTGCACTTTCATGTATGCATGTTACATTTTGATAAAATTAAGCACAATAATTAAAAAGAATACAGAACAGACTCCCCAAATCTACCAGAGCTTATAAGACTTAGGAACAGCTATGAGCTGAGCAGAATTTCAACCTCACCACTGAAAGGATTCATATTTTAAAATATATATGTATTTTTGCCAAAACCGGTTTGGCTCAGTGGATAGAGCGTCTGCCTGTGGACTGAAAGGTCCTGGGTTCGATTCCAGTCAAGGGCATGTACATTGATTGCGGCCACATCCCCAGTGGGGGGTGTGCAAGAGGCGGCTGGTCGATGTTTCTCTCTCATCGATGCTTCTAGCTTTCTATCCCTCTCCTTTCCTCTCTGTAAGAAATCAATAAAATATACTTTAAAAAATTAAATACACACACACACACACACATTTTTAATTGATTTTAGAGAGGAGAGGAGAGGAAGACAGAAACATCAATGACGAGAGATAACCATGGATTGGCTGCCTCCTCCGCACCCCATACTGAGGTTGGAGCCTGTAACCCAAGCATGTGCCCTGACCTGGAATTGAACCATGACCTTCAGGTTCATAGGTCAACACTCAACCATTGAGCTAAGCCGGGCAGGCAGGATTCACATTCTGAATGGTGGTCCCATCACAACACAGAGCCTAGCAGGCGTCCCTGGTTGCAAGGACTTATACCTCTGAGAGGAAAACCAGCTCTAGAACCACACATTAATACCCAGAATTGAATCATTTTTAGGTCCAAACCTAGGTAGTTCCATGATAGATTCGGCATCTTTCTGGTCCTGATGCTCTGTGTGCCTCTCCAAGGATTTAGGTGGTGAAGAGGTTATGGAGCTGGTGCGCCACCTGGTGGCCTCAGCTTCTTATCTACAAGGGTCACATTCAGAGAGCTCCATCATTTTGCTCCAACTTTGAAATCATCAGTTTGCACGAGGGAGGACTGGGGTGGGGGAAGCCATCAGTTTGGGGTTTTCAAGTTACTCAAGTTGGGGTGAAATCTTTGCTGCAAAGATTTACAAGGGCAGTCTAGAGCCAGTGAACAAATTATTTTTGCTGATGGCAAAATGGTTTGGGACATTGGTTTGACACATTTATCTAGGCCGTGTGTGCTGGCAGTTCCAGCAGGTGGGGTTCTCAGTCTTAGCAGTGCTGACACTGGGGCCGGCTTATCTCTGTGGGGGCTATCCCTGGCCCCAACCCACTCAGTCAGGAGCAACCACCACAGATGTCCCCCGACTTGGCCTAGTGTCTCCTGGAGAGCAAAACTGCCCCCAGCTGAGAATCCTGCTTCTGTGAGATGTATTTTCTTTCTGGTTGCTTCCTGGGACTTAATCTGCCTGCAGAAAAGACTTGCTGACTGTGGAGATGGAAAGGACAGAGCCTTCATAACTCCATCTATGGTAGCAGCCCCTGCCTTACATCGTAGGCTCATCCTACTCCTGGAAGCCTTTTTAGTCACGATTTATGCCAAATCCATTTTTTAATTGCCTTTCCTTTTTTTTTTTTGTTCAATGCACTTCTGACAGGCATATTCAGAAATATTCTATTTCTAACTCATGTGGGATGGAGCTGTAATTATCATGACACACTTGTCAAATCACACGGAAGACACTGGCTTCTTGGATGACAGGTGTGTGTTTTTTCCATTCCCACTCAGCTAGCAGTTCCAAACAAGGAAGTTTCTGGGTCTTTGCTGAACAGTTAGGCCTGGGGGGTACACTGGGAGCAGCTTGGGCAAGGCCTTCCAGTGAAGGACACAGGAGGGGAGGGAAGGAATGGAGATCTGGGAAGACCTAGGACACAGGTAGGTGCTTCTGGAATGTATGGCTCATTTTCAAGTTCCCACCAGTGTTTCTCAAAGTGGGGTTCTCCAAACATGTGGCTCAGAACCACCTGGGCTCCTATTTAAAATACTTTTATTAATTTCAGAGAGAGGGAGAGGGAGAGATATGCATCAATGATGATAATCATTGATCAGCTCCCTCCCGCACAACCCCTACTGGATCAAACCCACAACCCAGCAAGTGCCCTGACCTGGAATCGAACCATGACCTCTGAGCCACACCAGGCTGCCTATCTTAAATGCAGAATGCGTAGACCCAACCAATGGTTCTAGAACATTGGTGGGCACCAGCATCATCAGGGACCTACTGGGACCTACTCTGAGTTTCTGACCCAGTTTGTCTGGCGGTGGAAGGCCAAGGATTTGCATTTCTACCAAGCTCCCAGCTGCTGACATTGCTGGGCTGGGTCACACATGACATGCATTGTCCTAGTGGAGAGGCCCCTCAGCACTGCGGACATGGGGATCAGGCCATTCTCGGGGAGGGCCTGTCTTGGCCACTGCAGGGTGTTGAGCAGTATCACTGCCCTCCCACCCCCCACCCAGCTGATGCCAGGAGCACCGCCAGTCATGACAATAGTGACTCTGACAGATTCAGCCCTGGTGAAGGCCCTGTAAGACAGGCTCAGGCCTCATTCTTGCCCCCTCCCCATTCACGGTCCATACCAGACTGTTTCCTGGGCCTGCTGATTTGCAGTCATACTTTGTGATTTTCTGATTTGCGGGAGGACCACTGCTAAGCCTTCGTCTGTGGATGAAGCAGGCAGCCTTCAGAGATGGAGTCCTCAATCAGCCACTCCTGGCACAGGACCTGCAACTGGGGGTCACACTGCACCAGGTTTGCCATTCAAGGGCTGGGTGAGCTGAGTGTCAAGGCTGTTCCTTCACCCGTGAAATGGGTGTGAGGTGCCGGCCACACAATGTTGTCAATAGGAGCTGAGAATTCAAGCAAGTTTCTGTAGTGACTGTGGAGTGCTTTCTATATCCACAAAGTTGGGGGATGAAACCAGAGGCCAAGACAAGCCTGGAAGTTTCTGGGCTCCTTTCTGCCTAGGGCCAGGTCTCTCCCCGGAAGCTATGGGAGGGAAGGTCCTTGGGTTCCAGAATGGTGAAATTTGTGAGAACATACTAGAAAAGCAATGAACAATAATCTTACTCTGTCCCTGAGAACCGAGGATCCTAGCTTGACCCCTAAGGCCATCACTTACATGGTGGGTGTGTGAGTGTAACTGTGGTCAGGGGTGAGGGAAAAACATGGGACAGCCGAGGCTTGCCATTTCTGGAACCATCTGTGACCCTGGCACAAGAAAAGCTTAGTCATGTCATGTCATCTCAGGCAGTGTGTTATTTCTTGTGTCCTGGGCGATATGGAAACTCTAGGCTATGGGGTTCTAGGAACTTGGGGCAGGGAGAGCATGGGTGTTGCCGAGAGGTCAAAGCAGAGACTGGCAGAGGTCACAATGTCTATTTATTCCCCACACATTGCTCTTGTCACCATGGCTAGCTCTCAAGAGTGAGGGCCACCTTGCCATCCAAGTGATGACTGCAGCAGCGGATGGTGGCCCTTCTTCCTACTAGTTTCACACGGCATTGGGTCTTCCTACTAGTATGACACACGGCACTGGGTCAACTTTGCAGACCACGAGGGAGCCTCCAACACTGCTGCCAGCTCAGGGTCCCAGCAGATTCACCCGGAGACCCTGCCCAAGCAGGGATTGCAGAGGTGTCGATGGTGGCCTTGCAGCTTACAGGCTACCATTCCTGGCTTGTGTGCTTGCCCTCTCTGGAGGCAGCTCTGGCCTGCTTGGCAATTGCTGGCTGAGGAGGGGGACACCAATGGCCCCAGAACACACAGGCAAGTGGGGACGGCTCAGGGGCCAGGCCCAAAGGTCACGAACACCTGCCTCATGGTCTGTCGGGTGTGAGTACTGGGGAAGGAGGATCAAAAGGGGTGAAAAGCACATCGATCAAAATGCTCGATTGTCCCCAAAGCTGGCCCTAGGCACCCCAAGACAGTCCCGCTCCCGACAGGCGCAGGCAATTGAAAATGTCTTTAGGAATCTGCAACTAAAGTTCCTCATGCAAAAACCTGTGGTCTAAGGGTCCGGCGGACACTGGTGCCCAGGCCGTGGCTGGCAGTGAGCTCGTCCGAGCAGCCAAGGTTGACTCAAAAAGGCATCGGGCTTCGGACGTAGCTGGACGTAAAACCGGTAACTTCTCGGAGAACACCCCCGAGGACCATCCCCACTCCGGAATATTCTACAATAGAAAATACTTTAGTGACTGGGCTTTTTGGAGATTGGTGCTGGTCTGCGTTCACAGCTTGCTGGCTCTGTTTCGAAAAGGGTCTGGGAGCCGTCAGGGAGTACAAAAAGGAAGGTGAGGGTGAAAGGAAAAAATAAAAAGCATAAAAATCCATCTCATGCAGGTCCAATTTCTTTTTCTTTTTCCCTCTCTGGCAATCCAATGGGAGAAAATGGCAGAAGGTGTGGAGGCTCCAGTCAGGTGGGAAGAACTCGATGGCACTGGAATGGCTGGAAGGACAAGACATGCGGTGGTCAGCCAGGCAGCAGCCCCTGCAGCTGGGAGACCTAAATCAATCTGCCTGTGTGGCCTGTGGCTGCCGCGTAAGCACAGAAACCGCCCGGTCATCATCACAGTGGTTCTGGGGCCCAGACGTGAGAATGTCGGTGAAAATACTTTGGGGCCGAAACCAGTTTGGCTCAGTGGATAGAGCGTTGGCCTGCAGACTGAAAGGTCCCAGGTTCGATTCCGGTCAAGGGCATGTACCTTGGTTGCAGGCACAACTGGGAGTGTGCAGGAGGCAGCTGATCGATGGTTCTCTCTCTCATCGATGTTTCTAACTCTCTATCCCTCTCTGTAAAGAAAACAATAAAATATATTAAAAAAAGAAAAGAGAAGAAAATACTTGGGGGATAAAGTTCCAACAAATAACAAATATAAAACTGACCTATGTTTTGACTTAAAATTAAGGCCAAAAAAAAGGAAAGAAAAAGTATACTCCAAATATTAATATTCGTTGCTTTGCATGGAAAGATTAAAGTTGTTGTCTGTGCTTTTTCTTTTACATTTTTCTATTTAAAAAATCATGGTTAAGCCCTAGCCGGTTTGGTTTGGTGGATAGAGCATCAGCCTGCGGACTGAAGGGTCTGAGGTTCAATTCCCGTCAAGGGCACATGCCCGGGTTGCAGGCTCAATCCCCAGTGTGGGGCGTGCAGGAGGCAGCCAATCAATTATCTCTCTCATCAATGATGCTTCTATCTCTCCCTCTCGCTCCTTCCTCTTTAAAATCAATACAAATATATTTTTAAAAAATCATGGTTAATATAAAAATGTTAGGAGGAAGATAACAAAATAAAGAAAGCCACCTGCCAACTGTATCCAGGAGCAGAATCACTGGATACAGACAGGGTGGAGGTGAGGGGCCCAGGGACAGTTAACCAAGCAGCGAAGGTCTCCAGGGACCCTCCGAGTATATTTTTAAGCAAGTGTACATGTAACATCTGCTCACAGTAAAACAAGATAAAACCCCCAAATCATGAAAACCAGGAACATATAGATCTGTCCTTCCCCTGCCTGGGTGACCTCGCCTCGCATCCACTGGGGCCACCAGGACATTCTGCAGGTGCACAGAAAAGCACTGCCAGCATCTCCTGTTCTCTTGTCAGCTGTAGACACACGTAGGGACCAGCCCTTCCAGAAGCTGGGAGGTGTCAGTCCATGTCTCTCAGTGGGAGTTGGCAGGGGGAGGAGCATCTGGAAGGGGCCTGCACCTCTTCCGCCCCCTCAGGAAACTCACGTGAGCGGTCATTCCTGCTGGTCATCGCTGCTGGCACTGGGCGTTTGATTTCGCATCTGACTTCGAAGCTGTTCAATGAACTCTGGGTTCTGCTGCTGCATCTGCTGAGCGAACTGCTGGCCCCTGTGAGAGAGGTGCCGGGCTCAGCTTCTCCAAACATCCCTCTGAAATGTCCCCCAGGCATCTGTCATGTGGCCACTCGCTGGAGGACACAGCGTTGACATTTCTATTTTCCCACGAGCAGTGTCCCCGCCTGCCCACCGTGTCTCCACTGTACGGGTGCACTCACGCCTGGATGAGACTGGCCAGGTCATTCTGTGACGTGTTGGTGCCAGGAGTCCCCAGGGGGTTGTGGCTGCCGGAAATCATGCCAGACATGCTGCAAGAAGAGAGCCTGGGACTTAGGCAGGATGGCCCCGCCCCCCGCCCCAGTGGCTCCACTCAGCCCCTGCCCTCTGCTAGCAAGAGACGTTCTGTGTCACCACCTTCTCCCTGATGGCTGCCCTGTGAGTTCTCCATCCGCTCTTCCAGGAACGGCTTTTTGCCCTAAAGACACTGATTCTCAACGGGGCAACTCTGGCCCCCATGTGACACCAAAGGTCACTTAAGTGGAATCACACACTGTGACATTTCCAGAACAGAAAAATTAAATTCACAGCAGGAATTGGGTTAGTTATTGCCAGGGATTGTGGGGAGGGGGAGTGACTACCATCATGAGGATGGGGCTTCTTTTGGGGTGGTGGAATATTCTGGAACTCGATAGTGGTGATAGCTGCATGACACTGTTAAATGCACGCAGTGCCTCTGAGTTGTAAACTAAGTGGTTTAATACGATAATCTTATGTGTTTTACCACAAGAAGAGATTAAAGCACAAGACCCAGGGGAAGGGTTGTCACTTACAGCTGCTGAACCTGGGGGTTGTTCATCATGGTTGATGCCTGAAGAAAAAAAACAATCGTCAGAGGACAGCTTCCGACTGAGGTTCCCTTGCAAGCACCCTGGGCTCTCCTGCCCAGCTCAGCAAGCATGTCACCCAGATACTTGCTCTCCCCGCTTCTCCCCTATACCCCGTTTCTTCCTCCGTGCGATGAGACTCACATTTCTCACACTTTGATCCCATTTGAGACCCTTATTTCAGGAGACTCCCGGGCACCTTAGGTTTCGTTGGGAGTGTGTATTTTAGATCTTTTTGGGTCATAAGACATAGGAGAGCCAGGCAGTCTCGTTTTACTCCATCGGTAAACAGCACTGCACTGGGCACTTTGAGCCTTCACAGCTCACTGAGGACATCTCCTCAGAGCCAGGTCAGGAGAGGAGGGTAGGACCGAAGAGCTTCCTGCGAGGCAACTGCTCACGGGCTGCCTAACTTTCTGTAAAGGGCATACTGTCAGCTTTCAGGGTGTCTCTGCTCCAACCATTCAGCTCTGCCAAAAGCCGCGTGGCCCTGGCCGTGCCAGTCAAAGTAGACAAACCAGCAGGAGCTGGGTGGCTGAAGTCAGAAGGCGTGGCTGCTATGAGGCTGAGTCCCTGAGCCAGGGTGCCTTTGGAGTGCGGGTACTCATCCCCATCCATCAACCAAGACCCTTGCTTTGGCTGCAGCGTAGGCTTGCAATGAAAGTAAGCCTCTGCTCCTCGGTGTACTGAGGATTTTTCTCTTCCAGACAGTTTGAGACCCGACACCCTGAGGCCCTGTAGGCCAGCAGTGCGGCCTCAGGCGGAGCGAGATCACTCAGAAATGGGCATGTGTGTGTAGGGACCAGCCCCCTCCACTCACAACGGGAGCCTACTCTCAGTGGGATACCTAGTGCTCTGGGGTCCCATCTGAACCTGCAGGCGTGGCCCTGTCACCATCACTGTCTCCCATGAGAACACCATGCTGGGCAGCGGGGACGTAGTTTTCCCGTTATTCAGCCAAGAGAGGTAGGATTTAATTTATCCTTTGGCTCAATCATGGGGGGAGAGAAGAGGGGGGTCTCTCTTGGGGGTATACTGTCTCCAGGGGACACAAGACAACAATTGAAACATCTGTGGTTGCCGTCACTGGGGGTGCTCCTAGCATGGAGTAGGTGGGGCCAGGGATGCTATTCAACACCCCATAGTGCCCAGGCAGGCCCCCAGCCCAGAGTGACCCGGCCCCAGTGTCCACGCTGCCACATCAGTGGCCTGGTCTAGGCAGGCAGTGCCGGGGCAGGCCAGGTGGTGGGCGTGGACGCTGCTGGGGGAGATGAGGGCAGTTACCATGCTCATGAAGCCTGGGTTGTTCAGCAGGCCCGCGATGTCAAAGCTGCCGAGCCCTCCTGTCTGTGGGGATGAGGGAAGCACTGGTTAGTGGCATCAGGACACGGGGAGATGACACTGGCCCAGGAACTGAGAGGATACCCCATGTGGGGCCCGTCGGGAGTTCTCAGAGGTGTTTAGCTCAAACAGATGCTCTCTCGGCCTGAGCAGCCAGCCCATAAGCTAGGGGAGCTTCATAAAAAGCAGGAGCCCCACCGTCCATCACTGGGGAAAAGTACTGTGTTAACTGCATCTTTCATTTCCTGATGCTCTGACATTTGAGGCCTGGCAGACCCTGGAGAGATGGGCCCTCCTCGGGGTAACCAATTCCTAGAGACAGTCAATACTCACCTAGGAGTGCACCTTTCAAATGCAAGTCAGGCCACTCACTGTTCACTCCCACCCCTTCTCCACGAGGCTCTCACCCTCAGCCCCTGTCCTTTGGCCCTGGTCACCCCAAGCCAGGTGCCAGTTAGGGCTGGCCTCTGCCACAGTCCCCTGGAATTATTCAAACTGGTAAAACCTAAGCTCCCCCGCCCCCCACATCACCCCTCCTTCTCATGAAATCATAATAAAGGCGCTGGTCCACCTTTCCCCTCTTCCTTCACCTCCTGACTGACCCCGTGCTTCCCCGCTGACCCTGCACATGTCCTCTCTGTTTCCGGGCTCTGCGACAGCAGAAACATCTTCCTCCCTGACAGTGTGTCTCACACCCGATTAAACAAATGCCGGGTCCCCCAACAGCCCAGGCATGCTCTGCACACAGGCCGAGCCAGCCTCAGCCTGAGAGCCGGGAGAGCGTCCGCCTGGCCTGGCCTGTCTCTGCCTCCCTGACAGACGCGCGGCCCTCGTTCCCAGGGGACTCACGGGGCTGGGGGCCTCTCTCAGCTTCAGCTCCGCTATCTTGAGGTTGGATTTGTATGTTTCGTTGTCAGGGTCCAGCTCCAGGGCCTTCTTATAGTAGGCCACGGCCTCCGCGTGCTTGTTCAAACTGCAGAGCGCCAGGCTGCGGGGAGAGACGCGGGGGATGAGGCGGAGAGGCCCAGGAGCTTCCGGCCCTCCCTCAGGCCCCACACCTCAAACCGTCTCCATGTCAATGTCACCATTCCTGTCCAGTCTGGGCCCCAGTGGAGGACACTAAAGGGGTCGGGGAGAGGCTAAGAGGATGAACATGACAATTCAAATGCAGTGGAGTTCTAGTGGTGGTATCCAATACCAAGGGCTTTGAAGGCCTAAAGCAGGGGTCGGCAAAACGCGGCTCGCGAGCCACATGCGGCTCTTTGGACCCTTGAGTATGGCTTGGCATTAAAACCACTTCTTCAAAACAGACTTGCCCAAGCCCAAAACCTACTTCTGCGCATGGGCCATGAAGTTTCAATCACATTGTACGTGCGCGCCCGCACATGGCATTTTGTGGAAGAGCCACATTCAAGAGCCGCATGAGGCTCGCGAGCTGCAGTTTGCTGACCACTGGCCTAAAGGACGGAATGCCGAGGGGCCAGGGTGGCCAGACAAAGATGTGTATTTGGTCCTTGTCCCTGCTGCTCCGGGCAGAGCTCCTGAAATTCCCTGAGTCAGCGTGTCCTTTGTCATTCATGAGCCCCTTCTAATCACACCCGAAGAGGGTGACCACACCCATGTGCCATATGGGTGGTGTACCCACCACTCCACAGGGACCCAAAATCCAGGACCATGCTGGATTTACCGTGTGCCTTTCTGGCTGGTCCATCTGTATCCTTTCTAACAAACTGGTAAATATAGGTAAGATGTTTTCCTGGCCGAAACCGGTTTGGCTCAGTGGTAGAGCGTCGGTCTGCGGACTGAAGGGTCCCGGGTTCGATTCCGGTCAAGGGCATGTACATTGGTTGCGGGCACATCCCCCGTGGGAGATGTGCAGGAGGCAGCTGATCAATGATTCTCTCTCATCAATGTTTCTAGCTATCTATCCCTTTCCTTTCCTCTCTGTGAAAAATCAATAAAATATATTTTAAAAAAAGAGAAAAAGAAAAGAAAAGATGTTTTCCTGAATTCTGTGAATCATTCTAGGGAATCGTCGCTCCTGAGGAAGGCGTCGTGGGAAGCCCTTATGATAGCTGGTTGGTCGGTTGGTTGGTGTCTGACGTGGGGCTGAGCCCTGACCAGTGGGGTCTGGCTACATCCAGGGAGGTGGTGTCGGGACTGAATGGAATGGCTGAACCCTCAGCTGGCGGTGGAGAGGTGGTTAATGGAATAGAAAACCCTCCCCACAATCAGAAGAGGAGGAATGTGGTGGGTGCAGAGGAAGGGGCAGTCCGGCCCCATAAGGGGCGCCTGCCCAGGCACTCACCCCATCCTGCCATATGCTTTGCTGTAGGATGGGTCTATGCAGATGGCCCGCTCGCAGTCCTGCACGGCCCCCGCATAATTCCCGAGTTTGCTGTAGGCGGCGGCTCTGGGGAAACAAAGCAGGGCGTTCAGAGATGTATCCCTCACTGGTCACCTACGATGAGCCATTTGGGGACAGGCCTTGGTTTCTCATCTGTAAGGTAGGGTGGGCTCTGACATGGGCATCTGCCTGCTAGCACCTGTGCTGGGGGCTGCCAGAGGAAACAGGCTGAGGGAGGCCCAGGGGCGTGGCCCAATGCTGCACAGCCAACGGGCAGTGCCAGGACCTGGCTCTGCACCACAGTCCAGGGCTCCGCCATGGAGGCTCTTCCTTTGGGTGAAGCTCGGGCCCATTTTATGTTGCCAGATAAGTCCCTCTGCAACTTTCTGTATATCTAGAATTACTCCCCCCGCAAAACAGTTAAAAAAACAAAAACACTTCTACCCAGAAGTGATGTGGAGAACCTTTGGCAACCATGCTTCTGGCGTCTTCTATACGCTGTGTGTTTCCACGGCTTCCACACTGATGGTGCGATTCCGCCTCCTGCTCTCCACTCAGTGCCTCTCACTAGCACAGGATTCCGTGCCGTGAGGCTACGTGACAGTTAACCTGGCTTTTCCTTTAAAAGCACAGGCCACGCCGGCCAGCATGGCTCAGTGGTTGAGCGTCAACCAGGAGGTCACGGTTCAATTCCCAGTCAGGGCACTTGCCTGGGTTCAAGCTCCATCCCCAGAGTGGGGTGTGCCAGAGGCAGCCAATCAGCGATTTTCTCTCATCACTGATGTTTCTCTCTCTCCCTTCCTCTCTGAAATCAATAAAAATAAATAAATAAGTAAATAAAAGAGCACAGGCCAGGGTTAAATACATTATGACAGAAAGACGACCAGACTTTGGGTGGTGAACACACACTGGAGTATACAGATCTCATATTATAAAGTTCTATATCTGAAACTTATATAATGTCATTAACCACTGTTACTCCAATAAATTTTTTTAAAAACAAGGAAAAAGAAAAAGTACAGGCCAGACGCAGCTCCTCACGGCTGCCAATGCTGTCGTCAGCATGTGCACATGTCCAAATTGTGGGTTATTTCCGTGGCCCCACATCTGAGTGGAGAATGGCACCACCTCATTTAAATGTCACTACCGACTCTGACAGCTCGCTGACCAGCTGACACTATGTGTATTTGGGATTGCAGTGGGGGCAGTCGGTAACCTACGGTACAACAGCCCGTCCTGCCTGCCAGGATGTGAGCCTGGCTGGCCAGGCTTCCGAGCAGGCCTGGCAGTACCTGTTACAGAAGTAGACGGCGTTGGCAGGATTGAGCTCGATAGCTTTCCCGTAGAAGTGCACGGCCGCCTCAAAGTTCTCGACTTTCATCTGTTCGTTTCCTACAGAAAAAGAAAAAAATGTACAAAGACCTGAGGGGTCCGAGAGGTCATTCTCAGCTCTCCCAGCTCCTAATCGAAGGTGTGAGATTTCGGGGGCCAGGATGCAACACTCAGGCATAGGCTTGGGGGTGCGGTTTGCATCAAGTGTCTTTAGGGGCTGGCTGAGCCAGGCCTTGGTGATGGCAGCTGTCACTGCTTTGATTGTGGTACTTAGTGACATAAGTCTCAAATACTGTCACTTTTGCATCTTTTCAGAAATAGAGCCCAATTTTAATGAGATGTAATCTACATACCACACAACTCACCCTTTAAAAGTGTACAATTGAATGGCTTTTTAGTATATTCAGAGTTGTGCAACTATTACCTCCATCTAATTTCAGAACATTCCACCACCCCGAGAAGTAACCCCGTCCTCATCAATAGTCAATTCTCCCTTCCCAGCCCAATAACCATGAACCCACTCCCTCGGTCTTGTTCAAGACACTTCACATAAACAAAATCACGCTATGTGGCCTTTGTGTCTGGCTTCTTTCACTGAGCACCACGTGTTCGAGGTCCATTTACGCTGTAGCACGGTCAGTGCCTCATGGCTGAGTGATGACCCAGTGCAGGGACAGGCCACCTTGGCTGTATCCATTCACCAGCAGACAGACATCCGGGTGGTTTATACTTCTTGGCTACTATGAACTGTGCTCCTGTGAACATCTGTGTACAAGCATCTTTGTGGGCATGTGTGTTTGCTGGGCCCTGTGATCACTGTGTTTAACTATTTGAGAAACTGTCAGACCATTTTCCACAGCAGCCGCACTGCTTACATTTTCACCCATTGGGTGTGAGGCTATGATTTCTCCACATACATCTGTGTTCTTAAAAGTCATCCCCAAAGGCTGGTTTGCCGCCTATTGTCCAACAGCACCCCTACCTCGACTTCAGAGCCAGGATCAGCCTGTCCACCGGCTCAGCCTCTGGAGTCCGGGGGGAGAGGCGCCCGTGGGGACGGAGAACCCTTCTCTCACCTTCTGTTTTGAGGCGCTCTGCCTCCGCCAAGTCCTCCTCCGAAAGCGGGGTTCCCTCAGGACTCCTCAGGTTCTGTGGCATCTCCTGGCCCCAAAGAAAAAAGGTGGCAATCCCGCTGTCCTCCTCCTTCTCCAAACCCGGCTCCGTGAGCCTTCCTCCCTGCAGAGGCCTCTGGGCTCTGAGAGAGAAACAGGCCCAGGGCCCGCAGTGCCTCACCCAGGAGGGACTCGCTTCCCTCACCCAGGAGGGACTCGCTTCCCTCACCCAGGAGGGACTCGCTTCGGAGCCACTAGTACCCGTGCTGTTCTCACTGCTCTTGGCTGTGATGGGGCGGCCCCGCAGCTCACCTTGCCTGCGGCAGCTTCAAATATTTCTGGAAGAGTCTGAGTGAGTGCGAGGTTCCTGTCTTCCAAAGTCACCCCGAAGGCGGTCTCCAGGCACTGGATTGCAACTGCAAGGAACACAGGCATTTTCTCCTGAATGTACCTGAGTTTACGACCCAGGCTCAGCCTGTCGGGCTCGTGCTCAGTTTCCAAGTGGGCTGGCAGAGGCCCTGGAGCACATTGCGCAGTGTGTACTCCTTGACCCTGGTCTGGATTCTTCCTGGTCAGCCCAGAGCCTTGGGAAAGTCAGGACAGACAGACATGCCCTTGAGCCCTGAGAGCAAGGAAATGTGGGGGGAGTTACTGTCCTTGCCCAGTGGGGCTCTCCGTGGGGTCCCGCTGGGTGCTATCTTGCTGGGAAGCTGCGGAGATGAACCCAGCCTGGAGTGCCATTCAGGGATCCAGATGCCGGGGACCTTCTGCTGAACCTCTAAGGAGTCCAGTCCAGACCAACCCCACCCCACCTCACCCCCACCCCCACCCCCGCCCAAGTCTTCACAACGGGGCGCCTTCCAGGGGCAACACAATCGCATGTGGGACAGACAGGAACTAGTCAGAGCACTGTGCCACCTGCCCTCTGCCCCAGGACACACATGCCTCCTTTGTGCCTGCAGAAGGCCTGTCCTAAGTGACAGGGGTTGGCACCCTTTGGTGGGGGAAGAGCACTGGGCTAGGAGGCCGGAGAGCTCAGACCTGTGCCTGCTCAGGGCTCGGCGGTCTTGGCTGTGAAACCAGGACAGGAGCAGAGTCCACGGCTGGACAGGTGTGCTGACCTAGCATACCATCCTGTAGTAGTTCCAGGCTCCGATGAAAGAAAGGGAGGTGGGGAGGAGGAGGAGCAGGAGTGGGAGAGCCAGTGGGGGCACAGAGTTGGAGACAGGAGGCTCCATTCCCGGGCCCGTGCATACCTTCCAAACTCTCCTGGGCGTCCGAGGAGAGCCCCCCGTGCCGCAGCTGGTCATGGAGGAAGCGGATGATGGCATAGGCGAGGCGCTTCTTGTTATCCATCTTGAGAAGGGAAGAGAGACACCTGGGGTTTTCAGGATCTGCAGACCCCAGGCAAAAGGATGAGGACCGGGCTGCTTAGATACGTGCAATTCCACCTACTCAGCGGTCACACTCCAGGCAGGACTCTGCAGAAGGCACGTCCCCCACCCAAGCACACTGGCCACTTTTATCTGTGAGGTAAAAAGTTAACAATCTCATTTCACAGATGAGACACTGAGGCAATGAGGCTCAGAGGCCCTGCTCTTGGGCATGTGAGTAGGCGGAGCACCCCTTGCCGTCCCTCCTTGCTCTCACAGGCTGGCAGTCTCCAGCCGTTCACCGGCTAGAGGGGGGACAGCTTGGGGCTCCCCAGGGCTGCCTCGGATGGGTTGGAGTCCTGGAGGTCTGTGAACCCCAAGTTTCCGAGGCACATGAGGGGTGACATAGGCATCATGGGATAGCCTGAGCAGACGAAGAGGCCCTGCAGAACATGGACCCCTTTTCAAGGCTCCGGGGGTTCCTCTGCACTGGGCTGTATTGCCTGGGTTTTGTCTACAGACATTTGTGGTTCTCATGTCTGGGGGTGCTCCTGGCATTCAGTGAGTGGGGCCAGGGATTCTGCTCTCCCCTACCCCCAGCCCCCGAGCCCAGGATGGCCCCCCACGGAGAGGGACCAGTCTCTGATATCCCCAGTGCCTGGGTGAGAATAAGAAACATGTGAGGAGTCTGCTACCAGAGCAGCTGTGATGCGCCTGGCACCGTACACAGAACATCTCACTCCACCGAACAGTGACCTCCGAGGTGCATCATTGCTCCATTTAGAGAAGACACAAGAGCGGGATGGGGGCCTACCGGCTGCCCAAGGCCCCTCATATCCGCTCAGCACGGCTGGGAGCCATGTCTAACCCCTAGAAATCAAGGAGTGGGCCTGCTAACCCCATCATCATTAACCCGTCACTGGCCAGAGATCAGAAGAGCAAGTCATTAACCCCTTTACAAGCGGGCTGACAGCACACAGAGCTGATGCTAAAAGTTGTGTTGCAAAGGCAGTCAAGGCACGTGGTGCCGGCCATGCTATGAGCGCTGTCTGTGGTACAGGGAAAACCTCATCCACAACTGCTTCCTAAGAGGGGAGGAGCCAGACACAAAGGCCACACTGTGTGTGATTCCACCTTTTTAAAAATATATATTTTATTGATTTTTTACAGAGAGCAAGAGAGAGTGATAGAGAATTAGAAACATCGATGAGAGAAACATCGACCAGCTGCCTCTTGCACAGCCCCTACTGGGGATGTGCCCGCAACCAAGGTCCATGCCCTTGACCGGAATCATACCTGGGACCTTTCAGTCCACAGGCCGACGCTCTATCCACTAAGCCAAACCGGTTTCGGCTGATTCCATTTTTATGAAATGCCCAGAACAGGCAAATCCAGAGAAAGAGAGTTTGTGGTTGTCAGGGGCTGGGGAGTAACTGCTAACAGGGACTCAGCTGCTTTCAGGGGTAATGGAATGCTCTGGAACTCATGGTGATGGCTGCACAAGTCTGAACATATGAAAACCTACTACTTTTTATGGTATGTGAATTACATCTCCATTTCTAAAAAGGGGGCAAACTTAAAATAGAGCTATGTTGGAGAGCTTGTAGTTGGACCAAAAGTAACAGACACCCGGGAAAGCTCTGGGGGGATGGTTAGGAGTTTCCCCCTCTATTTTTGGACACAATGAGCCTTTACCAAGCAGTACCTTTGGCCCAAGGGCACCCTGGACCCAGGTCTGGGATCAGACAGACCGGAGCCTGGAGGACAAAAGGCCAGAGGATCTTGGGGGCAATACACAGGGCCCCATGGAGAGCATCCACAACCTGCCTGTTTTGAAGACAGTGAAGTCCCAAAAGATCACTAGTGCTCCCCAGCTGAAGGGTCCTGAGAACGAACATGTCTGTCTCCTCTAAACCCAAGGAGACAAACATGCTGCCAAGAACGCCCAAAATGCTTTTGTTCTGCAGATTCTTGACAGAGAGCAGCATGACTCACAGTCTCCAAAGCCCCGATGGGGGAATGTGGATAAACACAATGTGCTCCAGCTCTACCAGCGGTCGCCAACCTTTCGGACCTCGTGGACCACCAGCTGGTGACCGCTGATCTATACGTTATCCAGCTTTAGCCGAAACCAGTTTGGCTCAGTGGATACGTCAGCCTGCGGACTGTAAGGTCCCGGGTTCGATTCCGGTCAAGGGCATGTACCTTGGTTGTGGGCATATCCCCAGTGGAGGGTGTGCAAGAGGCAGCTGATTGATGACTCTCTCTCATCGATGTTTTTAACTCTCTATCTCTCTCCCTTCCTCTCTGTACAAAATCAATAAAATATATATATTTTTTAAAAGAATATCCAGTTTTAGAGGGACATTCTGACACAGGTTACAACATGATAAGCTTTGAGGACATTATGCTCAATGAAATAAGCCAGACATGGAAGGACAAATACTATGTGACTCCATTCACAGGAGGTTCTTAGGGGAGTCAAATTCAGAGGCAGGCCCTGGCTGGGTAGCTCAGTTGGTTAGAGCATTGTCCCAATACATCAAGGTTATGGGTTCTATCCCCACTCAGGGCAGATATAAGAACCAACCTATGCATGTATAAAGAAGTAGAACAACAAATCTATCTCTCCCTCTCTCTCTCTCTTAAAATTTCAGTTTGGGGAGATGAGAAAGTTCTGGAAATGGATGGTGGTGATGGTTGCAGAACAATGGGAATGTACTTACACCTACTGAATTGTTACTTAAAAATAATAGTTAGCCCTGGCTGGTGTGGCTCAGAGGTTAGAGTGTCAATCTGCACAGGGTCTCAGGTTTGATTCCTGGTTCTAGGTTTGATCCCAGCCCAGTTGGGGTGTGTGCAGCTTGAAGGCAACCAATTGCTTTCTCTCACACTGATGTTTTTCGATCTGCCTCCTGCCTCCTTTCCACTCTCTAAAAATCAATGGAAAAAATATCCTTGGGTGAGGATTAACAAAACAAACAAAAAATAGTTAAAAGGGTAGGTTTTTGTCTATTTTAGTATAATTAAGAAACTTTGTTTAAAGGTCCTCCTCTTAGAATATAAACCTCTGAGATCCCAGGACCTGGATCCTTTTGCATAGTCTAAACATGTCAAGTGTCATTCAGCTACCTGCTCAGCTGTGAATGGCTTTGTATTCTATCTATGTAGGTAAGTGCCTACATAGTAACATGCTTGATTTCCCCTGGTGGTCCCCAAAGCTGACAGCATTCACTACTTGGGCCTTTACGCGTGCTGACACCCTCTCCGCCAGCACTATGATGGCAAGCTGGATGGAGGTGTGCCAGGGTCTTACGAAGCAGGTCACCAGTTCAACAGGTGGCAGGGCAAGAACACACAGCTGAGCGGCTGGACTTTGCCCAAGAGTCCTGGGCACCACTTCCGACCCTCAGGAGCCAGCACTGAGTCCTGTGAGACTCACACTGGGTTTTGGGTTGTGTGTGTGGGAGGATCTGCTTCCCTTTCAGGGAAAGGAGCAGGTTCCTGGTGGCGTCGGCTGTTTGCTTAAGAATAAGAAAAGAAATCTGATCTTGGGCACAACTGTTTCCTGCACTCCTGGATGGAGCTGAGGCTGGAGGGGCTGACGCTGAAGGTTGAGGAAATGGAAAAAATGAAGCCACACTCGTTTCAGTTCTTCCAATGCTTCAGATCCTTTCTATCTCACGGCCTTTGCTCCCACCCCTCCTGCCACCACTGAAATAATTTATGTAGAACAAGACCCGGAGCCATAATGTCTTAGGTCCAGCCATTCTGCCCAAGGCCAACTACATGTTGCCTGCCCTGTCCCTGTGTCACAGCTGAGTGTCCCAGTTGATGCCCTCACTGTCCTCTTCTATAAAATGGGGTAACACACGTCTTCAAATGTTGAGAATTCAGCGACCTAATGTGGGTCTCTCCACCCAGCACCATCAATGTACGGAGCACTTTCTGTGTGGGAACTGTCCCGTGCACTCCAGGACATTTATCAGCATCCCTGGCACCCACCGAGTGTTCCCTGGGAGCTAGGGGTGGGAGCAGGATCATCGCAGGCAAGACACCGGGCCCGGGGATTCCATGGATCCAGGAGACTGTGTTCCACGCCATCTGACTACCGAGGTCCTAGGAGGCTGCACACATTTAAATGCACAGCCTGAATGGGAGGAGACGGGGTGACACACAGATGCTGGGGTCATCCTGGTTTATACTGTCTGACCACTGGGGACTTATACTGGTGTCTAGTGTGAGCAGGGATTAAATTCACTAGTTTCCGAAATAATTAATGCAGGGTTTCTCCGCTTCAGCACTGCTGACATGGGGGTTGGGTCATTCTCTGTGGGGGCATCCTTGGCTCCCACTCAGCCAATTCCAGGAGCACCCCCCCACACACACACACACACACACAAGTGGTGATAATCACAAATGTCCTCAGACATGGCCAAACCACCCCAGCTGAAAATCACTGCTAGACACCAAGTGGGAAAAATTAAGGCTTTAGGTCAGCACAGGTCAGATTTCCTGGCCAAATGTTTTTGCTACAAAACTTCGGGAAATCTCCTGTGTGCTGAACATCTGGGTTTTGGAAATGCAGGAAAGGGATTGTGGGTCCACAGCAGAGGGCTGGGCAGTGTCTGACACAGGTGGTCCCTAAAGACTGCTGCCTCTCCTCTCCCCTCATCGAGCAGGGAGGACAGCACACGGTGGGACATTTGGTTTTAACTCAGTTTGAGATGAACGAACTCTCTGCTCCTCACAGAGCAGGGCCTAGCCTGTCACAGGGACAGCACTTTGGCTCGATGGCTACTGGGCACTCTGTGTCTCTGGAACAATCAGAACTTGTAGGTCTTTGGCTGCAGGACAACATTCTCAAAGACCTACTCTCTCCTCACAGCAAGGCCTGTAAGAGCTCTCGGAAAGCACCACCAGAGCACAGAGCAGGGCACCGAGTACAAGAATGAGCCGGTAAGGGTGAGCAGGCGATGCCCTAGGCCAGTGGTCGGCAAACTCATTAGTCAACAGAGCCACATATCAACAGTACAACGATTGAAATTTCTTTTGAGAGCCAAAATTTTAAAACTTAAACTTCTTCTAATGCTGTTTCTTCAAAATAGATTTCCCTAGGCCGTGGTATTTTGTGGAAGAGCCACACTCAAGGGGCCAAAGAGCCCCGTGTGGCTCAGGAGCCGAAGTTTGCTGATCATGGCCCTAGGTTGTGGTGAGGCAGGGGTTGGGGGTGAGGGGATGTTGTCCCAGAGATAGTTCCTCTTTGGCCCCTTCAGAATCCCTTCTAGCCCTAGACGGTTTTGCTCAGTGGATAGAGATCTGCCTGAAGACTGAAAGGTCCCAGGTTTGATTCCAGTCAAGGGCATGTACCTTGGTTGTGGGCACATCCCCAGTAAGAGGTGTGCAGGAGGCAGCTGATCTATGTTTCTCTCTCATAGATGTTTCTAGCTCTCTATCCCTCTCCCTTCCTCTCTGCAAAAAATCAATAAAATATATATTTTAAAATCCCTTCTAGCTCTCAGTCTACTTTTTCATTAAACAACAAAAAAACTTTATTCCTTTTATTTTCCTGCCCAAGACTGATCAACAAAAGGAAAAAATTACATACCTTACTAAAATGAGTGACCCGCCCCCCACCTTAAGGAGGAGAAGCACCCACTTTTTGAAGGATGGCCCACCACTTCTGTGGATGCTTCTCCCACCCACCTTAGGATTCCGCAGGTACCCAAGAAAGGCTGCCCCAAAGCTAGAACTGGTGTTCACTCCCCAAAGTGTTCTTCTAAAATGCCACCAGATTGTCCTTCATACTTATAAACCCTCAAAAGCTCCCTGAAGTATAACAAGTGTGTCCTTCAGCATTGGTATGTCACCTGCTGGGCCCCAAACCCTCCATGCTCCACTCAAACCCATCACTCACCTTCTCTCTGACCCACCAGGAAAACTCTCATTCTCCCTGGACACCAAGCTGCAAGTGGCCTCCTCAGAGAGCTAGACCCTTCTTTTCCCACCTTTGGCCCAGCATCTCCTGCAGGCCCCTTCCAGGCTTGTCTTTAGCCAGCAGACTGCGAGCCACTGGGCAGACCAACTTCCTTTTAACCCAGCACCTGGCGGCATCGGATCCGGATGGACTCAGGAAAACGTGAGGTCACTGTCAACAGTGACAACCAGGTTCCTTGGGGAGGTCGTTCTCTTTGGGTCTCAGTTTCCCTATCAGCAGAAGACCTTTGGTCGTGCCTACCAGCACACAATCCCCTTTACTCCTTCAGCCGTCACTGAGCATTTCCCACCGCAGCACAAGCTGGGTCTCGGCCAGAAAAACGGAAGATCAAGTAAGACGGCAGCTCTTGACCTGGATCAGAGCTTAATCCCATTTAGAATCACTCGCCCTTCCAGGTCAAGACTGACTTATAAACCTCAGGTGAAAAATGCTGAGGACGTTCCAGCCACTGAACTAAGTGCTGTACATGCAATGGTTTGTTTCAGTGATCCGCAAACATTTTCTGAAAGAGGCCGGAGTAAATTCCTTCAGCTTCACAAGCCACAGGGTCTCTGTGGCAACAACTCAACGCTGCTACCGTGTTTCCCCGAAAATAAGACATCCTCTGAAAATAAGACCTAGCGCATGGAAAGATAAGGCATCCCCTGAAAATAAGACCTAGCGCCATCTTTGGGAGAAAAAATTAATATAAGACACCGTCTTACTTTCGGGGAAACGGTATTATAATGCAAAAACAGCCACTGACAAGGTGTATGCCACGGCACGTGGCTGTGTTTCCACAAAACTTCATTCTAAAAAACAGGCCTCAGCTGGATTTGGCTCCCTGATCAGTTTGCTGAGACTCTAAGTTGTTTCACCTAATTCCCATTCTACAGAAGGAAAAACTGAGGCTTAGAACGGTAAGGGCACCAGCTAAGACACAAATCAGTTTTAAGCCCAAGTATTCTGACTTGAGACTACCTCCAAAGTACCCCTTCTGCTCCCTACAAAAACGGGTGCACGCACAAAACCTTGTGTATGATTTCTTGGGGTTCACTCCTCCCACCCACTCATCAGTCTAGGGTAGGGTTTAACTGCTGACATTTGGGGCCAATCATTTTCTGAAGAACGGTCCTGGGCACTGTGGGGGTTGAGCAGCATCCCTGGCCCCACAACCACTTGATGCAGGGGCACCACAGTTGTGACAACCACAAATGTCCCCATTTCCCAGTATCTACCCACCCCCCCACGGGTGTGTGTGTTTGTGTGTACAAAAATCACTGGTCTAGAGAGCGGTAAAACATACTCAACAAATAATCAGGGAAAGAAACAAAAGAAATAGGAACATCACTAGGGGACACAGGTTGCACACCCATGCTCTGACAATAACAAAAACCACTCATCTCTAGTGAGCAAGTACCAGGAATCTGATTAAAGAATGCTCTCGCATAGACCCTGCAGTGGTCGGCAAACTCATTTGTCAACAGAGCCAAGTATCAACGTACAACGATTGAAATTTCTTTTGAGAGCCAAATATTTTAAACTTAAACTATATAGGTAGGTACATTGTTATTACCTTAATTAGGGTGCTCCTAATTTGGCCCTTGCTAAAAACTCAAGGGGCCAAAGAGCCGCAGTTTGCCTACCACTGCTAGAGGCACATGCTTCCACAGCCCCTGTAAGAGATGTGCTGCTCAAAGAGGGGAAGCCACTTCTCTGAGCTTACACAGCCAGGGAGAGGTGTGCAGCGGGTCCTCAAGTCCAGATTTCGACCGCTTCCAGCACAATATGCAGAAGACGCTAAGTGTGAGGTAAGACTATCTGCTAACCCATTTGAGCTCTCACTTTCCACTGGGCCATGTGGCTTCAACCCTCCCCAAATCCCTCCCCCTCGAAGCCGGGACTGTGACAATGCCCGTTTTTCAGAGGGGAAAACTGAGGGTGAGAAGTCAAAAGGCTGGCCAATGACATCCACTTGGAGAGCAGCGGCACTGGGACAGGAGCCCCGACCTGAGCCCAGGAACAGGGGCCGGATTTAAAAGGACCGTTTCTCCGTACAGCGGCGGTCACCCAGCGAGCGATCGCTACACACGGCACGCTTTTCCTCCCCGCTTTCCACCCACGGGTCTGCGAACCAGCATTCCCCAGGCCTGGGGTCCAGGGGAGGGAAGCCAGGGCCGGTGAAGGACAATCCGACGACGCCCGGCCTCAGTTTCCCCTCTGCACCGCGCACACACAGCACACCGCGGGCCGCGCAAGGACCCCAGCCCCAGGCCGACCTTCCCTTACGGGCCCCGTAGCTCAGGAAGCCCCAAACCGCGGAACCAAAGCGCCAAGCCCCCAACTCACCTCTCGGGCTGCTGAACCCCGACCCACCGACGGCTGCGCCTGCGCACCGCGGCGCCCCCGGCCCCGCCCCCCCAGCCGGGACGCCTGCGCGGAAGGAACCGGCTCGCGTTGGAGTTCATGCTGCGCAGGCGCGCCAATTGTCCAAGCAGGAGTGGGGGAAGTGACGCAATTTAGAGGCGGGAACGAGGTGGTCGTTAAGGGCAACTGACCTCTGCGACGGAACGGAGACCGGAAATCAGGATTGTGGAGTGGTGTTTGGCGGGACCGTGGAGGACTCCCGGAAGTAGGTGGAGCCTGTCACGTGCTCCCGGGCGGGCCACGTGGTGCATCCGTGTTTGGGTTTCTGGCGCCCAGAGCCGTCATCGGCGCTCAGTGAATGCGAGCCGCTGTTACCCAGTATCTTTGTTCATTTATTCACCTACCCATTCACCCACTCACCCACAAATGCAGTCTTTCGTCCATTCAATCCATAAGACATAAAGGAATAAAGAAGTTGTTCAGAGCAGGTGCCTAGCAGTCAACAAATACTTATTGCAAGCTAACTGTAAAGACCAGAAAAGTGTTCGCTCTCATTATTTAGTATCAGGCTGGACGTGTTGTAGGCGCTGGGAATGGCATCAGGTATCTGACCCATGGGCTCAGACCAAACCTGAGTTCAACAACCTTGGCACTTTGGTTTGGGCTAGCAAAAAATTCAGAGCCAAACACTCAAACTTTAAGAGAACACTTATTTGGTAAATCACAGCGATAGAGGAAATAATTTCCAGAAGAAATGGGCTTAAGGAAACAAGTTATAGAAGTAAAGAAAAGGCCCTTGGAACTTGGGAGTGAGAAAGCTAAAGGTAAGGTACCTGGGCAGGGAAGGGGAGGGAAAAGGGAAAGATTAGGGTGTGCTCCCCTGGAGGGAGAGTGCACTGGATCCCCCATCCTAAGAGTTTAAGGTTGGAGAGTTTAGGGGAGGTCCCGGGGGAAGATAATAGAATATTCAACAGTTTTTCAGGTGTGTCCTATAGGCTTGTGCTCTCCACTGATCGATTGGCAGGCTCCAGGTCAGGAGGTCATTCATGCTGCTGGTCCTGAGATCAGCCAAGCCTGGTTTTGTTGCTTACCTGGTCCTGGAGCTGAAATACAACTGAGGCATAGATATTATCTCTAGGGAGGGAAGGTCAGGGGGTCCAAACTGCTTGACCACTGATATGCTAGAGGAGGAAAATCACCCTGTGGGGCGAGGTCCCAACCTACAATTGATGGTCTGGGCTTTCCACCCTGGTGACCTGCTGTACCTGGCCCTTTGTCCTTGCTCTACTCTGGTCTAACTGCTTACCATATATTATAGAATAGTAAACTAGTACATAAATCAATGAATTTCACTTAATGGCAAGCGATATGAGGAAAAATGGGGTGTTGTGATTGGGTAGATAAGTTGGCCAGGATGGTTAGGGAGGGCCTTTCTTTTAAAATGTGGATTTTGGAGGGTGAGGAAAAACACTTCAGGTACAGGGATCAGTGGAAATGAAGACAAGTAGAATTAAATTCGGCGCACTTAATAGAGAATGAGTGATGAGAAATTCCCTAGGATGACTCACAACTGCCCACCACTAGTATCTAAAGTTGCCAGAAGCGTTGTCCCGATTCATTTTTACCCTATTTAAGACATATGAACTTTTATCACCCTGGATTATTTTAATTTTTCTGCAGAAATAAAAAGAAGTTTTCTTTTTCTTCTCCCCCCCCCCCTTTTTTTTTTGCAAGGTTAATTCTAATAAATTTTTCTTTCTGGAGGCCTTAAACACTTCAATTTTTGTTGTTGTTTGTTTGTTTTTAAATCATGTTTTTAAAAAATATATTTTATTGATTTTTGTACAGAGAGGGAGAGAGTGAGTTAGAAACATCAATGAGAGAGAGTCATCAATCAGCTGCCTCTTGCACACCCTCTACTGGGAATATGCCCACAACCAAGGTACATGCCCTTGACCAGAATCGAACCAGGGGTCCTTCAGTCCCAAGCAGACGCTCTATCCATTGAGCCAAACCGGTCCCGGCTGTTGTTGTTTTAACCAACACTAGATATAGGTCAGCCTGCACTGGACAAAATACCTATTGTTTGAAGTTTGGATCCGTTTTTGGAGGCTTCCTTGGTGATCCTTCATTGCTTGGGTTTCTTTTTCTTTTTTTTTAAATATATTTTATTGATTTTTTACAGAGAGGAAGGGAGAGAGATAGAGAGCTAGAAACGTCAATGAGAGAGAAACATCGACCAGCTGTCTCTTGCACACCCCCCCACTGGGGATGTGCCCGCAACCAACGTACATGCCCCTGACCGGAATCGAACCTGGGACCCTTCAGTTCGCAGACCGACGCTCTACCACTGAGCCAAACCGGTTTCGGCTGCTTGGGTTTCTTTTCCTTCTTTCTCTTCTTTCCTCTTTCAGGCCGAAAGGATGCAGGTACTGATTAATTCCGGGACTAGAAGCCCAGGCAAAGTACCAGCAGAGAGCGTTCAGCGGCTCCGAGGTGCCCGCCACCCGTCCCCGCCTCTGCCTGTGCTTCCTCCCGTTCGCCTCCCCGCGGCGCGCGGGCGGGCGGGCGGGCGGGCGGGGGGCGGAGAGAGCCGCGGCCGCGCCTGCGCCGTGCCTCCTCCTGCGTCCAGGGCGGTGGGTGCCTCACTCGCCACCGCGTCCACGGAGCGGAGCGGACGGAGGCGCCGGGCGCACGCGGCCGAGGCCGAGACCGACGCAGACCCGGTGGAGGAGGGAGAGGACGCCGCGCACACCGCCCGCCATGAAGCCCCCCGCAGGTACCGGCCGCCGCTCCGCGCGGCCCGCCCGCGGGTCCGGAGCCCCCTGCGCCCTCCATGCGTGTGGCGCCGGGACTTAGGCCCCAGAGCGGCGCCCGGTGACCCGCGGGGACCGGCCCCGGTGACCGGGCCCCGGAGCGGCGGCGGCGGCGAGCCCGGGACCGCACGCCCGCCGTGGCGGATGAATGAACCGGCGTTCCCAGCGCTTCCCTCATGCAGCCAACTTCACGTGGCTTCTGCAAAGCACGGGTCGGGCCCGGGGTTGGGCGCTGGGAGAGACCATGATTTCTAGACGGAGTTCCAGAGCCGGAGACCGAGATGTCCAGCAAGCCAAGAAGCAAGCCAGGGCTTTGGAGTGGTCAGCCAGTGCAGGGGCTGGTGTTGCTTTTTAAAAATGTATTTTATTGTTTTGTTTGTTTGTTTGTTTTTACAGAGATAACGGGAGAGGGACAGAGAATTAGAAACATCATGAATGGTGGCGCTTTTTTTTTTTGAGAGGGCAGTCCAGGAGGACTTCTGGGAGGGGGTGGCATTTTGGCTTGGCCTGGATGGGGAGAAGCCGCTCTCTGCCAAGGCCTCTGGCGGGAGCGTGTCCCACTTGGCTGCAACCCTGAGGGCAAAAGCCTGGAGGAAGGAACACGGGTAACAACACATCTGGAGAGTAATAGGTCATTTGGGCTGGACTACAGCTTTTAGTTTAAAGGCAGATGGGCGCTGTGGACGGGTTTCCATTGGGAGCCGCATGATGACCTGTGTAGGGCATTTTAGGAAATCGCCCAGGTTGTGTGTAGCCTCCTGGAATGTTCCCTTGCCCGCCGCCCATCCTTCCCAGTTCTTTCTCCAGCTCATTGTGATGGTGATGATGATAATTGCATTCATAATAATTGCAGCCAGGGGTTCTGGAGGACTCAAGAAGGCAGAGAATGTTGTCCGCCTTGTTCCCCGTAGGATTGTTAGCTTGGGGACCAGGCACCTAGGTAGTAATCAGTAAACATTTGTGGAATGAATGCGCCTGCTCACATTTTTCAAATTCTAGCTCCTTCAGGAGGCTTTCCTGACCTCCCAGCTCATGTGGGTCTCCCAGCTTTCCTGAGCTTCTGGAGCCCTTCTTTGCCACCGAATTTAATACAGACCTTCAATCCCTTTTTGGCACTTTCTGCTCCGCAAACAGAAAGACTTTTACGAAGTCCGCAGCAGTCGTTTGGCCAGAAAAATCTGGCCTGTGCTAACTTAAAAGCTTTCCTTCTTCCCTCTCAGTAGATATCATTGGTCCTCAGCTAGGATGGTTGTACCATCCCCGGGGACCCTGGGCCATACCCGGGGACATCTGTGGTTGGCATGACTGGGAATGCTCCTGGCAGGAATGCATCCTGGTGAGGAGCCAGGGATGCTGCTCAGCACCCCGAAATGGCCCCATCCCATAGAATGACCCAGCCCCCAATGCTGTTTTTTTGTGGTTTTTTAAAAATATATTTTTTATTGATTTTAGAGAGGAAGAGAGAGAGAAACACCAATGATGAAAGGGAACCACCGATTGGCCATCTCCTGCATGCCCCCCACTGGGGACAGAGCCCACAACCCGGGCATGTGTCCCCATACCATAATCGAACCTGGGAACCCTGAGTCCGCAGGCTGACGCTCTATACACTGAGCCAAACCGGCCAGGTCCCAGCCCTCAATGTTGACAGTGCTGTTCAAAAAACTACCCCAAAGATACCAAACACAGGTTTGAGCCAGCAGCGCCTTGCAAAGGTCCCCAGTGTTCGCAAGATGGGGAGTCCAGGACACTTTGGCCCTGCTCAGCTCCTGGCTGGCCAGAAGGAGGGAAAAGAGGCATCGCTGGGTGTTTCCCGGAGCAACCCCTTCTTGTTTGTGGTGTATTCCACACCCACTCGACCCATGAACTCAACAAGTAATTTGGGTCAGGTGCGGCCATTCCAGATCTACAAGGTCTTTCTGAGGAGGGATGTGGAAGGGGAGACTGGCAGGGTGAGGGCTCAGGTCAGCCTGTAGGAAGGCCCTGGAGACTGAAGGAAGCCAGTGTGGCTGGTAAAACCTGCTGGCCAAACCTGCCGTACAGGACTCCGTAGAATCTGGACAGTCTAGACCAGGGGTCAGCAAACTACGAGATAAGGGCGCCTGTGGGTTAGCCTCGGCTGCCACATACCGCCTCCCACGTGAAATCACCTTTAGCTCATGGGCTGTATAAAATCAAGTGGGTGTAGACTTTGATGAAAGGTTTGAACTTGAATCCTGTGTGCAGGGTGGAGTAGGGGACAGGGGACAGGGAGACCTGACACCCAGATGTACAGATTTACAAAGGTGAGGTGAGTGTAGTACACAGTGTGGGAGCGCCATCAGACCGTGGGCGTGAACCCCACCTCCAGCACTTGTTGCCTATGGGATCCTTGTGGCCGGACACTTGAACTCTCCCAGTCTCAGGATTCCCACCCATAAAGCAGGCAAATGGAATGCCGAGTTCAGCACTGTCAGAATTCAGAGAGGGGAAGCGCACAAAGCATCTTACACTCTGGACCTCACACAGAAGTTGTCGAGTGACTGCTGTTAGTACAGACCAGAGTCTCTTACCTAAAAGCTCTCAGAGCTAGGGATGTTTCAGGAATCAGGGTTTCCTCCTGTTTTAGAAAGGTAATGCAGTGCGCATGTCACATGTTACATCCAGGCAGGCCTGGAGTCGCACCCTGTAATCCAGGTATTCTCTGAGTGAAATGCAGGTATACGCCAAATGCCCACCTCACCGCTGTTGACATTTGGGGGTCGGGTCGCTCTCTGTGGGCAGCCGTCCTGTGCACTGTGGGGTGTTGAGCAGCATCCCTGGCCCCTACCTCCTGAATGCAGTGGCGTTACCCCTGGTCCTGACGGCCTCTGGTGTCCCCAGGCATCACTGTGCCCTGAGGAGCAGAATCAGCTTCTCTAGAGGACTGTTCAGCCTGTGCATCCTCACAAGGCGGGCCTTGCTCATCTGCAGAGAGACACAGGTCCTTTCCTGTCCCTCATTCACCACTCCCTCACTCACCCCACACTGTGAACTGGTGTACTGGACTAGTGTTAGTGTCCCCTCTGCCTCCCCCCGCAATCCGGTTCGTCTGACCCTAATTCTGGATGGGAAGCAGGTGCTTAGTGTGGTGTTTTGCCCTCCGTGCAGCCTGCACAGCAGATGTCCTGGACAAGGCAGCCCCCTGCTCCGTGGTGAACTACCTGAGATGGGACCTGAGCGCCCAGCAGATAGCGGAGCTCACGACGGAGCTCATGGAGCAGACCAAGCGCGTGTACGACCAGGTGGGCTCCCTGAAGTTTGAAGACGTGTCCTACGAGAGTACACTCAAGGCGCTGGCTGACGTGGAGGTGACCTACACAGGTAAGCCCAGGTCAGGGTCCAGGCGGGGAGCTCCCGCACCCTCACCTGGGGCGTTCCCTGGGGCGGTGATGGACAAAAGGCGCTGACAGAGGCAAAGGCGCCCGGCAGGTGTGGCCCATCCCCATGAGCGCCCGCTCTACCTGTCCCCCTGGGGTGATCGTCCTCACAAGCACGTCATCGGAGGGCCCAGAGGGAGCAGCAGCACCCGTCTCTGAGAGCCTGCTCAGGTGCCTGCCTGAAACCGGAACCCTTCTCACTCCTTTCCAGTCCCACAGGGTGTTTGTTTTCTCTCTGAGCGCTGAACTGAGACCTGAACTTGGCTCCCTTGCTTTTCTTCTCCCCACGGCCTCCCTGCGCCGTGGGTAACCCGATGCCGGCCCCAGCTGGCCGCTCTCCTCTTTAGGGTCTGGCTCTCCTCTTTGGGGTCTGTCTGATTCCTTCGGGAGGAGCGGGTGCTCCGTGAAATAGATGCGGCGTCTGCCTCCTGGGCCCTCTCTGTAGAGGGTGATGGTGCGGGGACAGAAGATCCAGGGGAGTCTCGTGGCAGAGCGTCCTGAGCCAGGAAACCCCCTGACCCCAAAGCCAGAGCAAAGGTCGTTTCTCGGGAAGCATTGGGAATCCCTGCTGCAGGATTCTCACGCACCCTGAGGCCTCGCTGCGTCCGCTTTGCTGGTGGTGAGGGGTGAGGGCTCTGCGTCTTGCCTTTGCTTCCTCTTCCCCACTTGGAGCAGATGGGCCTCCGTCTCCCCTTCTCTCTCACAAGCGGTACTCGAAGGTCGCAGGATGCTAGTTCCCACTCACCAGGTGTCACTCCACCCCAGCTCCACTCAGTGGCCCAAGTCATTCTAAGGAAAATGAAAACTGCCTCCTGGTGCTTCTGGAGGCAAAGTCCTGGATGTGGCCTCCAGTGCCTGCGCTGCCAGCCCTCCCCCCTCCCGGGGCCGTCTGCCAGCCACAAGGCCTTGCACTGCTCATCCCTCCCCTCTTAGCCTGGAGTTCTTCTCACCCTCGGCTTTGCTGGATGTCAGACTGCTCTGGATCACAGGAGCCCCTTTCCCACGCCAGCTTCCCAGATGACCCCTCCCTCTGCACTGTTTGGATGTTGCACTCAGTGCATGTCAGTCTGCCATTCCCAAACCCAGATGCTGGGTCTGTGCTTTTCACTGTTCTTGGGCGGCCAGCGGCAGGTCCACCCAGGGCCCCAGCGTTTAATACAAGTCAGCTGAGCAGGTCAGTCCTCACCCGGCCCTCAGAGGTCTTCATGGTGCAATGAGATGCACCCGGACCATGGAAGTGACCAAGCTGTGATTGAATTCAGGTCTCCCAGTGCACTGTGTGCTTTGTTGTTGTGTTTGTTTGTTTGTTTGTTTTTGATATTTTTATTGATTTCCGAGAGGAAGAGAGAGGGAGCGAGAGAACATCAATGATGAGAATCATCAGTCAACTGCCTCCTTCCCGGCCCCCACCAGGGATCAAGCCCGCAACCTGGGACTGTGCCTCTGACCGGAATCAAACCCGGGACCCCTCAGTTCGACACTCCATCCACTGCATCAAACAGGCCAGGGCAGGGTGTGCTTTTTTTAAATCGTTCTTTTGAGATACAATTTTTATACCATGTAATGCACCTATTGACAGCAGTGGTTTTTAGTTTATTTGCAGCATTGTCCAACTATCATAATTATCTAATTTTAGAATATTTTTGTCACACCAAAAAGAAGCCCATCCCTCTCCTTTGGCAACCAGGAATCCAATCTGTCACAGGGTTTGCCTGTCCTGGACATTTCACAATAATGGGATTCCACACTGTGTGGCCTTTCGTGTCTGCTTCTCTCACTGAATGTATGTCCACCTGTTGTAGGGAGTGTCATTGCTTCAGTCCTTTTCACGGCTGAGTCATATTCCTGTGTGGACGGACCACGTTTGTATATCCGCTCACCTGTCAGTGGGCTTCCCCTCTGGTTATTATGAATCCTGCTATCGTGCACAGGTGTGCACAGGTTTCAGTGTGGGCGTGTTTTTGTTTCTTATGGGTGGACATTTAAGGACTGAATTACTGGGTCACGTGTTAAAATTACACTCTCATAGCCACTCCCTTCTCCTCTGTTTAACAAAGTGTGAATCTATAATGATAAAAGCCCAAGCGACCGTCACAACCAGACGGACCGCCGAGCAGGCTGTGTGGGGTGACTAGGCTGGCAGAGGGGCTAGTGAGGGGCAACCAAACACTGAGCGGCAGGCTGTGTGGGATAATAAGGCCCGCAGGGGGGACAGCTGAGGGGGACCAGGCTGGTGGGTGGGAGGGCAGTGAGAGGTGACCAGGCCAGCAGAGGGAGACGGTGAGGGGCAACCAGGCTGGGGGGTGGGGGTGGGGGCAATCAGGCTGGCAGGAGGGGGGGCAGTAAGGAGTGATCAGGTCAGGGGGGAAGCGGGGGGGGGGGGGAAAGGGGTGACCAGGTTGGGGGCAATCAGGCAGGCAGGCAGGTGAGCAATTAGGAGCCAGTGGTCCCAGATTGGGAGAGGGATGTCTGACTGCTGGTTTAGGCCCAATCTATAAATTATAAAATTGAGAGAGACAACTTACCAGTGGCCTGTAAATTATAAAATTGTGGATTTAAAATAGAGCCATCAGGCCCTAACCAGGTAGCTCAAAAGGTTAGAACGTCATCCCCATACGCCAAGGTTGCGGGCTCAATCCCTGGTGAGAGCACATACAAAAATCATCTGATGAATGCATAGATAGGTGAATAACAAATGAATGTCTCTCTCTCTCTGGAATCAATAAAAATTTAAAAATTAATTAATAATAAGAATCAACCATAAATAAGTGGGACAACAAATTGATATCTGTTTTCCACCTTCCCTTTCCCTCCCATTCCCTTCCTCCCCACCCCCCCAAATCAATACGAAAAATAAAATAAAATAGAGCCATCAGCAGCCGTGGCGCTTTTTCTAGAATGGAATCCCTTCAGCCTCTCCTGGTCTTGTCATACTTCCCTGTTACAGTCCTTGACATGAGTATCACGAGCTAGATCTGTTTCTGTTTGGACTGTGAGGTCCTGAGGATGTGGCTGACAGCACTGTCCCAGGGCCCCGTGTGGAGAACGTTCACAGAACAAACCAACAAATAGGGATGAGTTCCTTGCCTGGGGCATGAGGTCAGCACTTGCCAGTTTCCACCGGGATCCTTTCTCACAGTTGTCCCATTATCTCCCCGTTTCAGTTCAGAGGAATATCCTTGACTTCCCCCAGCACGTTTCTCCATCCAAGGACATCCGGACAGCCAGCACAGAGGCCGATAAGAAGCTGTCTGAGTTTGACGTGGAGATGAGCATGAGGCAGGACGTGTACCAGAGGATCGTCTGGCTGCAGGTGAGGGTGCTTCGAAGACACGGCACTGGGCACGTTATCACTCGGCTGCCTCCTGCACGGCTCCTACTTGGGATCCAGCCAGCAGCCTGGGCCTGGGCCCTGATCGGGAATCACACTGGCAGCCTCTTGGCTCCTGGGTCAACGCTCAATCACTGAGCCACACTGGCCAGGCACTCCCCGATTTTAAAAGACAGAAAACTGAAGAGTTTCAGAGATGGAAGGGGAGGATGACTGCACAGCAATGTAAATGGACTTAATGCCACTGAGCTGTGCATTTGAAAGTGGTCAAAGTGGTAAATTTTATGTCTATTTTGCCACAACATAAAAAATCATTAAAAAAAAAACACAGACAGCCGAAACCGGTTTGGCTCAATGGATAGAGCGTTGGCTTGGGGACTGAAGGGTCCCAGGTTCGATTCCTGTCAAGGGCATGTACCTTGGTTGCAGGCATATCCCCAGTAGGGGGTGTGCAAGAGGCAGCTGATTGATGACTCTCTCATCGATGTTTTAATTCTCTATCTCTCTCCCTTCCTCTCTGTACAAAATCAATAAAATATATATTTTTTAAAAACGCACACACACACAAAAACGACAGACAGCCCTAGCTGGTTTGGCTCAGTGGATAGATTGTCGGCCTGCGCAGACTGGGGGGTCCCAGGCACAATTCCGACGAGGAGAATATGCCTGGGTTGCGGGCTCGATCCCCCATAGGGGGTCATGCAGGAAGCAGCCAATCAATGATTCTCTCTCATCATTGATGTTTCTATTCCTCCCTCTCCCTTTCTCTCTGAAATCAATAAAGAAATATATATTTTTTAAAATAAATTTAAAATGGCAGACAAATGGAGAGGAATAAAAAAAAGACAGTATGAAAATCCTAGGACTCCTTCCGCCTTTCCCACATCCACCTGTCATTGCGCTTTGCTGACCTTATTGGGTGTTACTCAGAGAGAATGTCCCCTCTCCCTCGTGAGGTGAGCAGGTTCGAGGGCCTGAGCTGGTGACACAGCCTGAGGCTGGGCTCCATCGCCAGCCAGGGCTCCTCACAGGAGCAGGAACTTCACTGCTGGTGTCGGAGGGCTGGTGGAGGTGACTACACACGCTCTTCACGCAGCTCATTCATTCTCTTTTGTTTTTGTGTGTGTGCTTTGGCGTTTTTTAATCCTCACCCAAGGATATTTTTCCATTGATTTTTTTTTTTTTTTTTTTTTTTTTTTTTTTTTTTTTTTTTAAGAGAGAGGGTAAGACAGAGATAACTGCACATGTGTCAAACACAAGGCCCGCGGGCCAAATCCCTCCCGCCAGGCCTTGCAATGTGGCCCGCACCACACTGTCATCACTGCACTCCGCTGCGCTTCCATCACAATGACAGTTTATGACTGTTCAGTAAACCATTCGGCCCGCGATTTAGGCTGGATTTTAGATTTTGGCCCCTTCTCTGATTGAGTTCGACACCCCTAGTCTAGTGAGAGAAACAGAGTGATTGGTTGCCTCCTGCAGGCAGCCTGGCCAGGGCCCGGGCCAGGGAGCAGCCTGTAACCCAGGTATGTGCCCTTAACCGGAATGGAACCCAGGTTCCTTTCATCCACTGGCTGGGGCTCGTTCGTGCCCTTTAAATGTGCTGACACGTCAGCCTCAGGATCGGTGTGCTTTGGTGCATGTGCAGGCGCAGGCCTGGGGAAGCACAAGCTATATTGTTGTTTTTCTTATTGAAATTCTTATTGAGACAATTACAGGTTCACATGCAGTTGTGAGAAATGATTCGAAAAGTCCTCATCTCCACTTTGTCTGATTTTCCCCAATGTATCATTTTGTGGGACCCCAGACAACCTCAGAAGCAGGGTACTGCCCGCTCTCTATTCCTCTGGAAGCACTCACTGTTGCATGCCCTCTGGGCTGGTCTCACTCTGTGTCATGCCAGGGAGCAGGCATCCGGTAGCAGGTTCTGTGTGGACTTACGGCTTCATTCTCTGGGATAAATGCCCAGGAGGACAGGTGCTGAGTCACACGGTCATTGTACATTTCTCTCTTTAAGAAACCACCAGACTGTCTTCCAGAGCGGCTGCACTGTTTTACCTAACCTCACCAACATCTGAGGGAGCTGCCTCAGCCTTTGGCACGGTCGTGATTTTTCACCGAAAATAGAACTTTGATTTCTTATTCTAGGAAAAAGTCCAGAAGGACTCCCTGAGGCCAGAGGCAGTGCGGTACCTGGAGCGACTGATCAAGCTTGGCCGAAGGAATGGGCTCCACCTGCCAGAGGAAACTCAGGAAGTGAGCGCCAGCTGTGGGGGGAGGGGCCTGCCTTCCCGCACCATCTGGGGGCCCGACATCCGGCCTAATGCTGCCTGCACTCCGGTGGGGGGGGTCTGTCTAGAGCAGCTCTCTCTCGTCACCTGCCCTGCTCTCAGCCCTCCAGGGTCTTCCTCGGGGTCACAGGACCCCCCAGCGAAGGAGAGAGTGCAGGCTGAACGAGGCACCTCCCGGCCTCCCGCCTCATTCAGTTGTCTGAAATTGGCTGCGATGGTATTAAGGAAAAGCTCATTGCTCCTGTGCCTCCTCCACCCTCAGCACAGTGTCCCTGCCGATGCCAGGTGTGTGAGGACCCACAGGAAGGAACTTTCTGACACCGGCCGGGCGTCCTACACTTTGACTCGGTTCTGACACTGTTTACCAGGAAAGGCATTAGGTTCCGCAGCGTCAGGGTCAGCCCCACAGGACTGCCTCTACTTCAGACCTGTGATAGAAATTGGAGGTTCCTGCCGGTGAGAGCCCCATCCCTGAGGATATCTTAGCGGCAGTGCTCCCCGCTCATGGTTCTTCCTCTCTCTCAGAAAATCAAAGGCATCAAGAAGAAGCTGAGCCTCCTGTGCATTGACTTCAACAAGAACCTGAACGAGGACACGACCTTCCTGCCCTTCACACGGGAGGAGCTGGGTACGTGGAGGCCGTGTGTGTGTGTGGAAGGCAGCTGTGTCCACTGCCAGCCCCAGGGGCACGGTCTCCGGGAGACCCTCCAGGGTCACGGCCTCCTCCCCTCCCAGAGGCTGAGCTTTGTCCTGCCGCCCAGGCAAGGGGTTTTCTCACTCGGAGCCCTCGGTCCCTCCTGGGGAGGGCTGAGTTCTGTCTGGAGCTCCTGGCCCTGATGGCAGATGTCCTGCAGCAGCGGCAGGAGCCTGGCGAGGTGTGGCAGCACAGCCTCAGCCTTGCCACCGAGTCTGCTGGGACATCCACCTGAGGTCCACACCCAGCCCTTCGTTTTTATGTTTTTAAATCTTACAAAATGAAGGGGGCAGACTGAATCCGTGGTTCCCAGGCGGGGCTGTACGTGGGAACGTTGAAGGCTTGGGGCTTCGGTGTCATTTCTAGTTTTTACTCTCTTCTCCACTTCCCTTTTCCTGGATATTTTATTTTGAAGGGTCCCGCCTCCGGGACCGTTAGGAGAACGGTGCTATGGAAAGCCCTGAGCACCTCCCGGTCCTCCCCTCCGCTGGGGCTCTGCTGCCCTCCGCTGCTGATGCTCGTGCGTGTGTCATTGCCGAACCTCTGAGAGCTGCGTGGCGGCCTCGTGGGCTCCAGCAGGAGGAGGGTGTTCTCCTGCGTCATCGGTGCGCATGTCACGCTCGGGAAACGGCATCGAACAGAGCGCAGATAGATTCCCTCGTCAGCTCTCTGCAGGGAGCTCTCTCCTGTCCGGATCCACTGAGCTTTGGGTCCTGTCAGGCTCCTTTCCTGTCGAGCATTCCTCGGCTTTTTACAGCTTCCCCCATCTTTCCCAACATGGACAGTTTTGAAAACCAGGCCAATGTCGGTGCTGCCGCCTGTGAGAGCCTCTGACGAGGCTGCGTACCCTAACCCACTGTGTGGCGCCATGTTATGTAAGGAGGTGGCCAGGGTGCGGAGTCCTCACTGAGGGCGGCTGCACTGCACAGAGACCCACGGACACGCATTCCCAGAACAAGGACGTACAGACTGCCCTCCCCTACGCTCTGCCTCCCCTCATCCTCATTCAGTCCCCGCTGTGTCCCAGACAATAAGTCCCACTACGTGGCTCCTTGGCATTTAGGAAAGTGTTTCCTGGCCAAAGGGTAATCCTGGGTCTCAAATTCAGGAACAGATCTATTCAGCCTCACTGTTGACGGGATGCCTTGCTGTCTGTTTGTCCAGCCGGAGGGCCTCGCTGAGTCAGACTGGCCTCTGGCCTCCTGTGTGGGCAGCTTGCGTCCCCAGCACGCGGAGCAGATGACTGTTCGCCCTGCCTGGCCTCAGAGTCCGTGTCTCGCGGGGCGGGGCTGGTGGTGGCCAGCTTGGCAGGGTCTGTCCCTGACTGCAGGTCGGGCTGAGCAAGGTTGTGGCACTTGTTTATTTTTTTCTGTTTGCAAAAGGGATACTTGGTGTTATTTTACCAAAATACAGACGACGTATCTCTTCTCTCCCCGCACTGCTCCCTCCCTGCCCAGGAATCTTAATTTCTTGATTAGGTGGTTGTCTGCCAGCTGTTGCCATTGTGAAGTTACCAGCTTTCCCTTCACGATCAATCATTTCTCAAGAGGAGCTTTGAGACCACTGCCCATCACACTTCCACCCACTGGTTGTAGCACCCATGGGTGACTTTTTGACTCCATCAATCTTAGTACATTCGTTAGTTGATTTTCTCATAAGTCAGAGCTTTCCCTTACCCCCATTTATTGATGGATTTATCTATATCAGTGTGGACTATAGGTCCTATTTTATTCAATGGGTTATGGTCTACTGCTGTCATTATTTATGTTGATGCTAAGATTGTCCTAGTGTAACCTTAAGGGGCCAATTCAAGCATGCCATATTCCTGTTAGTCTTTGAGCACTTTTTTTTTTTTAACTAATATGTTTTATTGATTTTTTTAGACAGAAGAAGGAAGAGGGATAGAGAGATAGAAACATCAGTGATGAGAGAGAATCACTGATTGATTGCCTCCTGCACGCCCCACACTAGATATCAAGCCCCAAACCTGAGCATGTACCCTGACCTCCTGGCTCAACCACTGAGCTACACCAGCTGGACATGAGCACCTTTTTGATGCAAGATGTTCTAGGCTCATTCCGTCCTTTCCCGTGAGGCGGGAACCCTGAAGGTGCCCAGCCGAAGGCATGGCACCCAGTTCTCTGACGTGGAAGGACAGGCGAGGCGGGCTGTCAGCAGTGTAGGCCACCGGGAAGGGGTGGTGCTGCCTGTTGGGGGCATAGTCAGGGCTGCTGGTCCCATTCTAGCTCAGCCCTCCCACCGTGCCTGCACGGGTCTTTAAAAAACCCCAACTTGGTTCACAGGAGGACTCCCCGAAGACTTCCTGAACTCTCTGGAAAAGACTGAGGATGGGAAGTTCAAAGTCACCCTCAAGTACCCTCACTATTTTCCTCTCCTGAAGAAATGCCACGTCCCCGAGACCAGAAGGAAGGTGGAGGAAGCCTTCAATTGTCGCTGCAAGGAGGTGAGAAGGCGGGGCCAGGGCCTGGCTGTGGGGATCCGCCTCGGGGCTCTGTCCTCAGAACCGTTGTGTCTGGAGGTGGGAGGCCGGGCCTGTTCTGTCAGCTCAGAGCAGGGGCTAGAGCGTCCGTCCCGAGCTCATCCTGCTTCTGCTGGGCATCTGCTGCCACATAAATCCCACATGGACACCTGGCTTCTCTCACCCATGCCCTCTTTCCTTCAGCTGTCCCCCATGTTCCCGCCTAATTTAGAGCGTTGCCAGCTCAGGACTGGATAGGGGTTAGCACCGCCTGGTCTTCATTCCCATCCTGGCCCCCAGACTGGACTGAGAGGCAGAGCGGGCGGGGTTGGGGGAAGGCACAGGCAGAGTTCTGGGTCCCGGGGACATGGCATGCTGACTGACACCGCTGGCCACCAGCCTCGAGTCCCCTCATGTGACTGGAAGCTCCCCACTCACCTTCCCAGTCATTTATTTCCTATGTACCAGCCGTGCCAGTGGGAGGATTCTGTCCTGAACGGACTTCTGTCTCCTTGCAAGTGAATCAGACGGGTTTCATTTTGTGTTGGCCCATGAGCTGGGTCGGCTGGTTAGCTGCCCAGCGGTGCCGGTAGAGATATGGTGCCATCTTGAGCCCTGGGCCAGGCCCTTGTTGGGGGCACAGCGCCTCCTGGAGGCCGTCCTGGCCCCACATGGCTTTCCCCTCGGCTTCAGAGCCCTTCATGGTTCACACCCTCTGTGTTTCCAAAAAGAGCGAGGGCCGATAGCTGTGTGCGGGACAGAAACGAGAAGGCAGAGAGCCAGGCCGAGGGCAGGAGGGAGGGAACGCCGGTGCAGAGCAGAGCCAGCCGGGGCCGAGAAGCCCTGCAGTGGCTGAGACGCGTCAGGGAGGCAGGTGCCGGCCTGGGACCCCCGCAGGCGGGAGCGGCACCCACAGGCCCGCTCACCTGTCGGTTCCAGGAGAACTGCGCCATCCTCAGGGAGCTGGTGAACCTGCGGGCCCAGAAGTCCAGCCTGCTGGGCTTCGGCACGCACGCCGACTACGTCCTGGAGATGAACATGGCCAAGACCAGCCAGACAGTGGCCACTTTCCTAGGTAACCGGCCTTCCCCGCCTCCGGGTGCTGTTCTCGACTGAGGAAATGGTGCTTCTGGAGCCCCTCCTGTCCGCCCTGCGGTGGGCATCCAGCCGACTCCTCCGGCCCCTGTATCGGACCTGCGGGTCCTCATCTCACGGCTGAGCACGGGGGCTGTGAGGCGAGGCCTACAGCTGGCCCTGCTCTGCCCTCCGGGTGTGTGGCTGTTGTTTCCCCTGTGAACGCGAGACCCCTGCCCTCCTGGGGCTGACAGGGTGCTGGCCTCAGCCAGGCTTCTGTCTCAGGCCCATCCGTCCCACGTGGGCGCCAGGGCCCGGACAGCCGGAGAAAGCCAAGGCCAGCCGGTGGGGAGCTGGCCGTGGTGGGGGCGAGCATGGCAGCCCTGGTGTGCCCACCGCAGGGAGGTAGCCTTGCCTTTCCCCTCTGTACCCCCAGACGAGCTGGCGCAGAAGCTGAAGCCCCTCGGGGAGCAGGAGCGGGCGGTGATCCTGGAGCTGAAGAAGGCCGAGTGTGAGAAGCGGGGCCTGGACTTCGATGGGCGGATCAATGCCTGGGACATGCGCTACTACATGAACCAGGTGGAGGAGACGTGCTACAACGTGGACCAGAACCTGCTCAAGGAGTACTTCCCCATGCAGGTGGTCACCAAGGGGCTGCTGGGCATCTACCAGGAGCTGCTGGGGCTGACCTTCGACCTGGAGGAGCACGCCGCCGTGTGGCACGAAGACGTGAAGCTGTACTCAGTGAGGGACACGGCCTCAGGGACGGTCATCGGGAAGTTCTACCTGGACCTCTACCCCCGGTGCGTGGGGGCTGGGCGGAGGGTCGGGGGCCGCGAGCGTTCTTACGTTTGGGGGGGTGTGCACCCCCTCCTCTGCAGGGTGTCTGTGAGCCTCAGCTGGCAGGGGGCTGATGGAGGGATGCAGGGTCAGGGAGTGGCAGAACTGGGGACCAGTCTGGGTTACTACCCCACTGGGCCAGGTAGCAGGCAGAGCAAACCCCCAGCCAAGCCTGACCCTGCCCTCTCCCTCCCCTCGTGATCCCAGGGAAGGCAAGTACGGGCACGCAGCCTGCTTTGGCCTGCAGCCCGGCTGTCTGCGCCAGGACGGGAGCCGCCAGATCGCCATCGCGGCCATGGTGGCCAACTTCACCAAGCCCACCCCGGATGCCCCCTCCTTGCTGCAGCATGATGAGGTGGAGACCTACTTCCATGAGTTTGGGCATGTGATGCACCAGCTCTGCTCTCAGGTGGGTGTGGGGCCGGGGCTGGCAGGGAAGAAAGGCGGGTCCTGTGGCCGTTTTCTCCGTGTTGGAGTCTTTATGGGGCTTTACCACGGATAGGGTAACACCCTGTTGTCTTCATTTCCATCACAAAGCCACTTGAGCTGCTCAAACAGCAGAAATGTCTGATGTCCTGGTGCAGAGGCTGGAAGTCCGAGATCACTGTGGGCAGGGTTGGTGAGCGCTCTCCTTGGTGTGTAGATGCCAGCTTTTCCACATGTCCTCACATGATGGTCCCTCTGAATGTGTCTGTGTCCTGATCTTATAAGACAGTGGTCATATTGGATTAGGGCCTATCCTAGGACCTCATTTAATCACCTTTCCAAGATTCCATCTCTAAGCATAATCGTGTTCTGATGTCTTGAAGGTCAGGATTCTAGTGTATAAATTTTGGAGAGACACAGTTAGCCTATAATTGCTCTCAGAGAACTGTAAGGTTAGTGAAGATATTGTACATATGTAACATGCTTAGTGTAGTGTTCTACTATCCTTATCACCTGCTAGCTCACATTAAGGAACATTGCAGGATCCAGTGAAAACCAGCAATGATAGCCAGAGCACATGCAGCAGGACCCAGACACAGAGCCGGCTCTGGAATCTGTGCACACGCACTGAGCCAGTGAGAGGCGGTTCTGGAATCCGTGCACACTCACTGAGCCAGTGAGAGCCGGCTCTGGAATCAGTGCACACACACTGAGCCCAGTGAGAGGCGGCTCCGGAATCAGCGCACACGCACTGAGCCAGTGAGAGGCGGCTCCGGAATCTGTGCACACGCACTGAGCCAGTGAGAGGCGGCTCCGGAATCAGCGCACACGCACTGAGCCCAGTGAGAGGCGGCTCCGGAATCAGTGCACACGCACTGAGCCAGTGAGAGGCGGCTCTGGAATCCGTGCATATGCACTGAGCCCAGTGAGAGGCGGCTCCGGAATCAGTGCACACGCACTGAGCCCAGTGAGAGCCGGCTCCGGAATCAGTGCACACGCACTGAGCCAGTGAGAGGCGGCTCTGGAATCCGTGCATATGCACTGAGCCCAGTGAGAGGCGGCTCCGGAATCAGCGCACACGCACTGAGCCCAGTGAGAGGCGGCTCCGGAATCAGCGCACACGCACTGAGCCAGTGAGAGGCGGCTCTGGAATCCGTGCATATGCACTGAGCCCAGTGAGAGGCGGCTCCGGAATCAGTGCACACGCACTGAGCCCAGTGAGAGCCGGCTCCGGAATCAGTGCACACGCACTGAGCCCAGTGAGAGGCGGCTCCGGAATCAGCGCACACGCACTGAGCCCAGTGAGAGGCGGCTCCGGAATCAGCGCACACGCACTGAGCCAGTGAGAGGCGGCTCCGGAATCAGCGCACACGCACTGAGCCCAGTGAGAGGCGGCTCCGGAATCAGCGCACACGCACTGAGCCCAGTGAGAGGCGGCTCCGGCATCAGTGCACACGCACTGAGCCAGTGAGAGGCGGCTCCGGAATCAGTGCACACGCACTGAGCCAGTGAGAGGCGGCTCTGGAATCAGTGCACACGCACTGAGCCAGTGAGAGGTGGCTCTGGATGCAGTGCACATGCACTGAGCCCAGTGAGGAGGGCAAGAGGCAGACATGGAGCCTTGGAAGTTGAAGGAACTTCCCTGTAGAGGCCCTCAGTGGCCGAGACAGGACTCACCCTGGTGTTCTGGGCCCCCAGCCTGGTGTCAGGCCACAGGACCCAGCTGTGCGCATGGCATTTTCCTTTGGGCCCCTCTCACACAGTCAGCCCTTTCTCCTGATAGCAAAAGTGTGCTTAGGGGCTAAATGGGAGTGTGTGGGAACTGGGTGCTCAGGGATTTTTAGTCAGTTCACCGAGCTGTGCAGCTGTCACCACTGTCCAGTTCTGTAATATTCCATCACTCCCAAAAGATCCTCCTACATTGGCTGTCACTCCCCACTCTGTCCACACCCTCCCCAGCCCCTGGCAGCCATCAATCCATTCTCTCTGGATGTGCCTGTTCGGGACATGTCACATGGATGGACCTTGTAGCCTTTTGTGTCTGGTTCTCTCATTGAGCGTCATGTATTCGAGGCCCACCCATGCTGTAGTGAGTGTTCGTGCCTCACTCCTTTCCATGGCGGAGTAACACTCCGTGTGTGAGTGGACCACTCTGAACCGTGTGTCCTCCTCTCCCAGGTTCCCTGCCTCACCGAGCGCCAGGATAGCACTCCTTAACCAGTTAACTGCCATAAGTGTCTATAGACGCAAGCAGCGGGCCTTTTTTAGCTAAATTCAGAATATCGTGGCACTTAAACTGGTTAAATCTCTCAGCAGCTTGTTTGGCTGATTAGCTGCCAGACCCAGGCTTTGGCTGCACTGGATCAAGTGCTATTTTTCAGGAAAAATTTCAGACACTCAGAAGTGGACAAAAATACAGTGTATCTTCCAACATCCATCAGATCTCACCGTTCCCAGGCTTTGGCCTTTGGGGTGCAGGCTTGTTGAGAGTGTTGGCTTCGTGGGTGGGAGGGAAGCTGGGTGGCCAGCAGGGAACATGGTGCTCTCTGCCTCCGTGTCCCTGGCTGAGACGGGCCGGCCAGCCAGCCGCCCCCGGGGAAACTCGGAGTCCCCATCCTCGCACGCCTCACGGTGTGGGGAGGAAGGGCCCCGCCTGCAATGTTATCCACTGTGCACCTGTGTGCCGGGTGACCCAGGTGGGTGGGAGCGGCCCAGCAGGTCCGGCGTTCTAGCTCTGCCTCGTCCCGCAGGCGGAGTTTGCCATGTTCAGCGGGACGCACGTGGAGCGGGACTTCGTGGAGGCGCCTTCGCAGATGCTGGAGAACTGGGTGTGGGAGAAGGAGCCGCTGCTCCGGATGTCGCAGCACTACCGGACGGGCAGCGCCATCCCCCAGGAGCTGCTGGAGAAGCTCATCAAGTCCCGGCAGGCCAACACAGGTGTGTCCTGCCGCCCCGCCGCTGAGGCCCCGACTGCAGGGCCGGGCCGAGCACGGTGCCAGCCTCCCGTCTCCTTCCTCCCGACCAGGTCTCTTCAACCTGCGCCAGATCGTCCTGGCCAAGGTGGACCAGGCCCTGCACACGCAGAAAACCGCCGAGCCGGCCGCCGAGTACTCCCGCCTCTGCCAGGAGATCCTTGGGGTCCCGGCCACGCCAGGTAGCTGAAGGACAGGGCTCCTGCGTGCACACTTGTGTGCACATTCAGTCTCACACGCACACTTGCACACTTGTTCTGGAATCCCCATCAGAGTGTAGGCACGCTCCCCGTGGGCCTGGCCCCCATGGAGGTTAGGGGGTCTCTGTCCTCCGGGTCAGGAAAGACCCGGTGCTGCGTGAGGGCGCTGGCACAGCTTATAGGCCCACGGGCCCCAGGGAAGCAGGCGGCCGTGGCCTCCCTTCTGCCCTGCGTTCCTGGGTCCTTGGCTCCCGTGTGGAGCCTGATGGGGTTGGTGTGGGTGACTCCATCCTCCCTCTCTGGTCATGTGTCCCCTCCACCTCCACAGCGCCTTCCTGCGCTCCCTCGGGGCGACCCCCACACACGGCTAAAGCCCCGGAGGTGCAGAAAGTATGAGTGATCTCATACCCTGGGGATGACAGTAGACAAAGTTTATTGGTTTTTTAAAAATATATTTTATTGATTTTTTACAGAGAGGAAGGGAGAGGAATAGAGAGTTAGAAACATCGACCAGCTGCCTCCTGCACACCCCCCACTGGGGATGTGCCCGCAACCAAGGTATTGTACATGCCCTCAATCGGAATCGAACCTGGGACTCTTCAGTCCGCAGGCTGATGCTCTATCCACTGAGCCAAATCAGTTAGGGCAGTAGACAAGGTTTTGATGTGTATCTTCCATGTGCCTGTGTGTCCTTGTACATATGCACTCAGTAAACATACATGAAGGTAATTGAGATTTAATGTATCATAGATAGCATTGCATTGGCTTACATTTAAAAACCCTTCAGAAGTGTTTTAATTGACACATGTTCTCTGTCGTGTGGGTGAGCCTTGACTTATCCCAGGGTCTCCCAACATTGAACCCTGGGCGGTGCAGCTTGCAGGTGAGCCCTCTGGCCAAGGCCCTTACCCTGCTTTCCGGAAGTGTCCGGGCAGTTTCCCCTTCCAGGTGCGAGTACCTCTGATTGGCGGCCCTGGAACCCCCCCTTCCCAGGGGAGTCGGGGGCAGGCCAGGGCACAGCAGTAGCCTCGTGTGTCTTCCAGGGACCAACATGCCTGCGACCTTCGGCCACCTGGCGGGCGGCTACGACGCACAGTACTACGGCTACCTGTGGAGCGAGGTGTACTCCATGGACATGTTCCACACACGCTTCAAGCAGGAGGGCGTCCTCAACGGCAAGGTGAGGGGCTTCCAGCGATGCTCCCCACGGCCTGGGACCAAGGCAGCCGTCCTTGGCCTCGGGCCTGCGAGCTGTGCAGCCGTCCCTGGCAGGCGGGGCACGGGCAGAGTGGGGCCTCCTTTGGCTCTTCAGGGCTCCCCCTGAGACCCTCTAGGGCTAGGGGCTCAGCCACTCCCGTCCTGAAGGACAGGGTCCCTGCATGCACATGTGTGCACATTCAGTGTCACACAGATACTTGCACACTTGTTCTGAGATCCCCATCAAAGTGTCAGCACACACTCCCTCGTGATGTTGATGTGGGGCCCAGAGGCCCCCTTGGGAGCCGGGGGGGTGTGAAGGGGGGTGCTGGAGGACCCTCGATCAAACCCGCCCCTCTTGTCCCCCGCAGGTGGGCTTGGACTACAGAAGCTGCATCCTGAGACCGGGTGGCTCCAAGGACGCCAGCATCATGCTGAAGCTCTTCCTGGGTCGTGACCCCAAACAGGACGCCTTTCTCCTGAGCAAAGGCCTGCAGGTGGAGGGCAGTGAGCTGCTGGCCTGCTGATGCGCCCGGGGGTCCTGCCAGTCCTGGAGGGGGGCTCTCGCTTCCACTGCCCTGGTGCCTTAGCTCCCAGCCTGGAGGCGGGGTGGGAGACGGTGGCCTCCACCTCAGCGTCCAGGGAGGGTGGGAGCGGGGCCGTTCTCTCTGGTCGTTTCTCACAGCCGGTGTCCGTGACCCCCACTCAGTGGCCAGCCTGGGCTGGAGAGAGCTCGTCCTCAAGATGTCTGGGGAGCGCTTGTGTCCAGTCAGGCCTTCCTCTTTGTTGCACTAATACAGCCCTTCCTGGTGATTTGTCCTAAGAAAGGAATGGGTTCTTTGAAATTCATCCATTAAAAAAAAGGAAAAAAGAGACTGCTGGTCTGTTCTCTGCTGCCTGTCCTTTCTGCCACAGAGGAGTGGGCGTTGGTTCTCACGTGATCGGCGTCGGTTCCTAGGAAGAGTTCCCTTAAGCCCTGACCTGGCGATCAGCCTGGGGGACACGGGCAGGTGCAGGCGGCTCTGTGGGTGTGGAGCTTTCTGGATTGTGACCCGTGTGAGTCACCGGGCGCCCGCTGAGCTGTTGGAGTGACTGCAGCAGGGGGTGGGGAGTGTGGAGCTGGGGTGCCAGGGTCGCTCACCAAGAGGTGTTTTTCCTGCCGACCTCTCCCCTAACACGATTCTGGGGAAATCCTGGGCCCCGTGCAGCGCTGGGTAACGGGGGCTGAGGTGCCCACCTGTGTGCAGCAGCCGCCGTCCGCCCTGGGCCGTGGTAAGTCTGTGCTGGACTTCTTTTCTGGCCCGGCGGCCAGTGTGGGTTCGCAGTTTGACAGGAGCTAGTCTGTTCGGACACAGCTGCTGGGAGCCCTTTCTTGTCCACATGACCAAGAGGACTGAAAGGCAGTGTGCCCTGTCCTGCTTGCCACTCAGACTGGCCATTAGCCACGTGGCCCAGCCTGGACCGCGAGGAAGGACGGCCTGGGCGGGCTCCTCAGTAGTTCTTCAGGAATGCCTGGTGGGAAGGGCAGAGGGTGGGGAAGGATCCTGGTGGAGGGGAGCTGTGGAGGGGAAAATTGTAATGATCTGAATAATGAAGATTTATTTGGGGAAAAAGAGAAAAGGAAGGCCCTGGTGGTCATTGGGTTGCAGGAGGGATTTGGAAGGGGTCCTTTATCACTGAGCAGGATGGTGGCCGTCCCCTCTTCATCTGATCTGAAAAGTCCATTTTCTTCCCTGGACTAAGGGGTCCTGCCCTTTGCCACTGAATTGCTCCCTCCAGTTTTTGCCCCCCCCCCCCCCGAACTGCCCTCCTCCCCGCCCCCGTCCACCCAGGACCAGTCAGTGGAGCGAGGGGTCAGGCAGCACCCTGGCCCTTCTCCCCAAGGCCCAGGTGGCCTGTTGGTAGTGGGGACAGCTGCCTGCCCCTCACCCGACCGCCCTCACCAGCCCTGCTGTGGGGTCCCCCCTTATGGAGATCTGGCACAGAGCTCCCTGAACCCCATCTGTACCTTAAAGTCGGGGGCAATGGGGCAAGTGTTCTCTTGGCTGGGCTTGTCCAGAGCTGGTAGCACCGTGTGGCTCGGAGGGCTGTGCCAGGAAGGTGGAGGTTACCTGGAACAGTTAGAAAGCCCTGGCCAGGGTGATGTGCTTGGAGTGTTATCCCTATAAAGAGTTGTGGGTGTGATTCCCGGCCAGGGCACGTTCTGAGATTTCAGGTTAATACCCAGGCCCCAGTTGGGGTGTGTGCAGGAGGCAACAGATCAATGAACATGACCTCGGGCGAGGATTAAAGAAATAAAGGGACTGCCGAAACCGGTTTGGCTCAGTGGATGGAGCATCTGCCTGCGCACAGAAAGGTCCCAGGTTTGATTCCAGTCAAGGGCATGTACCTTGGTTGTGGGCACATCCCCAGTAGGGTGTGTGCAGGAGGCAGCTGATCGATGTTTCTCTCTCGTAGATGTTTCTGGCTCTCTATCCCTCTCCTCTCCTCTCTGTACAGAATCAGTAAGATATAGTACACAGTTCCAAATACCTTTAATCACACCTTTTACCCCTCTGATTGCTATTGTTGCTATTCTCTTCTCTTGCTTTTTATCAATAATTCAGGGACCAGCCTCGTTTTCCGCCTTAATAAATGATATGTTTATTAAGAGTGATGCACCTAGGATAGATCTCTGGACACGTATGACAAACAGACAGGAGTGCTAGAGGTCCACGCCAGGACCCCCAATCTGAAGGCCAACTTCTAAATTCCATGCTGATTTGTTAAAACTTGGCAATAATTAGTGATACATATTAAAAATGCATATAACCATGTTTTATTTTAAATACCTTATAAATCCAATTAATATTTTAATTCAAAGCTTTAAAAAATTAATTTAAAAAATTGGCTGTGCTGAGAGGAGCCCTATGTGCAGGCTCAGGCCGCAGGGTCCCACTTATCTCCTTGGGGGAAAAGGAATCGGGGCCTCGAGTTGCTGACCTGACCTCAAGCCCCAAGGTGAGGGCAGAGGGCGGGGTCTCCCGGTGTCCAAGGTCACAAGTCAAACTCTAGCGGGACCCTGCTGTGCACGTGGAGACGTCACTATGGTCTTTGTTTTTAAACAAAGCGCACCAATCCACGGTGCTCCGCCCTGCGCTGACCCCAATTCACGAGACCCTCCTGTTCTGTCCCAGCTCCGCACCGAGAACGCACCAAGAGGAAACCGAGTTAGAACGTCCCGATCCAGCGGGAGGACTCAGACCCGGCGGCGGAGCTGCGGGTAGATCCATACCCACGGGGAAAGGATTCTACTCTGAGCCCGAGTCCTGGGCTGTGGCCAGCCAAGAGTGTCCCTACGGCCTGTCACTCAGACGTAGGGGCGGGGCCTGAGGGAACTGTCCAATCAAAGCTATGTGCATTGGGAACAATCAGGCTGCGGGGGCGGATCCCGGAGAACAGTCCAATCAGAGGTTCCAGGGCGGGTCTCGAGTACAGTTCGTCATAGGCCCACAAATGTGGGCGTGCCAGAACGCCGTCCACTCAATACGCAGGATCCGGACATCCTCCAATCAGAGGTCCCGTGGCAGGAAAGGGGCGTGGACGTCGCTCTCGGCAGACTGCGACGTGGGCACGCACCAGCCCCGCGCAGCCCAGGTAGCTCACACCTGCGCGGGCCCGGAGCGGACGCCCTGAGAGCGCGGACATGGTGAGTACGCGGGGCAGGGCCGAGACCCGGAGGGGCTGGGAGCGGCCGCGGGCCGGATCTCCCCGCACGCCCCGGGTCCCGACCCGAGTCTCCTCCTCCGGCTCGGGGTGGAGCCCTGGAGTCCTGTCCGGCCGCTCCGCTGGGTCCTGGGTCTCAGAATCTGGGCTTCGGGCCACTCAGATGCACGTCGCCGCATCCACCCGGGGGGCGGGGAATATCCCCCCTGGCCGGCTCCTCTCCGCGGACAGCCAGCGGGATGGGCGGGGTCTGCGGAGACCTGGGTGTGGGCCCCAAATTAGGACGGATCTACTGACCCCAACCCCAGTTATGAATCCTTGGAGACTGACAGGACCCTGGTATCTGTTGAATGGAGAAGAGACCACCCAAGAGGCAGAGACCCCTACCCGGGAAACAACTCCAACTAGCCAATTGCGGAGTCAAATAACAAACTTTACTGCAGATTCGAATCTGGGCTGCCTCCTCGGCAACGGCGCCGGCCAGGAGCAGCCGCAGCCATTACAAAGCAATCTCCTTTTAAGCACTCTTCAAACAAGCACATTCCAAACAAGGGGAGGGGGGGGGGGGGGTCCACGGGGCTGAAGCTGATTGGTTTCTATATTGCTTAACCTTGTGGTTGCATGCATCGGCCAGATGGCCTAATCTCCCTTCTTGGTTTGTTCTGCTATCTTAGCCTTGACTAACCCAGACTGTTGATTTGGCCTTCAGGACCAGGAGGAGGAGGGAGTAGCAGCTTTCTACCCTCCAGGCAAGGTCAGTTATTTTCCATTCCTCAGTATCTAGGAGAAAGATGGAAATGATTCGGGTCCCTGAAGGGAGAGAAACTAACCCAGAAGACTGGGGAAGCTCACGCAGTGCGGTGTAGCTGTCACCTGCAAAGCCACCTGTGCTTGGGACTCACTGTGTCCTTTGTTCAGGGAGCACCTGCCGGAGGGATGGCTTCTTGAAATCTTAGTTTGAAGTCATCTGTGTTTATGTTCCGGTTCAGCACTGCCCCTACTTGGGCTTGTCCCCTTGAAAAGATGTACGTATTCACTTATTGGAGCCTCCGTTTTCCGCAAAATACAAAATACTTCCAATTAATAGAACAGGAAAGTTAATATTTCCTAAGAGATGAATTTCATGGGGGAGGGAGGGAGGAAGAATGTCTTTCTTTCTATTTGTTAAACCTTCTTCTGTTCCTTTGAGTGACATAAGAAAAGGAATTCCAGGGCTTAGCCTTGAAAATCCTGCTGGGGAAATGACAGTCAGAGAAACAGAAAACCCCTTCCGTTAGGGTCTCCTAAAGAGGAACTCCCGAGGCCAAAATGGGTAAAGCATTTTAAATTTATTATTACATCTGCTAGCAGGAGGGCGGGGCAGAGTAGGGGGAGCAGGAGATTATGTCACTTGTGAGGGCAGAGTAGCTGGTGGGACAGGTGCAGGTGGGGGCCAGGGGGAGGCGATCCACTGGAAACTGGTGAGGGGGTCACTGAAGAGGAGGCCGCTAACCAGGAGACCTAGAATGAGAATGACAGGACAGTCGTGGGGAGGGGGCAAGAGCCCCCAGCGGAGCATGATGGAGTGCAAGAACGTGCCTAACACCTTCCAGTATGGCAGCGGAGAAATGAATACATGTCCACATAGTGTGGTAGGTGAATTGGTGAATTATAGAGATTCGCCAAAATATCAGTTCTTTTCCTGGGCGGGCTGGAGAATTTGTGACAGCAGGTAGTCTTGCTCATGGCCATGACTTATTGCGATGCAAGAGCCCAGGCAGCCCAGGAGAAAGGTGTCCAAGGCCCAGTACTACGGAGAACAGGGTCCCCATCACAAAGCAGCCAGGTGTGGCAGCACATTTGAAAAGCCCAGCAGGATAGTTACCGAGAAATCAGGAGCAGGTTTTTTACTGGGGGCCAGTCATGTAGACAGCTTCTACCCGGCCCGAACAGGAATTCAGACTGGTAGGAGGAGAGCAGGTCTTTGGCAGGAGTCTGATTGTTTGTATAAAAAGGCAGAGGGAGCTACTTGTGTCAGGGTACTGGGAGCTCTCCCCAGTCCAAGTTCTCACATGCCCGTCCAGGGCCAGCCTCGCAAGCAGGACTTCTGAGGACTTTCTCAGGCCAGCTCTGCTGACACTTCTGCAGTCTGTCCCCTTGGCCCTTGAAAAAGGCATCTTTAAACAAACAAACAAACAAACAAAAGAAAACCACACACATTTCTATTGATTTTTTTAGAGAGAGGAAAGGAGAGCGAGACATAGAAACATCAATGAGGGAGAAACATCAATGGGCTGCCTCCTGCACGCCCCTACTGGGGATTGAGCAGGCAACTTGGGAATGTGCCTGACGGAACTGAATGAAGGGTGACCGCGTGGTGCATGGTCTGACACTCAACTACTGAGGCCCCCCAGCCGGGCTGCACAAGATATCTTTATAGCAAATTTTTATTTTATTTTTTAATATATTTTATTGATTTTTTACCGAGAGGAAGGAAGAGAGATAGAGAGCTAGAAATATCAATGAAAGAGAATCATCCATCAGCTGCCTCCTGCACACTCCCCACCGGGGATGTGCCTGCAACCAAGGTACATGCCCTTGACTGGAATCGAACCCCGGACCTTCCAGTCCACAGACTGACGCTCTACCACTGAGCCAAACCGGTTTCGGCTCTTTATAGCAAAATTATTAGTAGGATCCTCTACAGTAGGGTGAGAACCGCCTGAGTATTGGTTTTCGTTATGCCCTTTAGGAATCCCGGACTTAGCCAGTTCAATCAAATCCCTTTAACTATAAAGGTCTTAGAAAGCTAGGAATGGTGGTGGCGGTGGTCTTCCTCACGTATCTGTATTCCGTTGTGTTTGACCTGGCTTCTGGTGTCAGTTCCCGCACTGCACCACTCTGGCCAGGAAGTTGAAGCTGACCTGAGTGCCTTATCCACAGATAAGACGGCGTCCTGATGGGACACACGCCCGAGAAGCACAGTCCCAGAGGGCACACCTGCTCCCCTGGAAACTCAGGGCACCCCAGCAGGACATGCTGTTGAACTGGTGACCTCTTGGTGCATGGGTTGATGCTCAGACAGCCAGCCAGGACAACAGGCCCCACTGTGTCCTCAGAGTTCTCAGAGCAGACCCAATAATTCAGTCCAGCCCTTGTTTCAGAGGGACTGCTGAGGGGGTCCGTTTCAGACAGTTTTGTTTAGCTGCGGCTCCCGTTCGCCCACCGCAGTGGTGCAGAGGGCACCTGAAGGTGATCTGCCAGCGTGGGCGCTAACGGTTGTGACCTGAGCAGCTTGGTTTCAGGTGATGCTGTGGTAGAACAAAGCCTTAGTCATAGACAGCGGTAACTGACCCCACCAGACCCCCTTGCATCCAGGAGGTTTCCACAGTTCAGGGCCTCACAGAGAGTGTGCGAACCTCCCACGTTCCAGAGTCCAAGTCCTGTTCGTGGAGCCTCCGCCTGCTTTCAGGCCAGCGCAGTGTGTACGGAGGCCGAAGCAGCCCGTCCGGCGCTGATGGGTGTTAGCTCACAGCCAGGCCCAGGAAGTGTGAATGCAAATGCTGTGAGTTCAGAATGCCAGCGAACACCAGCCCGAAGGCTGAGACACTGCAGGGGCAGACAGCTGGCCCACGTGCAAGCAGAAATGAGACGGTCCTTAGCCCTTTTTGTTTGTCTTAGAGTCCAAATTGACTCTGGACAATTGTCAGCCTCTACAGGTCATCAGAAATAGGTTTTTATGCCCTGACCGGTTTGGCTCAATGGATAGAGCATCAGTGGATGAAGGGTCACAGGTTCAATTCAGGTCAAGGGCATGTACCTTGTTTTCGGGCACATCCCCAGTAGGAGATATGCAGGAGGCAGCTGATGGATGTTTCTCTCTCATTGATGTTTCTAACTCTCTATCTCTCTCTTCTTCTCTGTAAAAAATCAATAAAATATAATTATTTTATATTAAAAAATCAATAAAATAATTTTTTTAAAAGTCATCAGTTAGGGAGACCTAATCTTGTTTCTAATACTTAAAGTTTATATTCCAACCCATGCACAGTGGCAAAAAAGCAAGGAAGTTGTGTCTCACTGATACTTTTTCTTTGTACAGATTGGGATGACCCCACTAGCACTGGTGAGGTTATATGGACATACCATTTGCAGCATTTTTTATCATACGTGCAATTGCAGGCATCACTCATTTTAAGTAAAAAATCTCCCCCCCCTTTATTCTCATTGCAGATTCACACCCTGTATTAGTTTCCTAGGGCAGCCGCAGGAAGCAGCCATAGTGTGGGGGCCTTAAAATCTTGTTTTCTCACAATTTCTGGGGGCTGAAGTCCAACATCAAGTTATTGATAGTGTCACGCCCCCTCAGAGCCCCTGTTCTAAGACCATTCCTCCTCTGTCACTGGCAGTCCAGGCTCGGGGCGTTCCCGTCTCTGCGTTCCTCTTCAGGTGCCGTTTCCCCTGTGCTTCTCTGTCCTCAGATGTCATCTTCCTCTGCTAAGGACGTTGGATTTGGACCCATTGTCATGACCTTATTGTAACGTGATTATACTTACAAAGCCCTTATTTCCAAGAAAAATTACATTCATGGGTACCAGGGATTAGTATTTCTTTTCTTTTCTTTTTTTAATATTGGCATTTCTTTTCTTTTTCTTTTCTTTTCTTTTTTATATAAATATATTTTATTGGTTTTGTACAGAGAGGAAGGGAGAGAGATAGAGAGTTAGAAACATGGATGAGAGTCATCCATCAGCTGCCTCTTGCACGCCACCTACTGGGGGATGTGCCCGCAACCACGGTACATGCCCTTGACCAGAATTGAACCCGGGACCCTTCCATCCGCAGGCTGACGCTCTGTCCACTGAGCCACACTGGTTTCAGCAGGGATTAGTATTTCAACGTATCTTTTTGGGGGGAACCTAGATCAATCCATAATAAAGCCCTAGTTATAAACTCAGCGTTTACAAAGATAAAATTACAGCTGTCGGGGAAGGTCCTGGCCAGGATGCAAGGGTGGGTCAGGAGGCTACAGCAGCCCCAGCTGGCTGTCTCCTACCCCCTTCCCCTTGGTTTATCTGAAGTTTTGCTCCAACTCTGGGAACTGATTGAGCTTTTTTTCTCTCTTGATATAATGCAAACTTTTAGCACTTTTGCCCATCCAAAGGTCACCTTTGGGAACTCAGGGGTTTTTTCCCCCCTTGCTAAAGGAGAGAACAAAACTCAAAGGCCTCGACAAAACTGGTTTGGCTCAGTGGATAGAGCATCGGCCTGTGGACTGAAGGGTCCTGGGTTCGATTCCGCTCAAGGGCATGTGCCTTGGTTGCGGGCACATCCTCAGTGGGGGGTGTGCAAGAGGCAGCTGATCGATGATTCTCTCTCATCGATGTTTCTGACTCTCTAGCCCTCTCTCTTCCTCTCTGTAAAAAATCAATAAAATATATTAAAAACAAAAGAACAACAACAACAAAACACTCAAAGGCCTCACCAAAACTATCTTTTTTTTTCTCCTTTTTTTTTGTTGTCATGTAGCCAGCAGGGCCAGAAGCAGCCTACCGATCCAGTGAGCCAGCCCTCCTGGAGTCAGATCTGTCATGTTTCTCTTCTATCAGAGGCCCTATGCATATTTGTACTTACTGCATAGTTTTATATGGCTTACAGATTATGTTATAAATATCCAAATGGCTGGTGGCAGAAAAAACGTTCCCCACTCTTGAGTTAGAGTGTTGGCTCACACACCAAAGGGTCTCGGGTTCCATTCCCAGTCAAGGGCACGTTCCTGGGTTGCAGATTCAATCCCCAGCCCTAGTTGGGGTGTGTACAGGAGGCAACTGATCGACATGTCTCTAATCAATATTTCTCTCTTCCTCAAAAAAAAAAAAAAAAAAAAAAAAAAAAATCAATGGAAAAATATCCTTGGGTGAGGATTAACAAAAAACAAAAATTTTTTTTAAAGTACCAATTGGTAGTTACAAAATAGTCATGGGAATATAAAGTATAGCATAGGGAATCTATATACATAACAGCCTAAGTGATCGGCTGACTGGCCAACCAGCCAACAGGCTGATCGCTATGACGTGCAATGACCATTAGGGGGCAGGTGCTCAGTGCGGGAGCTGCTGAGCAACAGCAACTCTGCAGAGTGCTCTCTCACACTTGGACTGCTGGTTTTGGCCCGATGCCTGCAGGCCGGGCTGAGGAACTCTACCTGCCAGAGGGACCCCGCTCACTCCACAGACCACCTTCAAGCCTCGGTGCTGCCCCGGGTGCAGCTGGCCAGGGAGGGACTGCGAGAGGTCAGCTCCAGGGCATGTCCGGCCTGTCTCGCCCAGTCCTGCCCTACCGGCCACCTTCTAATCAATGTGCACGAATCCATGCACCAGGCCTCTAGTTTATCAGTAATATTGTAATATAACTATGTATGCTGTCAGGTGGGTACTTACCACGGTGATCACTTGGTAAGTTATATAAATGTCTAATCACTATGCTGTACATCTGAAACTAAAATAGTATTGTATGTCAACTGTAATTGAAATATAAAATTATTTTTTTTAAATGTAAGCCCTCATCCAGGTTTTACTTTGGGCTTCACATAGTACTGAGTGATGTGGTACGCAGTAGGGAAGGAGCTGAAGTTGTCTGTGTCACATGGGATTGGTGGTTCATAAAGTGTGAATATTTGTTTAATTTGCAAAGAATTTCTTTAATTTCCCTAATGTGGTCTGAACCCTTTGGTTAGAGAATAAGTCTTGATGTGAACACAGAAGAAATGTAGAGGTAGGTTTATTGTGTTAGTGGCACTTTAAATCCCTGAGGACTTGAGTGTGGACATGGAGTATGAGGTTCTGATGATGAGTTATAGACTAGAAGTCAGGTGAATTGAGCCCAGTTGCTCAGGACTGTGAGTCTCACTCATCCTCCTGCACACATATTGGATGTTTCAGCACTCAGTGGGCTTTGAGGACGTGGCTTTGGACTTCTCCCAGGAGGAGTGGGCTCTGCTGGATGCTGCTCAGAGGGAGCTCTACAGAGACGTGATGCTGGAGACCTTCAGGAACCTGGCATCCGTGGGTAAGAGTGACATTGCTCCTTCCCTTATCACTCGGGAAACATGCATTGTTTGCATTTCAAGACTGTTCCCAGATTTGGAATGTGGAAAGGGAGTACATTAATTATTAAGAAAGACATTGTCATAACTTCCATAGAGCTAGAATCTAATAGCTCCTCCATGAAAATGAGAATCTGTGTATTTAGACTGAGTTTTTCTTTTCATGTAAGAAAAGTGCTATCTGCCGGGACCGGTTTGGCTCAGTGGTAGAGCGTTGGCCTGCGGACTAAAAGGTCCCGGGTTCGATTCCAGTCAAGGGCATGTACCTTGGTTGCGGGCACATCCCCAGTGGTGGGTGTGCAAGAGGCAGCTGGTTGATGTTTCTCTCTCATCGAGTTTCTAACTCTCTCTCCCTCTCAATTCCTCTCTGGGTAAAATCAATAAAATATATATTTTTTTAAAAATCAATAAAATATTTTAAAAAAAAAAGAAAAAGAAAAAAAAAGTGCTATCTGTGGATATAGGTTTCATGGGTTATTAGGCCTCCCAGTAAAGTTTATTTTTGTAACTTTGTGAGAATTTTACTGTTTATTAAATTGCTTACCATTTAGACCTTTTGTATTATACTTGTTATTGGTGAAGTCCTGACACAGCTAACTTTCTCAGTGTCACATTTGGCTAACATTTGCTCCCTTTCTATTTTCAGATGATGAGACTCAATTTAGGTTCAATGGGTCAGATTCTCTGCAGGATATTTTTGTGACTAAAATGTCCAAGGAAGATAAAATAGCGAAGTTCACCAGAAATTCTTGGGTCTCTGTCTTAGGAAAAATTTGGGAAGAACTTAGCATTGAAGATAAGCACACAAACCAGTGGAGAGATCTGAGGTGAGTTGCATTCCTGGAGGAATCTTAGTATGTCTTGAAATTTAAAAAGTAAACAAACTGCCGAAACCGGTTTGGCTCAGTGGTAGAGTGTCGGTCTGCGCACTGAAAGGTCCCAGGTTCGATTCCAGTCAAGGTCATGTACCTTGGTTGCGGGCACATCCCCAGTAGGGGGTGTGCAAGAGGCAGCTGGTTGATGTTTCTCTCCCATCGATGTTTCTGGCTCTCTATCTGTCTTCCTTCCTCTCTGTAAGAAAATCAATAAAATATATTAAAAATAAATAAATAAATAAATAAATAGCAAACAAACTAAGAACCCACATAAGCCTAGATCAAATTTGTATATTCAGATTTTCACACACAAAAGAAACACCTTTATTAAATTTGACTTAGATGTTGAGTGTTAGAAACAGTTAAAAAGAATTAGGACAGAAGCCCATGTTTAGGAAACACTATTTTCATAATGGCTGTGGGCAATCCATTCTGTTCATTCCACTTTAAAACAAATTACTTAGGGTAGAAAACAACATATTTACTGAAGTTGTGAGAATGTAATTCTAATATTAATATTAACAAAAGTATTATTTATTTTTATGTTTTGTTAATTCTTACCTGAGGATATTTCTTCCATTAATTTTTTAGAATGAGTGGAAGGGAATGGGTGTGGGGGGGTGTGTGGAAACATTGATTGGTTGCCTCCCACATGTACCCTGACTGGGACTGGGAATCAAGCCGTTGAGCCTGCAACTGAGGTCTGTGTCCTTGACTGGAATTGAACTTGATACCCTTCAGTCTGTGGGCCAACGCTGTAACCACTGAGCAAAGCCCACTAGGGCAAGAAATTATGATTAGTCAAACTATTGATAACACATTTCTCATTTTTTAACAGAAATTATGTGGTGGAGAGACTCTGTGAGAGTAATGAGCAATATGGGGAAGGCTTCAGTCCGACTTCAGATCTTAATCTGTACCAGAAAGCCTTTACCGATATAAAAGAGAATGAATGCAATACATATGCAAAAGTCTTCATGCATCATTCATCTCTACAGAGTCACATTGCCATTCACACTAGACACAAACCGTATCAGTGTCAGGAATGCGGGAAGGCCTACAGTTGTTCTTCAGACCTAAGAGTACATGTGAGAACCCACAAAGGAGAGAGGCCCTATGCATGTAAGTTATGTGGGAAAACCTTTCCTTGTACTTCTTCCCTCAACCGGCACATAAGGATTCATACTGCGGAGAAAACCTATGAATGTCAGCAATGTGGGAAAGCCTTCATTGATTTTTCAAGTCTTACTAGGCATCTGAGATCCCACACTGGAGAGAAGCCCTATAAATGTAAGGAATGTGGGAAAGCCTTCAGCTATTCCTCAACTTTTCAAAGACACATGATCACACACTCTGGAGAGAAGCCCTATAAATGTAAGGAGTGTGGGAAAGCCTTCAGCTATTCCTCAACTTTTCAAAGACACATGATCACACACTCTGGAGAGAAGCCCTATAAATGTAAGGAATGTGGGAAAGCCTTCAGGTATTCCTCAACTTTCCGGAGACACATGGTATCACACACGGGGGAGACACTACATAAATGTAAGGAATGTGGAGAAGCCTTCGGTTACTTCTCAGCTTTCCGGAGACACATGATATCACACACCGGGGAGAAACCCTATGAATGCCAACAGTGTGGGAAAACCTTCAATTATCTCCAATCCTTTAGAAGACATGGAAGGATTCACACTGGGGAGAAACCCTATGAATGTAACCAATGTGGGAAAGCATTTAGCCATCCCTCGTCCTTTCAAGGACATATTAGAGTGCACACTGGAGAGAAGCCTTATGAATGCACTCTGTGTGGGAAAAGTTTCAACTGGCGCGAATCCTTACGAAAACACATGAGGACACACACTAAAGAGAAGCATCCTGGAGACAAACCGTATGAATGCAAACTATGTGGGAAAGCGTTCTATTGCCACATGTCCTTACAAAAACATATGAAAAGGCACACTGCCGAGAAACTCTACAAGTGCATGCAGTGTGGGAAAGCTTTCAGTTGGCCCGAACTTCTGCAACAGCATGTGCGAAAACACTCCGCAGAGAAACCTTACGAGTGTAAGGAATGCGGGAAAGTCTTCAAATGGCCATCATCGTTACCGATACACATGAGAATGCATACTGGAGAGAAACCTTATGCGTGTAAGCAGTGTGGGAAAGCCTTCAATCGTTCCTCATCCTTAAGAAGACATACGAGAACACACACTACAGAAAAACACTGCATCTATAATGTGGGAAGTCCTCCTGCAAGTGTATTTTCATGAACAGTGCTTCAGAAAATTCACACCAGGAGGGTAGTCTTATGAAAGCTGTAAATATGGTGTTGCCTTTATGAGTATCTCATTATTAAAATGGACCTATCGGTAGTATATTTCCAGTTTTTTTGCAAATAAACATTTAGGTGAAAAATAACTCTCAAAGTACTCTTAGCTATAGTACATAAAATTTGCGTGTAGTGTTTTGTTTTTTTTACATTTCAGTAAACAAAACTTTTGTCATTAGTTTGTTTACTTTAAATGGTCCTGTAAAGGGTTATTGGAACAATGACACTTTATTTGTTGGATTTTTTTACTGACTTAATGTGGCAGATACGGATATCAACCATCATATATTTTGGCCAGAGGAGTCTTCCACTTTTCTTGTGTTTTTGTAATTATAAAGTTATATGAATTGTTGTTTTCAGCTTTTGCCCGCCCCTGTTGTTGTTGCTTGTGATTGGGAATTGGACAGTAGGCATTTACTTAAGAAATCCTTGTGATATCACCATGAGAGAGACAGGGTTTGAGATGGTTCTGTTGGATTGTGCTGTGTCATTGTGGCCAATGGGAATTGCAGGTCCCAGAATCCTTTATGATTCCATGTTCTAATTCACCAGTGGCCTAACTTGGCATCAGATTTGGAACCTGAGCCTGAACCCTAGCCCTAACCCTAACCCTAGATCTAACCTGATGACATCAGCACTACCAGCATGTCCCCTGGCCCAAACCATTATTTTTTGGAGCTTTATTAAAGTGTGATAGAAAGGTAGGGCTTCTAGATGCTAGCTTTCAGCCCCTCTCCCTGGTGTCTTTGCCTGACTGACAAAGAATATCATTAAAAAGAAATGCAAGTGCTTGACTTCCACTCTTCTCAGAGGTACAGGCTTCCACAGACATCTCCATGAGCTCACTCGGTATCAGTGATCCAGACATTTGTGTAGTCAGGTACTCCCAACCTGTATTTTCCCAGGAACTGTAAGGTGTCCTCCAGACCACTAATCCAGACTCATGGTCAGTGACTCTAATACTATGATTCACCCTCTTCTCTAGATTGTAATAGAGTTCATAAAGTCTAATGTGTACAGCACACACTGTTCTTAATATTTTCAGTGGTTCTCTGATCCTGCCTCCACCACAAAAACTATAGTATTGCAGCAAAATAAAACACTTGGGGCTTCGTTGATCTGTTGAATTTTTAAGTGAGCTAACCCAGCTCTTTGTGAGAACACACACCTTCCTCATCTAGCAGCTTTGGGAAAATTTCTGTGACACAGAACTAAGTTCAGTTCCTTCATATGAGTTTAATTTTTTTAAAATGTATTTTATTTTCAAGGAAAATCAACTGGATGGCTTGGGACAACAGAAACTGTTGTCTCCTCGTTCTGTAGGCAGAAGTCCAAAATCAAGGTGTTGGCAGGACCAGCTTCTCTGAAAGTGCCAGGGCAGCATGTGTTCCCCTCTCCCCAGCTTCTGGAAATTCATTGGCCTGAGGCAGCTTCTCTGGAGTCTTCACAGGGCAGCCTTCTCCCTGTGTGCATGCCCGTCTCTTCTCTTTTAACTACTGGATGAGGGCCCACCTTTCTCCAGTATGACCTCATCTTCTACAACAGTGGTCGGCAAACTCATTCGTCAACAGAGCCAAATATCAACAGTAAAATGATTGAAATTTGAGAGCCAAATTTTTTAAACTTAAACTATCTAGTTAGGTACATTGTTATTAACTTAATTAGGGCACTCCTAAGCTGACCTTTGCTAAAAACTCAAGGGGCCAAAGAACCACACATGGCTCTGGAGCCGCAGTTTGCCAACCGCTGTTCTACAACAACCCCGTTTTCTCCCCGTGACCCATCCAAGGCTCCAGAGCCATCTGCCAGTCCCCATGTCCTTTCCAGCCTCTGTGCTCTGCCCAGTCTCAGCCCCGGTGGCCCATGGGAAACGGAGATTTCAGAGTCTCCGCAGACACGCAGCAGCCTTTGAAGAAGTTCTGCAGAGATACCTGGGCTCAGCCCTATTGGAAGGACGCAGGGCAGGCCAGTGGGGCAGAGACTCAGAAGAGGCTGAGTAGGGAAAAGGGAAGCTCAGTTCCTTCCCTGGGTCCTGTGAGAGCCACCTCTGGCTGAGCTTCAGCAGGGGCCGCCGCTGTCTGAGGATTTGGGGCCGCTCAGGGCAGATGGGGCCAGCACATGAGACCAGCAGGCCGAGGGCACTCGGGGCTGGACGCCTTCGCTGTCCTCACTGAGCAGAGTGACAGAGGGTTAACGTGATGAGTGCATTTCTAGAAGAATCCGAAAGCTGCAGGGGTAGCCTGGAACGTCGGAATCCCAGCCACAGTGGGCCCCTGACACTTCTGGCTCAGGTCCGCCTCCTGTGGTTCTGATGAGGAGAGGCTTGTACTGTGGAGGTTCAGCAAGTGTCCTGTCCCATTCCAGGAGGAGAGAGAAGTATCGGGTCGAGTAATAATTAATGTCGTTTTTAAACATTCGTTTAAAATCTTGCTTGGCGTTGACTTGTATTGACATAACCTTCAAACACGTGGTATCTACAGAACGTGTGAAGTGCAATTAACAAGTTTTGCTTGAAAAAGTTTGTGTTTGGTTTGGTTTTTGTTGCAAAACTAGGGCTAAGAAGATGGCGGATGAAGAGCATATTCGGCACTGCATGCTTTACGAGTTGAGTTCCAATTAGGAAGAAAAGCAAGTGAGGCTGCAAAAAACATCAGTAGTGTTCTTGGTCAAGATGCAGTTAGCGCCAGAAAATGCCAGCGTTGGTTTGAGAAATTTCGCGAGGGAAATTTTTCGTTAGATGACAAGAGTGGTCGAGGCTGTGTGTCCAATTTTGATCAAGAAGCTCTTCAAGCTCTTTTGGTGCAAAATCCTCAAATTACCCAACAAGAGCTTGCGACAACTTTAAATTGTTCACAAAAAACAATTTCCAATCAATTGCGTGCACTTGGCAAAGTCCAAAAGTTTGGAAAATGGGTTCCTCATGAGTTGACCGACAACAACCGTAATCAAAGAGTCACAATTTGCAGTTCGCTCCTCTCTCGTCAAAACCGTTTGCCATTTTTAGAGCAAATTGTTACCGGAGAGGAAGAATGGGTGCTGTATGTTAATTTGAAAAGGCGGCCTCAATGGTTGGACAAAAATGAGGCTCCGCGGCCCACGCCAACACCTGACTTGCATGAGAAAAAAGTGATGTGTGTTTGGTGGAATTTTGAAGGAATTCTTCATGATGAACTTTTACCATCTAACCAAACCATTACAAGTGCAGTGTATAGTGCCCAATTGGAAAGGTTAGCCCAAGCTTTAAGAGAAAAAGAACCCGCGCTGATTAATCGGAAGGGCGTAATTCTTCACCACGATAACGCACGACCGCATACTGCAAGAATCACTGCTGAAAAACTGCACCAGTTGGAATGGGAAGTTCTCCCTCAACCTGCATATTCTCCTGATATTGCCCCTTCCGATTACCATTTGTTTCGTTCTTTACAAAACTTTCTTCTTGGAAAAAAATTTAATAATGAAGAATGCCTCAAAAATGCATTGACCGAATTTTTTGCATCAAAATCACAAGAATTTTACAACAGAGGGATTAAAATGCTTTCTGAGCGTTGGGCACAAGTAGTAGAAAACAACGGCAACTATATTGTTGATTAAATTTTGTTGTATTGTTTAAATACAATTTAAAAAGTATTAGAAAACGACATTAATTATTACTAGACCTAATACATGGTGTAGGCTCATCCTGAGGAGATAAGGGCTGTTGCATGGGTGCTGCAGAGGGCCTGGCGGTGTGTCTCTGGAGACATCACCTTTGTCAGTGTGAGTTTGTGTCACATCGCCCTGTGTGTGTTAGAGTTCAGGTGTTTGAATGGTGGTTCCCTTGTCCTGGCTGGAGCCTTTGTGATTGTGTTTTACTGCAGGGCTGCAGTAATTCCTCAGTGTGTTTCCTGAAACCCATATACTGTATGTATATATATATATATATATATATATATAGCCCATAGAGATTTACAAGTGACTTGTATTTAACTTTTAAGATATAGTTATTAGATATTAAATTCTGATAAGTTAAAAAGAAAGTTTCACCCTATCCGATTTGGCTCAGTGGATAGAGCGTCAGCCTGTGGATGGAAGGGTCCCAGATTCGATTCCGGTCAAGAGTACATGCCAGGCTTGCAGGCTTGATCCCCAATGGGGAGTGTGCAGGAAGTAGCTGATCAGTGACTCTCATCATTGATGTTTCTATCTCCCTATCCCTTCCTCTTTGAAATCAATAAAAATCTATTTTAAAAATTTTGTTATTTTTAGTGGGTTTTCATGAATTCCAACATTTCACAGAGTGCTTACTTTTACGGTAACAGAATGACATATGCTGGCAGTAATTTGGACCTCTCTAGTTTTTCTCACCATCTAAATTTCTTTCCAAATATTGCTTTTTTACCCTAGTTTTCTAACAGTGGTTCCACCAGAAGAACTCCTGAATGGTAATTGTCATATGAAATATTTTCGATTGTGATGATTGTTAAAGGAAAAGAACTGATGACACCAGAATGGCTCTCAAAGTGGATAATGTAATGCAGTTAAAACAATGCCATCTTGTTTTTCTGTAAAACACCAAAGTGAAACTGCTATGTGGCAAGAGTATGGACAGGACACAATTTACATTTCAATTTGGATTTATTCAATCTTCGTATCATTTCAGTACAGTTTTGTTCCCAAATATTTAAATTTACATAGTCTTGTTTGCATAAACTAAAAAAATGCAAGCACCCACTGATCATTCCTGCATGAAGACTTTCTTGATCCTTTGTCAGTCTTATACGTTTCTTCTTTCTCTGATCTACCAGATCAGTAGTGGAGCAAAAAGGGAAGAGCAGAGAGCACAGAAAATTTCTACTTAATAAGCGGCCTGTCTTGTCTGACATTAACTTGTTGATTGTGTAACTGTTGAATTTATTTTAATTGTGTAAATGACTATTAGTCCAATTTTGTTTCTTACATGCTGCAATAAACATTTCTGTTCATGCTCAATTTGGCAATGGGCTTGGGTAGGTTACCCAAGTGATGGGTCTTCAAGTCCATTCTGGAAGCTGAACTGGCCCTGAGCCAAGTATGTCCATTCTGGGGCTGAAGCTTAACCCATAACACGTAACTTAAATGCCTGTCACAAATGCAGCACAATGTGTAAATCCTACACGCAGTCAGTCACACCCTGCTTTGCTGGGACTCTCATGTACAGTAATTTTCGATATCATGGCAAGACACCAATGATGGTCCAGCTGACCAGGCAAAACAAACACATGTATTTCAATTTAAGTTTTGAGTGCTTTTTCTTAAATGAGTGAAAATAGGAATACAACCATCTATTATACAGTATTACAAAACTCGGCACCCTCAAAAACGGGTCTAAAAGACATTTCCGTGCAGGGTAATGCGCACACCTGAGAATTCTAACACCTCACACCTGGGGCTCAGAGACTCAGTTCTACACGGAGGCTGGGGCCTCTGGGCCTCGTCCCAAGGAGAAGAAACGGGAGCCCAAGGTTTCCCGACCCCAGCCCCAACCTAAAGTGGGAGGGGGACGCCCCTCCACCCCCCACCCCCACTTCAAAGGTCCTGAGTCAAAACTTAGCGAACTTTGCATACTCTTGTGATATCACAGTTGAGTTGTCTGTCCTTGGAGTGCAGCTCTGAGCCCCAGTGAACCCACCCCCAGGGCAATCCCTGACACCGGAAGTGATCAGTCGTGTTGTCCTACCCCGGGTCGGATCAGGAACGCCACGCGGGAAAACGGAGTCAGTACTTCCCGTTACAGATGGAGGACAAAGGCGGGCGCCCAGCTGTTTTAGCTCCGAACCCCGTGCCTGGCGGCGGCGGGAGTTAGGCAGGGAAGGGCTGAGGCAAACTGCGGCCTTTCCGCCTGGCTCCCTGAGGGACCTGCTCCCCCGCCCAGCACACCAGCGCCGGAAGTCTGTAACGCTGTCCAATGGGAGGCCACGGGGGCGGGGCCAAGGGTAACGTGCCAGAGTCTGGTTTGTGTGGAGATGCGGTATCACCATCCAATCAGCGTTCCCGAAAGATAATCAGCATCTGGTCCAATCAGCGTTCCCGAAGGATAATAAGCATCTGGACCAATCAGCATTCCCGAGAGGAGGAGGACCTGGGTCACTGTCCATTCAGGGTGAATCGCCTGGACAACCGTCCAATCCTGGCCGTGGGCGGCGGGCTCGCAGCCCGCGTGAGCAGCTCCCTCTGGCTCTTGCGGGGCAGGTGCTGCGCTCCCATGTGGGACTTCGAGCGACGCTTCTGGGACCAGGTCCGGAGTCGGGGGGAATGGGAACCCGTTGTAAGAGACGGGTGAGAGGGGTGGCGGGGAGGCGAGTGGCGGGGTAGGGGATGGAGGGAGAGCGGACGTGACCCCGGTGCCAGCGGTCAGGGCCTGGGAGATGAGAGGGCGCTGTAGGGTAGGTGCGGCTCTGTCCGGACGAGGTTAAGGAGACTTTATTTCAAATCCTGTTCCTTTAGGGACGATGCTTGGATCTCACAGCGGCGTCCTCCTCCTCTTAAATTAGACAGAAAAGGGATTTTCTTTTCAGTGGAAGAAGGTGAGCAGGAACGGGGTGTGACAGGACCCGGCCTCCCGGTGGTCAGCATATTCTCGGCTCATGTCAGCTGGGCCTTGTTCAGACGCTGGGGGCGGGGGGCGGGGGGCACCGCAATGTCTGGTCTGTGGGGAAGCAGGAGACTGAAAAAAAAAATGGGTATGTGTATGAAATGGGCAATTGTGATTATTTGGTGAATGTCAGGGCCAGCCTGACAGGTGAACCGGGCTGAGGTAGGGAGATGGGAATTAAGAAAAGAAAGACAAGAAAGCGGGATCGGGAGGGCTGCGAGCCATTGACAGACTGCAGCAGCTTTACTAACTGCGCAATGCTTTAAAATAAATAAATAAATAAATAAATAAATAAATAAATAAATAAATAATATATATATATATATATATATATATATATAGTATATAGTATATAATTGATTTTTTAAATTTTTATTTAATTTTTTTAATTTTTATTTAATTTTATATTGTATATAATTGATTTTTTTAATGTTTATTTAATTTTTTTTTTCACAGAGGAAGTGAGAGGAGAGATAAAGTTAGAAACATCTATGAGAGAGAAACATTGATCAGCTGCCTCCTGCATACCCCCTACTGGGGATGTTCCCACAACCACAAAGTACATGCCCTTGACCGTAAATTAAACCTGGGACCTTTCAGTCAGCAGGCCTACGCTCTATCCACTGAGCCAAACTGGTTTCGGCACGCGCAATGCCTTTTATACACAAACACTGACTGGGAGGTCAGTTCTCTTAATCTCTAAGGGAGACATAAAGTAGGAAGGCAAATTCTCAGATAGCAAATCTCAGTAAATAGTTACAGACTTCTGGTAAGCCATGAAAGGTTACTCTCATTCTGCTGATAATTGGAAATCGCTATCCAAACAAGTCTGGGAACCCTGGTGTAGGTGGGGGACTGAATCTTATCAGTCCCTTCTGTCAGCTTACACCCTGTCTCCAACAAGTGAAGTATGAAAAAAAAAAAAAAAACCCGAACTTCCTAAGGAGAGACTTTACAAAGAAATATTACAAGGAGTGGGGAAAGGGGTCTGTGCACTCAGGGCAAGAACACTCTGACCATATGATATGCAAGTGTCTCAAGAGTTGGGCCAAATAGCAGCTGCTGCTGCTCCTCCTCCTCCTTCTCCTCCTCCTCCCCCTCCTCCCTCTCCTCCTCCTCGTTTTTTTTTTTTAGAGCAGAGTGAACAAATGCAGAAAGAACCAGGTGTGGTTGGGATGGCAGGTCCCTGAGACCCGCCTGTCCTCAGGAGGGCTGTTGTGTAGCGGCTTAGGTTGAGGGCAGGCCAGCTGCAGGGGGCTGGGGTAGGAGAGAAGCTACCAAAGTCTGGCCACCAGGCATTTGCTCTGCTTGGTCCGTGGAGATGAGCAGTTCAGCTCATCGACAATGAAGCATGGAAGGGGATTTGAGGCGCCTGCATCCAACCTGGACCAGCCTGGATAGAAAGGTGAAGGGGGTTCTTGCATCATGCCCTTTTCTAGAATAAATGGATTGGGGAGGGGGTAGTGCTTCTCACACCTTCCATGGATGTTACCAGAAGCACAGGTCTCAGGGAGGATTCAGCTCTGTCACCTGACACGTGTGAGCAGCCTGTGTCCAACTCAGCACTAAGTTTCCCCGTATTCAAGCCTCAGGTTTCAGATGTAAAGTGATTTTTTTTTAATTTTTTTTTTTTGCCCATTTTCCTTAGTAAGTAAGACTCTTAGTAGTAGACTCTCAGGTCTTTGTTGTCATGGGGTTGAACCACGGACATCTCTGGAAGAAACTGACTCAGTACATAAAATGTCCTCTCTCCTAGTATAATTTTGGGGCAAATACACTGAATTCCACATCTTTATGAGGTGGGTGGAGATAAGGATTAAAATGTTCATAAAAGTAGTAGTGAGCCTGGCTGGCGTAGCTCAGCGGTTAGCATCCACAGTTGGATTTCCAGCCAGGGCACATGCCTAGGTTGCCAGATTGATCCCTAGTGTGGGGCATGCAGGAGGCAGCCGATCAATGATTCTCACTCATCATTGATGCTTCTCTCGCCATCCATCTCTGAGATCATTAAAAAAAATACATATTTTTGAAAAGTGATAGTAAATAAATAAGTGGTAGATTCTTCCATTCAGGATGCAGTTTGTGACACCAGGTGATCCCACTTGCTGTTAGTAGCAGGCCATGAATTGATCTCCCTCCCCCTCCCCCCCTTTAGTTCCTATGTGTTCTTTCTTTCAGGTGGTTTCCACCACCTAAATTGCCTAATTTAATTTTTGTCCATCTAATGTGTGACCCAGAATCTCCTTGTGGTGACATATGAATTTTACTGATCAACATTGAGGCAGGTCATGTTGTTTAATCTTCTGTGAAATAATTTTAAGTCATTTGGTCACCTTTTATTGACTTATGTGTTTATTGATTTCTGATGTTTCCTTAGATGCTCTGGGCAGGAATCCTGTTTCATTTGCAGATACTGTATACATTTTCTCTGGAATATTGTTTATTTTTCACTCTTTTTAAAAAATATATATTTTATTGATTTTTCACAGAGAGAGAGAGGGATAGACAGTTAGAAACATTGATCAGCTGCCTCATGCACACACCCCCTCTGGGGATGTGCCCGCAACCACAGCACATGCCCTTGACCGGAACCGAACCCGGGACCCTTCACTCCGCAGGACGACGCTCTATCCACTGAGCCAAACCGGTTTCGGCATCTTTTCACTCTCTTTATTCTGTGCTAGTGAATAGTGTGTTCATGTGAATAGAAATGAATTTTTCTTTCTCTTCCATTGTAGCTTGTTCTTTCCCCCCTTACATTAGAAAACTCTCTATACTGGGAAGTTATAGAACACTTGACTCTAACTTGTTCTGAAAATGTTCTATTTAAATTTTCAGCAAGTTGGTTATGTTACATCAAGTCAATAAAAGGACCTTCATTGTCCCCTATGAATAACAATTTCTCATCCACTGTGTGTTACAATGTCCATCATTTCTCCCCTGGGGCTGTGCCTGCACTGGCAGAGACTCAGGTCCCACAGAGTCCAGTGTCAGTGACCTCTGTGGGTCCCTCCTCCAGCTGCATGTGCTGTCCCAGTTACTGATGTGACTTAAATGGCTTCATGTGTTTCTGGGAAAGTCCTTCCACCTTGTTCTGTAGAAATGTAGCTCTTTAGACATTTGCATTTTGTCATTTTAGTTTTAACAAGTAGTTTTCAAGAAGTTAAAAAACAACAAAAACCCTACTGAGTTTTAGACTTAATGGAAGTTTATTTGGGAGAGTTGCTATCATGGTGGCATTGAGTTTCCATTCAGAGAACATGCACCTTTTTCATGTCTGTCTTTATGCTTTGATGCCACTAAGTCTGTTTTACAATTTTTCATTATGATCACTGTATATCCTTCAGTAGACATTGTACTGGAAAAGCCTACAGTTGTCCTCCTTTCTCCTTTACTTTCGCACCGAATACTTCATTTCTGACACATTTGGCCACTAGATAAAGGAGCATTTCCACTCAAGAAGCAATTGAGTGCAGTCTAACTCAACTCTAACTCTCTGTCTACCTGGAGACAGGACATACATAATACCTTCAACAACACATTTTTTTTTAAAGTACATATGTTGTTACTTAATGTGATCAGTAGATCAGTGAGTAAAATAAATAAAAATAAATAAAACTACATAATTTCACATAAAAAAATAAAAACCACTTAATCTAATCACATCTGAAACTAATATAATATTGTATGTAGACTAATTTAAAAAACTTTTTACATTTAAAATATTTTAAGAACAAAATATAAAAGTAATAATATGTTTAACACTCAGAATTTACAAATATAAACAAAATTTTGCCATTTTATTTTAATTTTTTAAAATATATTTTTATTGATTTCAGAGAAGGGAGAGGGAGAGAGAGATAGAAAAGTCAATGGTGAGAGAGAATCACTGATTGGCTGTTTCCTGCATGCTCCAGACTGGGGATTGAGCCTGCAACCCGGGCATGTGCTTTGACCAGAATCAAACCATGACCTCCTGGTTCATAGGTCAATGCTCAACCACTGAAAAAATAAGGGGGGGGGGGTATGCCCAGCAATTCTTAACTGCACCCCCCCCCCCCCATTCCTTAAATGTTGTATGATATTTAGCAAATCACTTTGGCTTTCTGGGCCTGTTTTCCCAACTGCAAATTTGATTAAGAAAATCACTAAATTATGAAAAAGAAAAAAGTTCAAGATAATAAAATATATGTAGTATTTTAGGGACAAAGAGAAATATTTCTTGTCTCAAGTTTTCATATCAGCAATATGGACCAGAAATAACATTTATAATAACTAATTAAAATATTCCATTCCTGGTCTGAATTTTCATGTACAAAATAAGCGGAGTATTATATATCTGAAGATTTTTCCTCTTAAAATTTGTTGGGAATTTATAGTGTGCCTCTTGTGAAGAAGTAGGCCAAGTCATATATTTTTTTCTGAATATTTTTCCTTATTCTTTCCACCCATACAGTTTTATCTACAGTGTGTTCACACCACAAATTTTAAGGGAAGGATGAAGGCATCACATGGTTCTTGTATTCAGAGTGTCTGTTCGTTGTATGTCTTCACATGTGTCTGCAGATATCAAGATATGTGAAAATCTTCCCACACTGCTGACATTCAGATATTTTTTTCGCTGTGTGTTTTCACATGTTTTCGCAGGGATGTGGGATACCTAAAGGCTTTCCCACATTGCTGACATTCGTCAGGTTTTTCCCCAGTATGTGTCCTTGCATGTACTCGCAGGTTGTCAGGATACCTGAAGGTTTTCCCACACTCCTTACATTCATAAGGTTTCACCCCAGTGTGTGATCTCATATGTCCCTGAAGGGAGGAGAGACGACTAAAGGCTTTCCCACATTGCTGACACTCAAAGGGTTTCTCCCCACTGTGCATTCTCACGTGTATTCGAAGGGATGAGAGAAAACTATAGGATTTCCCACATTCTTTACATTCATAGGGTTTTACTCCATTGTGTATTCTCATGTGACCTTGAAAATGTTGAAGCTGCCTGAAAGTTTTCCCACACTCTTTACATTCATAGGATTTCTCCCCACTGTGTGTTCTCACATGTTTTTGAAGGTAAGAGTGACTAGTGAAGGCTTTGCCACACTGCTGACATTCATAGGGTCTCTCCCCAGTGTGTGTCCTCACGTGTACTCGCAGGGATGCAGCATACCTAAATGCTTTCCCACAGTGCTGACATTCACAGGGTCTCTCCCCAGTGTGTGTCCTCACGTGTACTTGCAGGTTTGCAGGAAACCTGAAAGCTTTACCACATTGCTGACATTCATAGGGTTTCACTCCACTGTGTGTTCTTACATGCCCTCGAAGGGAGGAGTGACGACTAAAGGTTTTCCCACAGTGCTGACATACATAGGGTCTCTCCCCACTGTGTGTTCTTGCATGTTCTTGCAGATTTGTGAAATACCTGTAGACTTTCCCACACTCCTTACATACATAGGGTTTCGCTCCACTGTGTGTTCTCATATGTCTTCTAAAGTACTTAAGACTACCGAAAGCTTTCCCACATGCCTTACACTCATAGGATCTCTCTCCAGTGTGAGTTCTCACATGTCCTGTAAGGTAGAAGTAATACATAAAGGCTTTTCCACATACTTTGCACACATGGATTTTCTGTCCACATGGACCTCTCACATGTCCCCGAAAGGATGAATGGCAGGTGAAAGCTTTTCCACATTTCTTACACTCAATAGAGTTTTTATTATTGAGACTCTTCACATATTTCTTAGATGCTCTCCCAGAATCCTGACATTTATAGGACTTCTCCACAAGATCAGTTCTCTCCTGAGTACTCAGGCATGAAACCAACCTGCAGGGTTGTCCACATTCCTCACATGGATGAGGCTCGTGTCCAATTGGAGATCTCTGATGATTTATAAGGAAAGAACAATCCATAAAGACTTTTCCACACTTAGTGCATTCACAGTGTTTCACTCCAGTGGTATGTCTCTCATCCACAGGAAGACCTGTGATCTGCTTCAGGGTGTCTTCACCTTGAATACCTTCCTTAGTTTCACAGACTCTCTCCACAAAATGATTTCTATTCAAAACAGGAAATACACTATTAGTGATTAAGGATCATAAATGTTTTCTTTATTAATGATTATTGATGGTTCTAATGACCACGTATTTATCATTTTTAATGCACCAGTATGTTTTTGGTACTGTCTGCATTATTCCATCATGGAACAAGCTTCTTGCTCTGGCTGAGCTAAAATAGGGCCATAACTTACATACAGGGTCTCCTGTTCACTGTTTCCATCTTAGTTCTGTTTCAGACATTCAATAGCTATATCACATTTATGAAAGTAGTGTCTTGTGAAAATTCTGAGTACCCTACTGATTAGCTAGCTAGGTTTGTACTTTTTCTTTAATTTCAAGTTAGTCTAACACTGCTGAGATCCCCTGTGCTTCTCACCTGAGATGCTGCTCTTGAGGTTGGTGTTCATCTGCAATGTTATAAACTGTAAAGTTTTCTCCAAAAACAGACCAGGAATCACTTCTTATGAATCTTAGTATTTTCTCTTCACTGAATAGTTCATTCTCCAAAGTATCCTGCCCAGGACATGATGCGTGGGTTTTAACTTGAGTTAAACAATCTGTAAGAACTAACAGCACAATTCAATTAAGTTCCTGGGGAAGAAATGGTGAAATAAAGAAAAGAACTATGTATGGATTTATTTTCATATACTTATCCAAAAGTATAAATGAATTCTATAAGGAAAAATAAGTTTGTAAGCAAAGAAAAACTCTAAGGACCTTTGCTATTTGAGACTTTGGTAGTAATAGAAAAGTGAGTCAAAATGGCAGCCTGACCACTAAGATACTATAAAAAAAGATAAAAGACCAACTAAAGATAAATATTATAAAAAATGTAAAGTAGGGAGGAACGCCAGAATGCATGTGCCCAAATGTTCCCTTTACAGGAGGAAATGCCAAAGTCTTCCCAAGTAAACGAGGATACATAAAAAGTCCAACAGGAATGCAGGGTAAATGTAAAACTTCACCCTCTCAAACACAGATTGAGTCATGTTTCTAACAGATTTGTCCAAATATCAATCCCTTATCCAGAATCTTTTCCTCCTGTGGGTTGCTGTTCTCTGGAGTTCTCAGACACAGAGGCCCTTAAATGAAGCCTTTCTTCACAGTCCCAGCTGCAATTAGGAGATTGATGGTGTGTTTGGCTGATGCCCTGCCCCAGGAGAAAAGGCCCTCATGATGGAGGATGGAGGGCAACATACAATCTATGAGAAGGCCCGTACTTGGGCTTCATGGCCAGCGATGATGTATAGTGTAAATTTAATTGTAGCATGACCATGACAAATATGTATTAATCACAGTGTGAGTTCAAGGGTGAGAACCATAAAACTGTTTTCACAGCAAACTGGAGACTGCACTCATTCTTATAAAAATTAGGGAGCCTCAAGGCTTGTTCAAGATAAATAAAAAGTCAATTTAATATATAAAACTTTTTTTCATTTGGTTCTAGTAGATATGTCCCATGAAGGCTTGGATTGCATCTGTCTTTTTCCCCCCCAACATATTGCCCTTCTTTGGGCCCAATTAAAAAAACAAACAAAACAAAAAAACAACAATTATAAGAAATACTTTTTCCTTAAAAGACTAAGTGAGAGATAAAGCCATCCTTACCCACTGAGGCCAGGTTCCTGAAGGTCTCCAGCATCACTTCTCTGTAGAGCTTCCTCTGAGCACCATCCAGCAAAGCCCACTCTTCCCTAGTGAAGCACACAGCCACATCCGCAAAGACCACCATGTCCTGAAACATCCCACACATTCTATTTCAACAAAGCACCTCTTTACCAGCATGTGCAAGAGGATGGGGGAGGTTGGAATGGAACTCAGTTCCTAGGACACTTAAGCTCATTTATAGTCAATAGTGGTAAGAGCTTGGAACCATGAAGCAAAGTACAAGAACAAGTGATATAAACTTATCATATACTAGAGACCTGGTGCACGAAATTCATGCTTGGGGGTGGGGTGTGTGTCCCTCAGCTCAGACTAAACCCTCTCCAATCTGGGACCCCTTGAGGGATGTCCAACATCCCTCTCATAATCCAGGACTACTGGCTCCCAACCGTCTGCCTGCCTGTCTGTCTGATTGCCCCTAACTGCTTCTGCTTGCCAGCCTGGTCAATGCCTAACTGCCCTCCCCTGCCTGCCTTCCTCTGCTGGCCTAATCTCTCCCAACTGCCCTCCCCTGCTGGCCCAGTCACCCCTAACTGCTCTCCCCTGCTGGCCTGATCACCCACAACAGCCCCCTCCTTCCGCTGGCCATCATGTGTCCACATTTGGGGGGTGGGGGTGGCGGCCATATTGCACCTTACCTCTTTATTATATAGGATAATAAAAGTGTATACAAATTGTCCCCGCAATCAGGAGTTTCTCTGGCAGTTTGACCAGGAGGTGTGGCTGGCCAGCAGCCAGCAGCTGCTAGGGACTCTACCAGTGCACAAATTTCATGCACTGGGCCTCTAGTCCATACATAATTTTTTTTTTAATTGCTTTTACTGTTATTTAGCAGATTCTGAGTATGTTAAAGACTGAAAAAGAGTCCTGGCTGGTTTTGCTCAGTGGCTAAAGCATCAGCTCATGGACCTTAGGGTCTCAGGTTCAATTCCAGTCAAGGGCACATGCCCCAGTTGCAGGCCTGATCCCCAGTAGGGGGTATGCAGGAGGCAGCCTATCAATGGTTCTCTCTAATCAGTGATGTTTCTATCTTTCCCTCTCTGAAATCAATATATATTTATATATTTATATATTTATATTTTTAATCAATAGGAAAAATATCCTGGGGTGAGGATTAAAAAAATACTGAAAATGAAATCATCGTTCAGATAATGAAGAATCAAATAGTACTTGGCTTGCTCAAAAGTTATTGTCAGCTCCAAGACCTGGAACCAGAATGTCAGACAGTCATGAACACTGAGATTTCCAGCGCTGCTTGATCTGAACAGCTTTTACTTTATAAATCAGCAATGTTGTGGAGCCTGGTCTAGTCCACTCATATCGGACAGAGGCAGAGACACAACCCCTGCCCTGATGAGGTGGACACTGGGCATACGTGTAGGCTAAGCCTGGGGCCTGGCACACTGTTGGGTAAAGGGGAACTTGGTTCCTGAAGAAATTTTCAAGCCAGCAGGGCCTCGCAAATAAACAACTGAGTGCCTGGAATTTGAGAAAAATCGTCCCACAAAGAAGAATTACTGAGGGGTCTAACGGGAATAGAGCTAAAGGCAACTTTAACAGAGAGAAAAAAACTACCTAATGAGTATTTTAGAGCAATGTTGGGTTGGATGACATAACACCAATAAAATAATGGGCAAAAAATTTTTTTTAAATTTGAAATTTTTAAAAACTGTGTTCTCTCAAAATCTAAAAAAATACACACACCAAACCCCACACACACACACACACACACACACAAAACCAAACCCACAACTGTATAAGGTATAGAAAAGGCAACACTACATCAACCAGGGTTACAAACAGAATTTGCTAATCACATACCCAATTCCAGACATAAATACATATAGAAAACTCATAGGACCACAATTTTTAAAAAGGCAACAAGACAAATGATATAATTAAAGAATGTGAGTAGATACTTCTTAAAAGGAAAAATTCATATGGCCAATAAGCACCAAAGGATTCTAGCCATTAGTCATCAAGAAAATTCAAGTCAAAGCTAAAGCAGGTATCTGTTCACACTACCAAGCTGGCTATGAAGACAGAGCAGTACTGGTGAGGATGTGAAGTCAGAACCCGCACACACAGCGTATGGGAAGGAAAGTGGTGAAGCCACTTTGGAACACAGCCCAGCAGTTCCTCAAAATGACAACATGGTTACCACAAAACACAGCAATTCTACTCCTGTGCTACGATGGCATAATGGCTACAAATATAGGAATTTTTATGCTCCATTATAATCTTATGAGACCATTCTCATATATGCAGTCCATCCTTGACTGAAATGTTATTTGGCACATGATTGTACTAGTTTTGTGTTGACATTTATTTTTCCTTCTCTTGGTTATGTAAATAAACACTGACTATAATTACTCCAAGTGCATATACATTTTTGGGGGATACCTTAAGACAGTGTTTCCCAAACTTCTCTCATGATGAGAATCACCTGTTGGAGTTGTTAAACTACAGATTCCTGAATCCCAACTAAGAAGTGCTAAACTAGAATTTTTTGGGAACATATAGGTAAAATTGTATACTTAATTAGTGCTCTAAGACAGCTCTGTTTGTTTGGGAAACACTGCAGAGAAAAGAAGAGGCAGGTGCTAACACGAGTAACTTATAATAACTTGTAGCCATGTGGCAGGTGCGCTTGTTAAAAGCAGCAAATAACTAATGGGCCCACCTGTCTAAACAATAACATTCCTTTCAGGTGATAGGAACTCTCTATCCCTCTCTCTTCCTCTCTGTAAAAATCAAATATATGTTAAAAAAAAAAAATCTTATCATTGGGACAGCATGGATGGACATAGAGGGTATTATGCTAAGTGAAATGTCAGTGAAAGATAAATACCACATCATTTCACTTGTATGTGGAATCTAAAGAACAATATAAATGAACAAACAAAACAGAAACAGAGTCATATAGGGAGAGAACAGACTGAGGGTTGCCAGAGGGGAGGGGGTTGGACTGGGTGAAAAAGGTGAAGGGATTGAGAAGTACGGACTAGTAGCTACAAAAGAGTCATTGGAATGTACAGTACAGCATAGGAAATATAGTCAATAGTCTACACTGATAAAGGAGAAATATGCAAATTGACCATCACTTCATGATGCCACCAGCCAATCAGGAGTGAGTATGCAAATTAACCCAACAAAGATGCCCTCACCCCACCCCCCAAGCCACTCCAGGCCTCTGGGCAGCACACATGCAGGCACCTGCTAGGAGGAGGTGGGGGGGGGGGGGGGGGAGCTACAGGAGCTATGCTCCAGTTGAAGACTGAAGGCTCCAGCCAGAAAGAAGATGGAAGGCGGTGGCCAGAGGGAAGGCCTAAGTCCTAGGTACCAGAGGAAAACTGGCAGCCAGGGGAAGGAAGGCTTATTGCACGACTCTGTGCAACGGGCCTCTAGTATTGTAATCTGTGGAGCCAGTTGGGTGCTGGAAATTTCAGGGAGAACCGTTTATAAAGTGTATGATTGTCTAACCACTATGTTGTATACCCTAAAGCAATAAAAAATAATATTGACTGTAAACTGTAATTTTAAAAATGTTTAAAATCTATTTCAGAAAAAATAAAATATTTTATAAAAATAAAATATTCAGTTCCATGTACAGTGACAGGAAGAAAATTACATTTTATTTTATTTTAGTCCAAAGCCCATGCCAGACCCAGGACCAGTGAAATCTCTGGGGTGGGACAAAGGCATTATTAGCTTTTTGTTATTGATGTTAATCCTCACTGGAGGATATTTTTTCCACTGACTTTTTTTTTTTTTTTTTTTTTTTTTTTTTTTAAGAGAGAGAGTGGAAGGGAGGAGGAGAGATAGAAACATCTCTGTGAAAGAGACACATCAATTGGTTGCCTCCCACACACACCCTGACCAGGGCCAGGGATTGAGCCTGCAAATGAGGAACATGCCCTTGACTGGAATCAAACCCAGGACCCTTCAGTTTGAGAGCCAATGCTCTATCCACTGAGCCAAAATGGGCGTGAAAATAACATTTTAAAAGATACCACTTAGTCAGTTTCCTTCTCCCTAGGTGCCCAGGTGCCCCACCTGCCTCTGCCATCAACTGTCAAGGACTGGGTGAGTGGCAACAAGAATCAAGATGGAACTGGAAGCATTGTATTCTATTTCTAGAGATTAAAGTTTCTGGAAATTTCCTGGTTTCCTTTTAATATAGGATGGAAATGGTGACCTCAAAGTCACCTTAATAGAAATTCTATCCTCTCCAGGAAAACAAAGGGAAGAGTGGCCCAGTGTGAGCCAGCTCAGAGCCACAGCCTGCTTCCCACCGTGCACATGGGAACACAAACACCTTCACCTTTCGAGCTGGCAGCCAGGCTCTCTCTGCTGACAGGCAGTCCAGGATGGCCCACCCCATCCAGGAAAGGAGTTCCAGGCCCCTGGAAATCAAACTGTGGATCCCATATACCCTTCCCTCCCTCGGTTGTGGTTGTGGGGTGGGCCGTGGGGAAACGCCCTCTCCAGGGCCTCAGTGCTTACCAAGGACGTAAGCATTAAGATCTGACCCAAGTTAACTCTCAGACTCATCAATTTCCCTCCAACAGTAAAATCCAAAGATTCACTCCCTAAGTTTGACCTTCCCAGTCTTACTCAGTTTGCACAAATCATACTTAACTCCAGCAACTCTGTGAATGATGCCAAACCAGCCATTACAAGTCACAATTCACAAAACTTGCACTAATCTTTAACATCAAGTGCCACAGACTGTGCACCCTGAATGGAAGAGTCACTGATTTTTATGAATCTTTTTCATGTAGATCTCCACCAACCCTGTATGAAGATGTGAAACTGCATTTCCCCCACAATCTGAATAAAAGAGAGGACGCTTATTGTATCTGAAACACTTTTCCTCAGAGGCATCTCCGGTTAAGTGGGGGAATAATATGAGTCAGCAGGACAGACAAAGACCCAAGACGCTTACCTACCCTCACTACCAGGAAGAAGCGAGGCAAATCTGCCAAAGCCTGGGGCGGGCACAGAAGAGGTGTGCAGGTGCCGGGTCACAGAGCTGACTCAGTCCCTCTGACCCTGTTCTGGAAACATCCACGACGGTGAAAGGAACCATCCCAGCCGTTTGTCCTGGGAAAAGGCCCATGGCAGGAACCCTGACTTACATAAGACTCTCAGATGTCTCCCACCTCTACCTCTGACAAAGCCAGAGGCAGACACCCCACATCCGGTTCTCTGGGTCCTACATTGGGCCGCACTGTTCCTCCAAGCAGAGCTTCGTTGAGCTTCTCTCCTAACCCCAGAACCCTGAACTCAGGCCTGTCCCCAGCTTTAGCCCACGGACACCCTCTCCTGAGAACACACTGGCGTCCGGGACCTGCTCTCCCAACATCTGTTAACTCCTCTCTCTAAATGCAAAACTCGGAAAGCCCTGCTTTGAGACCCTGGTAGGGGTGTCGAACTCAATCAGAGAAGGGGCCAAAATCTAAAATCCAGCCTAAATCGCGGGCCGAATGGTTTACTGAACAGTCATAAACTGTCATTGTGATGGAAACGCAGCGGAGTGCAGTGATGACAGCGAGGTGCGGGCCACATTGCAAGGCCTTGCGGGACGGATTTGGCCCGCGGGCCTTGTGTTTGACTCATGTGCCTGGTAGATGGCCTGGCCTGCGAGGCCTCCCTGCTGCACAGCCTGGGCCCCACAGCAGTCCCCTCTCCCCACCCTGTGCGGTAACTTTTGAATGAAAATCTCTTCTTACAAAGCCTGGGTTTTTTCAGACTTCACAGGCTTGTCCTAGTGATCACAATTTCCCGTCTTTTTTGTCCAAGCTTTACTAGTTACTGTCGTCCTGACAGGCGCAGGCATCGCCCCTCCCTGTCCGGACCAAAGCCCGCTGACCCGCGCCGGGATGCGCGGCCGCAGGGTGGCAGCGCGGTCAGGCCGCCTCCCGCTCAGCCTCGGCCGCGGAGCAGAAAGGCCGTCTCCCTGGGGGCGGGCACGGCTCTGAGGCCAGCCTTGTCCCCAGGCACAGTCTGAACCGAGTCCGATCTGTTATCTGTCAGTGCGGGCTCGGTCCTCCCACCGCGTCCATCCCGCCCCGCCCCCGCCCGCCCGCGAGAGCGGCGTCCGGTCCTTCCTCGGTCCCCAGCTCGGCCACGGCCTCGGAGCCGGGACACGACGCCGGCCCTCCCCGCACCGAGAAAGGGCACTCGGAAGGATTGGGGGAACGGGGGGACGCGCGGCGTGCAGCCGGTTTCGGCCGGTTCGAACCAACACATCCCGGCCTCGGCCCGCTGCGCGCACTCACCATCTCGCGACCGCGCCCCGGGCTCTCGGGGCGCCGCCCTCTCCGCGGCTCCGCAGCCGGGGGAAGAGGGACCAGGTGACCGGACACCCCGGCCCCGCGCGCAGGAGGGGAGCGCCCGCCTCCGGAGTGAGCGCGCGGCTCCCCGCTGACTGGGCACGCGACGTATTGGACGGAACTCCAGGCTGCCCCTTCCTGAGGACTCTGACTGGGCTAACCCCGTCACGCCACCAGACCATAATTGGACCGTTCTTGAGACCCGCCCCCTTCCCAAGTCTTGATTGGGCAGTCCCTCACCCGCTCCTGTCGGCCCCGCCCCAATCTCCCCTCGTTGGACAGTCACAGACAGGGCCTGAGGGTCTCAGGTGTGGTTGTGGGCTTCAGCCTTCCCTGCTCAGCCCAGCCTGGCATTCAGTCTCCTCTCCGCAGCCCCTGTGAGCCTTAGCCCTTCCCCTGGCTAGTCCCTGACCCCTCACACAGCCAGAAACAACGGCCATCCCGTGACTAAGGGCCACAAGGCTTGAGTTTTTGTTAAGCTAAAGAGAAAATCATGGCCCTAACCTAAGGTGACCAAATGTTAACATTGGTAAAGTGGGACACCATTGACGGGGGGGGAGGGAGGGGGCGGTTCTTGATTAAAAATTTGGTCTATATGGAGCAACAAAAATTTTCCTAGAACGCAAACATAGTATTGTAATATATATATTTTTTAATTCATAAGTACAATTGGTGCGTGTCACAGATGGGACCTCTAGGATGGAGGAAGACAGAGCTCATTGAAATATGGCAGCACTCATACTAGGGTAAAAACTGCTGTTTGAATTTTAATCTTGCTATCTGACTTCGACCTTCAATTACTTGCTTGAACAATAGGGTAGTTGCAGGAGATTGACTCCCACTGACTCAGTAGCTTCAGGGGTAGAAACTGTAGATAACCTTTAGTTCTGCTTTTGTATTATGGGCAAGATAGGGCCACATTCCAGTGTCAAGCAGGGTGTGACTGGGAACCTACCCTGCGGGCTGTCCCCAGTCTTTAGAATTTAGTCCTGAGGGGCCAATCAGGGTTAGCCGAGGCAGTGACATCACCGACCTGAGTAAAACCCCTGGTTTGGGTGAAATTCGCTCTCTACCGCCATGCTGCCGGCGTGAGTGGGACAGCCCATGCTAGCATGGAGATGGCTCTTTTGTTTATTGCATCGGACTCGGCTCCCTGGTGGTCCTTGGGGATCATGACTGGAATCCCCAGCCAGGACCATGAGGGACCCCCATTCCGAAGAGCCTGACTGGCCGCGGTAGGTGTGTGTTTGTCTGTGTTTTTGTGTGAGCGCTCTGGAGGGACTGCCCCTCCATCGGGGCTCTTACCTGGGTGTTTACCGGCTGCTGCGTCAGCCATGGTTTGAGTCCAGATTCGAATCTGTAATAAATTCTAGCATGCTTAATCAAATTGGCTCCGGTGGTCCATCTCTTGGGGACTCGCTTTGTAACACTCATGGGCCAAATTGCACTTTAGCAATAACAGGAATGGGAGCAGTGCTCCAGCCTCGGATTCCATTTATAATGGTGACAAGGAAAAAATCCTGCTGCGCGCCCAGCATGAGTCTGGTGGATCAGCTCCAAGAGTTGTCACTGTGACAGCCCACACAGACCCAAGATAGTCTCAGAGCATCTGAAGCAGGCATCCAGAACACTAGAAGAAAAAAGCTCTTATTTCTGAGGATTATATGAAAAGAATAAATCAGGCTCTGACTGGTATGGCTCTGTGGGTAAAATGTGGGAGAACATCTCTCTCATGTTGATGTTCTCTCCCTCCCTCCCACTCTCTCTTTAAAAAAAAAAAAAAAAAAAAATCAATGGAGCCCTAGCTGGTTTAGCTCAGTGGATAGGTAGGGGTGTCGAACTCAATCAGAGAAGGGGCCAAAATCTAAAATCCAGCCTAAATCGCGGGCCGAATGGTTTACTGAACAGTCATAAACTGTCATTGTGATGGAAACGCAGCGGAGTGCAGTGATGACAGCGCGGTGCGGGCCACATTGCAAGGCCTGGCGGGACGGATTTGGCCCGCGGGCCTTGTGTTTGACACATGTGGGATAGAGCATCAGCCTGTGGACTGAAGGATCCTGGGTTCAGTTCCGGTCAAGGGCACTTGCTCGGGTTGCAGGCTCCATCCCCAGTAGGGGTTGTGCAGGAGGCAGCCAAGCTATGATATTTCCCTCTCATCAGTGTTTTGATCTCTCTATCCCTCTTCTTTCCTCTCTTTCTAGAAAAAAATAAAGGGGGGGAGGGAGTAAATAACCACATAGCAGATGCATCAAGGATTTGAAGTATCCTTAAAACAGTGGCTTCCGGCCAGTCAGCATGGCTCAGTGGTTGAACATCTACCTATGAACCAGGAGGTCATGGCACATGCCTGGGTTTCAGGTTCGATCCCCAGTGGGGGGCATGCAGAAGGCAGACAATTAATGATTCTCATCATTGATGTTTCTATCTCTCCCTCTCCCTTCCTCTCTGAAATAAAAATATATTTTAAAAACAAACAAAAACGAGTGGGTTCTAGAGAAATCTTTATGGTAATGAACAGATTTTGGTGGCAGCGTGCATAAATCTATCAGGGGTCTTCAAACTACGGCCTGCGGGCCGAGGAGTCTGATCCGGCCCGCCAGGTTTTTTGGGCAGTGAGCGCAGCCGAGGTGTTACAGTAGGAATTAGTAGTTCATATAGTCCGGCCCTCCAGTTCTCTGAGGGACCGTGATCTGGCCCCCACTTTAAAAAGTTTGAGGACCCCTGATACATCATAAAATAGCACCACACACACACACGTACACACACAGTTGCACGTAAAACTGCCAAAATACGAATAAACCATTTAGATTGAACCAATGTTGACCTCCTGTTCTTTTGTTTTTAAATAGTTTATTGATTTTTAGAGAGAGAACATCGATAGAAGACGTGAGAGAGATATCAATCAGCTGGCTCCTGCAGATCTGCTGGGAATGAGGTCTGAGACCTGGGCATGTGCCCAGACTGGGAGCCACACTGGCCCGGGCTCTATCTCTGACCCAGGAGCCGGGACCCTGCCCCTGGGCAGCGGGAGGACACCCCGGTCAGGACCCGCGGCCCCCAGACGGGGACAGGCTAGGGCGCTGGGACTTCCCCCCCAAGGCAGAAGGCGCACTCCGGCCGGGACAGCGACCTCCCCCGGGGGAAGGGACAGGACGCCGAGCAGAGGAAGGAGACTCGGTTTGGGACCCGGAGGTTAGGGATGGCGCGCGGGGACCCAAGCCCACAGCCGCTTCCAGACGATTATGCCGGTCAAACCAGCCCCGGCCCCGCGCACTCAACGCCTCCCGATCGTTTCCCAATACGGTTCCTGCGCGTCTTCTCCGCGGCCCCGCGATTCGACCTGTGAGAGCGACGTCCACGCCGCCAGCGCGCCCGCCTCCGGCCCTGATTGGAAGATGCTCGGAGCCCCTCACCCTGATTGGTCAGTTCTCTGAAACCCGCTCCTTCTCCGTCATTGGACAATTCTCCCAGGCGCCCTCCTTCTCCATGACTCTGATTGGACAATCCAGCCTCCGGCCTCAGCGCCGCGGCCCGCCTCGAGTCCTGCTCTTGGGCCGGAAATCCTGACTCAGTCTCTCGGCGGAGCGCCCCGGGCCGGAGCCTGGACGGGACAGGAGGGTCTAGTGACCTGCGGCAGCAGGGGTCGTCCGGCGACAAAGTCACCGTTAATCTGTGCCCGTCTTTTAAGAACAAACCTCTCAATAGTGACGTCATAAAGCAAGGCTGGGTTGTGCTTGGGTTTGACCTTTGACACAGAACTCCCCCTCCCCCCGACTTCCTCCCCTAACTCAAAATCAGCAGCCCGGGGCCCAGGGTCTGCTCCGTGCGAAGCAGGGCTCTGTGTTCCCAGACTGCACGCAGAACTCGTTTCAGTACAGCCACCGGTGTGAGGTGTTAGAATTCCCGGGTGTGCATTTCACACTGCTAAGAAATGTCTTTTGGGTCAATTACTGTCTACAGAATTTTGAAATATAAAAGGCTGTGATATTCCTAAGGTATTTGCATTCCTATTTTAACCGATTTAAGAAAAGACTAAAAAAGCCTAAATAAATTTGGGTTGGACCTGAAACTCATAATACGATATTTAAATTGATGTGAAATACCTAGCACATGTCCTATGAATGCTCATTTCAAAAATACCGGCTGGCAGTGGATAGAGTATAAATATAAATTCCAATATGTCTCGGGTTATCCTTGCCTTAACAAATATCCTCTAATATTAAAAAAAAATTCCAATATGACCATTTTTTTATGAACATAATTATAAAAATGTATTTGCTAAGGTCTGCAAAAAACGTTTTAATCATTTTCATAAGATTAGTGTAGAGTGGAACAAATTTAGCAATGGTTTCCCACCCTGGCCAGGTAGCTAAGTAGTTAGAGCATTATCCAGCTATGCCAAGGTTGTGGGTTCCATCTCCCATCAGGACACATATAGAAAGCAACCAATGAATGTATAAATGGGTGGAACAACAAAATATTATACTTTCAAAGACTTCTGGATGTTCTAAATCTGTATGCTCCTAGTAACTTGGCCTTAAAATACTATAAACAACAACAAAAGACATAAAGGAGCAGCCTTATATGCATAATCCATGGATACAGATAATAGTGTGAGGGGGAGAGGGTGCAAAATAGAGGAGCCAATGGGGGGAAAAGGGAATATCTATAATACTTTGAACAATAAAGACAAAAGAAGAAGAAGCTGTAAAATTCACAGTCAAAATGGAAGATTGGGGAACAAAATTTGTTACCAACAGTGTCTTTTGAGTTTCCTCAGAGCTTGATCTAATGGACTTACATGAAACTCTTAAACCAACAATTAGAAAATACACATCCAGCCGTGGCTGGTGTGGCTTACTAGTAGATGGTTGAATGCCGACCCATCAATCTAAAGCAGTGGTGCTCAACCTTTCTAATGCCTTGACCCTTTAAGAGATATCAATGATGAGAGCGAATCATTGATTGGCCGCCTCCCGCATGCCCCGGGCTGCTGATTTTGAGTTAGGGGAGGAAGTCGGGGGGAGGGGGAGTTCTGTGTCAAAGGTCAAACCCAAGCACAACCCAGCCTTGCTTTATGACGTCACTATGTTCCTCTTGTTGTGGTGACCCCCAACCATAAGATTATTTTGTTGCTACTTCATAACTTAATTTCACGACCCACAGGTTGAGAACCGCTGCTGTAGAGCCTAAGATAATCGGAAAACACAGATATTTACATTATGATTCATTAACAGTAATAAAATTACAGTTATTGTTCAGAATTGATAACTTCATACTATAGTATACAGAAATCAATTCAGAGTGGACTTGAATGGAAGATTATAAAATTTACAGAAGAAACACAGGGGGAAAAAATCTTTGTTTACCGTAGGTTAGGCAGATTTCTTTGATAGGAAAGAAAATGGGACAAACACACACCAAGAAAATATCAAGTGGGTCATTAAAACTTGTTAATATTTGCTCTTTAAAAGCCACTGTGAAGAAAACAAATGACAACAAGGAAAAAATATTTGCAAAACATACTGACAAAGTCATTATATTCAGAATAGATCAAGAATTATTTCAATAGAGAAAAAGCATGACCACAAAAGGGCTGCCTGTCACTCTCAAAACCTCCTAAGTCAGTATTCTTAGAAAATGCCCACTGACTTGGGATAAAGGGGAACAGAATGCAATTAACCCTCAAAATTAAAGGGGGAAACATGTATAATTTACATGTGCACGTGCATATATACACACAGAGAGCACACACATCAGTTGCAGGTTTGAACACCCGCCCAGTTAGGATGAGAACAGGAGACAACCAATTGATGTATCTCCCACATTGATGTTTCTCTCTCTCTCCACTTCCTTCCTCCACTCATTTTCTCTAAAAACAAACAAACAAATAAAAAAGCGATGGAAAAAATATCCTTGGGTGAGGATTAAAGTATATATATTCTCAGTGAAAGCAGCCAGGCACAAAAGACCACATATTTTGTGATTCCATTCATAAGACATTTCTAGAAAAGTCACACCTACAGAGACAGAAAAATAGGAATGGGAGGAAAGAATTGAATCAAAAAGGACAAGAGGGACATTTCAGCCACAATGGACATTTTCTAAAATCGGGTTTTGGTGATGGTTGTATAATTGTACAAATATACTAAAAATCATCAAACAGTATGCTTAAAATGGATGACCTCATTGTTATGTAATTGTACTTCAATAAATCTGTAATTAAAACTTCTACCAGAAGAGGGTGCCAGAGACCACGAGTTCAGCTCAGAACCAGCCCAGGGCAGCAATTTTCAACGTTCTCATTTTATGGCACACAAATTAATTACTAAAATTCTGCGGCACACCAAAAAATAGAATGTTTTTTGCTAATCTGACAAAAAATAGGTATCATTTTTTTTCATGTCGGACAGCTATTGTATTATTGGCTGTCATTTTTTCATTTGACAATCTAAGGGAAAAGAAGTCGGTGCCCATGACTAAATAATTACTTTTTGCATATTTTAAATTTTTTTGTGACTCACCTGTGTGCTGCAGCACAGCCAGTTAGCTCAGTTGACTGGAGCCTCATACGGATACACCAACGTTGCAAGTTTGATTCCTGATCAGTGTATTATACCAAAAAAATTAAAAATTCCTAGCCTAGCTGAAACTGGGTTTGGCTCAGTGGATGGAGCGTTAGCCTGTGGACTGAAGGGTCCCAGGTTCGATTCCGGGCAGGGGCATGTGCCTGAGTTGCGGGCACATCTCCAGTGGGGGTATGCAAGAGGCAGCTGATCAATGTTTCTCTTTCATTGATGTTTCTAACTCTCTCTCCCTCTCTCTTCCTCTCTGTAAAAAATCAATAAAATATTTTTTAATTAAATATATATTTTATTGATTTTGTACAGAGAGGAAGGGAGAGAGATAGAGAGCCAGAAACATCGATGAGAGAGAGTCATCGATCAGCTGCCTCTTGCACACCCCCTACTGGGGATATGCCCGCAACCAAGATACATGCCATTGACCGGAATCGAACCCAGGACCTTTCAGTCCGCAGATCGATGCTCTACCACTGAGCCAAACCGGTTTCGGCCAATAAAATATGTTTTTTTAAAAATTCCTAGCCTAGCCCATCTGGTGTGGCTCAATGGTTAAGCATCGACCCATGAACCAAGAAAGAGGCCACCAGTTTGATTCCTAGTCAAGGCACATGCCCGGGTTGTGGGCTCCATCCCCAGTGCGGGGCATGCGGGAGGCGGCCAATCAATGATTCGCTCTCATCATTGATATCTCTCTCTCTGAAATCAATAAAAATGTGTTTAAATAAATAAGCACAATAAAAACATATTTTTAAAATATATTTTTATTGATTTTTTTACAGAGATGAAGGGATAGAGATAGAGAGCTAGAAATGTCGATGAGAGAGAAATACTGACCAGCTGCCTCTTGCACACCCCCACAACCAACGTACATGCCCCTGACCGGAATCGAACCTGGGACCTTTTAGTCCGCAGACCGACGCTCTACCACTGAGCCAAACCGGTTTCGGCAAAAACATATTAAAAAAAAAAAAATAGTAGCCCTAGCCAGTGTGTCTCAGTGGTTAGAGTATCGGCCTGTACACTGAAGGGGTCTCGGGTTCAATTCCTGGTCAAGGGCTTCTTATCTGGGTTACAGGTTCAATCCCCGGCAGCTATCTGGGTGTGTGCAACCAATCACTGTGTCTCTTACATCGATGTTTCTCTCTCTCTCTTCCCTCTCTCCCCTCTCTCCCCTCCACTCTCTGTAAACAGCAATGGAAACCTGGCGGGTGTGGCTCAGTTGGTTGGGTGAGGTCCCATGATGCACCAAAAGGTTGCTGGTTCCATGCCAGCTCAGGGCACATGCCCAGGTGGTGGGTTCTATCTGTGGTCCCATTGCATGTGGGAGGCAACCGATGGATCTTTTTCTTTTCTCTCTTCCCCTCTCCTTTCCTCTCTCTCTAAAATCAATATCTTTTTTTAAAAAAATATTTTATTGTTTTTTTATAGAGAGGAAGGGAGAGGAGAGAGCTAGAGAGCTAGAAACATCGATGAAAGAGAGACATTGACCAGCTGCCTCCTGCACACCCCACACCAGGGATGTGCCCACAACCAATGCACATGCCCTTGACCGGAATCGAACCTGGGACCTTTCAGTCTGCAGACCGACGCTCTATCCACTGAGCCAAACCGGTTTCGGCTAAAATCAATACCTTTTTGAAAAAGCAATGGAAGAAATATCCTCTGGTGAATATTTTCTTAAAAAATCAGGCGGACTCTCCCTCCAGAGGACACACCGGACCTTTCCCTTTCCCTGGTCCCCCGCCTTCCCCTCACCCCCAACGTTACCATTAGCTTCCTCACTCCCAGACTCCAAGGGCCCTTCCTTTACCTCCATCACTCACTTCCTAAGCCCATTTCTTCCAGGAATTCCTTCTTCTCCCTCTAATAAATGTTCTCTTACCCAATAAATGTTCTCTTACAAAATAAATAAATAATAAAAATAAAAATCACTGGTCTAGGGGATTCTGTCTAACTTGCACAGGCTCCCTTCTCCTCCTCACTCCTCATTTAGGGAATGAACGAGGCTCAAGAAGGTATTCTGCAGCCCCCGCCTCACTCGCAGGACAGCATGGGGATGGGCCAACTGCAAATTTGCTGGGAAGCCTCCAGCAATCGAAAACAGCCTTAGCCTGGCTGTCAAAAAAGCAACCTCAGCAGCCCTCTGGCCCCGCCCCATGGATCCGAGTGGCAGACTTGGCAGGGCCCCCTGGAGGGCATGAAGCCACGGAGAAGGCACACAAAGAAATGCGCGCGCGTGTGTGTGTGTGTGTGTGTGTGTGTGTGTGTGTGTGTGCGTGGACACAAGTGTGTTCCCTGCAGCCATCCTTCCAGCACCGCGGCAGACAGGGGAGAGTTAAATAAAACAAAAAGCGTCAGGAGGCTGTGAGAGGAAGGAGAAAGGCTGCAGCTTGGCTCCTTGCTCATCAGTGACCCAAGGCCAAACCAGCATCGCCACCCCAGGCTCCCGCCCCCCAGACCTGGGGGAAGATAAAGGTCTATTGTTTCCAGCCACCAGGTTTGGGGGCGATTGGATCTGTAACACCAGCCGAGACATCTCGATTTCTCCCAAAGTGAGCGCCGAGTCCAGGACATCCGAATCCACCTCTGGAATGGATGAGCCTTCCCCCGAGCTTGGGTCCTGGCGGAGGTGGGACCTAATGCCACCACGTGGGCAGTCAGTGGCAGAACCCTCGTTTAGATGTGAGTGATATGGTGTAAGGGTTATAAGGCTACATCCCCCCCCCCACCCCCGGAGCAAGATGACCTGGGTTCACAGCCTAGCTTAGCCATTTAGTAACTATGTGACCTTGGGCAGATGAGGTAACTTCTCCCATAACCTCAGTTTTCTTCCCTGTAAAATGGGGATATCAGGCTTCCTGGAGGACTGAACAAGTCACTATAGTTACTTCATTTCTCTTTTGAGCCTGGTAGAGAGAATTGTGTCCCCCAAAAAGAGAATTGTGTCCCCCAAAAAGATACAAGTCCGCCGGGACCGGTTTGGCTCAGTGGATAGAGTGTCGGCTTGCGGACTGAAAGGTTCTGGGTTCGATTCCGGTCAAGGGCATGTACCTTGGTTGCGGGCACATCCGCTGTGGGGGGTGTGCAAGAGGCGGCTGGTCCATGTTTCTCTATCATCGATGTTTCTAACTCTCTGTCCCTCTCAATTCCTCTCTGTGTAAAATCAATAAAATATTTTTTTTTTTTAAAGATACAGTCCTACCCCATTCTGCTCCCCTCACCTATCCCCCCACCAGATGAAAATGTGACGTCATTTGGAAGTGGATGATTACAGATGTTAAGGTGAAGTCATGCTGAAATAGGGCGGGCCCTAATCCAATGGCTGGTGTCCTTATAAGAAAAGGGAATTTAAAAATATATATTTTATTGATTTCTTACAGAGAGGAAGAGAGAGGGATAGAGAGTTAGAAACACCGATGAGAGAGAATCATCGATCAACTGCCTCTTGCACACCTCCCACTGGGGATGTGCCCACAACCAAGGTACATGCCCTTGACCGGAATAGAACCCAGGACCTTTCAGTCCGCAGGCCGACGCTCTATCCACTGAGCCAAACTGGGTTTTTTATAAATGTATTTTATTGATTTTTTTTACAGAAAGGAAGGGGGAGGAGTAGATAGCCAGAAACATCGATGAGAGAGAAACATCAATCAGCTGCCTCCTGCACACCCCCCACTGGGGATGTGCCCGCAACCAAGGCACATGCCCTTGACCAGAATCGAACCTGGGACCCTTCAGTCCGCAGGCTGACGCTCTATCCGCTGAGCCGAACCAGTCAGGGAAGAAGAGGGAAATTTGACACAGAGACACACAGGGGAGGAGGCCCCGTGGAGACAGACACAACAATTAGAATGTTGTGTCTACGGCCCAGGAGGGCCAGGGACTGCTGGCCGTCCCCAGAAGCCCTCCCTGCAGCCTTCAGAGGGAGCGTGGTCCTGCTGACACCTTGCTTTTGGACTCTGGGCCTCCAGCATGTGAGATAACGGGACCCCGTTGTCGTAAGCCACATTCTGTGGTCTCCCTGACAGAGGCCCAGGGGGGAGGAATACGAGCCTCTTTCCACCAGGTGGCAGAAAGCAAGCCGCCATCAACGCCCGGCAATTTAATAAATTCACTTTTCCTGGGGCCAGGTCTGAGTGCCACCGTGGTCCTGGGTGTCTGAGAGCGGGGGCAGCCGGGGGCATCCTGCCCTTGAGCCTCTCCCGTCCTGGCCAGTGTCTTCCGAGGGCCCTCGTCCCCTCGCTGCTCTTGGTCATTCGTTCAGAGTCCTTCTGCCCACAGGCTTTCTGCAGCGCCTGCCTCCCTCCTGACACGTGGCTGTTGTTCCCACTCCCGTGGGCCCCTGGGGGCTCTGGGGATGGAGGAGAGGGGGACAGGGGGAGCCCATCCCCACCTCCCTGCTGCCACTCTCTGTGGTTACGCCACAGCCCCTTCTCCACTCTGGGCTTTTTCTTAAAAAAAAAAAAAAAAAAAAAGTATTTTATTTATTTTTTACGGAGAGGAAGGGAGAGGGGGAGAGAGTGAGAAACATCAATGAGAGAGAAACATCCATCAGCTGCCTGCTACTGGGGATGTGCCTGCAACCAAGGTACATGCCCTTGACTGGAATTGAACCTGGGACCCTTGAGTCCACATGCCGACGCGTTCTCCACTGAGCCAAACCGGTTAGGGCTCTGGGCTTTTTCTTGACTCCTCTGAATGGCCCACACTCACTCCAGGTGGCTCTGGGGTCCCTCAGGTAACAGGTCTGAGGTGTCCAGGACAGGCCTGGGAAATGCCAGCGCTTTGGAAATGCAAACCTCTTTTCTCCAAACTTCCATCCAGACCTTGGATTTCCCCCAAGGAAAGCACAGCTCAGAAGTCAAGAAGGAAATCCGTGCTTCCTCCTTTCCTCTCGGTTGTGTCATCCGTCCCTTTCCCCAGAGCTCAAGGAGGCTCATAGCTGGCGGGGCTGGGCTGGGGCAGGCAGGGGGCAGTCAAAGAAAGAACCAGCAGGAACACATACCCACAAAATGTCCAAATATTACCCCTCACCCCCCCCCACACACACACACAGGGCTTTCCCCCAGTGGGGATGGAATGCTGCCACCAAACGCTTCCGGTTTCTACATGGACCCAGGACTTTTGTTTTCCGAGAGCCTCAGGCCTGTGCCCTTCGGTAAACTTTCTGCAGCGACGGGAAGAGACTAGATCTGTGCTGCCCCAGGCGGACAGTCCCCGGCCACAGGTGACCACCCAGCGACTGACATGAGGCCAGTGCATCGGAGTGCTGAATTTTTAATTTTATTTCATGTTCATCGTTTTAAGCAACGACAGGTACCCAGCAGAAACCGGACAGGACGAGCCAGCCCCGGATGAGTTAGTGCGCTCAGCTGAAAGTCTGCAACCACAGAGAGGAGGAGAGCCAAGCGCACAGAGGGAGGCAATTAGCAGGTTGGACCATAAATAAAATTCACTTCAATTAAGGGCCGGTTGAGGGATCTGGGTGAAAACCTGTTTTGCGGTTCCTATATGGCAGCCCTCGCGTCCTCCCCCATAGCCCAGCCGCAAAGCCCAAGTGTTGTGTTTGCATCAGAGCCTCTGAGGGGCAAGTCCCAGGATCCGAATGCTCGGCGTCCCCCTGGAGCACAGCTCAGGGGAATGGGAAATCCCTGGGTCCTGTGGGACTCTCACCAAGCCAGCACACCTGCCCAGGAGCCTGTGGCTCCTCGTGAGGATGTGTTGGCGTCCTGTTGGCTTTATGTGAATTTTGAACACAGCAGGGCTTAGAGCCACTGAGATTAAAACAAGGGTGACTCGCATTCAAACCACACTTGGAGTAAACAGAACAAGAGAGGGAGAATGGAGGTCTCACTGGTTCTTTCTTTGACTGTCCCCTGCCTGCCCCAGCCCGGCCCCGCCAGCTATGAGCCTATGGCAGAGCTGAAGGGGAGGGAGGGAGTCCGTGGCTGTCAGACTGTCCCAGGCAGAGGGAATAACTAGTGCAAAGGTCCTGGGGTAGGCCGGATTGATCACTTCATATCTTAAGTAGGCATTTCAAACCAGGCCAAAACAGAGCTTTTTTTTTTTTAAATGTTTTTCTTGATTTCAGAGAGGAAGAGAGAGGGAGAGAGAGAGATAGAAACATCAATAATGAGAGGGAATCCTGCAGGCCCCACACTGGGGATCAAGCCCAAAACCTGGGCATGTGCCCTGACCGGGAATGGAACCCTGACCTCCTGGACCAAAGGTTGATGCTCAACCATCGAGCCACACTGGCCAGGCCCAAACAGAACTCTTGAATCCTTCAACACCCTCCCCCCACACCACAACCCCCTACCCTCTTTTCTCTGACATAGCCCTAGGCCTAGATGTCCACCCTTCTTCCCGCCTTGGCCTTGAACCTGGAAAAATATGTACCAGCCTCAAGGCCTTTGCAGTAGCTGCTTTCAGTTCTCACATCTGCAGTCCCGAGCTTGGAGGGCAGCTGGGAAAATTCCTGATAAAATGCGCAGCCTAGGGCTTGGCTCGTGAGAAGCACTGGATAAAAGGGAGCCGTTAGGCTTTCCTCGGAAAGGGGGCTTGAAGCTTCGTTTGCATTGCACGTTATTTAATACCACGAAAGCGTTATTAGCCCATATCTAAGGATTACTAGAGTGAGAGCGTTGAAGATTCCCCCCGCCCCCATTCCAAGTGCCACCCCCAACCCCATCTCCTGAGCTAAGCCACTCCGGGGCCTCACGAAAAATGATCGAAAAATGATCGGGCATCGCACCAAACAATGGAATTACCCGCCGCCCAGCCCCTCCCCACCGGCACCTCCCGACCCCAAGCCCCCCAAGCCCTTCTAAACATCCTTGCCCTCCTCCGCCTCCCAAACTGCCTGCGGCTTTGCACGCCAGCCGCTTGTCCCGCAGTGGGACCGCAAGGGTTAAACCGCGGCCCGGGTGAGCTGATTGACAGCACGACTAGCGTCCCGGGCGAGCCGACCAATCAACGACAGCGGTCTCGGCCCACGTGGGCAAGCGGCCTTACGATTGGTCGGAGCTGCTGCCTGCCGCCCCCGGAGCCCGAACCCACGTGCAGCTGCCGATCCTTCATTGATCCGCTCCGCAGCGCAGGTGGCGGCGGGGCGGGAGGGGGCGGGCCGGGGCGGGCCCAGGGCGGGCCGGGGCGGGGCCCGACGGGTCAAAAGGGCCCCCGGGGGGAGGGAGGGGAGGGGGCTTCCTCTTGGCCTGAACTTGGCTGACCTCAGTAGTTTCCTTCTTGCTCCTCTGAGCCTCTGTTGTCAAGGAGGTGAGTAGGCCCCTGGCCTTTGGGAGGACTCCGAGGTCACCGGGCCGCTGAGGAGACGGAGGGGCACTGAGGATGGAAGCAAAGGGACCTGGAGCAACAAGAGGGATTGTGGTAGAGAGAGAGGTCTCGTTCCTCCTGCCTGAGAAATACCTCCGAATTCACCTGGCCAACTCTTACTCATCCTTCAAAACCCCTTTCCCATGGTGTTCTCTCGGCCTTTGGGGAATCGCCTCCAAAACCTGAGGTTAAGCCTTGGTGTCCTTTTCTGGGTTCCCCAATCTTTGACTGCCCTCCCCAAGCCCTGATTTCCCCAGGCCCTGACTGTTCCCCCACACACACACACCTCAAAGGGCGAGACCTCAGGGGCCCTACTGTTAATCAGCACAGCTGCAGGCACTGGAGTGTTTGATGAGCAGACATAAGCTGCAGAGAATGCAGCGGGTGCTGGAGGTCAGGGATGGGGTTGGGGGCCAGGCCTGCGGACCGGTCCTGGAGGGGAGATGGTGGTGAGTGGGGTGGGGGGAGTGGGGGGAGGGATGGTCTGTCACTGACTCTGCCTTAGCTTTCTCCCCTCAGGGCCTTCATTTCCTTGTTGCTTTTAGAGTCCTCTGTGAGCACTACCTGAGGATGACTTCTTCTGGCCATCCCAGCCCCCAGCGGCACCCTCCAGGGATGGTGAGGCCTCCAGGAGCTTCCGTGAGGGGGGAGGGTGTGATATGGCATTAACTTCTGGGGGGAGAGGAAGAGCCTGGGAGCTGGGCTCCTATCTAATTCTTCTTTTTTCTTTTTTTAAAATCCTCATCAGAGGATATTTTTTTCCATTGATCTTTTAAAGAGAGAGAGGAGTGGAAGTGGGGAGGAGGGGAAGAAAGAGGGAGAAGGAAACATGGATGTGAGAGAGACATATGGACTGGTTGCCTCCCACACAGGCCCTGACCAGGACCGGGCCAGGGATCAAATATGCGTCCGAGGTACAAGGTATGTTCCCTTGGGTGAGAGGCCAACCCGAGACCTTTCGTCTGCAAGCCAATGCTCTAACCACTGAGCCACCGGTCAAGGCTAATTCTCCTCCTCCTGATGGAGGAATATTATGGGGTGACTGGCCAGGCCTTTATATTGGGGTCACTAAGCCATCATACTTGACAGGTGCAAACACACTTGCTTTTTACATTTTTTAAAATGATATTTGGAGAGAGAGGAAGGGAGAGGGAAAGAGAAACATCGATCAGCTGCCTCCTGCACACTCCTTATGGGGGACTGAGCCCAAAAGAAACCCAGGCATGTGCCCTGACCTGGAATCCAAGGCCCAACCATTTGAGCCACTCTGGCGAGGGCGGCATTTGCTTTTTAAAAATTAAACTTAGTTCTTATGACCCAGGTGTAAAACACACGACTGTGTCATCTGTTCTGTTCATGTTTTACAAGCAAAATTCCCCACCCTCCAGAGGTTACTTCCCAGAGATGGCCATTGCTAACAGTTTAGGCCAGGAGTGGGCAAATGTCTTCCATAAAGGGAAGAGAGGGAATACTTTAGATTTTTAAAGCAAAATGCAAAATGAACGGTACTCTGTGGTCCCTTAAGTAACGAGGGAGGGAGGGAGGGAGGGCGGGCGGGGGGAGAGAGAGAGAGAGAGAGAGAGAGAGAGAGAGAGAGAGGGAGAGAGAGAGAGAGAGAGAGAGAGAGAGAGAGGGAGGGAGAGAGAGGGAGAGGGCACATTACCTTCAGGTTCTAGAAGGTCCCACCTCACTCTCCATCCACCTTTGCAGGCTCCTCCTGAGGCCGGGGCGCCGGGCCTGAGCTCTCAGGCCGTCCTGGACCAACTGAAGAAGCAGTTCCCGAGGTGAGGACAGTGCGTGGGGGTCAGAAGTCCCTCTGCGCTCCCAGGCCCCACGGAGGGAGAGAATCCTGTCTGGTCTCCTGATGGCTGACCCAGAAGACGGGACCACAAACGGGGACGCCTGAAGCAAAGAGGAAGCCAGCAACACTCACCCTGGCTCTTACTTAAACGTTTGATCTTTGTGGTGGTGGGTGTGACTGGGCATGGATTTGATTTTATAGATGGATTTAAGTGCGGCATTAAAACTGTGTTCACCTGGACGCTGCTTTATGGGGGTCCCTTGAAGGGGACCCTCTTTCCCGCATTCGGGGGAAGGTCCTGCCCCCCTCCAGCTGGTCTTTCTCCCCACAGGTCCCCTCCTCACTTGCGGGCGCGGCTGGACAGCCTTTACTACTTGGTGAGCCAGAGACCGGGCAGCGCCCCCGGGCAGCCCCCGGGAAGGCTGTTCTGTTTGTCCTCAGGAACAGGGTTTCGAGACAAATCTGTTTTGCTAACTTTGGGGCAAGTGAGTTACCCTCAGTGAACCCCAGCTTCATGTGACTTTTTCTTCATAAGAATCTTGCTGTGAAAACTAGAAATTCCATTTTTTTAAACTATATATTTTATTGATTTTACACAGAGAGGAACTGAGAGGGGCAGAGAGTTAGAAACGTTGATGAGAGAGAAACTTCGACTAGCTGCCTCCTGCACCCCCCCACACTGGGGATGTGCCCGCAGCCAAGGTACATGCCCCTGACCAGAATCGAACCCGGGACCCTTCAGTCCGCAGGCCGACGCTCTATCCACTGAGCCAAACCGGTCCCGGCTAGAAATTCCATATTTAAAGGAGGGGCTTCTTTAACTCGCAGCACATGGCTAGAGTCCCTGCCCTGGAGGCGCGTATGTTCTAGTGTGCTATGTTTTCTAGAACTTTCCATGGTCCAATATATAGCCACCATGTCCAATAGGACACCTGCCAGCCACACGTGGCAGTGGAGCACTGGTAAGGGCCTGAATGTTGAACGGGTTTAAATTTAAATAGCCGCACCTGACCAGTGGCTACCACATTGGACAGGGCGGCTGTAAGGGGATGAGGGACACATAAGTAAATAGAAAAAAACAAAATTCGGGGAGGGAAATGTCAGCATTGAAAGGAAAATAGAAAATGATGAGCCGAGAATGAGTAAAGGTTTTGAGCGAGGGTAGTCAGAAAGGGCTTCTGAGGGGAAGTGATGGTCACAGAGGATGAGGGCTCCTGCACCCCAGAGAGGGCAGGGAGAGGTGTTCCCGGCAGTGGGCGCTGTCTGTGCAAGGGCCCTGGGGCAGGATGGTGTATGATTGTTGGAGGAACGGTGAGGAGGCCAGTGTGCTTGGAGCAGAGTGAGCCAGAGGCTGAGGAGGGGACGGAGGAGGGGTGGGGAGAGGTCTCTGGGAGGACCTTTGACCTTCACACCTAGAATGGAATCAGGGGTCTCCCTAATTGGCTCTCATTTTGAGGGTAGGAAGGGCCATCCTTTTTGATGAGAGTAGGGGCCAGAGAGGTAAAGTGACTTGCCCAGGGTCACACAGCGGGAGAGAAGCACGCACCAGCATTCAGATTCCAGATCTCTGCCCACTTCCACTGACCACCGCCCGGTGTGATCCCTGCTGTTCCTTCGTAGATCCAGAAGGTTCGGCAGGATCTGCAGGAACACCACAGGCAGGTGAGTCACCGGGAGCTCTGCGGACGGCAGCCTCTCCTGGAAAGGCAGGGGAGAAGGGGAGGAGGTGAAAGCAGGGTGGGGGCGGGGGCAGGTCATTCAAGGCTTTTTGGGCCTCAGTAGGACCTGTGCTTTTTACCCCAGGGAGGTGGGAGCCCGGGAGGGCTGTGGGCAGAGGGGGGGTGGGGCCTAGAACCCCCCAGGATATCAGTGGATGCGCACATCTTGGGAGTGCCTCTCCCATCCCCTCTCTGAGCCTCTTTCCCCGGGCCTGCTCCCTGGGTTCCTGCACTGCTCAGACGAGTCCAGGAGTGTTTTTCACACTTTGCGGGTCAGTTGCCTCAGCTCTGAAGGGCCTGTTGTGTGTGCCAGACATACCTGGATTACCATCTTCCTTATGTCTGAGAGTTCTCAAGGGCCTGGCTCACCGCTGAGCCAGGGACAGGTCTGCACCGGAGGCCCTGGCTCCCTTCGCAGGGCGCCTTGCCCGGGCTGAAGCCTGGCTTCCACCCCTGCCGGTCCTTCTGCCACCTGGCCTCTCCCCTGGGCGCTGGCAGGACTTTCCTGCCTGTGCCAGATGTGACTGGCACAAGGCCAGGGCCGTGTCTGCGATTTAGCAGGGACCGGGGTGGGCAGCTCGGGGAACCGGGAGAGACAGATGGGGGAGAGAGGCAGGAAGCAAGCAGAACAGTTATTCATTCAACAGATATTTATCTATCACCTTGCCAAGTGCTGCTGTAGGCGCCAGGGAAATAGCAGAGAAGAACACAGACAAACCCTGGCCCTCGGGGTGAGAGGAGCTGGGTAAATAGAAGTGTCAGATGGCGAGGGCCAGGCAAGGTGGACGTGGAATTGAGCAGCACCCGGTGGATGTGGAGGGGGGGGGGGGGACCAGAATGAGAGTGGGTTGCAGTCCGGGGTCGTCAGGAAAGACTCGCTGAGAAGGTGGCATTTGAGCAGAGAACTGAAGGGGGGCGGGGAGCGGACCCTGAAGGTATCTGAAAAACAGCACGTGCAAAGGGCCTGGGCCAGTCCCTGGCCCGGCATGCTGGAGGCACAGCAGGGAGGCTCTGGTGCCTGGAGCAGAGTGAGACGGGAGGCAGCGAGGGCAGGCTGGGCAGCGGGCAGGCTGGGCAGCGCTGTGTGGGCCACGGGGAGGACTTGGGCTTACACTGCAGTGGGGATGGGAGCCCTGGAGGGCTGCAGGCAGAGACAGGACCTGACTCAGGTGCTCGCAGGCAGTGTCTGACTGCTACAGGGAGGACTGGCTGTAGCTGGGCAGGAGCTGTGTGGGGGTTGGGGGGCCAGGTGATGGATGTGTGTCACTGAGAACAGTTATGTGGTGAGAAGTAATCAGATTGTGGACCGTGTTTGGGGGAGGGGCCAGAGAGCTCTTACTGAGTATCAAGACTTAGGGGGCAGGGGCAAGGCCCCAAGATGGGCCACTTCTGTTACTGCTCAACCCAGGAGCAGAGCGTCCTCCCACCCCCAGGTGATGATTCTAGCAGCCTTGATGCCTTTTGGTCCTCAGCAGCCCACTTCCCCCTCCCCCTCTTCTCGATTTCCTCCTCCTTGTTTTCCCAGCCTCCTTGCTGTGCATTTAAAATCCCAAGCAGCAGCAGCAGCAGCAGCAGCCAGCCGCTACTCCCACTCCCGCTACTCCCCACCGTCTGCCTGCACACAGCCTTCCCCAGGGAAGGCCAGCCAGCAGGCAGGAGGGAGCAGCACTTTTCATGCTGAGTGCATTAAAGTGCCAGTAAATTGCGCATTAACGAGCCAGGGCGAATTGGGGAAGGCCCCTGGGCCTCCTGCAGCTGGGAGGCCCAGCTGGGGAATCCATCACCGAGGGCCCCAGGGGGCCGATGCCCTGAGCTCCATGCTCAGAGAGAGGCTCCCACACCCCAGACCCTCCCACCACCACCCTGTTTGCCCAGCGGGCAGGGCAGGGGGGAGGGACCAGGCTGTTCCAGGAGGCGGGTAAACACTGCCTGGCCACCTCCCCTCCCCCCAGCCCCACCCTCCTCTCACTTAGGGGAATTGGCTTTGCTTCTCTGGGCCTTAGTTTTCTCGCCTGCAGAATGGGGATGGCAGGAATGCCTGTGAGACAACCGACTGCCATGCATGCTTATGCTGCATTTCCTTATGATTTGTCTTTGTGCATCAGGACATTTCCCAGGTATTTGGGGGTTTGATCTGGGCCAGCAGGCTTTGGGGAGCTTCTGGAGGGCCGTGGGAGCCGCAGGCCAGCAGGCAACGCTGCCGTCATCCTAAACGGTAGCCAGGGGCCCGTGTGGCTGTTGGACTTGAACAAGTGGCGCCCATCGTCACATGTCAAGTGCTCTGTTGCCACATAGAGCTGGCAGCTGCCCCGTTAGGCAGGCAGCTCTAGAACAACTTGCTGGCGCTGTGTTTCGTCTGGTCCTGGATTAACCACGGCCGCACATGCGCATGTTTCCACACGCCCCTTCTTGGGAATGCTGGCCGGGAGGTCCCGGCCTTGTTTGCTCTGGTCGCAGCCGGAGGCACGTTCTAGGAATCACTGTCCTTGGTTCTAGGCGCTCCTGCCATCTGGTTTGCAAGCCCCTGGCCCACGTGGCTGCTGAGCACGGGAATGTGCCTACGGGCACTGCAGGCATGTCCTCCTTCATTGTCCATAGCTCTGTGCACACAGCCATCGTGGCTGGCAGCTGCTGTGCAGGGCTGCACAGTCCTATGGACGGAGAGATTAAAAACAAGCCCGGGCCCTAACCGGTTTGGCTCAGTGGATAGAGCGTCGGCCTGCGGACTGAAGGGTCCCAGGTTCGATTTTAGTCAAGGGCATGTATCTTGGTTGCAGGCACATCCCCAGGGGAGTGTGCAGTAGGCAGCTGATCGACGTTTTAACTCTCTATCCCTCTCCCTTCCTCTCTGTAAAAAAAAATCAGTAAAATATATATTTTTAAAAACAAAAACAAAAAGCCCAGTATCCGTGTCAGCTCCGGGCCATGGAGAAAAGGGAGGAGGATATGTGGTAGGGAGGAGCATATTCTAAAAGAAGAGCCCTAGCTAGTTTGGCTCAGTGGATAGTGTTGGCCCAAACATTAAAGGTCCCGGGTCTGAGTCCGGTCAAGGGCAAGTACCTTGATTGCAGGTCAGGGCGCATGTGGGAGGCAACCAATTGATGTGTTTCTTGCATCGATGTTTCTCTTTCTCTATCTCTCCCCCTCCCTTCCACTCTTTCTAAAAACTGACGAGGCTCTCGCCGGTTTGGCTCAGTAGATAGTGTCAGCCTGCGGACTCAAGAGTCCCAGGCTTGATTCCGGACAAGGGCATGTACCTTGGTTGTGGGCACATCCCCAGTGGGGAGTGTGCAAGAAGCAGCCGATCAATGTTTCTCTCTCATTGTTGTTTTTAACTCTATCTCTTTCCCTTCCCCTCTGTAAAAAAAAAAAAAAAAAAAAAAAAAAAAAAAAAAAAAAAAAAAATCAATAAAATATATTAAAAAAAATAATTGATGGGAAAATATCTTCTGGTGAAGATTAACAACAACAAAAAAGAATAGATAGGTAGGCTGGTGAGTAGGTAGAAAAAGGAAACTTAAAGATAGGTCACTCTGTCCCTTCCATGTCCACAGAACCTTTTAAAAAATATATATATATTATTGATTTTTTACAGAGAGGAAGGAAGAGGGATAGAGAGCCAGAAACAATGATGAGAGAGAAACATCGACCAGCTGCCTCCTGCACACCCTCCACTGGGGATGTGCCCACAACCAAGGTACATGCCCTGTACCGGAATCAAATCCGGGACCCTTCAGTCCACAGGCCAACGCTCCATCCACTGAGTGAAACCAGTTAGAGCTCCATAGAACCTTTTAAAATGTATATATTTTTTTATTGATTTCAGAGAGGAAGGAAGAGGGAGAGAGAAAAGAAACATCAATGATGAGAGAGAATAATTAATCGGCTGCCTCCTGCACACTCCACACTGGGTATGGAGCCCACAACCATGCCGGGAATTGAACTGTGACCTCCTGGTTCATAGGTCGATGCTCAACCTTTATTATTTTTTTTAATAAAGGCTGTTTATTTTTTTAAAAATTGTTTTTTGTTAATCCTCACACGAGGATATTTTTCCATTGATTTTAAGAGAGAGGGAAAGACAGAGAAATATCGATGTGAGAGAAGCACACCAATTGGTTGCCTTCTGCATGTGCCCTGACCAGGGCCTGGGCTGGGGAGGTGCCTGCAACCAACATATATGCCCTTGACTGCAGGCTGGTGCTCTATTCACTGAGCCAAGCCAGCTAGGCTATTTTAAATATATATATATTTTTAATCATTTTCTTTTTCAAATATATTTTATTGATTTTTTTACAGAGTGGAAGGGAGAGGGATAGAGAGAAACATCGATCAGCTGCCTCCTGCACACTCCCTACTGGGTATGTGCCACAACCAAGGTACATGTCCTTGACCGGAATCGAACTTGGGACCCTTGAGTCCGCAGGCTGACGCTCTATCCACTGAGCCAAACTGGTCAGGGCTGTTTTTAATCATTTTAGAGAGGAAGGGAGAGGGAGAAGGACACACACACACATCAGTGATGAGAGGGAATCATTGATTGGCTGCCTCTTGCATGCCCCACACTGGGGATCCGGCCCGCAACCCAGGCGTGTGCCCTCACCGGGGATTGAACTTTGACCTCCTAGTTTCACAGGTCGAGGCCGGCTCAGGCCTTAGTTTTCAGGCATTCCAAGAAAACCGTTAGGATGTGAACCCGGATCCGACTCCGCTGTCTGCCATCCTAAAGCATCAGTGTCCTCGGGACAGATCTTGTCGGCCCCTGCCGAGGCTGGCTTCGGGGTACCCCGAACGTGCTTTGTGCTCTGTAGTGCAGAGGGCTCTGTGTGATGGGTAATCACCCCGGGATGTTCAAGGCAGGTGGCTATCCCCATTTCACACGCAGGGAAACTGGCCTGCAAGTGGGGGTTCGCACCCAGGTCTGTCCAATGACAAAGCTTCAGCTGGAATAATGTTTCCCTCCTCCAGACAGAACATTTTCGGCGGCTCCTGGAGAGATGCCGCCTGCCCCAGGGCTTCCAGCCGCGGGAGGTAGGTTTCCGGGTCCTCCCGGGGGGGTGGGGGGGGGGCGCAGGCGCGGGCACACCCTCCCGCCCCTCACCGCCCGCCCGGTGCTGGCGGTCCCAGGCGAGCCGGTCTCCTGTGCCGAACAGGCTGACCCGGACGCCTGGGGCCCCGCCAGTCCCACAGCCAAGCCCCCAGAGCCCTCCGGTCTGCAGGGGCCAGACTTCGCAGACGTCATGGCAACCAGGTCCTCCGACTGGTTCCAGCAGCCCCCTGGAGCGGACGGCTCCTCGGCTCTCCAGCTAGACACGTTGTTGTCTTGCGACTCTGAGCCCCAGTTTTGGCAGGATATTCTGACCCAGCAGCTCTGGCAGATTCTCGCCGGGACCCCATCGAGGCACAGGCGTGAGTGTCCCCGGGGCTGGGAGGCGGCGGCCTCGAACGCGTGGAGGGCAGCGCAGGCTGAACCTTGTCTTTTACCGTCTCTCCCCGCCTCCCTCCCCTCCCGCCATCACAGGGCCAGAACAGATGCCGGGCCTGGTAAGTGAGGGGGCTGGCGGTGATCCCGGCAGGGCCCCCGCGGGGTGTTCACGTTTCTGCGGGATTGGCCCCCCTCCTCCACCCGCGGCCCTTCCGCGCCCTCCAAGGAGCCGGGGCTCTGCCTGGGTCCGCGGACTTGGCCGTGGCCCAGTCCCGGCCTCCCGGCCTGAGCGTCCCCGCGGTTTTCTGGTGCTAAGACCTCCCTTGGGCAGGTCCTTTGGTCTGACCCCGTTTCCTGCCGGCAGGAGAGCCAGAACGTGGGACCCTTCTACTTTGGAGTGGAATCCTTCATCGAAGAAGCTCTGGGTAATTCCAGCGGGATGGGGGGTGGGGGGAGAGGGGACAGGCAGCCTATTCCAGGGGGGCCATACCTGCTGCTAAACTGCTCTGGTCTCAGCCCGCTCTCTGCCCTCCCGTGCCCCCCACACCTCCCCTCCAGGTTTCCAGGAAGGGAGCGCAGGGCCGGGCGTGGCACCAGGGGCGATGCTGTCCCATGTGGCCCAGGTGAGACCCAGGCAAGAGCCAGGCATGAGCTGGTCCTCCCCACATTGAAAGTCTGGGGCTCGGGGGCAGAGAGGGCCAACATGGCTCAGCTCTGATCCCGGTCCACCCGCAGGAGCCTGCCAGGAGGACCTGTCGCCTTCTGAAGCCCATGTAAGTGGTAGACCTGCCTCTCCCGTCGGTGCCTCTGTCCCCAGGAGGTGGGGGAGCCCAGGGGTGCAGGCGTGCCCTCCCCTCCCCATCACCACCGGACTGTCCTCCGTAACTGGAGAAGAGGGGTCTGGGTAGGGAAGTGAAACCCCAGTTACTTTCATACCAGCATCACCAGCCCAGGTTCACGGGGTTTGGAAGAGGGAGGGAGAGAGGCTGCTTCAGAGCTGGAGGCAGGCATCCCCAACCTTGTGGCCTGAAGCTAGGGGAGCCCAGGTGTGGGGAGAGACCGTTGGCCTGGAAGCAGGGGCATCATGGCTGGGGCTTTGTGGGATGAGCAGGAGTTTTCCAGGGGGCAAATCATTGCAGGCAGAAGGGAGCAGTATTTGGTTACGGGACAGGGAGAATACTTGGAGGGAGGTGGGTAGGAGATGGGGAGAGCGCAGTGTAGCGCAGCCGGGAAAGAAGGCCCGAGAGAAAACCCCCACATCCGAAAAAGAAAAAGAAAAGTCCCTGGAGGGCTTGATGGGTGCCTCCCTTTGGGCAAAGGGGCTCACAGGCGGTGACTCCAAGGTTTCCCCTCCTAAGATGCTGGGACTCTGAGGACTTCGAAGTCTCCTGGGAGAGGCCCGATGCGTTGCCCTGGCAACCCAAGAAGCTGGCCGTCCCACACAGAATAAAGCTGGTGCGGACGCTGCGGCCCGGGGAGTCGGTGCTGGCCGCGGCCGTGAGCAGCTTCACGCGGCACGTGTTCACCTGCGGCAGGAACGGCGTGCAGGTGTGGAGCCTGGCCGGCCAGAAGGCGGAGGACAGGTTCCCGGTGAGCCAGCTGCGCGTCGAGGTGAGCGGTGAGGTGGGGCCGGCTGCGGGCGGAGGCTGTGGGAGCCGGAAGAGCCGCCGCGGGGAGGACGCTCACCTGTGCCTCTGCCCGTCCCAGGACTCCTTCGCCTACCTGCGCACCTGCCTCCTGTTCTCCAACAGCACCACGCTGCTGACGGGCGGCCACAACCTGGCGGGCGTGGGCGTCTGGGACCTCACGGCGCCCTCCCTGCGCGTCAGCGACGAGCTGCCCGCGCCAGACCTCACGTGCCAGGCCCTGGCTGCCAACCTGGAGGACAGCCTGGCCTTCGCCAGCTTCACGGAAGGCAACATCAGGATCTGGGACCTGCGGGACCACAGTGTGGTCAGGTGCGGCCCCGGGGAGGGCGGGGCCCCCCCAGAGCCCCTTCGCACATCACCCGCTGGGCAGGGGTTCCGCATCCCAAGGCTGACGCCTTTGCCTGCTTGAACTCGGAGCTGGGGGGGTTGAAGACCCGGGTTCAAATCTTGGCTGGGCTGTTTCCTCAAAGCCCTGTCCTGGTACTTTTTTTTTTTTGTCGATCTCCGTTTCCCCACCTGTCAGCCGGGGATGGTTGGGTGAGGGAGGTTTTTTGGGCCGAAAGCTTAGTCCCCATTCCAACCCCCTTCTGCTGCTTCTCCTGGCCAGGGACCTGCCGGGCCCTCCTCATGGCGTCAAGAGCATTGCGGTCAAAGACAGTAACATCTGGGCGGGGGGCCTGGGGGCCTGCCTGCGGTGCTGGGACCTGAGGACCAAGGAGCCCCGGGAGTACCAGTATGAGTCTCAGGTGAGCCGGCTGGGCGGGCGGGGGGCCTGCTGGGCCAGGTAGCAGCTGGGTCCCAGGCTAGAGAAGGAGGTGGACGCTGTGAGGTCAGTTGGGGGACGGGGGGCGGGTAGCGGTACCCCAAGTCTTGGTGATGCTGGGAGGAACAGGGGCCATTCGACATGTCCTTTCCTGTTGCCCACATAGCCTTGGATACTTGCATAGTCTTCGTGATAATTCCATAAAGCAGACAGGACCAACCCATTCTACAGATGAGCACACCAAGGCTTGGGGATGTGAAGTTGCTTGCTGGGGCCTTGCAGCCAGGAAGTGGGCAGGCGGTCCTTCCCTGGGGTTGGTTCCCACACCGCCGCCCACCTCCTGGGCCAGGCTGGGCCCTGACCAGGTCCTTGCCTGCCACCTCTCCCCAGATCATAAGCCTGTCCCCCAGCCCCCGGGAGGACTGGGTTCTGGTGGGCACAGCCAATGGCCAGCAGTGGCTGCAGTCCACCCTGGGGGACCAGAGGCGCATGGTGGGCTGTAAGGAAAGCACCATCCTCGGTCTCAAGTTCTCCCCCCTCGGTGAGTGGCCAGGAGGGAGTGGGGGGAGTCCTCTGTGGCCCCCAGCCAGCCACAGGGCCCCCCCCACTGTGACGGGGCCCAACCTCTCCGACCTTCCCCGAGCTCCTTCCTCCCCGCTGCCCTTCATCAGCATGAACCTCTCACCCCGTGCTACCCTTGGGGACGTGTGGGAGGTGGGGGTCCCCTCCGTTTCCCAGATCCCCGGGAGGGTGGTGGCCCTCAGCTGCCAGTCTGACTTGGTACTCCTGCCTGCTTCCAGGCCAGTGGTGGGTGAGCGTGGGGATGGACACCCTGGTCAGCATCTACAGCATGCCCACAGGAACCCTGCAGTTCCAGGTACCATGGAGGCCTGGGGGGCGGGGGGGCAGGCAGTGCCAGCCCGGATCCCAGTGCAAAGGCCCGTAGGGACCACATGTGAACGGACAGGCACGGGTGAGTGAGCCCCCCCACCCCACGCTGTGCTCCCCGATCCTCCCAGGTTCCCGAGAAAATGTCTGTCATGTGCTGTGACGTTTCCCCCAACAACCGCCTCATCGCCACGGGGACCAGGGAACATGCCTCCGTGTACCAGATCATGTACTGAGGGGCTCACTACTGCCATCTCAGCTCGGGGTCCTTGCCCCCCAGCGAGGGGGGTAGCGGTGGAGGGTCATGGTGGGTGGGCCGGGATCTTTGTCACGTGGAATAAAGCAACTGGAAAAAGCAGAGCTGCCCTGGTGCTGTGCCCTGTGCCGTGTACCCTGGCCATCTGGTGAAGATTTGGAAGGGCTTTGTCCAGCTGGGTCTCTCAGCCTTTGAGTCCACATTCTCTGAGAATCTGACCAAAGCCACCGGCCCCTAGCCCTAGGTGGTTTGGCACAGTGGATAGAGCGCCGGCCTGCGGACTGAGGGTTGCAGGTTCGATTCCAGCCAAGGGCATTAAAAAAAAAAAAAGCCACTAACCCCCACTTCGGGGGCTTGGGATATGGAGCACTGCCTCCTGTTCCCCTCGGCTAATCGCTCCTCACGTCAGTTTTTCTGCCACTTCCTGCAAATTCCAGGGATGGAGTTGTGGGTCCTTCCGAAAACACCCTGTCTGACTGGGCTGACCAGGGCCTCTCCCCCTCCCAGTAGACTCCGATATCGCCATTGGCTCACCTGTCCTCCCGGGATAAGGAGTCCCCAATGGCACCCACAGGCCTAGCTCCCTCAGCCGACCACAGAATTCTCTTCCTCCGTAAAGAACCTGCAGAAACTCCACCTGCGCGTGGCGTTTGCTTCCAGCAGGACCCTGTCACCCTGCCAGCTCCCGCCAGAAGGTCCCAGAATCATCCCTCTTGGTCCCCCAGCCCCTTCTAATCCATGGTCCTTGTGGCAGCCCAAGGGAGCTTCCAGCCCAGATCTGATTGTCACCACCCCTACCAGCCCCGCCCCCTCTGGCTCCTACCCGGCGGCTTCTCTGCTTAAGCTTGATCTGGAGACCTCACTCCTCCTGTAGCTGAGGAACACACACACACACACACACACACACAAACACCCCGGTCTCACCAGGCCAAGCTCCTTGCGTACCTCAGTCTGCAGGTGCTGTTCCCTTTGTCTTTGTGGCCCTTCCTCCTCCACCTGGTGGCTCGGCCACCTCTGGGACTGGGACTTTGGCTGTGATGACGGTGGGCTCAGCATCGTGTGCCTGGCTCTTAGGAGTTATCTCTGGGCCTCAAAGGAGACACAATTCCACCCCAAACAGCCCCGTGTGCCACTATAAACCCCAACTCTGTAAGAGGGAAATGTCATGGGATGATTCCGTTCAAAAGGCTGGCACTAGCCCTATCCGGTTTGGCTCTGTGGACTGAAGGGTCCCGGGTTCGATTCTGGTCACGGGCATATGCCTAGGTTTTGGGCTTGGTACCCAGTAGGAGGCATGCAAGAGGCAGCCCATCAATGATTCTCTCATCACTGATGTTTCAATCTCTCTCTCCCTCTCCCTCTCTCTGAAATCAATAAAAATATATATTTTTTAAAAAGGCTGGCACTAAAAGTGATCACATGAAACTTTTGGGCTAAGGGTTTAAAAGCCACGTATGACCCATCTTCCTGGTATGTTGGACCCTGAAGTTACATATTGAGGTGGTGGCACCTCTGCCAGCCTGGAGCCCTGAGTGTACCTGGAGTTGAGCCCCGAATGCCACATGGACTCGCCCGAGAAATATCTATTGTGTTCAACCACTGAGACCCGGGGGCCATTTGTTACACGGCAAGACTTAAGCCACGCTGCCCAATACAGCACAGTATCTCGCACATAATGAATGATCTCATCCAGATCAGGGAAAAGGAAGACACCCTCACAGCTAGAAAGTGACCTTCCTTCAATAGCAGTCGCCCAAGAAAAGCCACAGTTACCCAATTCCCCGGCCCGAGACAGGAGGAAATTGTGACAAATACATTTATTTCCCCCAAGTCCCTCTGCCCATCTGGCCCCACATCCAGCAGAGGAAGACGGGAGGGGGTTGGCCAGAGAGCAGTGAGATCTGGCGCCCACAGGTACAGCTAGGGAGCGGGTGTTGGGGATCTTCAGGAGTGCGGGAGGGGGCGCCCTCAGTAGACCACCTCATACACAGTGGCCTTCTTGTCCCCCGAGCCCGTCACGATGTACTTGTTATTCCCAGAGATGTCGCAGCTCAGCACGGAGGAGGACTCCTTGGACTGGGGAAGGGAGGAGAGAAGGCAGGGGTGAGGCATGGCGGGCACCCACAGGCTGCTCGAGCTCCCAACGACCTGCACACCTGCAGGACGTCCGAAGGAGGGAAGAGGCGAGGGGCCTGGGGCCACCGCCAGCCTCCAAGCAAGAGCCCAGAGTCAGGTGGGGCCAGCACAGGACTCAGGATCGGAGAGCCCCGAGTGGGAGCCAGGAACAAGGAGCGACCCACGTCCCAGAGAAAAGGTCCTTCTGGACAAGTGAGGGTGCAGGACCTCCGCTATTTGGACACCGAGGGAGGGGGGGCTGGGCCCTGCCCCTTCCTGAGAGGCTCAGAGTGCGGGGCAGACGCCCGGCAGGCAGAGGGCCACGCTCAGGGCACGCTGACCGCCTCGGGGCGCAGCCAGCTCCCCGTTCAGCCACAGCAGTAAATGTCCAGGCGTGGCCCCAAGTCCAAATACGACATTAGCCATTAAATCCAGAGACTAAATAAATCAACCTCACTGTTTTTTTTACAACCCTGTAACAATGTAAAAACCTCTTCCCGCCCACCAGGATGACTAGAATACAAAAGACACAGCAGCCTTAACCAGAGCGGTTCAGCTGGTTGAACGCTGTCCAGGGCGAAAGGTAGCTGGGTCAATTCCTGGTCAGGGCACATACCTGGTTCGGGTTTGATCCTCAGTCAGGGAGCGTATGGAAGGTAACCTAATCCACATCCCCCCCCCCACCTCAGTATGTCCTCGGGTGAGGGTTTAAAACAAACAAAAACACACAATAGCAAGCCTTGCTGAGGACGGGAGAATTGTGAGCACGCCTCTGCTGCTGATAGGAATGGAAAATTTGGAAAATCTTGCAGTTTCATCGAAGATTAAATTATCAGCAATTCCACTCCAAGGGATATGCCCGGGAGAAATGAAAATGTTTCTGCACCAAAACATGTATATGAATGTTCACAGCAGCATGATTCACCGTCAACAAAAGGCAGATATAACCACGTGTCCATCGACAGACGAGTGGGCAAAGTGTCCATTTGTGCAATGGAATATTATTCAGCCCCAAAAAGGAAGGACACGAGACACCTGCTACAAAGCAGATAAACCTGAGGACGTGCTGCTCGGTGAACTAAGCCAGAGACAAAGGTTAAATGCTGTGTGACTTCTCTCCCAGGAGGTCCCTAAAGGAGCCAGAGTCAGAGAGAGCAGGTCTAGATGGCGGGGCGGGAGGGAGGCGGGGGAGGGTAGGGAGGGGCGGAGCAGAAGAAGGAGTTAGTGTGTAATGGGAATACAATGTCAGTTGGGGAAGATGAGAAGGTTCTGGAGGTGGATGGCGGTGATCACAACAGTGTGAATATACTTTAATGCCACTGAGCTGTGCACCTAAAAATGGTTAAGATGGCACGATTTTTTACATTTTACCACAATGAAAAGGAAAAGGGGCTGTATCAAATTATCTCCCTCCTCCCCTCCCCCCTCCATCCCTTCCTCTCCCCTTCCTTCCTCCCTTCCTCCCTTCCTTCCTTCCTTCCTCCCTTCCTCCCTTCCTCCCTTCCTCCCTTCCTTCCTTCCTTCCTTCCTTCCTTCCTTCCTTCCTTCCTTCCTTCTTTCCTTCCTTCCTTTTGTATATGTGTGTCCCATGCAATATTTAGGACATACTTATACTTTAAAAAATTGTTAGCCTGCCGAAATGGGTTTGGCTCAATGGATAGAGTGTCGGCTTGGGGACTGAAGGGTCCCGGGTTCGATTCCGGTCAAGGGCATGTACCTTGGTTGCGGGCATATCCCCAGTGGGGGGTGTGCAAGAGGCAGCTGATGGATGACTCTCTCTCATCGATGTTTCTAGCTCTCTATCTCTCTCCCTTCCTCTCTGTACAAAATCAATAAAATAAAATTTTAAAAAATGAAATAAAATAAATAAATAAAAAACAAAAAATTGTTAGCCCGAGTAAACCCCATACAATATTTGGGATGTATGAACGGCGTTTCAGTTTGCTGACCCGTCTGCAGGTGAGACGGAGGACCCAGGAGCGGCTCTCAGTCTCACTGCCAGGGCAGCTGCCCTGGGCCCTGGGCGCATGGCACCCTGCCAGGGCTGGGCTGCAGGCTGCCCCCACGCACCTGGAAAATGCTGGCCCCGTACGGCGTCCTCCAGGCGTTGAGCAGGTTGTCCTTGCCGGTGCTCACGAACCACCGCCCTGGGAGGAGAGCAGGGGTTGGAGGGGGGCTGAGGAAGCCTGGGCTGGGCCGCTGGGCGGGGCCTGGCCTCTCCCTTTAGGGAGACACCAGCCCCCGGGGCAACGGAGGCTGGAGCCTCCCATTTCCCAGAGGGTGAAGCCCAGGCCCCAGGGCTCCATCTGGTCTTCTAGAAGGGGCGCCCGGAGAGCTCAGAGCCCAGTCACATCGGAATCGTGAGGAACCCAAATTATCGTTAGTGCAGGTGTCCCAATGGTCTGTCTTCCTCCCTTCCTCCCTTCCTCCCTTCCTCCCTTCCTCCCTTCCTCCCTTCCTTCCTTCCTTCCTTCCTTCTTTCTTTCACATATGTGTGTCCCATGCAGTATTTAGGACATACTTATACTTAAAAAAATTGTTAGCATAGGTAAACCCCATACAATATTTGGGATGTATAACTGCTTTTTAGGAAAAGTATATCCTGTGCATTATTTGGGACATACTTATTGTAACAAATTATTTGTTGTTTAAGATTCAAATTTAACTGTGTGTGTGTGTGTGTGTGTGTGTGTGTGTGATGTGGGGGGTGTTATTTTGTGTTGTGGGAACCCTATCCCGCTGCCCTGGAGTCCCACCCAAGCCCAGACAGACGCACCGCAGGAGGCAAACTTCAGGGACAGCACGCAGCTCTCATGAAGGTGCAGCTGGTATTTCTCCGGCTTGCGGACGTGCAAGATCTCAACGTTACTGCTCTCCATGCCAACGGCCAGCCAGTCTTGGTTGGGGCAGTGGCCCAAGGAAAAAATCTGGGAGGGAAGAGGGAAGGGGTAGGGTCAGAACCCCTGGGGGCAGGGGGAGAGGCCCAGAGGAAGGGGTGGGGGAGGGGGAAAGCCCAATGCTCTCCCACCGAGGCCCCAGCACGGAGTGCAGCTGGCCCCGGGCCTAGCAGCAGCAGGCAACTGCATGTCAAATCATTAATATTAATCAGCATTACACGGAACCCCGGGGCCTCACATCCATTATCTGCTCTGAACGCACAGCAGCGCTGGGAGGGAGGCGGGGCGGGGGGAGGGGTGTGTGTGGAGCCAGGCGAGGACAGTCGCTCCCCTGGAGCAGATGGCGGAAGGGAAGCCGAGGCCAAGCCTGGCTCAAAGTCACGAAGCAGGTCCAGCGTCTGCGAAGGACAGGCCTCCCGGCTCCCCGCCTGGGACCTTCCCTTCCGCCAACGCCGCCTTCTACTTGGATTTGAAAGAACGTGGTGGCCTCACCATTCTGTGCCCTACCCCACAGGAGGCACAGAGAGGACGGAGGCCCTGCCCCATCCTAAACTGGCAAAGTGCTACAAGTAAGCCATGTTTGGAAAGGACCACAGATATAGAGAGAGAAGACTGGAGGTTTTCACAGCCTCTTCTGGCCATATCGAATGTTGCTGCACAGAGACGGGTGGGACAGGAGGCCCTCCCCATGGAATCCCTGATATGTATGTAACTCGTCTACGTTTGGGAGAGAGGATGGGCAGCTATCCACCCACACCCCTGACTTCCCTACCAAGAAAACATTCAAGCTAAAGAGAAGGTAGAGCAGGAAAGGTGGGGGCTTCAGGGAGGGGGGGATTTGATGGGGTTTGAAGGGTGAGTAGGAGTTCGCCCATTGGAGAGAGGACGGGGAAGGCGTGTCAGTCAGAGGGGGCCAGCGGGCGTGCTTGAGACCAGAGAATGGAAGCCTTAAATGACCAGCTGAGGCCCTCCCACCTGTCTGTCCGCTAAGCAGTGGGAGGCAGGGTCCAGGGCCAAGGTGTCTGAAGGCCTGTCTTTCACTGACTCTTTGCTCAGCCCTGAGAAGCCCCCTGATTCTGTCCAGCTCCTTCACCACCTCTTTCAGCCTGGATTCCCTCAGCAGACACCTCCCTGGGCCCAGCTCCTATGTCAACCTCTGCCTTTTCCCTCAGGTCCCCCATGGTAAGCCCTGAGGTGGGGGTGTCAGAAGCTCTCAACAAGGTCAAAGGTGGGAGGCTGGGTGGAGAAACCGGCTCTGCAGGGAGAGACAAAGGGGTGGGGGAACGGCTGGGCCAGAGCATCTGGGGAAACATCGGAGGAGCAGCCCCGCAGTGTACCATGAATCAGCTCCTTGTGGCTCCTGTGTCTGTCTTTGGAGAATAAAGGGGAGAGCCTCGCCCTGGCTGGTTTGGCTCAGTGGGGGGAGCGTGGGCCTGCGGACTGAAGGGTCCCGGGTTCAATCCCAGTCAGCAGCACAGGCCCGGATTGCTGGCTCCATCCCCAGTGCGGGGCATGCAGGAGGCAGCCAATCAATAAGTCTCTCTCCATCCCCCTTACTCTCTGAAATAAATAAAACTATATTAAGGAAAAAACAAAACAAAGGGGAAGGCTTGTATCTGAAGGACAAGGAAGATGGACACAGGTAGCAGGCATTCGGTTCTGCTCCGCATCTGGAAGTGGGTGCCCCGGGGAGAGGAAAAGAGGCCGGATTCCTGGAGTTTCTATCCATCTCCTCCCCGCGCTGGACCCCTCGGGCACCTGGGAGCTGAAGTCATGCTGCTGCAGCTGGCGGCCCTCCCGCAGGTCCCAGCAGCGCACGGTGTTGTCCAGGCCCCCCGTCCAGAGCCGAGTGCCGTAGTCAGAAATGTCAATACAGCTGGCCCCGTCCGTGTGGCCCTGGAACTGCCTGCAGGGAGAAGGGCCGGGCGTCCATCCCGGAGCTGGTGCCGCCCCAGCCTCCTCCAAGGCCACTCCGCTGCCCCTCAGCACAGGAGAGGCGGCTCGCCCGAGGTCCCATGGCCCCTCCACCCACCTGACCATGGTCTGGTTCTGCAGGTCCCACACCACGATGTTGCCATCGCTGCAGCAGGAGAAGCAGACCTTGGCGTCGGGGCTGACGGCCAGGGCGTAGCAGGCGGGGGCTGAGGAGGTCAGCTCGGCCTTGATGCGGGGGGTGGGCGCTGCCAGGTCCCAGATGGACAAAGTACTGGCCTCGCCGCCCACGATGAGGCTCCGGCCATCAGGCAGCAGCTTACAGGAACGAATGTAATTGTCCCGGTTCTGGAGGAGAGAGAAGCAAGGGCGTGGGGCTATCTCTTCACCACTCCCCACCCCCTTGCCTCCAAGAGCCCAGCAGAAGCAGCTGCACCCCGCCTCTGGGTGGCTTGTAAGCCCCACCCACACCCACTGGGCTGTAAACCCCAACCCCACAGAGTTTATAGCAGTTATGAATGAGGATGTCCTTAAGCCCCGCCCCAGTGAACTTCAAGCCCCGCCCCTGATTGGCCTAAGTTCTACCCTTTGGCTGGTAAGCCCCGCCTGGTTGGACTATAAGCTCCACCTTATAGGCCTGCAAGCCCCGCCCCCGATTTGTCTATGAACTCCACCCCATTGACTGATAATCCCTGCCCCTGCTGGGCCTATAAGCGCCCCTCCTCCCCCCTTTCCTTGGTATAGGAACCCCGTTGGCCGCAGGCCCCGCCTCACCAGGCAGTCCAGCTGGGCCACGGGCGTCTTGGCTCCCGGCTGGCCCACGTCCCACACCTTCACGCAGCCCTTGCCTCCCGTGTACACGTGCTGCGTGGAGCCGCTGATGGTGACGGCGCAGACCACCTCGCCGTGCGCCAGGGTGTGCAGCTGCCGCGCGTGCCGGGGGATGCCGGCTCCCACCAGCGCGTCGGATGGGAAGGGCACGGGTTGCATCTGCCCGTCCGCGGACACGTGGAAGGAGTAGGCCCTGGGCAGAAGGTGGGTGTGACCCGCGCCCCGGGGGGCATGGGGGAGGCCCCCACACCCTCTCCCCAGAAGGCAGCACGGTGCCTCTGCCTGCAGGGGCCCCACTCCTGCCTCATTTGGGCAAGGGATCACAGGATCAAAGCGGTGTGAGGAGGTAGGTGTGGGCCCAGGGGGTGGCCTGGTGCATGGTCAACAAACACTTAGCAAATGTTTGTGAAGAGGCCTTGAGTTCCAGAGGGTGCTGTCCAGTAGTGGCCACCAGCCACATGGGGCAAGTTAAATTTACAGTGCCTTGGATGCACTGACACCATTCCCAGCGCTCAAAAGCCACAGGAAGCTGCTGGCAATCGGACTGGACGGCAGCAGGTACAGAACGTTCCCGTGGCAGGGGGCTGTGGATACCTGGTGCCGGTCATTCTCTGTGGGGCCGCCCGGGCGCTGTGGGTACTGAGCATCCCCCCCACCCCGCCCACCAGGCTGGGAGCATTTGTCTGTGATAACCAAACGCATCACCAGAGATCATCAAATGTCCTGACACAGGGCAGCACAATGCACCCCCGTTAAGAACCACGGTCTAACTCTCCTGGCTGCCTCCCTCCCTCCAGAGAGAAGGGAGCAGGGAGCAGTAGACCTGAGGTAGGTGGGAGCTCCCCTATCTTACAGAAGAGACTTTCTGCAAAGGCATCAAGACACCCACCCGCCCCAGCACGGAACGCCCTCGGAGGGGGCAGGGAGCCCCACCCCGTACTCACGGCTTCCCCCCCGAGATGCTGGGCAGGGAGGAAGAGATGGAGGACCCCCGGAGATGGGGATGAGACTCGAACGCCATCTGTCAAAGCAGCAAAGGGGGTGGGTGTCACGGGGGAGGTGACTGACTGGCATGTGCCCTCTCCCACACCCTCCCCACTGTAGCCCCTGCTCATCGGAGGACCCCGATGTGTTTATCAGCTCCCCCCCAGGATAGCACAGATCCCTCTCCGCTCCCACACCACAGATGGGAGAGCGGGGGCTTTCACACGAGGGAACCCCGAGATCACTGTCCAGGGGATCCTAGAGCCCCAGAGTTATAAGGAACCTAAAGAATCATCCACTCAGTGCTCAGAACAGGAATTCGGCAAACCACAGCCCCCTGCTTGTTTTTGTAAATAAAGTTTTATTGGCATACAGCCACATTCGTTCATTTATATTTTGTCTGTGTTGGCTTCTGAGCTATGCAAAGGCAGAGTTGGATAGCTGTGTCTGGTCTGCAAAGCCAAACATATTCACTATCTGGTCCCTTACAGAAAACATTTGCTGACTCCTTTTTTTTTTTTTTTTTTTCTTAAATACATTTTTATTGATTTCAGAGAGGACGAGAGAGGGAGAGAGATAGAAACATCAATGATGAGAAAGAATCATTGATTGGCTACCCCCTGAACATCCCACACAGGGAATCAAGCCCGCAACCCAGGCATTTGCCCTGACCAGGAATCGAACCCTGATCTCCTGATTCATTATTCAAAACCCAACCACTGAGCCACACCGGCCAGGCACTGACTCCTTTTCTATGGCATCTCTTGCTAGTGCCCTCTGGCCTGGGTATCTACAGTGAAAGGCATTTTATTGCCTCTGGAGGCACCTCGATCCACTTTGGGAGGGCTCACTCTAGCAGTCACCTGTCCCAGCACTGCCTTCTGGAGCCGTGCAGACCCTGTCAGCGCCCTCCACTCCTGCTCAGGAGTCTCACATCTCATTTCTTCAACCCCTCCTCATGGCAATCACTTCCAGTGCACTCCCCAGGCTAGACCTTCCTCTGCAATCTACCAGCGTGTCACTGGCCCTGAAAAGCCAAGGCTAAGCCCAGCTGGTGGAGCTCAGCGGTTGAGCATCGAGCCAGGAACCCAGAGGCATCTGGTTCAATTTCCGATTGGGGCACACACCCAGGCTGTGGGCCCGATCCCCTGTGTGTGTGGGTGGGGGGGGGCGCGCTGCTACCTCCTGATGATGTTTCTCTCTATCTCTCCTCCCTTCCGCTCTAAAATATATATATATAATATATATATATATATATATATATATATATATATAATTATTATTTTTTTAATTCAAGGCTAACCACTGACAGCATTTGCCAGGAGGAGGATGGGACCCCACCCTCATGGCTGGGCTCTCCATTCCTCTTTAAGGCAGCACACTCACGGCTGCTTTTCCACAGTCACGTGTGCCGGTTTGAATTAAGCTTGTGGAACGACTGAGACCCTCAGACTATCTTCCTACATGTACTCGTCAAGCCAGCCCCCCTCTTCCCCCAGCTCCTCGTTTTCTGCTGTGTAACCGGCTCCCCCCCCAGCCTCCAGCTCCGGGTCCCTGTGGACACGCCCGCCCCAAGGACTCACCATGGGGGGGCGCCCGTAGACCACGGAGCCACTGACTTGGGGGGACAGGTGGAGGCTGACGTAGGAGCTGGGCACAGACAGGTCTCCGTTCAGGGCGCTGTGGGAGCCCAGGCTGAAGGGCGCGGCGAAGGGGCTGGGCAGGCTCAGCGGGCTCCGCAGGGCTGGTGAGGAGAGGCAAAGACAGGTCTTCAGACACAGGCCCCAGGCCCCGCCTCCCACGCCCTTGGGGCCAGGGCGGAGCACTGTGACTGCCATTCAGGGCCCCCACGCTCTGCTCCAGTGCCCCCCATGCCCTGTCGTATCTCCGGGCATTTACAAAGGCCGTTCCCTCTGGCTGGCATGCCTTTCCCTTTCCTTCTTCAGTTTCTGAACTTCTGCTCATCCCTCAGTCATGTTTAACAACATTTCAGGAACACCCCTGGGCCCCTCCAGTCCACCTTGGCCTCCAGCTTCGGGTTCTCCTTCTGCCCCAGGTGTCATCTCCCAGGGCTGGGGGTTTTGGGGTCTGGGTCTCCTTGCCACCATCTGGGAGCTCCTTGAGGGCAAGTTCCAGGGCTGTTTTGTTTGTGGGAGCCCCACACCAGCACTGCCTAGAGGAGAGCACTGCCACCCCCAGGTCACTAACAGGGAAGGGGAGGCGCAGAGCTTGGGTCCTCCCCACGGTCTCACAGCTGGCAGGTGTCCAAGGCTGGCCTCAAACCCTCGCCTTCCTGACTCTAAAGCTTACACAGGCTGAAGCCCCTGAGTAAGTCCGGGCCTCCGTTGGCCCACCTTTCAAACGAAGACAAGGAGAAAACAGGCCCGGAGGGAGGCAGCATCCACCTCAGAGTCATGAAACGGATGGAGGCAATGCTAGGGCTGGCATCCAATCTGCCTCCCTCCCGCCCTCCCACTCTCGAGAACCGCCCTCCCAGAGAGACCTGCCCTGGCAGGCACCAGTGGGCGCTCACCAATACTGTCCGTGGAAGGCGTTGGCTTGGCAGCGAGCTGGCGGAGGTGACTGGCCGAGCTGGGCCCGGGTGTGGACGCATCCTGGGGCGGGGAGGAGTCGCAGGACTTGGAGGCGGGGGTGCCGGCAGGAAGGTCATTCTGGGGAGAGAAGGCAGGACAGAACACCGCCAGGCCCCTGGCACCTTGCAGGCCAAGGATCTGGTCAGATACGGATGAGAAGAAGGAGCAGGCAGACCTGGTAGGCCAGGGCTCGGGGGAAGTGACCACACACGGCCGTGCACCTCTGTCTGCAGCTGCAGACAATTTCAGACGTGTACTCACCGGGAGAGGGGGCCCCACAGCTGGCCCCGAGGCACAGGGGGCACGGGAGTGTCTGCACACACTGGAATGCCAGGTGGGTACCCGGGCACATGCACACACATGCAAGGCGACGGGAACCAACACGCACATGTATGGTGAGAACCGTGCATGCATAGGATAAGGTATGCAGTGTGGGCACACAGTCAGGAACACGATGTAGACAGAAGGGTGCAGGGTGGGCCCTCAAGCAAGGCCTCTCCCTGAGGAAGGGGCAGGTGCGGGAGGAAAGTTGGAGGCTGTCGGGAACAAGGAATGGGAACCCCTGGGACGGGCTGGAGACACTGGAGGCCACACAGCATCCCCCGGATGAAGGAGCTGCCCTGGTGCTGGCGGACTGAGCCTTCTCCAGGGGGAGGGGGAGCCCTCACAGCTGTTCCCTCCGCAGGAACACGGAGGAGAGGGGAGCCGGACCCCCACCCGGGAGCACCCGCCGCCTCTCCCGTCTGCCATTACCAACTCTGCCTTTTAAAAGCCTGACTCACATCTTTGTCCTGTGTCCGTTACATCTCATCTTCCCATCACAAAATGACATGTATTGTGACAGCCACGCTCACCCACCCACGGGAGGGAGTGGACGGGGACAGCGTGTGCTCTGATGGGGCCTCTCCATTAGAACACAGCTGCTCCTCCCCCTCCCCGGTCTCTTGAGAAGCAAAGTGAGCCCTAACCTTGACGGTTGCCATAGCAACCTGCTGGGAGGGTAAGCCTAGAAACTGAAGCAATCTCCCAAGTAAGTTCAGGGCAAGGGTCTCGGGGAGGCCTGGGGGAGGGAGAGGGACAGATAGAGCGGAATTAAGGTTTCCTTGGGGGGCGGGGGTGTGCCCGGTAGGGTAGCTCAGTTGGTGAGAGTGGCTTCCTGTCCTGATACACCAAGGTGGCAGGTTCGATCCCTGGTCAGGGCACATACACGAATTAACCAGTGAATGCATAAATAAGTGGAACAACAAACTGCTGTTTCTTTCTCTCTCTCTCAATCAGTCAATAAAAAAAATTTTTTTAACTGCCCTCAGGAGTGTATGTAATCAGGTGGTCCTATACCTGGCATTAAACCTGGGAGAGGCAAGGAGAACGTTGTTCTGATCTGGATCCTGGTTCCTGGTGGGGACAGCATTTAGGTTGGGACTGATGTGTCTTCATTGCCTCTCAAAGGCGTTCCCACCCACCGGGCTGAAGTCTGCCTTGTGTCGGGTCCATTCTACAGTTTCCCTGCATATTTTCAGAGAATTTCCTGCTTATTGCAAGATACCTGACTTCCCCATAAGATGGTGAGATGCCTCTTAATAGGTATTTACCAAGTTTCCTTACAGAGTTGCCTCCTACTGTTTATTTAGGTGGAACAGAACGAGTCCCCTTGGAAAAAAAAATCACCTAAATCGGGTAGAGGGGGTTTTAGGAAGGTGGAGGGGAATGCTGGACACGCCGGTCTGGCCAATTTCCCATCTCCTCATGTCAGATGGGAGTATCTGTTTCCAGGCCCTCAGGGTGAACAAAGTGAGTTTCAAGGCCCCCCTACTTCTTACCAGAGCGAGCTCCTTGGCTCTGGGGAGCGGTGAGCTGAGGCTGGAGGCCAAGGAGGCTGGGCTTTCCACAAGGTCCCGGCGGGCGGGCACGCAGATGGGCGCCTTCCCACAGGGGGTGGAGGTTGGGCTGGGCGGCTCAGAGGGCTGGTCCTAAGTTCGAGGTGATGTTGAGTGGGTGAGAAAGAGCACCTCTCTCTTTACCCCTCCTGAGCCCTAGCCCGATATTTAAACCCACCTTGGGAGGATTCAGAAACCTCCCTGTGCCTCAGTTTACTCATCTGTAAAAGGGTTTAATGTTGGGGCCTACTCTATAAGCACAAACAGCGAGGACTTATAAAGGCCTGGCTGTGTTTCTCCCCACCGGACAGATGGGGGAAGAAGCAGCCAGGAAAGGGGGAACACTCCTCCAAAGTCACACCGAGAGCCAGTGCTTGAAGCCGCTTCTGCAGTCCATCTCCAGGGTGCCCTGGGCCTCAGTTTCCCCACTGTGCTATGGAGGAGATGTCCACCTGAAGCGTCCAATACCCCTACTTCCTTGGCCCCAGCCATCCCACAGAGAAGGGACCAGTAATCCCACTCCCTCTGGCCCTACTCCCACTTCCCTCTACCCCCCCCCCCCAACCCTGACTCCAAAACCCACCACGTGCTCTGTGTCAGACCTAGTTCCCGGCCTTGGTCCTGGGGTCAGAGGCTGGACCTCCACTCACCTCGTCCACCACCAGGTTATAATCGCTCTTGTCCTCGTCGCTCTCCTGGGGGGACATGGAGAGAAAGCTCACCCTGCCAGCCCCTGCCTCCGCCCCCTTCGCCTCCTCGGCAAGGGGACCCTGCACCCAGCAGGCCTGGGTTGGCTAGGAATTCTGGGGCTGCCGCAGCCCATTGGCGTGGTTCAGAGGTGACGATGCATTGGCTCAGTGCAAGGGAGGGTTTGCAGTGAGGGGGTGAGGGGAGTGGGCCCGCCTAGAGAAGGATGAGGGAGATGGTGCTGGATGCCCAGACTTGGTTGTGTTGCCGTTTATTTACGTGCAACAGAATGACTCCCGCGTGACTCCCAGCCCTCCCTGACTCAGTTTCCTCCTCTGTCACCCATACTTCCTTATCACTCATCCATCTGCGTCCCCCTCCCCACGGCCCCAGCACACCCCCTCCTGGGCCTCCTGGCCGGCAGCCTTGCCCCTTCCAAGTAGCCTTCCGAGCGAGGCCCAGAGAGAAGTCCTTAGACCCTGTTCCCACATCTGCTCTGCATCCTCTGTGGCTCCCACGGCCCCTGCAGAACACATGTGGGGCTGCCCTCTGGTTTGGCTAGAAACCAGGGGAAGACCAAAGGTTGCAGCCTGGGGGCCACATCTGCCCAGCAGGTGGGTTTTCTTCTTTAACACAAAATTAGGCCCTAGCCGGTGTGGTCCAGTGGATAGAGCTCTGTCCTGCAGACCAAAGGGCCCAGGGTCTTGTTCCTGTCAAGGGCACGTACCTCGGTTGCAGGCTCCTCCCTGGCCCAGGCCCTGGTTGGGACTCGTGTAGGAGGCAACCAATCTCTCTCACATCGATATTTCTCTCTGTCTTTCCCTCTCTCTTCCACTCTCTCTAAAAATCAATGGAAAAATATCCTCCGGTGAGGATATAAAAAATATATAGATTAAAAGCTTCTTTTAAAACAAAGATGAAAAGCTTCCCTGAGAAAGACTGGCTGACACTGGGCTCAGTCAGGGGGGACCAGGTCACAGCTGCCCCTCTACACGGGGCAAATGCCCGCCAGCTGGCCACTGTCCCACGCCTCACTTTCAACGTGACCCCGGGGCACCAGAGTGGGAAGCTGCAGGAGCAGCAATTGCTCTGACAGTGAGAGAGGCAGCCCAGCCCTCCGGGGGGGTCAGGGACAGCTTCCTGCAGAAGAGGACGGTGCGCTTGGTGCCTGAGAGGCAGAGGGTCAGAGGGCCTGGGGTAGGGAACGGCCAGAGCACAAGCCAGGAGGCGGGAAAACAGTGCCTGGTTCAGAGGCGACAGGGACTTAAGCGACTGAAGGACTGAGCCTGGCACCACAGGGTCTCTTCTGATTGGCCAGTGCTCCGTTATAGAGTGAGAGTCCTGGGCAGAGCTGGGCTCTGGAAGGCTCCAAGGGGTGGGGCTTGGGGCAGGTCAAGGCCATGCATGCCCACCCATCTCCCTCTCGTCCCCACTCACGTAAGGTCCCGACAGGTCTTTGTCCTCGGCCTGCTGCTTCCCGCTGCCGCCCAGGCCGCCCGGTCGCTCTTCTTCCACCACACTCTCCGGGGGCGAGGGGGACGCGCTCTGCGGACGGGAGCCAGGCGGGCAGAGGATCAGGGTCCGGGGCCCCATCCTGCACCCCCGCCCGGCCAAGATGAGCATCCCCGCTGCTGTTCTTAGGGTCTGCTCGTCAAGAATCCCATCGGGGAAATAACACCTTCCAAACACCCCCAGGCATCGCCCAGGGCCCCCTGGGGGCACTACTGCAAGCTGAGGTGAGTTCTGAGCGCAACATTCATTTGGATCTTGGAGGCCTAGTTCAATAAAAAGGATGTAAAATACCTTATTTATAATGTTTATGCAGATTACAAGTCGAAACGTTTTGGATACATTGCATCAAATAAAATATATTATTGAAATTAATTTCACCTGTTTAACTTTTCGAACGTAGCTACTAGGAAATTTGCAATTGCGTAGGAGATGCGGTGATGTCGGTACACGGCTAAACGTGCTAGAGCAGCAAAGAACTACACACACACACACACACACACACACACGCACGCACACAGAGCACACACAATGGACGCTTGCATGTGACACTGTGAAAGGTGAATAAGCTCCATGGCTTGTGCCTGTGTCAGTTTCCTAGATTTGATATGGACTTCCGTTTTGTAGAATGTTATCATCAGGGGAAGCTGGGCAAGGGGTGCATGGGACCTTCCTGCACCTGTCTTTGCAACCTCCTGCGCACCTTTAATTATTTCAAAATCAACTTTTTAAAACATCACAGGGCTCACATGGAATGTCCATTGGGTAGTGCTCTTGTAGACAATAACATTGAATGGAGGATGGGTAAATTAATGAATGGGAAGGCGTAGAGAATGCTCTCGTGGGCATGCATTCATTTATTCTGTTGCAAAAATAGCTCAAGACTCAAAAATTTAAATAAATAAAACTAGCCTATGGGCATCTCCCAGGCAACACAGTTTGAAAGCTGGATGTGGCCCTTATCAGCTCAGAACCAGCGGCGTTAGCCACCCAGGAATACAAAGCAACTGTTATATAAGAGGGCAGGTCCCGATGCCCCTCAACTTACCCTGCTCGGAGCTCTCTCCACTGGTGGGTGGGGGCCGGGGAGAGAGAAGGACAAAGAAGGAGGGCTGCATCTCCTGTGGCACCAGACACGGCACAGCCCCCTACAGTTTATAAACCCCTCTTCCCGGCTCAGAATCCTCCTCCCAACACCACTGCACACAGTGGGCTCTCCCTTCCACAGATGCCCAGAGAGGCTCAGTAACGTGCCCAAGGACACACAGTTAGAGCAGCCGCCTCACACTTATGTGAGTTCTGGGCAGCGTGGTCTGCCAGTCCTCCCCGCAACCACCGCCACCCCCGGCCAGTGCCACCCTGCCCCATCCGCTTACCTCTGGAGCCCTCAGCCTCCACACCTGCCCGGTCCTCCTTCGCAGCCGCGGCCAGCTGAGCCTGGGCAGCCAGGGCTCCGGACAGGGCCAGCAGCCCCGTGGCACTGCCACCCACCAGCCCCGATGGGCGAGGAGTGAGGGGCACAGGGGGGATGTGGTGGGACAGCGGCTGGAGCTGCTGCTGCTAGAGAGGAGGAGGGGTGGGCCAGGGGCAGGTGGGGTGTTCGGGTACCCAGTCATACCCTGGCCTAAGAGGTTGCAGCGTGGGGACAAGGCCCACCAAGACCAGCTGCCCACACGGCACCCCCAACTTTAGCACCTGCTGGTGCAGGGGCCTGGGGCAGGGTCTCCCCAGGACAGGGCAGGGGCCAGGGTGACTCACCCCAATGAGGCTGTTGAGCTCCCCCACAGTCACCTGCTTGGCACGCTCCATGGCCTGTAGCACCTGCTGTTGGTGCTGGGAGGTGGGGGGTATGGAAAAGGGGTGCTCAGAACCCCCCGACTGCTTGGAAACCCCATCTGCCCAGGCAATTCCCTCTGGGGCCCGCTCTCCTCTCCCACCCTCATCGTGGCATTTGCTATTTCTCCTCTATCTGTCTCTTCCTTAAAAAAAAAATTTTTTTTTTTTTAAATCATGAAATAGAGAAAGACACAAAGCATATAAATGCAATGAATACTGATAACTATAAGTTGGAGCTTATAAAGTGGGGTCTCCCCTCAGTGCTGCTGACATGGGGGCCGGACCATTCTCTGTGGAGGACTGAGCAGCATCCCTCAGCCCGCCCACTCGATGCCAGGAGCCCCTCCAGGGCAACCACAGATGTCCCCAGACATTGCCCAGTGTCCCCTGAGGCCTGGTCACCTTCAGTACAGAACCACTGTGTACGTCAGCACCGATACACCCGCCACCCAGGCCAGAAACACACACCGGCCGCCCCAGGGGGCCCCACGCACCCGCCCTCGTGTCCTCATGCCTCTCTCCCCTCCCCTCCCCTCCCCTCCCCACAAGAACTCTGTTTTCTGCATAGAGGTCCCACCTACAGCTGCCTTCCCAGATCCCCCCGTGTTTGTCCACGTGGAACTACTGCACGTCTCAATCTCTGTGCTCTCTTTGGCGTCTGACTTCCTCCACTCAATGTTATGTGCTAAGCCTCATCCACGGTGTGGCCGGGGGCTGTGCTGTGCTCAGCGTGCAGTGCTGCAGAACTTTCTACGATGCGATGATTAAGGGTTGTCTGTCTGTGCTGCTGGATACAGAAACCACTGGCCATGTGCAGCCACTGGACACTTGATGTGTGGCCGGTGCAACTTCCATCGTTTTCCTCTCTGTCTTTCTGAGTTTGACGCCCTAGGGACCTCCTATGAGTGGAATCATATAGGATCTGTCCTTCGGTATCTGGCTTATGTCACTGAGTGCAATGTAAGGGCCAACTTTTACTGGGAGCCTCCTAAGCACCCAGCACCATCCTCAACACTCTGCATGTTCTTCTCAACTTGACCACGGAGGCACAGAGAGGACAAGCAGCCTGCCCCAGGCCACAGCCCGCAGCCTGGTGCAGGGCGTGAGCCCCACTCCTCCCCCTCAGCCAGCCCACCCTCCATCCCCGGAGCCCATGCCCCCCCCAGCCGGTGCCCGGACCCCTGAGCCACTCTGCAGAAACACTGCCTGTGGCATCATCGGCATCCATCCCTACCCCCCCCCCCCCCAGGTCTCCCAGCTTCCTCCCGAGCCCCAGGCCCACTCACCTCCTGAGTCAGGAATGGGATAATCTGGGCACAGATGCCACTGAGGCGCTTCACAATCTCGGCCTGGCAGGAAGCAATTGGGAGGGGCTTGGAGGGGGGCCTCCACGGGGAGTCCCCGGTTTGAGCCCCGCTGAACCCACGTCCCTCTCTGGGTGTCCTCTGCCGCCTGGGGCTGCAGCCAGGTGGAGATCCGGGCACCACATCAGGCCAGGGCGTGGTGATGGGGCAGAACAGGAGGTGTTTGCTCTCTGTGCCTCGGTCCTGGCACAGAGCTCTTAAAACCCTTGGGATTTCTGAGGGAGGGGGTACCTTTGGTTATCTGAAATAAAGCCCTTTCAGCCGCACCTGAGTCTATTAAAGGGTTACAACTTGTCCCCCCATGCCTGACCTCCAGGGCGGGGAGAAAGACTGGGATTGAGCCAGTCACCAATGGCCAGCGATGCGATCGATCCTCCTGTGGCATGAAGGTCGGCTGGCCTCTCCGGACCTCGCTCGCTGGACATGGTGGGAGCGAGGTCCTCTGGCCTGCCTCTTCCCACAACCCTCAGGGCAGGCGGCGGCCCCTCCCTGTGACCTCCCCGGCTCCGAGCCACCTCTCAGGGCTGCTGCCCTCCGCCCCCACTGACAGGCGCCTCCTCCAGGGGCAGGCAGCCGCTGCCCTTTCTCGGCCTTGGGCAGAGTGCCCCCCCGCCCCCAGCTCAGGGTTCTGCTTGGGGACCCAGCTCCTCCATCTCTAACTGCTCCTTGGGCTGATCCCTGCAGCACGTGCAGATGAAAAGCTCTGAGGTTTCTTTTCTTCCTCGCCCGAGGATATTCTTCAAAAATTTTTTATTTGAGAGAGAGAGAGAGAGGGAGAGAAACATCCACCGGTTGCCTCCCATACGCGCCCTGACCGGGAATGGAACCCCCATCTCTTGGCGGACTGGATGATGCTCCAGCCAGCTGAGCCACGGTGGCCAGGAAAAACCCCGAAGTTTTTAAAGACTCTAAACTACAGGCTACAGAGAGCCTTTGGGTGAGTGGGCACGCAGAGGTGCTGGGAGGGTGGTGCCCTGGGGAGGGCCCGGAAGCTTCTAGCCCTTTCCCCATACCTTACCCTACGCATCTGTCCATCCAGCTGCTCCTTTACAACAAACATGTGATAGTAAGTGCCTTCCTGAGTTCTGTGAGCCATTTTAGCAAATGACTGAACCCCTGGAAGAAGTGGTGGAAAACCCCCTCCCCCCAGTTTATAGCCAATCGGTAACGGTGGCCCCGACCTGCAATTGGTGCCTGAAGAAGGGACTGAGCCCGGCCCCTGTGGGTCTGCACTAACCTAACGGGGCGGAGAGTGTCAGACGGGAGCTGGGCTGCGGGCATCCCGCTGGCGTTGAGGTTGGAGAATCGGTCGGTGTGGGGGAAACCCACACTGAGTGTTGGAAGTGCAGAGCAGAGAAGACAGAGTGGCCTTACTTGTAGGATTCCTCGGGGACCAGGTCTGGGCTGGGGGTGCCTCATGAAGGCTGAACAGAGGGGAATCCTGGTGGATGGGGAAGGGGGTGGCTGTGGCATATCCAAGGGTGAGTGCAGCCAGCCTGTGCTTCGCCTCTGCCCAGGTGACAGGGTGCTGTGCTGTGTGTGGCAGGGGAGGGAGTGTTCCCAGCAGGAGGGCAGACTAGGCTCCCGAGGCCTGAGTCCTACCCTGTGCCTGCCACCCCCTAAGGGGGTCTGTTTCATACACCTCTGGGACCACATGCTCCAGAAAAGACACTTCCCCTCCCCCCCACCCCAGAACCACAGAGCCCACCCATTCCTGAAGAAGCATGCCAGGGCAGACACCCCCGGCACCCTACATTCCTAGCCCACCTCCCCGGAATACCCAGCTCTAGGCTCCGCCCACCAACTCTAACACCGATGGACAGAATCTAAGATTCCATCAGCCGCAGAATCCCCGTCCTCTGAGAAGCCATGGGAGAACTCCGAGTTCAGGCTCAGGGTCTTGGGGTTAATCTTGGACAACTGAAGTCAGTGTCAGAACCTTTGGTTCTAACTCGGAACCCTGAGATCACACTCAGAAGCGTAGGACAGTCTCAGAACCTCAGAGCGCTAGTCAATCTCAGACCCTTGGAAATGGCAAGAGAAGACCAGACCAAGTAACTCAGTTGGTTGGATATGTGGGTTCGATACTGGTTCAATTCCCGGTCAGGGCACATACAAGAAGCAACCGATGAATGCATAAGTATGTGGAACAACAAATCAATGTCTCTCTCTCTCTCTCTCTCTCTCTCTCTCTCACACACACACACACACACACACACACACTCATTCATTCTCTCTCTTTCTCTCTCTCTCACACCCTCAGGATCCATCTCCAAACTCAGATTCTGCAGGCTGAGAGGGACCTCCCAGGCTGTCCGTCTGGCCCCCTCCCAACACAGAAGTCACCTCCACAGACTCCCGGACTTTCTGCCAACCTCTGCTATGAGCCCTCCCTGACAGGGACGCCTGGCTCTGCTCACCACTCCCACTTCTGCCGGACAGCGTCTCCAGAGGCTGGACAACGTCTCCGGAAGTTCAGAATTGTTGTCCTATCCCGAGGCTAACACCTGGCCCCCGGGCCCAGAGATCTCAGGTTCAGACCCCTGTCCCAGGCTGCCCTGGAGCTGTCCCTCCCACAGCATCCTGACCCCCACTCCCTGCTGAGCACCTTCACCCCCAGCACAGTTACCTGCTTGTGCATTTCCACGTTGAGCCCGTAGGACATCTCGTAGTACTGCAAAGGAAAAGCCAGCTGGAATGTCCACGGCGCCGATGGAGGTCCAGCCCCGTGCTGGGCGGCTCTGGGTCTTCCAGGAGCCCCCAGGCTGGGGGGTCACAGCAGGACACAGACCATCCAGACCCATGGGACCCCCTAGGGAAGCAGGGCCCCCTCCACTCTCTCCAGGGAGGTGGGGCAGGGGTGGTGCCCAGAGACGCTGACCCCTCGGAGATGCCCACGAGGACAGGGGACATCCCTGTGTTACTGTTCGGAAGAGCTGTGAGGGTCCCTGGAGGAACAGCCTGCAGTCCTCCCCCAGCCCCCTTTGCAGAGAGGGGAAAGGAGACCCGGAGGAGGGCAGGGATGTACCCAGCACGGCACAGTGCATCCGCATCCACACCCCCGAGCCTGGTCCCCACGCCCCCCACCTGGCATGCCAACCCCCTCACCATGACATAATGCCGCTGCATCTCAGTCTTCTCACTGGCCAACTTCTCACATTCCAGCTTGAGGCTGGGGAGGAGACAGGGCATGGGGGCCCCACTCTCCCTGCCTCCCCAGGGGGGCCCCACGCACACCCCATCTGGGCCAGCTTCAAAGGGATGGGCTTCACTCATCTCCCCCCCCCACTTCCTTATACCACCCCGTCCCAGCCCCTCTCACCCCTCCCAGGCCCCCAACACCCAGTGTCCCCCTCCACCTCACCGGCGCTCCCACCTGGAGGGCCACCGCGCACCCCAGGCCGGCCTGGCCCGCCCCCCGCCTCGCGGGCCCGCCCCTCTCCCCGGCTCCCAGGTGAGCGGCGGGGAGCCCCCATGCCGGGCGGGGCGCCCCCCCTCACCTGTGGTACTGAGCCTGGAGGAACTGGAATTCCTCTTTGATGCGGTCGCAGATCTCCAGGATCGAGAACTTGAAGGGCTGGCCGGACTGAAGGGGGGTCTGGGGGACACACCACGGATGAGTTCCCGGGCGCCCGGGACCCCCGCCCGCGCCGCCCGCCCGGGACCCCGCTCACCGGGTGCCTTCCCTGGGGGTACATCCTGCCGCCGCTGCGGGGCGCCACCTGCGCGGAGGGTGACAATGTGGGGGAGCGGGGTGCGGGGCGGGGGCTTCCTGGAGAAAGGAGCGGGGCCGCGGCGGCGCGGGGCAGGGACCCCGGAGTCCCGCGCCCCCGAGCGGGCTGGCGGGGCCGGGCGGGGCGCAGGCGGCGGGCGGCGGGAAGGTCGGGAGCCGCGGCCGGTGTCGGAGGCGCGGGCGGCGGGCCGCGCACGGAGCCGCCTCCCTCCGGCGGGGCTCGGCCGGGAGCCGCGGGCAGAGCCGCCTTAAGGTGGCGCCGCCGTCCCCCGGGCCCGCCCACCCGGCCCGCCGCCCCCGCCCCGCGCCCTCCAACCCCAGCCCACCCTCCCCCGGACGGGCCGGCGGGAACGGAGACCGCGTCCCACCCCACAAACATGGACCCCCCCCCCTCCACCCCACAAACATAGACCCCCCTCCACCCCACAAACATGGACCCCCCTCCACCCCACAAACATAGATCCCCCCTCCACCCCACAAACATGGACCCCCCTCCACCCCACAAACATGGGCCCCCCTCCACCCCACAAACATGGACCCCCCTCCACCCCACAAACATGGACCCCTGCACCCCACAAACATGGACCCCCCTCCACCCCACAAACATGGACCCTCTGCACCCCACAAACATGGACCCCCCCTCCACCCCACAAACATGGACCCCCCTCCACCCCACAAACATGGACCCCCCTCCACCCCACAAACATGGACCCCCCCTCCACCCCACAAACATGGGCCCCTGCACCCCACAAACATGGACCCCCTGCACCCCACAAACATGGACCCCCCTCCACCCCACAAACATGGACCCCTGCACCCCACAAACATGGACCCCCTCCACCCCACAAACATGGACCCCCCTCCACCCCACAAACATGGACCCCCCTCCACCCCACAAACATGGACCCCCCCTCCACCCCACAAACATGGACCCCCCCTCCAGCCCACAAACATGGACCCCCCTGCACCCCACAAACATGGACCCCTGCACCCCACAAACATGGACCCCCCTCCATCCCACAAACATGGACCCCCCTCCACCCCACAAACATGGACCCCCTCCACCCCACAAACATGGACCCCCCTCCACCCCACAAACATGGACCCCCCTCCACCCCACAAACATGGACCCCCCTCCACCCCACAAACATGGACCCCCCCCCTCCACCCCACAAACATAGACCCCCCCCTCCACCCCACAAACATGGACCCCCCCCTCCACCCCACAAACATAGACCCCCCCCTCCACCCCACAAACATGGACCCCCCTCCACCCCACAAACATGGACCCCCCTCCACCCCACAAACATGGACCCCCCCCTCCACCCCACAAACATGGACCCCCCTCCACCCCACAAACATGGACCCCCCCTCCACCCCACAAACATGGACCCCCCCCCCCCCACAAACATGGACCCCCCTCCACCCCACAAACATGGACCCCCCTCCACCCCACAAACATGGACCCCCCTCCACCCCACAAACATGGACCCCCCTCCACCCCACAAACATGGACCCCCTGCACCCCACAAACATGGACCCCCCTCCACCCACAAACATGGACCCCTCCCCCCCTCCCCGCTGAAAGCACAGGAGAGAAGAACGAGGGGACATGTGCATACCTGGAGGCCCGCCGCAGAGATGGGGGGGGGCGAGGAGGGGAGCTGCGGGCGGTCAGAAACGGCCTTTCTGAGGGCGGAGCGCAGGCGTAGGATCGGAGGAAGCAGCCTTGCCAGGGCTGGCAGGGAGGCATCCCCCGGGGAAAGGGAGAAGAGCACATGCAAAGGCCCGGAAGAGAGAAGGGGCAGATCCAGGCTCACCCCGACCCCGGGCTTCAGTATTCTCTGGAAAGGGCAGAGTCTGGGGCTGTTTGTAAAAGAGAGGGCACAGGGACGGTCCTCAGCCTGGCGGGCACACAGTGCCTTCCCAGGGATGGGAGCTGGTGTGCTGGTGGCCACCACCTGCAGGCCGGCTGCCTCCCCTCTCAGACTGTGGCCTCCTAGAGGCAGTGGTCCCAGGGAGAACGGAAATGGAGTCTCTGCCATCAGACCGAGGCCTCTCAGGTCTCACCACGGACCTCAGACACCCAGAGCGTGTTCCTCACGCTCCCCTGGCGAGGGGGCCATTCTTATTCCATCTTGCATGTAAGGACCTCAGGGCTGCTGATTAATATGTACAACACATATGTGTTGAGGGAGTGCCTACCGCGGACCAGACACTGCTCTAGGCAATGAGGCTCAGAAGGGAACAAAACAGCCCAGCCTGCATGGCTCGGTGATTAGGCTTGGACCTATGAACCAGGAGGTCATGGTTCAATTCCCAGTCAGAGCACATGCCTAGGTTTGGGGCTTGATCCCCAGTAGGGGATGTGCAGGTGGCAGCCAATCAACGATTCTCTCTCATCATTGATGTTTCTATCTCCCCCTTTCTCTCTATAATCAATAAAAAAAAAAAAAAATTGTTTTTTAAAAGAAGGGAACTAGCCCTGACTGGTTTGGCTCAGTGGATAGAGCATCGGCCTACGGACTGAAAGGTCCCAGGTTTGATTCCAGTCAAGGGCATGTACCTTGGTTGTGGGCACATCCCCAGTGGGGGGTGTGCAGGAGGCAGCTGGTCAATGTTTCTCTCTCATTGATGTTTCTAACTCTATCCCTCTCTCTTCCTCTCTGTGAAAAATCAATAAAATATATTTTAAAAAAAAGTTTAGGGAGCGGTGATAGAAGTAGACAAGAGAGAACCTACTTACTGGGGTGCCTGAGGGAGGCCTCTTTGAGGAGGTTAACGTTGGAGATGAGACCTGAAGGATAAAAATGGAAAGCCGTGGGAGGGGAGGGGAGGAGCTATCCTGAAAGCGTCTATGTGTTGAGGGGAGTATTCCATGGCTCCCTATTGCCATCAAAATAAAATCCAAATTCTCCCCACAAAGCCCTGCCCAAGCCTCCTCCCTGCCTTCCCCTCCCTGATTCCAGCTCCCTTCACCTTCACCCTCATTTACGCTGCTCCAGCCACACTGGCCTCCTCACTGGTCCTCCAACTCACCAGGCACAGTCCTGCCTCAGGGCCTTTGCACTGACTAGTCCCTCTGCCTGCAACACTGTTCCCTTGTTTCTCATCATTCAAGTCTCAGCTCACATGTCACCTCCTCAGAAAGGCCCCTGCTGGCCACGCTTGTAAGAGGCATTTACCTGTTATTTTTTTTCAAACACTGCATCCTAGCCTCCCTCTTTCTGGGTCCTAACAGAGTTTGTTTTGTTTTTGACATGATCATGTTTCTTCCTGGATTGTTCCAGTCACGACTTGTCTTCCCCTTGTACCGGACTGAGTGGGGACAAAGTCTGTCTCGGTCCCTGCAGAGCTGGCACACAGCAAATGCTCAATAAAGGAACAGGCCAGTGGGGTGAGAAGAAACAGCTGAGGGAGCTAAAGGAGCGATCACTGGCCGCACTCCTGGAAATACGAAGAAAAAGGGAGTTCCAAGACTCCACAGCGCTTCTGGTTCGGGTGGGGATGGGGGCGGGGGGCGTCTGTGAAGTCCTCATTTAAAAACGTTTCCAGGCATCTTTCCCTCCCCCTGCCTCCATGTTCTCCTGACTACTTCCATGAGGATGGCTCCAAGCTCTGGCTCCATACCTAATCCCTACCCTGAGACCCAGCCACAAAACCCAGGTGGACAGACCAAACATCTTTCCCAAACCTGTTAGGCCCCACAGCCCACCCTGATCCCCCAAGACAGAGCATCAGCTTCACCTCTTTTAAAATATATATACTTCAGCCGAAGCCGGTTTGGCTCAGTGGATAGAGTGTCGGCCTGAGGACTGAAAGGTTTCAGGTTCGATTCCGGTCAAGGGCATGTACCTTGGTTGCGGGCACATCCCCAGTGGGGGGTGTGCAGAAGGCAACTGATCAATGTTTCTCTTATTGAAGCTTCTAACTCTCTATCCCTCTTTCTTCCTCTCTGTAAAAAATCAATAAAATATATTTTTTTTAAAAAGTATATATATATATATATATATATATATATATATATATATATATATTTCAGAGAGAAAGGGAGAGAGAGATAGAAACATCAATGATGAGAGAGCATCATTGATCGTTTGCTTCCTGCACATCCCACACTGGGGATTGAGCCAGCAACCCGGGCATGTGCCTGGATTGGGAATCAAACCTGAACCATGACCTCCAGGTTCATAGGTCAATGCTCAACCGCTGAGCCACACTGGCTAGGCTAGCCTGGCCTCTTCTCTCCCCATCACCTGCCATGCAATCCTGCTCCCCATCCCCACAGCCCCCTGCCCGCATCAGCCCTTCATCCTCTCCCATCGGACCTCAAACCTGAGCAGCCTTCACCCTGGTCACCTTCCATGGGAGTCTGCCCTCCTTCACTTAAAACCCTCCGTGGCTTCCTGTGGCCTTGGGACACATTCCCACATCTTCAGGCTAGCATGGATGGCCTTCACCTCCTGGCCTGCACAGCGTCACCTCCCTCCACCACTTCAAACACTCCCTCTGCTCCAGCGACTCCAGCCAGATGACTGAATCTTTGTTCTTTCCCACCTCTGGGCCTTCGCTTATCTCTTCCTTGAATTCCCTCAGATCTTTTTCTGCCTGAACAAAACCCATTCCTTCAAGGCCTGGCCCGAAAGGCATCTTTCCTCCACATACACATTGGACACAGACTGTCTAAAGTTGGCAGTAAGTGGGTAATTGCTCTATAACCACCTCCTCATGGTAGATTCTAAGGCCCTAGAAAGGACCCAGCACCACGCTCTGCTGAGAGAATTCCCAGCGTGGATTTTGGGGGGAGAGAGAGCCGAGGACACACTCCAGGCCCACATGGTTGATATCAGGACAGAGGGGCAGACCCAGGGCCCAAGGGATCCAGAGTGAGAACAGAGTCTGTGCCTAGTGGGTCCACAGGGGGCTTCCTGGAGGAGGGGGCCTTCACCCACCAGTCTTTAGATCTCTCAGCCAGGCACACTCCACAGGGGAGGATAAATACAGATTTGTGGATTGTCTGAGAAGCCACAGACCACACACAAAAAAAGAGACTTTTTTTTTTCTTTAAGCAGTAGCATCCTTAGTTTGGGAGCAGTTTAGAGAGTTTGGGGAGACTCAGCTGAGAATAGTCTGTGAGATTGGGGTGAGGGGGCGGGGGGTAGGGAATCCTAGGCAGCCTGTTACTCCATAACTTGCCGAAATCCCACATCCAACCAGAGCAGGAGGCTGGGAAAGGCCTTGCCATGTGTGAGTTACAGCCAGAGCAGTGCTGCATGACCTTCTCATTTCCCCAGCCAACTCTTTACCATGGTGGTGGTGATTGGGGGGAGGGGGGAGACTTCAAGCTCCACTTCTCTGGGCCTCAGTTTCCCCATCTGCAAAATTCAGGAAGAAGTTGCAAAATGAGGGAAGGGGCTTAACTTCCAATATCTCCCCTCTCACTATGACTATACAGAAAGGCTCAGCCCTGGTTTCTGGCTGGGTTTTTAGGATGAGGGTGTGTATGTGTGTATGTGTGTGTGTATGTGTCTCACTGTACAGAAAGGCTCAGCTCAGATTCCTGGCTGGGTTTTTATGGTGTGTGTGTGGTGGGGGGAGGGTATGTGTTTTAAAGGAAAAAGCTGAGAAGCAGCGGTGGGACCCCGGATTGCTCAGACCACCTTAAATCAGCCTCACCGCCTGGGCTACTGTGGAAATTCCTTTCTCTGCGGTGGTTGGCTGGGCGCGCCAGCCAATCCGCTCGCGGTGCTCCCACATGGGTCCGTGACGACACACTGGGGCTGGCGAATGGGGGTCGGGGAACTAGCAACCAATGGCAGGAGACACTGAGATCGGCTGGGCCAATCGCAAGGCGGCGAGGCGCTCCCAGCAGGGTGTGAAGAGTGTGGCTCTCCCCCGCCTGGAAGCTAAAACCCTCGTGAGTGCCTAACCTGGCGGGGCGGAGGGGGAGGCGGCTCCATCAATACCCTAAAACACTGGCGGGAGCCACCCCCGAGCCTGACAGGTCTCTATTAAAAACAAGAGCCCCTCATTTAACAACTTCTTGGAAAAGCCCGGCCAGCTGACGGGGCCAACTGGGCGCCGTTCGCCCTATTTCACCGGTAGGTAAACTGAGGTAGACGTTAAGTCGCGCTGCTAGACCCCTCAGGGAAGAGCTGAGACCATCGCGGGAGACTCAAGGCTTTTAGCACCGCTCAGTTTTTGTCCCCAGATCAGATTGGGGGACAGGTGGATCGATTTGTAGGCGGGGGCGGTGGGTGGGGGGGCGGTTGTTGCTGGTTCCCGTGCCTCAGTTTACCCGGGCGCGAATGGAGGAGAGGCCGGGAGCAGGGCTTCTTGGAAAGACTACAATCCCCAGAAGCCCCCGCGCGGCGCCCTCCCGGGCTGTCAATCAAAGTAACGTGGGTACCTCTGCGGCCCACGCTCTCCCGCCCGCTTCCCAGCTCCTGCCAGCTCCCGCTCCCTCCCCGCCGGCTCTGGGCCCGGCGCGGTATAATTACAGCCCATTGATCCGACCCGGGCCGGGAAAGCGGCTCCCTCGGGGAGGCCAAGCCTTTGGCTTCCGACATCGCCAACCTCTGCCTACCGCCCTCCCAGCAGAGCTGCTGGGCCACCAGCCAGGCCTGTCCCCTCTCGCAGGCTAGGGCTCTTGGGTGACCTCAGAGCCTCGATTCCCTGCCAAGGTTGGCGGTGAGCCCCCACCCCTTGGAAAATCACACACGTGGTTCCTTCCAGCCAGAAATATGGGGAGTCCCTCGCCATATTCTAGCGCCCACTGCTTCATGTGACCTTGAGATTCTTGAGGGCCTCTCTTTGGGCCTCAGTTTACTTACCTCTATAGTGAGATTGTTACACAAGACTGATTCATGAAAACCAGTGTTGTGTGTGTGTGTGTGTGTGTTTGTTTTTTGTTTTTTTGCTGTCCACCAGTGCGTAGCCAGGGCTAGACTATGCTGGGGACTCAAGAAGGGTTCCCAACTTGGGGAATTTGGAGGAGACCAAGCAGACTCCTCTCAGGCCCCTGTGGTCAGGGCTGGGGTAGAAGGAGTGACCAGGAGTGGGCGTGGGGGTGGGGAGCTCATCCAGGAGTGAGATCCCTGCTTGGGAAGTTGGAAAGGCTTCTTAGATGTCAGCTGGGGGTGTTTATACTGGGGTTCTGCAGAATGCATAGAATGTCTCATGTAAGCAGTGCCTTTATATTACCCTAACCCAGCAATTTTTAACCAATGTGCCGCAACAGTTTTTTAAAAACATGCAATAACCCCTGACTACTTAATCAGAGGCACTGATCCCTTCCCCTTAGATTGTCAAATTTTGAAATGATAACAGCTGCCCTAGCCAGTTTTGCTTAGTGGATAGAGCCTCGGCCTGCAGACCGTAAGGTTCTATTCCAGTCAAGGGCATGTACCTTGGTTGCAGGCTCCTCCCTGGCCTGGGCCCTGGTTGGGGCTCTTGCAGGAGGCAACCAATCGATGTGTTTCTCTCACATTGATGTTTCACTCTGTCTTTCCCGCTCTCTTCCACTCCCCCCCCCAAAAAAAACACAAAAAACATTGAGTGACGATTAACAAAAAATGATAACAACCAATAGTTATCCAGTGTGAATGAATCAAAATTATACCTATTTTTTTGTTAGATAGGCAAAAAGTATATTTTTTGGTGTGCTGCAGAATTTTAGTTATTAATTTATGTGTGCCATGAGATTAAAAAGGTTGAAAATCGCTGCCCTGCTGAAACTGATTTGGCTCAGTGGATAGAGCATTGGCCTGCGGACTGAAGGGTACCAGGTTTGATTCCAGTCAAGGGCATGTACCTTGGTTTCAGACACATCCCCGGTGGCGGGGTATGTGTGTGTGTGTGTGTGTGTGTGTGTGTCCGCGGGAGGCAGCTGGTTGATGTTTCTCTCTCATCGACATTTCTAGCTCTCTGTCCCTCGCCCTTCCTCTCTGTGAAAAATCAATAAAATATATCTTTTTAAAAATCGCTGCCCTAACCCAAAGTGGACAGAGGAAAGATGGGACAACTTTAAGTCCCTCTTGGGTTTGAGGAGCCGTGATCTCCTTGCCTTGCTGGGCAGACCTGTGAACATTACCTGGCTGAGAAATGGGTGGAGGTGGACTATAGGCCCCTCTGCCTCCTTTCAGCAGGGTCTGTAAGGTCTCCACAGGCTCCGTGGCAGGAAGCTCTCTCCACCCTCTCCCTGGGCAAGAACTGGGCAGCTCCGGGGAGAAGAGAGCGACAAGGAGCCCCGTATGTACCCTGACTGGAGGAAATGAGGTTGATAACTTCAAATAGGTGAAGGCCTATAAAATACTTAATACAATTCATAGTAAGTGTTTGATAAGGGGTACCCGTTTGAACTCCCCAAAGGGCCCTTCTCCCCTCCCCTGACCTCACACCCCACCGCTGGGGTAAGACACTCATTCCTCATTCCTCCTACATCTTTGATCAACCATTAAAATGTGAATCAGATGCCATCCTGCCCCCTATTTAAGAACCTCCCACAGATCCTCCTCACTCTCAGGATAAAATACAAACTCCTCGCCACTGTCTACAAGATCTGACCCTGTCCCTCCCTACTCTCCCCTCCTCCCTCTCCCCTTCACTCCCTCTCCTCTAGCCACACCGGCCTCCTCCTGGATCCTCCAACACCCCAGGCCCTGCCTCAGGGCCTTTGCCTGTGCGGTTGTTGTTTCCTTTGCCTGGTTTCTTTTCCGTCCAGTTTTGGATCAAACACCGCATCCTAGTGAGTCCTGGCTCAGGCGGCCTGTGGCTACAGCAGCCCCCACCTCTCTGCCTGACCAGCCTCTCAATTCGTTTCCTCCACAAGCCTCATCACTTTTGGAACACCTTCTGTGTGCTAGTGTTTGCTAGTGTGTCTGTGGTCTTCCCAGGCCCAACCCAGTGCCTGCCCCTGGGTATACAGGGAGGATAAAGGGGCAAACTTAGAGAGGAGCAGAACCTCCCCCAGGCCCCCCAAAGGCGGGGGAGGACTCCAGGGCTCCTGAAAACCTGCTCAGGGCCAGCCCAGCCTCCCAGGGTCCTCTGCAACCTAAGGTCACACTATCCTGATGGCCTGGCTGCTCTGTCACTGTCATTCTATAAACCGGAGGTCCTGATTGGAAACTTCATCTTATTGTTATAGGCTCAAATACCTCAATAGGTGAACCAGGTTTAGCTATTATTGTGCGTGTGTGTGTATGAAAGAGAGAGAGAAAGAAAGGGGTAGGTATGGGGGGAAGCAAGGCTGGAGCTGGCATCAAAAGGCTTCCCCTGTTTTTATTTTTTAACTAGAGGCTCAGTGCACAAATTCCTGTACAGGTGGGGGCCGGGCCAGCTGGGGTGAGGGGCTGCAGGCGGTTGGCCAGCTAGCTCTGCCCCCTGGTTGAACTCCTAGTCAAGGGGACAATTTGCATATTAGCCTTTTATTATATAATTTTTTAAAATGTTTTTATTTATTTATTTATTTTTAAATATATTTTATTGATTTTGTACAGAGAGGAAGAGAGAGAGAGAGAGAGTTAGAAACATTGATGAGAGAGAGTCATCGATCAACTGCCTCTTGCACACCCCCCACTGGGGTTATGCCCGCAACCAAGGTACATGCCCTTGACCGGAATCGAACCCGGGACCTTTCAGTCCCCAAGCCGTCGCTCTATCCATTGAGCCAAACCGGTCCCGGCTAAATGTTTTTATTTTAAAAAAATTAAATAAATATATTTTTATTGATTTTAGAGAGATAGAAACATTGATTAGGCACTTCCTGCTGGGAATCCAGTCGGAAACCCAGGCATGTGCACTGACCAGGAATTGAACCTCAACCTCATGGGAGACACTCAGCCAACTGAACCACACCGTCTGGCACATCCCCTGGCTAGCCATGTGCCAAGGTTTCTGTGGCTTAGTCTCCAGGCCAGGGTGGCGATGCCTCAGTCGGTGCACAGAGCAGTGTGGGAGCCACAGCTCTGCTCATATGGAGCCTGCTCTGCAGAACTTGGCTGTCAGGTACACACTCCCTCTCATTCTGTCTTCATTACTTTACATTCCATCACCTCGCTGCCCCCGAGGGTGTCAAACTTCTGAAGCCCTGGGGGCATCCTGGTCATAGTTTCTATTCCAGACCCATCACCATCCATGACCCCTCTATCCCAAGTCCCAGCTTCACCCTCTGTACCCTTTGACCTGGCATCCCCCTTGCCTGACCCCAGACTGGCCCAGCGCCTGCAGCACTGCACAGGTGTGGGTGGAACAAACCTGGAGCCCAAAGTGAAGCTTACTCCTCCGGTTTCTGGTTTGTGTCAGACCTTTCATCCTCTTCGGGCCTCAGCTTGCTCAGCTAGGAAAGAGGGGCTAGCTAGCCCTGGATAACGGTATCCGCAACTGTTGTTATTCTGGAGCTGGCTGGTTTATTCCCTTGACCTTGTGTGAGATCACTAGGCCTTGCAAAATAGGGGCTGAGGGCCTGCGATGGAATACTCGGTCCTGCTTCCAGCTTTGGCTTTGGCGGGTCCCTCTGCCTGGAACGCCCTCCGCCCGGAAGCCATCTCCCCTACAAGCCAGGCTCCTGTCATCCAGGTCTCAGCTCAGCTGTCACCTCCTCAGAGGGGCCTCCTCCAGTCTCCTGTCATTCTGTCTGCTGCTCCTGCTGGATTCTTCTCGCACTTGACTGTTCTCTGAAATTATCTTATTTACTAATTTGTTTGTTGTCTGTCTTCCCCACCACCCAGTGGGTTCCCGGAGGGTTGAGAGGGCCTAAGTCAAGGGTCTCTGGGCACCCAGCTCAGTGTCTGGCACACTGCAGGCAGGCGCCTAACGCACTCAGGTGTCAGATGGCCTGGCTTGGGGTGGGGTGGGGTAGGGGGGCAAAGCCCCAGAGAGGCCTGGGGACCTGCACAAGGTCACAGCCCTGAGCTGTTGCTGTGGGGGATGGGGGCACTCTGTGGCTGCCCTTCAGGGGCCCGGGACCACCCCCTCCCTTAGTCCCACGCCTGGCCTGGCAGAATGCCAGCTCGCTAGAGTCCTGAAGCCCCCACTGCCTCTGCCACCTGGAAACCCATGATTCCCTACACAGCCCGGCCACCTTCTAACCCCACACGCTGGGTCAGGCCCAGCAGGGGGCCGGGAGCTGGGCTCCCTGAGGCGGAGGTGGAGAGCGGGGCCAGGGGAGGAAGGAACGGAATGGGCAAAGCTCCAGGAGGCTGAGGGGATGGAAGGGAGGCGGGGAGGGTCAAGGGCGGCAGGGGCGGGCCTCCAGGCCTGGCAGTCACCCAGCAACAGGGCTCAGGGCCTGGAGGCTGGGAGAGGCTGGTAGGAAGAGGGGGAGGCAGTGTGTGTGTGTGGGGCGGAGTGGGGACACACTGGGTCAGGTGAGAGGCCGGGGTGAGACGCAGGATGACGGGTAAAAGGGGCACAGAGCGGGGAGTAGGAGGGAGAGATAGAGGGAGGAGACATCTAAGAAAGACCTTGAAGGGCAGAGGGAAAATTAGATCAGAGAGAGAGAACACACACAAACCTAGAGAGGTGGAGATACAGTCAGAGCTGGTGGAGCCCGGGGGAGACCCTCAGAGGGGCGTCCTGGGCAGTGAGTAGGGGGTTGGGGTGCATGCAGCTCCCTCCTGCAGCTCCAAATGCCAGCAAACATCTAAATAGCCACAGCCTCTTCCCCAGCCCTGCATCTGTCTCTGCTTCAGCCTGACTCTAGTCCCCAGAAGAGCTTGCTCATGGCACCTCTGGGTGTATCCCTCTCCTGCTCAAGCCCCTCCCATGGCTCTCAGAAGCCTCCTCCTTCTACCCCCCCCCCCCCAGCAGGTGGGGTCCTGCAGGGCAGGCCCAGACCAGCCATCTCACTTCAACCATTTCCTCACTTTCTCCCTCACTGACACGTATATGCCACGGAGGATTCTAAGCTAAGTCCTGGGGATCAGGTGTGACCAAAAGGGATCAAATCTCTATGGTCACAGAAGAAATATGTCGGAGTCGTGTGGGGTGTGCAGGAGGCAGCCAATCAATGATTCTCATCATTGATTCTCTCTCTCTCCCTCTTCCTTCCTCTCTGAAGAGGAAGAGAGATAGAAGTATCAATGATGAGAATCATAGATCGCACGCCCCACACTGGGGATCAAGCCTGCAACGTGGGCGTGTGCCCTGACCAGGAATCGAACTGTGACCTCCTGGTTCACAGGTGGATGGATGCTCAACCCCTGAGTCACGCCGCTGGGCACTTGATTCTTTTGGTCTCCAGTCAAGGGCAGGAGACTTGGCGGGGGCCTGCCTTGTTTTATGGCTTGGACAATTCCCTGCCCTTCCTGGGGCCTCAGTTTCACGCTCTGCACAATGGGGAGAGAGATCTTACCATCGCCAAGGTCTCTAATTTCACCATCACTGCAAGATAGCTCCTTTTTGTTCCTCCAAGACCATGTTCAAGCCAAAAATACCTTGGGAAAGGGGAAGGCCATGGGAATATTTCAGGCAGCCAGCGGATGGACCTGGCTGGCCTGGACTGTGAATGTCTAATGTGTCACATCCCAATTACAGCTCATCTTCGGAGGGTGTTTTTCTCCGGAGCTGAGCAAGCCAGCAGTCCTACCCCCGCTGCTGAGCCCCGGAGGCCAAACCAGGAGGAGATGGGCCTGGCTCCGGGGAGCTTGGGTGCTCTCAGTCTCTCCATCCCCACTCCCCCTTAACCCCCCCCCCCCCCCAATCCTCTCCACGTGGAGTGTTTATCAGGACAGGGCCACTGGGACTTGTGGGATTCTCCAATACTAAGGCCATTGGAACCATTGTATGGACGGGTAAATGGAGGCACAGAGAGAGCTGGGTACCCTCACAGCCTGGATGCATTCAGATCCCTTGGAAAGACCCTTCCAGCGGGGGAGGCAGGGGGAGAGGAGGGGTCACACAGGGGAGGGGCCTTCCAGAGGGATTCGCAGAGGTGCTGGGATCTCAGCCCCCGAGTGTGTGTGTGTGTGGTGGTGGTGGTGGTGGGGAGCTGGGCAGTTATAACGGATGGGTTCACCCCAGTCCCCGCTGCTCCTCTCCCCTAAGGGCCCACGCCCAGGGAGCTGGGAGCATGGCTCCCCTCCCCGCTTCCTCCTGCACTCCCCCCCAGAGTTCCTCCCCCCCTCCCCCTCCTTCCTCTCCCCCCCTTCCCTCACCCCATCCCCTCTTCTCTCCATCCGCCCTCCTTTCTCCCTTCTCTCCCGCTTTTCCCCTAACCCCCCTTCCCCTCCATTCTCTTCCCCTCCCCCTCCGCCCTTCCCCTTTTCTCCTTCCTCCCGCATCCCTGCTTCACCCCCCCTCCTCCTCTATTCTCTCCCCTCCCCCTCCCCTCCTCCTCCAGTCCCCCACCCCCCCTCCTCTCCCGCCGCCCCTCCTCCCTTCCTCCCGCCTCATTAGGCGCGGCCGCGGCGCGGGGCCCATTAGCGGATCAATTAGCCGAGGTCGCCGGCGGCGCGTCGTTAAGCGCGGGAGGCCCGGCGGGGAGGACGCTCCGGAGATGGCACCCCCTCCCGCCCGGCTTCCCGGCGGAGCGCGCACCCACCGCTGGATCCTCTAAACCACAGGGGACCGCCCCGCCGGCGGGATGGGGTGAGGGGGGCTCCGAGGCCTAGAGGGTCTGTCCTTAGATCAGCAGGGCCCCCCTTCCTCGGAGAAGGCCCTTGGGTGGGGCTGTGGGGTTTGTGACCCCCCCCCCCCCTTCATCAGCCAGCAACACCAGTGATAATGTCCCTGACAGCTAGTGAGCCCTCGCAAGCTTCCTGCTCATTCTCCCCAGTTTCCCAGAAACGGGGATCAGACAAGTGACTTCGTGCCTCCAATCACTCCTTAGGGCAGGAGGGGGGTACAAACCAGGTCTGCGCTCAATGCAATTTGCTATCATGTATCGAATTGCTTCTATGCGCACGTTTTTTTAAAAAAAATGCTACTGGCAGTCCCCATCCCTTTCCCGCTTTGTTCTCCATCAACAAGCCTCCCATACATTTTGTGTTTCCCTTATTTGTTTATTCCCCCGGGGAGGGCGAGGATCTGCGTCTGCTTTGTTCCCCGCGGCGTCTCTGGGCTCCTGGTTGGGTCTCTGAAGGATGGCTGGCCAGGCTCTGCTCTGAGCGCTTTTCCAGGCGGGGGCAGTGAGGGGGAAGGCCTTCAGAAAAGTAACTTCTGGGAATCTTGGGAGGGTTAGAATGCAGCGGAGGGGGGAAAGAGGACATTTTTCCAGGCACAGGGAACAGTATGTGCGAAGGTCTCTAGACCAGGAACAGCAAGATGTTCCAACCTGGCTGCAGTTTGCAGAAGGAGACGGATGGCCAGGTGTGCCCAATGGGACTCGGTGAAACACTCAGAATGTGTTCAGAGGGATACGGAGGCCAAAGACAATCTATTCTTTTAGGTAATTGCTTTAAATTGTGAGATATCACACACAAAAGAGCAAGCGGGTTGTAAGCGAACAATTGGATGAGTTATGTCCATGTCAACAGGGGCAACCAGCCCCCCAAGTGAAACAAAACATGACCAGCGCTGTTAGAATCCCCTCCACTTACCGCCCCTCGAGGGTGTGACCAGGTGAAGGCACTTGGACTTGCTTTTGCTCTTATTTATTTATTTTAATATATTTTATTGACTTTTTACAGAGAGGAAGAGAGAGGGATAGAGAGTCAGAAACATCAATGAGAGAGAACCATGGAACAGCTGCCTCCTGCACACCTCCCACTGGGGATGCGTCCGCAACCAAGGTACATGCCCTTGACCGGAATCGAACCTGGGACCTCTCAGTCCACAAGCCGATGCTCTATCCACTGAGCCAAATCGGTTCCAGCTGCTTTTGCTCTCTGTGTAGGTGGAATCACACCGAGCTTTTCTTTGTACCCAGCTTCTTTTCAGCATTGTGTACGAGAGCTGCACGGTGTTGAATGTCACAACAGCACCTTTTTCACGGCGGTGTAATATCCCACAACACAACTGTGTCCCGAAGTGTGTGTGTCCTGCTGTTACCGAACATCTGGTAATTTCCAGTTTGGGGCCATGACGACTCACCTGCAGGGTTCTGGACACTCTTGTCTCTCTTGGCGGACTCAAGTGGCGTGCCTGTTGGGGGATGGGTCTGACAGGGGCATTGCTGGCTGCCAAGCGGCCTTCCAAAATAGATGTTCACTGTTCACACGGCCCAAGTGTGACTTCTGCTTTCCAGCACAGGAGTGAACGTGAGGCAGTGAGCTACCCTGTCACACGGTGTGGAGTTCTTCAGGGGCGCTCTGGCTCCAGTGGAGGCGGACCCAGCAGGAGGCGGTGTGACTGCCAGGCTCCTCTCCCCTCTCAGTCTCCCTTTCTCTTTAGCAACATGAGACCTTTCCCTGAGGCCCAGGGGCCATCACCCCCCACCATCCGGCCTCCCTTTCTGTGCACTTGCCCACCCCCGCCCCGAACCCACCGGATTAGGGAGGCAGATGAGAATTTCATGCGCTTTATAAAAAGTCCCCTGGGTGCTCCAGCTCCCTGTGGGTGGGATTTCTGTCACCCAGTCCTTGCAAATTTGGGACGGCTGCCCACCCTCCTCACCCCCATGCCCACCCAAGTCCACATCAGGAAATCTTTCCTTTTGGTTCCCTCTGGGCGGGGGTGGGGTGGGGGTCTGGCTTGGGCAGGGTGGGAAGGGAGGGCTTTCAATCTGTTCCTTGGGGAGGGGGGTTAAGGTTCAGCTGGGGGTCTGTATTCCCTGATCTGGAAAAAGGGTCTGCGCGCATGTGTGTGTGTGTGTGTGTGTGTGTGTAGGGGTAGATTCTGCAGGCTCAGTATCTGCTGTCTCTAAGGGGAAAGAATGTCATTTAGGGGCCTTCGGGCCTGCTAATCAGAAACCAGCTCCAGCACCTGGGCTGGCTGTGTGACCCGTAGCCTCCCTCAGACCCTCTCTGGTCTATGCATCACGTTAGGGAGCACACTTATAGGACTGACTCATCTAGGACTCTCAGGATCTGGCCCTGTAACGGGGGAGGGAGCCCAGACATATCGATAAAAGAACCCTCTTCTCCCCGGACCACAGGCAGCCCGCAACACAAAGGCAGGAACACAGCAACCAACCTTCTCACATCTTTATTTGAAAGGCACAGCTAAGCCCACCCTCGATACAGCATCTTCACTTCTCTGCAGAGTTCAAACGACTGAACACAACAAAAGCTGACAGTCTAAAAGGCTATATACAGACACAGGTGTGGGTGTTGCTTTTTTTTTTTTTTTTTAATATCCCCTTTCTTAAAAGACAAGCTAGTATACTGGAAAAAAGAAAAAAAAAATAAGAAAAACCAAGACAACTTGAGTACCCTCATCTTTATTCGGGAAAGGGAGAAGGGGAATCTTGGGTTGCCCACCCCCACCCTGCCCATCCTGGCTTAACCTGTCCCTTGGTGGGCGAGGAGAGGAGGAGAGAGGACCAGGTGGGCGGGAGCGTCTGAAACTAGCAGAGGCGAGTGGGTGGCAGGCAGAGGGAGACAGGGGTGCCCAGGGCAGGAAGGGGCAGCTAGCATTGTGTTTGCATGCAGTGCCAGGGTGGGAGCCTGGGGTGTGCCCTACGGGGGCCCAGCAGGCATACTGTCAGTTACACGTGTGCAAAACGGGGAAGTGCAGGGGGTGTTAGACTTCTGGAGCTTTTGCCTCCGGCCTCCCATTTGCGTCTCCAGGCCTCAGCTTGCCTTATCTGTGGTACAAGCAGGTACTGACCCAACCAGGCTGCGGGGTGGGGGTGGGGGTGTGGAGGAGGGAGGCTGGGAGCCAGAGCAAAGCTAGGGGGTGGCACACAAGCAGGGCTAAGGGCCCCAGCAGCTACTATAAATACTACCGGAGCTCAGCCAATCCCGAGCCGTACTGTCTTGCAGTGAACGTTCCTCTCTCTGTGTATCTTGTGACTCCTCTTTTGTCCCCCCACCCTCCCCATCCCCGGCCACCCGCTAATCCGACTTCTCCCCGTCATCTTCCTGGTGAGTGTCACCGTCGTGCCCATTCTTGTCTTCCTTGGAGAGATGGGCCTGGGAGCCCAGCGCCGAGAGCGAGAGGAGGCCAGTGCCCGCGCTGACCGCCGGCAGGGAGGACGGCGGCAGCCCCACAGGCAGTGGGGTCAGGGGCAGGGCCAGAGCCTGCAGCTGAGACAGCTGGTGGGCTTGGAGCTGCTGCTGCAGGACAGAGGGAGGGGGGATCAGCCGCGTTGGGCTCCTTGGCCACCTGTCATCCTCCCGCCCACCCCAGACCCCGGACTTACTCGGATGATGGAGTTCAGCTCTGGAGCTGTGACCTGCTTAGCTCGCTCGATGGCTCCCAAGACCTGCTGCTGGTGCTTGAAAGAGAGAGGACACGGCGGGTTGTGCCAGCCCAGGAGAAGCCCTACTCCCTTTTGGCCTCATAGTGCTATCCCAGCCCCCATGGCTTTCCGTCCATCAGAAAGCCGCCCCCCCCCCCTTACAACCCCCCACCACAGCAGCTTCCTTTCACCAAGCCTCGGCCTCTTTGTTTGGAAAATGGGGACAAATGGAGACGCATAGAAAACCCGAAGGGGTTGGGGCCAGACACCTAGGAAAAGGCCTTTGGGTGAGGAGGGAAACTTTGGATCCCGGTGCCGTGTACAAAGAGCAGCGCAGAGCACAGCCTGGCCAGCGGTACAGGGAAGTCTTGCTCCTTCCAGGGCTCAGAGACTGCTGGGAGATCTGCAGATCCAAGCTCCCGCCTCCCCGCACACGCCCCTGGCCCCTGGCCCCTGGCAGGACTGGGGGATGAGTCTAGGTGTAGGAAATACCTCCCACCTATTCCCACCCCTCCTTGCAAGTGGGTCTCTCCTGCTCTCAGATGCTAGAATCTATCATCTTCCTTTCTGCCTTGGCTGCTGGGAAGCCCATCACGGAAAGTAAGCACAAGTCTAGGCCTGCAGGGCTCCCAGAACCCTCTTCTCCGGGCTTTTCATGGTGTCCTTCTGGAATGGCCCTTCTGGAAAGGCACACACATCACCCAGAGGCCCCTGAGGTACGGGTAGGGATTAAAGAGGGAATGAATTATCGACCGTAAACCTGGCCGAGCAGCAGCTGGGTCTTACTCAGTCGGGTGGGGCACAGGTGTGGGGTCTCTGTAGAGCGGGTCTTACACCAAGAGAGTCTGAGAACCCCAAAAACTAGAAGAGAAAGAGCAGGGCGCCCGGTTCTCCTGGGTGTGTGCATGTGTCCACGTGTGCCTCTCATTTGTACACGTCTGTGCGCGCATTAACCTCTGCGTGCAGCTGTGTCTGCTTGCGTGTCTGTGTCTACACCCACATCTGTATCTGTGCACGTGTGCGTGTCTCTGCACCTGTGGCACAAGCATGTGCCTGTGAGCATGTGCGCTGTGTGTATCTGTGTGCTGCATTTGTTTATCTGCCTCTTTGTATGTCATCGTGTGTGTGCAAGAGTGCCCTCCCGCACACACCCCACCCCTGTCCCTGGTGTGAAGCAGCCCACAGGGCCTGGCAGGTCCATCTCAGGAGGGTGAAAGGTAGAAACAAAACAGGGGGGGGGGGGATTCTCGGCGCGGCCCTTGGCATAGCTAACATTTTTACAGTGAAGTGACTCACTCAGGCTAGGCATTCCAGAGCGGGGCGAGGCCCCTCCTTCCCCTGCCCTGCCCCCCGGGGGCGCTCCAGCCTGGGGACTTTCCGCACAGGCGCACAGGCAGACTAGAAGCTGGGAGGCCCAGAGAGGGGAGGCACGTGCCCCGGGGCACCCAGATCACTGCTGCCCAGGTGACTGCAGCGGGGAGGACCTGGAGCCAGTTCATCTATCATCCCCTCTCCGCAGAAGCCCCGGGGACAGAGCTTACCTCTTGGGAAAGGTAGGGGAGGACCTGGGCACAGATCCCATTCAGCCTCTTGACAATTTCAGCCTAGAACACACACACAGACTCTTTAGTCCCCATCCTCTCCCAAGCGCAGGTGCAGACCAGCCCCAGAGGCCGGGGGTTCTGTCTAAGAGGGATCAGCTTAGCGCAGGGGGGGATTAAGACGTGGGGCCCTAATCAGGTGCTTGGCCCTGCAGCTGACAGTGCAGGCACAGCCCAGATCCAGCCTGGGCCGCTCAGGATGTGGGTGGCCCTGGGTCCATGGCCTCTGGCGCCTGGCAGGTAGCGAGCACTCCGTGGGAGGAAGGCGGGGCGGAGCAGCGGCATTATTATTCTGTGCCATCCCCGAGAGTGGCCTCCTGAGGGCAGAGGCTAAAGCAAGGCCAGAGGGCAAGGAGCAATCTCGGGGTCTTACCAAGTAAGTGAGTGTGAGCACAGGTCACCCTCCTGCCACTGTCACAAAGGGGTGGCAGGTCTAGGGAAGGCCTCTGCCCCTCCTCCTCAGGCAGAGCAACCTCCCAGGGAGACCTGAGAGAGAAGGGGGGTGCCTGGGAGGGAACAGGATCGGATCACCAGGGCAGGCTTGGCATCCAGCCAAGGGGCGGGCTCCTACCTGCCTGGGGGTGCCATGGAGAGAGGGAGAGGGCGTACCTGCTTGTGCATCTCAATGTTCAAGCCGTAGGACATCTCGTAGTACTGCAAGAGGAGAGACAAAGAGGAAGAAATGGGGTTGGTGAAAGATGGGGGAGGGGGGGGCTCAAGAGACAAAGAGATGTGGGTGACAGAGACAAAGGGGGAAGCAGAGCTGGGAAGAAAGAGAGAGAGGGAGAGAGGGAGGGAGGGAGAGAGAGAGAGAGAGAAAGAGAGGGGGAGAGGGAGGGAGGAAGAGAGAGAGAGGGAGAGAGGAAGAGAGAGAGAGAGAGAAAGGGGGAGAGGGAGAGAGAGAGAGAGAAAGGGGGAGAGGGAGAGAGAGAGAGAGAGAGAATAGGCAGTGATGGAGACAGGCAGGTAGGAGGGGGGAGACCCCCACACCAGGAATGGGCCCAGGTGCCTGGTGGGGCTGCTTCCAGGGCTGAGGGAGCTCCGAGGCAGCCTGGCTCCCTGGTTTCTTAAGAATTATCCAGCCCCACCTCCCCCCAACACACACACACACACACACACACACACACACCCACTCCAGGGCTCCTAATCTTTTATCTTTATGTGTCTTGTCTGCGGGTGGCCCCAGACTGCAGGGAAGTTTGCCTTCCTGGGTATAAATAATGGAAGATAAACAAAGCCTGCTGGGTTTGGCTCTGGAGCCAGGAGCCCCCTCCCCCAAGCCCCAGATCTAACCCTGCCCCCTCCCCTGTTCTAAACCCTCTCATGGCTTCCCATCACTGCCCCCCTCCCCCCAAAGCCCTGTGGTTCCTAGGCCTTTGCTTAGTCCTTTGTCCCCCATCCTCCACCCCCCAAGCTCCTATTCATTCTTCAAGGCCCCAGGGGCAATGCCCCCACTTCTCCAAGCAGCCTTCCTCTGGAAGGCAGTGGCTTCCCTCTGGAGTCCTGGGTCCCTGCAAGGGGGTCCCTCTCTGCCCAGCCCCCTCCTCCTGGAGCCGGGAGCTGAGTGTCCGTCTCTGCCTCCCCCACAGCCTGGGAGAGCTGGAGCTGGAGACTGGGCCAAGGCCAGGGCTGTTTGATGTGGACCTCACCACCTGGTGAGTATGAAACAGCCAGTGATCCTGGCAGCGAGGATGGGCAGGGTCTCAAATGTCAGTGGGAAGAATGCCTTGTCACCCCCTCCCTCCCACCAGCCTCCAAGGGTGTCAGCCTGCTGGGGGGCAGGAGAGGGAAGCCCAGGAGTCCTCTTCCCAAAGCTTGGGAGAGGAGGGGTTAAGCACTGGGACGCCTGGATTGTGGGGGCGGGGATCCGGCTGCTCCCCCACGTCAGTTCCTGGCTTCCACTGCCGCTGCCTCCTCTGCTGGCTGCCAAGGACAGCCAGGGGACCTGGCAGGCCCAGGCTGCAACCCGGCGGTTTGGCAACTGCACCGCCACCCGGGCCGGCAGCCAGGCCGGCAAGGTGGACCCTGAATCCTCACACTTCCCAGAGGCGGCGGCCGGGTTTCAGCGGCAGCTGCTGGTGGTGCAGGCCAGTCTGGGCCGTCCCCATCCCCGCCCGCTGGGCCTGGGCCGGCTCACCATCACGTAATGACGCTGCATCTCCGACTTCTCGCTGGCCAGCTTGTCGCATTCGAGCTTCAGGCTGAAAAAGAACACGGGACAGGGGCTGGGGCCCGGGCTTACCCCCAAACTTTGACAGGAGACAAACACAGCACGGCCTCCTGGGAGGACAGGGTGAGGGGAGCCTCACGTGCCCTAACTGTAAAGTGTGTGTGTGTGTGTGTGGGGGGGATTAAGAAACCAGCCTTGCAGATCTGGGGGTGGAGAAAACGACAATGACAATAATAAAAACAACCAGTCAGAGCAAACACCCTGCGGGGTCAGCCAGGGATTCAAGCAACCTTTTCCCAATCCCACAACCCAATGAGGTCAGCACCGTGAGCATCACTCATTGTACAGATGACGCAATGGACGCCCAGAGAGGCCGAGTAACTGGCTCAAGGTCACTGGCTTCAGAGCCACCCACGAACTGCTGGGGAAAACCCCAAGGAGGGGAAGGACTGATAGAAAGCATAAGGGGCCCAGGAGAGGTCCGGGGCTGACTGACAGGGCTCCGGGTGGGACTCGCCAAGTAATCTCCTTTGGGGCCCAGCCCCTCTTATGGCCTTGATTTCACCAGGGGGTAAAAGCTCTACTGCTGGGTGGTGAGAGATGGGGACCCCCTGGCCTCTCTCAAGCTCCCCCAAGCAAGGAGGAGCTCCAAGCGTTTCTTAAAGCTTCCCCTGCCACCCCCACCGTGAAGGCCCCTGGGAGAAGGGCAGGAATCAGACAGTACAGACTCAATCCAGACAGACTGGGCTCAGAGTTCAGCCCTGGGCCTTGGATGCTGGGGGACTCTGGGCAAACCTTCCTGCCTCTCTGGGCCTCAGTCTCTGTGCCTCTTAAAAGTACCAAGCTCCCTGGTGGGATGATGAAAACGAAATGAGTTAAACCAGAAATGTTCTTTGAATGATGCCTGGCATACTGTAGCACCCATTCAGTGCTTGTGGGGCTCACAGTCACCCCAGGAACCTGTGTGTCCCTCTGCCAGAATGACCATAACTGCACGTCCAGGTCAGAGCTAGCCATGGCTAGGACTGTTGTGACACCCCCGCCCCTCCTCCCCCGTCTTGGTTTTGTTTTCAGATTTTTTTTTTAGAGTTCATTTGTTGCTACCATTAAAAACAACAACAAAAAAACTCAGCCCCAGCCAATTTGGCTCAGTAGTTAGAGCATGGGCCCGAGGACGGAAGGGTTGTGAGTTTGATTCCGGGTCAAGGGCATGTATCTCATACCTCGGTTGCAGGTTCAAACCCAGAAAGCAACCGTTTATTATGTGTCTCTCTCACATCAATGTTTCTCTCTCCCCGTTCCCTTCCACTCTTTCTAAAAATCAAAGGAAAACATATCCTCACTCCTTGGGTGAGGATTCAAACAAATAAATAAATAAAAAAAAATAAATGGGGCCCATAACTCCGTTGTTAAAGCCTTGTCCTCATACACCAAGGCTTGGGGTTTTGATCCCCCGTCAGGGTACAGACAAGAATCAACCAATGAATGCTAGGTAAGTGGATCAACAAATAGATGTTTCTCTGTCTCTCTAAAACACACACACACACACACACACACACAAAACCCCAAACAAAACACCCCCCCACACACACACAAAACAAATCAACAAATAATTTTAAAAAAACAACAGGCAGTTTCATCCCAAATTCTGGATTCCTGGCTCTTCTCAAGGGCCGTGCGGATCCTGTGTGCCTGCATGGTAGGACCCTCACTGTACAGTGGGAAGCCCAGGCCCAGTGGATGGAGACCCCGAAGCTTAGGGAGAGAGGGCTGGTTTTCCCAAGGACACAGCACTAGGGCAGCACTGGGACCTCGGGCTCAGGGACTGGCAGTCCTCGTGCTCCCCGTGAGGTGGGGAGGACCTCCTGCAGGGGCTCAGAAAGGCCCCAAACTCTCCACATCATGGGACCAAAGTTCCTGTGCCTGCCCTTCCACCATCAGCGCCTCAGTTCCTCATCTTTTTAAAAAAATATTTATTTTATTGATATTTTTACAGAGAGGAAGGGAGAGAGATAGAGAGCTAGAAACGTCAATGAGAGAGAAACATCGACCAGCTGCCTCTTGCACACCCCCTACCGGGGATGTGCCCGCAACCAATGTACATGCCCTTGGCCGGAATCGAACCCTTCAGTCCGCAGACCGTCGCTCTACCACTGAGCCAAACAGGTTTCGGCATCAGTTCCTCATCTTTGAAATGGGCACAATAGCAAGGAAAATAAAGCAAAATGATGTATTTTCAGTATTTTACACTTTGGGAGCATGGGAAGGACCCTAAGAGGATGGATGTTGGTTAAAACAAAAAGAAGGAAAGCTTACAGATCACTATCACCCTCTTCTTCTTAAAGATCTTTCTGGGTGGGCCGGCTAAGGTGCAGAGAGGGCCAAAACCTTCTATGTTGAGGGTTTGCTTTCTTCAGCCCCCAAATGGGGTGCACATCTCAGTCCTGTCACTCCCTTGCTGTGCTTCCCCTGGGTACCCCTAAATCCTCTGGGCTTGGTTTCTCTAAGTGTAAGTGACAGATACTGATACTTCTTCCTTTCCCTTAGATCCCAGTACGTGGCAACTGTTAGAAGACTGAATTCTGGAAGGAGAATGGGAATCTGTCGGACGCCAGGAATCCTTTCCCCAGAACTGGGCAGAGAGATAACAGGCAGAAGAATTTTTTCTTCGGGGGAACTTTTTCCATTATTTTTTTCTTTGGGGAGCTAGGAGGTCCAAGCCCAACTCCAGTTGTTGCCAGGTTTTTAATCCGGTGGGGATTGATGTGTGTGTGGGGAGGGGGGGGGGCGGGGGGGTGGGGGGCAGAGTTCTGAAGCCATCCAGCTGAGTCTGGCAAACTATTTAATTTTGTGCCCCCAGTTTTCTTACCTGTGAATTGGGCTGCTTGGAAAACCAAATGAATTTAATATCGCTAAGTGCCAGGGGCAGCGACCGCCTTACAGTAGGACACCCTGCACCTACATTTTCCCACGTTTTGTGTCCAGCAAGGCCCATCACCTCCTTCTTGCCACGTGCGCGGGGGGCTCCCCCTCTCCCGGGGCAGGCCTGCGCCCCCGCTCACCTGTGGTACTGAGCCTGCAGCAGCTGGAACTCGTCTTTGATGCGGTCGCACGAGTCCGAGGTGGTGAATTTGAGTTGCTGGGGAAGGTGCGAGGAGCCCTGTGGGGAGGGGACGGGCCGGTCAGGGCCGGGCGGGGCGCGGCCGCCCACTTCCCTCTGGGCGCCCCAGGCAGCGCCGGCGCAGCTGCAGCGCGCACCCCCCTCCCCGCCCCACTTCCCCGCCGTGTTTACAGCCCCCGGCGCGCCCGCCCGCCCGCGCTTCCTGCCCCCGCCTCTCCCCGGGAGGCCGCGGGGTGGGTGCCGGAGCCGCGCCAGCCTCCCGCCCCGGCGTGGGGGGCGGTGCACAGCCCGCCCTTGGCGGGGACCCGTGCGCCCTCTACCGCCGCCTCGAGGCGCTGGGAGGGGGGGCGCAACACCCAGGAACCCGACTGCCTCCGGGGGGAGGGGGGAGAACAAGTCCGAGGGAGTCCCTTCCCCAAGTGTGTGTATGGGGGGGGGGGGCTGAGGCCTCCCCGCAAAGTCCCATCGGGGGAGGGGTGTCTCAGCGCCCGGAATGTAACTGGGCCCCCACCCCCACCCCAGGCTCCCAGCTCCCTCCCTCCAGGCCCCCCTCTCCCGCGAGGGGTGCTCCCCGGCTCTCCTCCGGCTCCCAGGCCCCCAAAGCAGGCCCGGCTTTAGGGGTGCCCGGGAGGGTGGCGGGGGGGGGGGCTCCCGCCCGGGGAGCGGGGCACCCGCGGCCACGGCTACCCAGGCCCGGCTGGGCTCGGCGGGGGGCGGGCTGCGGGGCTCGGGGGCCAGGGTGCTGCGGGCGGGGAGCTGGAAGGAACCCCGCCTGGGAGCTGGGGGGACCCCGGGGGTCCGGAAGCCGGGAGGGGGGCACGGGGCTGCAGGGGGGGAAAGTCTGGAGGGCGGAGGGAGTGGGGGCCGAGCAGCGCCGGGCCCAGAGCGGGAGGGGACCGGGCCCTGGAGTTGGGGGGAGGCGCCGAGCCCGGCGCTGGGGTGGGGGAGGGCGCAGGGCTCGGATCCGGAGGGGGGTGGCCCGGCGGGGACCTGGGGGCGCAGCGCCCGGACCTGGAGGAGGGGAGCCCGGCGAGGATCTAGGGGGCCCCAGGGCCGGGTGCGAGGTGGGGGGGGGGGTGGCCCGGCCGGGAGCTGGGGGTGCGCAGGGCCCGAGCCTTGGGGGAAGGGGGGGCGCCGGGCCGCGGGCCCCGCTTACCGAATGCCTGCTTTGTGGAAACATCATGTCAGTCGCCGCGGGGGGCGCGGGCTGCGCCCGGGCTGTGCGCCCCGGCTCCGGCGCCTCGGGGCGCCGGGCGGCCGCGCCTTTGTCCCGGCGCCGATCCGCAGCTCCCGGGCCGCCGCCGCCGCCTCCCGCTCCGGCCTCGGCCGCTTCCTGCGCCCCCGCCCCGCGCGCCCGGCCCCGGCGCGCCCGGCCCCGCTTCCTGCGCCCGCGCCCCTCCCGCCGCCGCGCCGGCCCCGCTCCTATTGTCTAATGGCGGCGACGTCGGCGGCCGCGGCCCGGCTGCGCGGAGGCTCCGGCTCCACCTGCTGCTGCCGCCCGGGCCCCGTGCGCGCCGCCGAGGGGGGGGCGCGCGCCCGGGGAGCCTGCGGATCCCCACCCCGCCCGCCGCCCGCCTCCTGCGGCCGCGGCTCTGTGACCTTGGGCCCGGCGCGGCCCCGGCCCTGCCAGCTGCCCGGCCTCGGTTTCCCTGTCAAAAAGGGGGCCCCCTCCGGCAGCCCCTGTCTACGCCGCCCGCGCTGTCATGGGGAGACCTGGACGCGTGCCAGGGACATGCTCTGTAACCTTGGCTGCTGCCTGGCGGTTCTCTCTGAAACTCGCTTTTTCTCTTCTGTAGAAAGGCTGGGGTCATGCCTGCCACACACATTTATGGAGCACCTACTGTGTGCCAGGCCCTGCCCCAGGAAGTGGGGGTGAGGGTGGGGTGGAGCATACAAAGTCCCAACTCCGGTGATGACTTGAGACAGACAAGAGACAAGCAGTAGAGCCCAGACCCTGGCAGTTCAGAGGTTGGAAACAGCTATGGAGAAAATAAATCAGTGGAGGCAGCTAGGAAGGTGCAGTTTTAAGCAGGGGTGAGTCAAAGAGGGACTCCTTGCCTGAAAAAAGGACCCGAAGGTGACAGAGGGAGCCAATAGGAGTATAGGGTAGGGTAGCTTATTCACGGATGCAGTAACAGCAAGTGCAAAGGCCCTGAAGCAGCCCTGGTGTTGGCTCCCGGGAGCCGGGAGGAAGGGAGGCCCAGGAGGCAGGTTAGCAGCTCCAGCATTGGAACAAGGATTCGTGTGCTTGGATTCATGATCTGCGGCTGCGGTCTGGAAAGTCCTAATTATTTTTGAACAAGAGGTCTCGAAGTTTCACTTTGTACTGGGCCCCGAAAATCCTGTAGCTACTGAGGTATGGACGGTGCAGGGCCTTGTGGGCTGCAGGAAGGACTCGAGATTGTACTCTGAAGACGGTGGGAGCCCTGGAGGGCTGTGGACAGAGGAGGGTGGCACCTGACTCGGATCTGATAGAATGTCCCCCCCTGCCATGTGGAGGTCAGGCCTCAGAGAGAGAAGCTGTTGAAATGTGCGTGTTACTGCCCTGGCGTACACACACAGTCTCTTAATTCTCGTGTCATCGTCAACTGTGCAGCTTGCCCTCTACAGAAGAATAACTTTTCTGAGCCTTGGGTTTTCCCATCTGTAAATGGGAAGTTAGACCCTGTCACTTTTTCTGGGTAGATGAGGGCCTAGAATGAGGGCAAATTGAATAAGCAAATTTAACCCCCCCCCCCTAAACCCTTCAAGATAAATAATACTTTAATATTTTAAAATATATATTTTATTGATTTTTTACAGAGAGGAAGGGAGAGGGAGAGAGAGTTAGAAACATCGACCAGCTGCCTCCTGCACACGCCCCACTGGGGATGTGCCCGCAACCAAGGTACATGCCCTTGACGGGAATCGTATCTGCACCTTTCAGTCCGCAGGCCAATGCTCTATCCACTGAGGCAAACCAGTTTCGGCTTTAATGTAGTATTTTTAAAAACAAAAATTAATGTAAAAAAGTTTCATGGCGCCCAGCTGGCGTGGCTCAGTGGTTGAGAGTCAACCTGTGAGCCAGGAGGTGGTTTGATTCCTGGTCCGGGCACACGCCCCGGTTGTGAACTCGATCCCCCGTGTGGGGTGTGCAGGAGGCAGCCAATCAATGATTCTCATCATTGATGTTTCTATCTCTCCCTCTCCTTTCCTCTCTGGAATCAACAACAACAACAAAACATTAAAAAAAATTCATGGTGATGGAAGGAAACTAGACTTTAGGAAGTGAGCACACGATGGGATATACCAGTGGTCGGCAAACTGTGGCTCTCGAGCCACATGCGGCTCTTTGGCCCCTTGAGTGTGGCTCCTCTACAAAATACTATGTGCAGGCCGGTGCACACCTACAGTGTGGCTGAAGCTTTGTGGGGTGCGCAGAAGTCGGTTTTCAGCTCTCAAAAGAAATTTCATTGTATTGTTGATATTTGGCTCTGTTGACTAATGAGTTTGCCAACCACTGGAATATACTAATGTAGGATTATAATGTTGTATACCTGAAGTTTATATAATGTTATTAACCAATGTTTTCCGATAAATTTAATAAAAACACATGATGAGCAGCCTGGCCAGTGTGTGCCGTGGTTAGAGCATTAGCCCACACACTGAAGGGTCAGGGGTTCGATCCCGGGCCCTAGTCAGGGCTTCCTTGGAGGAACCAATGGATGCATCTCTCTCATCTCTCTCTCTCTCTCTCTCTTCCCCCCTCCTCCTTTTTTTCCAACAACAACAACAAAATGCATGATGTGCAAAATGCCAACCTATTATATCATGGCGGGATCTGATGGGGCCAGAGACAAGTTACAGAAATTCGGGGCCTCCCCAGTCCTGGTGCTGTACAAGAAAAGGAACAGCTTTTGGAAAGGTCTTCACTATTCCAGTCGGATTCCAGAACACAGACCCCACAAGTCATATGAAAATCCCCGGATGGGGACGGGCTACGTTATTTGGGGGGCCCAGGGCACAATGAAGATGTATGGCCGCTTGTTCAAAAAGGATGAGGAATTCTGAGATGCTGATAACGGAGCGGTGAGCCAAGGGCAGGTCCTTCCTTGGAGGGGACAGGGTCCTGTGGGAGCGCGGGAGTGGCCTGCCCTGGAAGCTGCCCTACTCCCAACACACGCCTCCCACACACCACGGGACCAGACACGTCCTCCTGGGAGGCCCCCTGCATCCACCCTCTCCGGCGGGCCCCTCCCGGTAGGAAGGCTCTCCCTCGGAGACCAAACACTTCCGCGTTAACAGACTCCAGAGCCGATCACAGACACTCCCGGCACAGTGGGGTCAGGGCAGGGCCACAGGGAGGGACTCCGGGCTTTGCCTTTGAAGGAGAGTAATTATGAAAAAGTAATTTTCAGATAAAAGGGCCTGTCAGCACATAGCAAGGCCCAGAAGTGTGGCCCAAACTATGAATAATAATAAACTCACCCACATGCATGTGTCTTCACTACAGGCCAGGCTCTGCCTTAAGCATTTTATTTTATTTTTAAATTTTTATTTATTTATTAATTTTTAAATATATGTATTTTTACTGATTTTTTTACAGAGAGGAAGGGAGAGAGATATAGAGTTAGAAACACCAATCAGCTGCCTCCTGCACACCCCCCACTGGGGATGCGCCCTCAACCAAGGTATATGCCCCTGACTGGAATCGAACCTGGGACCCTTTAGTTCACAGGCCGATGCTCTATCCACTGAGCCAAACTGGTTTTGGCTTATTTTATTTTATTTAAAAAAAAAAAAAATATATATATATATATATATATATATATATATATATATATATATATATATTATTGATTTTTACAAAGAGGAAGGGAAAGGGATAGAGAGTTAGAAACATCGATGAGCGAGAATCATCAATCAGCTTCCTCCTGTACACCCCCTACTGGGAATGTGCCCACAACCAAGGTACATGCCCTTGACTGGAAGCGAATGTGGGTCCCTTCAGTCTGGAGGCTGACGCTCTATCCTCTGAGCCAACCAGTCACGGCATGCCTTAAGCATTTTGATCCTGGGCACTGCCGTGGTCACGTTTGAATGAAGGGGAAATGAAGGCACGGAGAGGTGAAGGGCCTTGGCCACAACCACACAGCTGGCAGGTGGCAGAGCCAGGGTGTGGACCTAGGGACTCGGACCCTTGACTCCACCTTACTGCCCTTCCAGAGAGGGCCTGAGGCCGGGCAGGTCTCGGCAGAGCTGTGCCTGGGACTGAATTCTGTCCTCCCAGATCTCGGTGCGGAAGCCCTGACCCCCAATGCGGCTGTATCTGGAGATGCGGCTTTCAGGAGATAAGCTTACGCGAGGCCGTCAGGGTGGGGCCCGCTCTAAAGGCACCTGTGTCTTTACAGAAAGAGGAAGAGGGACCTCTCGGTCACACCCACCGTGGAGAGGCCGCGGGAGGACAGCAGGAAGGCGGCCGTCCCTAAGCCGAGAGTTCTCACCGGAAACAGAATCCGCTGGCACCTTGATCTTGGACTTCCCGGCCTCCGGGCCTGTGGGAAATACACGTTCATTGTTTAGAAGCCGCCCGGCCCGGGGCGTTGGGTTACGGCAGCCTGAGCTGGCTCAGCTGCACTCTGCCTTGAGGGGCAGCCTCCTCCTGACAAAGATCACGTTCACATCCACCAGCCTTCCCTGAGCACCTCCTGTGTGACCAGCACTGGGCAGGGAGCGGGAAAGGCCAGCCCCTGCCTCGCACAGCTGCCACGCACGTACATGGAAATACAAAGACAGGTATTATTATTATTATTATTTAAAAATATATTTTATTGATTTTTGTACAGAGTGGAAGGGAGAGAGATAGAGAGTTTGAAACATCAATGAGAGAGAGTCATCAATCAGCTGCCTCTTGCACACCCCCTACTGGGGATGTGCCCGCAACCAAGGTACATGCCCTTGACCGGAATCGAACCCGAGGCCCTTCAGTCCCCAAGCGGATGCTCTATCCACTGAGCCAAACCGGTCCCGGCGACAGGTATTATTATTATTATTATTAAGAAAAACAGAGAAGGCTGAGTGAACGGAGGCCAGGGCGTTTTGGGGAGGGCCATGACAGCCCATGTGAGGAAGTGATATCAGAACTGAGACCTGGAGGAAGTGAGGTGATGTCTAGAGGGAGATCCTTCAAGGCCAAGGGCACGGCCATGCAAAGGCCCTGACGCAGGGGAAGGCCTGGCGGCTGGAGGAACAGGGACGGGGCCTGCGTGGCTGGAGCGGAGTGAGCGGGGAGAGAGGGAGGAAGGGAGGGCAGGGAGGGGATGGGGCGAGTTGTACAGGGTCTTGTGAGCCCAGGCCCAGGCCCAGGCTTTTCCACAAGGGAGGCTGGAGCCCCGGAGAGCTGCGGGCAGAGGAGGAACGGACCCAGTCAGGGTCTGAAAGCCCGTCAGCTCTGCAAGGGGCGGGATTTGGTCCTCCCGGCCACGGCCGCCAGTCTCCACGGAGAGCCGGGCGTGGCACACAGTGAGTGCAATGAATTTTTACTGAGGGGATGAATGAGTAATAGCTCCCTTAGGGGTTGGGGGTTGGGGGGCACCGAGAGCAGTAAAATCACATGGTTCCAGGTCACCTCGCCGGGTTATGGCAGGCCAGGGACTGCGCCCAGAGCTGGACAGCTGAGGCCCCGGCGCCGCCAGGCCGATCAGGGAGTCCCCGTGCCCGAATGGCGGCACCTGTTTCCCCGCCTGTGATTAATGGCCGAGCGGCCCCATCCATCACTTGCCAGCCAGCGCCTGGCTCTGCCCGGGAGGCCGCGGGGCCGGCTCTCATTTGTAAGCAGGCGGCCAGGCCAGTCTCAGATGGCCGGTGACACGAGACAGATCCCCGCTCCAGCTTGGCCCCGGATATGGCCCCGAGAGCCCCGGGCGGAGGAAGGAGCAGCGTGGGGACCCAAGGGGCTGGGGCTGAGGGGGGTCTGAGGATGGGGAGTGGCAGCCACCCAGACAGGAAGCTCTTTGAAAGCCCCGATTCTCCCCCAGTTTATTACACAGTCAAACGGCCCCCTTCTGGGTTGTAGCGTTCCACTCTGCCTTTCCCTCCCCTGCTGTGTTCTTTCTACCTCCCTCCCTTCCCCCCCCAAATAAAAAAGCTCCTTGGAGCCGTGGGCCCGGCCCAGCCTACCCCTCTCCGGACCTCAGTTTGGGCATCCCCCTGACCCACGGGCCTCTCTCCTCGCCTTCCCCCATTCCCACTCCCAGCCAAACCTCCTGTCCCTCGGCCCAGGGAGTGCCTTGAAGCCCGGGGAAGGAATGAGGAGGACAGGTCCCCGGGTAGCTGGGGCACGCATAGCTGGGAGGCAGCGTGTCTCTGACTGCCCCTCCAATGTGGCTCCCAACCAGGGGGATTCTGTCCTCAGGAGGCATTTCGCAATATCTGGGGACATCTGTTGTCACAGTGAGGAAGTGCTCCTGGCATCCAGTGGGCGGGGGCCAGGGATGCTGCCCAGGACGGTCCCCAGCAGAGTGGCCTGGGCCCCACTGAGAAGAAGGAGGGACCTTGGGGCCTTCACGGGAGCCAAGTGACAGATGGGGAGACGAGAGTGAGGCGCTCCCTTGCAGGCGAGTTTGTAACCAGGAACCTGACCTTGCCTAGAGGGTCTGAGGCTGGGGGACCCTACTGGAGGGCTCCCCTAAAATAAGTGATGTGGGGGTTACCTAGGCGACAGGTGACTCAGTGGGAGGAAACTGCAGGGCCCAAGGCCCTGAGGAAGGGGACAGGGGAGCACGAGGAGGCTGAGGGGAGTGGGCCAGAGGGAGAGAAGATGGGGAGTCGGGGGGGAGCAGACCCCCAGGGCTTGGATTCTGCATCCATCCAGAAGGCTGGTGAGTCTCCAAAGCGAGCAGGGGGCAGGGGCCTTATGCCTTCCTTGGGTCCCTTCCTCTGCAAAAACTATGAAGGCGTTTGCCGTGGCATCGGTATACAGACAGGCACCAGCGGGGCTGGGTGTGTGACAATCTATTTGTGATTGTTACAGTCATTGTTTTCTTCCGATTTTTAAAAAATGTATATTTCATTGATATTTTACAGAGAGGGAGAGAGAGGGATAGAGAGTTAGGAACATTGATGAGAGAGAATCATCCATCAGCTGCCTCCTGCACACCCCCTACTGGGGATGTGTCTCAACCAACGTACATGCCCTTGACCGGAATCGAACCCGGGACCCTTCAGTGCACAGGCTGACGCTCTATCCACTGAACCAAACAGGTTTCGGCTCTTCCGATTTTTTTTCCTTATTTTTTTTTAAATTAAATTATTATCTGTGTACATATCTTACCATTGCCCACCCCACCATATATACCCTCCCTCCCCAGAGTTTTGTGTCCATTGGTTGTACTTACATGCATGTATACAAGTTCTTCGGTTGATCTCTTATCTCCCCCAGATCTCCCTCCCCTCCCCGCTGTAATTTGACAGTCTGCTTGTTGCTTTACTGGCTCTTCCGATTTTTTAAAATCCTCACCCAAGGATGCGCTTTTATTGATTTTAGAGAGAGAAAGGGAGAGGGAGAAAGAGAGATAGAGAAACCTTGATCGGTTGCCTTCTGTACGCACCCTGACCGAACACACAACCTTTTGGTAAATGGGACGATGTTCCAACCAAGTGAGCCACCTGGCCAGGACTTCCGATTTTAAAGGAAATTAAAAGCATGTGACAGGCTCCTAAAAGTACCATGGGGCCTGGGCATTGTGGGGAAAACCTCGGAGGGCACAGAGGAAGGGGGGCAGGTGGAGATGGGGTGCAGGCTGGACAAGGGTAGGGATGGCAGGGAGGGAAAGGACCCCATACAGACACAGCGAGCTCCAGCGGGCGGTGTTCAGCACGGACAGCGAGCTGGAGGGCAGAGCCATCGTGGGAGAGGGCTGCCCGGGAGATGGGGTCTGGGTGGCTTGCTAGTTCCGTTTTGGATGAGCCGAGTGCAAGAACTCTGTGAAACGCCCACAAAAATGTCAAGGAGGGGCAACACAGACACACTGGGCTTCCTAGAAATTAACATGTGTGCATCGAAGGACACCATTATGAGAATGAAATGACATCTCCGAATGAGAGAAAATAGTTGCAAATCCTGTATCTGAGCGGAATCCATTATCTTCCATTCTGAATATAAACAAATAAAAAGGACTTATACACCCCAACAGCAGCAAACAAACCACCCAACCCAAGACTGGGCAAAGGCCTGGCCAGGACAGCTCAGTGGTTGAGTGTCAACCTTTGAACCAGGTCATGGTTCCATTCCAGGTTAAGGCACTTGCCCAGGTTGTAGGCTTTATCCCCAGTGTGGGGTGTGCAGGAGGCAGCCGATCAATGATTCTCTCTTATCATTGATGTTTCTTCCTCTCCCTTCCTCTCTCTAAAATCAATAATAAAAAAAAATATTTTATATGTATACAAGACTGGGCAAAGCACTTGAACAGACAGCTCTCCAAAAAAGACATGCATTTGGCCAAGCAGCTCAACCTCACAAATTATTAGGGAGAAGCATGAGTCACAGTGAGATGCCACTCACATGCATGAGGGTGGTTGTAATAAAAAATGAAAAATAACTTTTTGTTTGTTAATCCTCACCCGAGGATATTGTTTTCCATTGGTTTTTAGAGAGCGTGGAAGGGAGCGGGAGAGACAGAGAGAAACATTGATGTGAGAGAGACACGTTGGCTGGTTGCCTTCCACAGCCCCCGCCCCTGTCGGGGCCAGGGATGGAGCTTGCAATAGACGTACCTGCTCTTGACTGGAAATTGAACCTGAGATACTGAGTCAGCGGGCCAAGGCTCTAACCACTGAGCCAAAGCAGCAGGGACAGGTTTTGTGGAGAAACTGGAGCCCTTGTGCACAACTGGTGGGAACGAAAAACAGGGCAGCTGCTCTGGGAAATGGGATGGCGGTTCTCCAAAAAGTCGAGCATAGAATTACCACATGGCCCAGCAATTCCACTCCTAGGTGTATGCCACAAAAAATTAAAAGCAGGAATTCAGCTGAAACCGGTTTGGCTCAGTGCACAGAGTGTCTGTCTGCGGACTGAGGGGTCCTGGGATCGATTCCGGTCAAGGGCATGTACATTGGTTGTGGATACATCCCCAATGGGGGGTGTGCAAGAGGCAGCTGGTTGATGGTTCTCTCTCATCAATGTTTCTGGCTATCTGTCCCTCTCCCTTCCCCTCTGTGAAAAATCAATTATATATATATATATATATTGCAGGAATTCAAACAGATATTTGTATATCAATGTCGGTAGCAGCATTATTCACAACAGCCAAACGTGGAAACAGGAGTCCATCGACGGATGAATAGATAAATGCAATTTACCATCTTATCCGCTTCCAAGTGCACAGTTCAGCAACACGAAGTATGTTCCTATTGCTGCACAGTCATCCCCCCTCTCTTTCTCTGGAACTTTCCAGACTCTGTCCCCATTAGACACTGACCCCCAACCTCTTCCTCTGGCGTTTGGCTCCCACCATCTACTCTCTGTCTCTGTGGCTGTGACTCCTCCAGGGGCCTCCTGTGAGTGGAATTCACACAATATGTACGTGTCCTTTTGGGACTGGCTGGCTTACTTCATCCACTCAGCACTCCAAAAAGAAGCCCCACCCCCATTAACAGTCCTAACAGTCACTCCCCGAACCCCTGCAACCATGAACCCACTTTCTGTCTCGATGTGCCTGCTCTGGACATTTCACATAAATGGAATCACACACTGTATTGCTTTTTGTGTCTGGCTTCTCTCACTGAGTGTCACATAGTAAGCTTCATCCACATTGCGTCAGTGCTTCAGTCCTTTCAATGGCTGCATAACACACACGCACACAAGAGGCCCGGTGCATGAAAATTCATGCACTGGAGGAGGAGTCCCTCAGTCTGGTCTGCCCCCTTTCATAGTCTAGGAGTCCAAGGAGGAAAGGAGGGGAAGGTGACACCCTGTCACACCTCTGCTGCTGCCAGTGCCGGCAGCACAAGCCTCAGCCGGCCCTGGTTACCTGAGCCTCGGGCAGCCCTGGGCAGCTGAGGGGACTGAGGGGGCTGGGTGCTGCCATCTTGTGGCTGTGGGCACCGCCATCTTTGAGGTCAGGACAGTCAATTAGCATATTCCCTCCTATTGGCTGTGGGTGCCACCATCTTTGCAACAGTGTGAGTCAATTAGCATATTCCCTCTTTATTAGATAGGTTGTCCTCCACATCACATTTTATTTAATTTAATTTTTTTCTTAAAATATATTCTATTGATTTTTTTACAGAGAGGAAGGGAAAGGGATAGAGAGTTAGAAACATCAATGAGAGAGAAACATTGATCAGCTGCCTCCAGCATACTCCCCACTAGGTATGTGCGGGAAACCAAGGTACATGCCCTTGACCGGAATCGAACCTGGGACCCTTCAGTCTGCAGGCTGACGCTGTATCCACTGAGCCAAACCGGTGAGGGCCACATCACATTTTATTTATCCATTCATAAGCTGATGGATATTTGGGTTGTTTCCACCTCATTTATGTACAAGTTTTCATGTGAAAGTAGGTTTTTCTCTCTCTTGGGTGGATACCTAGGAGTGGAATTGCTAGATCAGACGGGAACTTTGTGTCACCTTCTGAGGATCTGCCGGGTTGTTTTCCACAGCGGCTGCCTCGTGTTTCATTCCCACCAGCAATGCCCGAGGGTTCCAATTTTTCCAAGTCCTCGCCAGCACTAGTTATTAGCCTCCTTCAACCTTCAACCTCAGGTGCCCCCCTCACTGGTCTCTCCGGAGTCCAGCCCTGCAGCGGGGAGAGCAGCTCCTGGTTCCCACAGTCCTCGCCTGTTTGGCCTACAGCTCATAAAGCCCAGGCAGGAAAAATGAGCAGCGATGATGGCGCTGGTGGCAGGGTCTCCCGTGTGCTGGGAGCTGTTCTAAGTCTTCCTCACATGTTCGTTCATTTGCTAGGGATCCATTTTACAGACGGGCTCAGTAGAGGCTCAGAGAGACAATGGCCTGGCTGGAGGCTCCCCAACCTGGAAGGGGCTGGGCACCCGAGTCTCTAAGCCTTGTCACCCCCACTCAGGGCCCTGCTTGCTAGTGAATGTGTTTCATTTTTGTGTTTCTTCTTCTCTGGGGAGCTTTCCGCTGTGCCCTGGGGACCCTGGCATTGGCAGGGCCAGGAACTGCTGTCGGAGTGTCTAAAGGCCTTAAAAGGTGTTCTCAGCATTTCTCGATGCTGCGCAGTAATTAAGTACGGTGATTAGGAGAACACCTTCAGTGGGCGTGTCTCTGGGGACACCAGAGGACATTGGGGAATTGTAAGGAGCAGGGAGGTGTGGCTGCCCACCTGGCCTGCCCTCCAGAGGCCCCCTCCACTCCCCGTCCCTCCTGAGACACCCAAGGGCCAAGTGCCAGCAGCAGCTTTGCAACTGGTGCTGTGTGCTCTATACCTGTGTCTGTGAATCTCGGGCCTCCACTGGGTGGGATTAGTGTCCTTATCAGAAGAGAATCAGCCCTGCCCGGTTTGGTTCAGTGGATAGAGCGTTGGCCTGCGGACTGAAAGGTCCCAGGTTTGATTCCAGCCAAGGGCATGTACCTTGGTTGCGGGCACATCCCCAGTAGGGAGTGTGCAGGAGGCAGCTGATCAATGCTTCTCTGTCATTGATGTTTCTAGCTCTCTATCCTTGTCCCTTCCTCTCTGTAAAAAAATCAATAAAATATATTTTAAAAAAGAAGAAGAAGAGAAGCAGCCCGGTGGGCATGGCTCAGTGGTTGAGCATCGACCTATGAACAGTGTGAGTCAATCAGCATATTCCCTCTTTATTAGATAGGATGTCCTCCACAGCACACTTTATGGTCATGGTTAGATTCCCGGGCAGGGCATATGCTCGGATTGCTCAGTGTGGGGCCTGCAGGAGGTAACTGATCAAGGATCCTCTCTCGTCATTGATGTTTCTATTTCTCTCTCCCTCTCCCTTTCTCTCTGAAATCAATTTAAAAAAATTTTTTTTAAAGAGAGGAGGCCAGAGCTCCCTCTCCACTATGTGAGGACAGAGCGAGAAGCAACCATCTGCAGGCCAGACAGAGGGCCCTCACATATGCAAAGTTCTAGCCCTGCAGGCACCTTGGTCTTAGGATTCCAGTTTCCAGAACTGTGAGAAAATAAATTTTGGTTGTTTAAGCCAGCAGGTCTGTGGCATTTAGTTGTGGCAGCTGGGCAGCCTGAGACAGGAGTTATGTAATTTAACACCCAGAATAGCCCCAGGAGGAAGCTGCTGTACCAAGGAGACTAGAGGCCCAGAGAGGGCAAGACACTCCCCCGGGATCACACAGACATGAGGCTCAGACTCAGGACTGGCCAGTTCTCAGGTCCCCATGTATTTCCCCAACCTTCCCTGCTCCCCGTATCTCTCAAACCACTCCAGGGAGGCAGTTTAGGTTCATTGTTTTTTAATGTGTCTCTATTGTTGAAAGTATTACAAATATCCCCCCTTTTCCTGCCATTGACCCCTCTCCAGGTTCATTGTTCAGAGACATGTGAATTCAAATTCTTACTCTGGCATTCTACGATACTTTCTGAGTGATGTGAGCAAGGTACATTCAATGTCTGACCCTCAGTTTCCTCTTCTATAAAATGAGCATAATGTTGGTACCTACTTGTGTAACGTGCTTGAGTCAAAGACTTGAGTGGGTGGCAGTAAAGAGCTCAGCACAGGGCCTGAAGCCAGTAAGCACTTGATATATATTAGCTTTTTAAAAATGGTCCTAAGGCCCTGGCCAGAGGGACTCTGTTGGTTGGGCGTCGCCCTGTGCCCCCAGGGGTTGCTGTTCGATTTCCTGGGGCCCGTGTTCGGGTTGTGGGTTTGATCCCGGTGCTCATAAAACCAAGCATGCCCACCAACCCAGGACCCCCGCTGCCCAAGGATGAGCGGCTGCTTTCTCTACACGCGGGGCTGTCCAGCCTGGTCCCAGGGGAGCACACATGGCTATTTGCATTTAAATGTAAATTAATTCAAATGAAAAAAAAATTGAGTTCTTTAGTTGCCCACACCTCTCTAGGGCTCAGTGGCCACAGCGGCTGGCTTGTGGATGACAACCCCAAACTAGAAGTGCTGGTGGGCAGCGCCGCGTGGAGAACCTCCCTAGGTCAGGCGGTGCAGGGAGCTCGGGCGCGGTTCCATGACCGTCCACACGGGGGCAGTATGTCCCAGGATCCAGCGGTTTAGGCCCAATCTGAGCTGAGGACACCGCACCCCTCCGCTTGCACGTCCCTGAAAAGCACCCACTGAGAGTCAGCACTGTGCTGGCCACCGCGCAGCCCCCGGATATTCTAGTCCAGGGTCCCCCCCCCCCTTCACTTGGACACCGGGGCCGGGTCACTCTCTGTAGGGGGACATCCCGGGCACTGTTGGGGTGTGGAGCAGCATCCCAGGACTCCACCCACGCAATTCCGGGAGCACCCGCAGGAGTGACAACCAGAAATGTGGCCAACACTACTGTCTTTTCTAGAGCCTAATCACACTCAGGTGAGAAGCACCATTGATTAGTGGAATAATAAATGAAAATAATCATTATTATTACTACTACTACAAGAAACAACACTCCTGGACGTGTTTTAAGCATTCTGCATAAATTAAACCCTCTGAGGTAGGCACCTGTTACACAGTATCTCTGTTTTACAAAAAAAGGAAATGGAGAAAGGTTGAATCACTACCTCAAGGTTACAGCTCGACATCATGCAGCTGGGATTTGAACCCAGAAATTGTGGGTGCAGAGTCTGGGCTATGACTGACCAGTCCACTTCTCATCATTCCTGCAGCCTCCACCGGCGTCTACTGTCTGGGCCAGCACAATCCTCTCGCCCCAGTCCTGTAGCTCCCATCCTCTCCCTACCACCACAGTCTGTCCTCCCAGCGGCAGCCTTCAGAGGGCGCCTGCGAGCCCTCTGTGGCTCTCATCTCCCTCAGGGAAAAAAACCCAGGCCTCCCGGTCACCCCCTCCCCCGCCCCATAAGTTCCTGCACCGCAGGCACTGCTCCTCTCTCTGCCCTCGCTTTCTTCTTTCCTCCCCTTCGCTCCCTCTGCTCCAGTTATACGCATTCCTCCAACACACCGGCTCTGTCCTGCCCCAGGACATTTGCATGGGCTGTGTCCCCTGCCTGGATCGCTCTTCTTGTAGATCACTTCCTCAGAGTCCCTTTCTGATTGCTGTATCTAAAATTCCACCCCTTCCCAAGCTCCCTTCTCTGCTTGATTTCCTTCTCTTTAGCATTACTCCTATCTAACATTCTATATATTTAAACTATTTATATTTGTTTGTTACCTGTCGCGCCCCCCCCCCCCCATAGAATGCCAGCTCCATGAAGGCAATAATCTGTCCAATGTCTCATTGCTGTGTCCCCAGCGCCTAGCATCATGCCTGACACACAGCAGGTGCTGGGTAAATTTTTTCTTTTTCTTTTTTTTAACTTTTCTTTTTTTAATTAAGGTATTATATGTGTACATATCTTACCAATCCCCACCCGCTGGGTAAATTTTTGTTGAATAAAAAACCGGCTTGCCCTGGCTGGTTTGGCTCAGTAGGTAGAGCGTCGGCCTGTGGACTGAAGAGTCCCAGGTTTGATTACGGTCAAGGGCATATGCCCGGCTGCAGGCTCTATTCCCGGTGTGGGGCATGCAGAAGGCAGCCGATCAATGACTCTCATCATTGATGTTTCTCTCTCTCCCCCTCTCCCTTCCTCTCTGAAATCAATAAAAATGTATTTAAGAAAACACCCAACAAAACACCCAGCTCTGTTATGTCCATTCAGCTCATTATAATGATAAACCAGAGCATTTATTGAGCACTTACGTGTGCCAAGCTATGTAGGAATTTTTTATCACTTATTTTTTGAGATATAGTTCACATATTAAAATTACACAAATTTAACAATTTATTTTAAAGTGTACAACTCAGTGGTTTTTAACATATTTAAGATGCTGTGTTGCCAGTGCCGCTAATTACAGCATATCCCATCACCCCAAAAAGAACCCCTGTCCCTGAGCAGCCACTCACCATCCCAGAACTCCCACTTCCTGTCTCCGAGGATGTGCCTGTCCTGGCCGTCTCATGTCCATGGAACCACACACGGTGTGGCTTTCGCATCTGGCTCCTCTCACGCAGGTCATGTTTCCCAAGTTCACCCGTGATGGATTGTCTGTCGGTGTTCCCCTCCTCCTCACGGCTGTCTGATGTCCCAGTGTCTGTCAGTGCTCCCCTCCTCCTCACGGCTGTCTGATGTTCCAGAGTCTGTGAGTGCTCCCCTCCTCCTCACAGCTGTCTGATATCCTAGTGTCTGTGAGTGCTCCCCTCCTCCTCACAGCTGTCTGATATCCTAGTGTCTGTGAGTGCTCCCCTCCTCCTCACAGCTGTCTGATATCCTAGTGTCTGTGAGTTCTCCCCTCCTCCTCACCGCTGTCTGATGTCCCAGTGTCTGTGAGTGCTCCCCTCCTCCTCACTGCTGTCTGATGTCCCAGTGTCTGTCTGTGAGTGCTCCCCTCCTCCTCACAGCTGTCTGATGTCCCAGTGTCTGTCAGTGCTCCCCTCCTCCTCATGGCTGTCTGATGTCCCAGTGTCTGTCTGTCAGTGCTCCCCTCCTCCTCATGGCTGTCTGATGTCCCAGTGTCTGTCTGTGAGTGCTCCCCTCCTCCTCACAGCTGTCTGATGTCCCAGTGTCTGTGAGTGCTCCCCTCCTCCTCATGGCTGTCTGATGTCCCAGTGTCTGTCTGTCCGTGCTCCCCTCCTCCTCACGGCTGTCTGATGTCCCAGTGTCTGTCTGTGAGTGCTCCCCTCCTCCTCACTGCTGTCTGATGTCCCAGTGTCTGTCTGTCAGCGCTCCCCTCCTCCTCACGGCTGTCTGATATCCCAGTGTCTGTCAGTGCTCCCCTCCTCCTCACGGCTGCCTGATGTCCCAGTGTCTGTGAGTGCTCCCCTCCTCCTCACGGCTGTCTGATGTCCCAGTGTCTGTGAGTGCTCCCCTCCTCCTCACGGCTGTCTGATGTCCCAGTGTCTGTCTGTCAGTGCTCCCCTCCTCCTCACGGCTGCCTGATGTCCCAGTGTCTGTGAGTGCTCCCCTCCTCCTCACGGCTGCCTGATGTCCCAGTGTCTGTGAGTGCTCCCCTCCTCTTCACCGCTGTCTGATGTCCCAGTGTCTGTGAGTGCTCCTCTCCTCCTCACCGCTGTCTGATGTCCCAGTGTCTGTGAGTGCTCCCCTCCTCCTCACGGCTGTCTGATGTCCCAGTGTGCTCTGGGTTCACGTGGACGGACCCATGGTGTCTGTTCATCCACCAACGGGCGCTTGGGTGGTTCCCACGTTTTGGCTGTGACGAAGGGCGTTGCTGTGAACATTCATGTGCACAATTTCTGTTTGAACACCTGTTTTCTGCATGTCCTTGCCAGCACTTGTCATTATCTGCCTTTTTTAAAATTTTTAAATTAAATTATTATCTGTGTACATATTTTAACATTGCCTCCCCCCCAATTATCTGCCTTTTTAAAATGGTTTTATTTATTTATTTTATTGGAGAGAGGAAGGAAGGGGGGGAGAGAGAGAGAGAGAGAGAGAAACATCAATGATGAGAGTGAATCATTGATTGTCCATCTACTGCACACCCCCTACCGGGGGTCAAGCCCACAGTCTGGGCAAGGGCCCTGACTGGGAATAGAACCATGAGCTGGTTCATGGGTGGATGTTCAACCACTGAGCCACACTGGTCGGGTTATCTATCTTTTTTTCTTTGTAGCAAATCAAACATAAAAAACAGTTTAGTTCCAGCTTAACGGCACCAGGTGCGATGTCTGGGGACAGAGTCCGGGTTCAATGCGTTGTGACCACTCACTCACTCACTCACTCACGTGGCTCCCAGAAGACCCCCGAGGGGGACTTACCCGCAGGGGCCGAGGCGAGGGAGAGAGGAAAGGCCCCCAACAGGAGGTGCGGGCAAGCATGGGAGAAAGGTGCTACTTGTTGACAAAGGAGATCTTCATGGCGCGGCACTGCCAGCAGCCCCTGCCTGAACCTCACTCAGTGCCAAACCTCACAAAGGCGATGCCCTGCCGCCCGGACCGGCCGGACCGCCCTGAAGCCAGGGAGCCGGCTGGGAAGAGGGCAGCGTGAGCTCAGTGGCCTCCTCTGGCAGGTTGGTGAGGAGCAGGATGTGATTTGGTGGCTTTTCTGAAAGAAGCTGAGCAGGCAGCATCTGCCCCGGATAAGCTGCTGTGGGGGCTTGGCCCCAGTGGTACCTGGCCGGGGCGAGGCCTGGAGTTGGGGTCCCGCCAGGGGGCTGCATGTAGGAAGGCCGGCCTGGCAGGTGGGCATTCTTCGGGGCACCGGAGTCATGGGTGGCAGCGGCATGCCCGGGACAGGCCCCGGAGGCCCCCACAGCAGGGTGGCTGCCCCCCCCCCCCCCGGGCACAACCTTCTTTGCAGTGGGGTCTCCCGGCTCTTGGGCTTCCTCTTCTCCCGCTTACGGTCACCTCCACGAAAGTGCCCTTCATCTTGGCGATGACATTCGCGTCGGTCCTGGCATTCTGGATGTGCCTGGGCTTGTCGCCGGAGGGGAAACCCTGGGTGGAACGCAGGCGTTGGTGGCGCTGCTGCCCTCCTTAGAGAGGACAGAGGCCTGGCCCTCGTCTCGGGCTCCGGGACGCCCGGGTATCCAGGATCTGGCCAAACTGGGAGAAGACAGCATACAGGGACTTCTTCAGCTCACCCTTCCTATCGTCTCACTGAGCTTGTTGGTACACAGAGTATGGTTGGGTTGGGTCTCAGAACCGCCGTCGAGGGAGGTGCCGCAGAAGGGCGATGGAGTTACAGGCCCGGCTAGCGGCTGCTTGTCTAGCCTTTTCATTCTAGCCGTCCTGGTGGCTGTTGAATGCCATCTCACTGTGGTTCTGGTTTGCGTTTTCCCGGCTATCTACCATGTGCAGAGAATCTTTTCAAGTGTATTTTGATACTTGGAAATATTTTTTTTTTTTACAGAGAGGAAAGAGAGAGATAGAGAGTTAGAAACATTGATGAGAGAGAGCCATCGGTCAGCTGCCTCTTGCACACCCCCAACTGGGGATATGCCCTCAACCAAGGTACATGCCCTTGACTGGAATCGAACCCGGGACCCTTCAGTCTGCAGGCTGACCCTCTATCCACTGAGCCAAACTGGTCTCAGCAGATACTTGGAAATTTTTATCATGACTCCATTTTGACAGTTGTAGACACAGGGGCTCAGAGAGGGATAGCCACTTCCTGAAAGTCTCACAGCTGGATGGGCTGGAGGGGCAAGCGTGTGAGGTATGAGGACCAGATAGTCTACTGGCTGCTCCACAGGAGACTGCCCTGATCATCTGTGTGCAAGTCTTTGTATGGATGTATATTTTAACTTCATTTGGGTAAATGCCTAGGATTGAAATGGCTAGACCCAACGGTAGGTAGGTGCTTAACCTTTTGAAAACCTGCCACATGGCTTTCCACAGTGGCTGCACCAGTTTGCATTCCCACCAGCAGGGGATAAGGGTCCCAGTTGCCCCCTATTTTTTGTCAGCACTTAGTATAGTCAGACTTTTCCATCTGGTCTAACGGTATCACTGTGCTTTTCGTTCACTTTTCCCGAAGTGCTTCTTGGCCACCGGCATGTCTTCTTCGGTAAAGAGTAAGACCTAATGGTTATGGAGCTTCAACAGACATTCGTGAGTGCCATCAGACCAGGCCCAGGACAGGTGCTGAGAACAACACCGTGGCCCAGACAGACCCAGACCCCCTCAGTCTTGTTGGATTTTACCGTCTTTGAGAAGCTAGAAATAAAAGGAAACAAATGAATATCCTCTCTGGTTTTAGGTTGGGCACAGTGCTGGGGGCCAAAGGCAAGATCAGGGTGTGAGCCCATTTCCAACTCCTCTAATACTATGTCCACGAGATATCACTGATTCCCTTTTTTTAAAAAATAGGTTTTTATTGATTTCAGAGAGGAAGGGAGAAGGAGAGAGAGAGAGAAACATCAATGATGAACCGAAACCGGTTTGGCTCAGTGGATAGATCGTTTGGCTCAGGGGTAGGTTCGATTCCGGTCAAGGGCATATACCTTGGTTGCGGGCACATCCTCAGTGGGGGGTGTGCAAGAGGCGGCTGATCAATGTTTCTCTTTTATCGATGTTTCTAACTCTCTATCCCTCTCTCTTCCTCTCTGTAAAAACTCAATAAAATATATTTAAAAAAAGAAAAAGAAAAAAAAAGAAACATCAGTGATGAGAGAGAATCATTGATCCACTGCCTCTTGCACGCCCCACACTGGAGATCAAGCCTGCAACCTGGGCATGTGCCCTGATGGGGAATCGAACGGTGACCTCCTGGTTCGTAGGTCAATGCTCAACCACGGAGCCACATGGCTGGGCTCACCGGTTTCCTTTGCAGGGGAAGGCGGTGAGCCCTCCAGTTCAGCCTTGAGGCATGGAGGAGGGTAGGGACTTGAGTTCTGCGGAATCTGCCACCTGACTCCAGGGCTGGCACTTTGGCCCCGGGTGCCCCTCTGTCCCATCCGCCTCCAGCCCTGGGTCCTATTCACCTTTGCTCTCAGCTCTGTGCCAGGAAATGGCGCTGTTCCAAGGCTCCTGGAGCCCCTCATAAAATCAAACTCCTCAAGGCATGGAGGCCAATGTCCGGGGGACGCGGGGATGAGGCCCAGGGAGGCAGGAGGGCAGGCTTCCCAGACACCGAGGCGTGGCTGCCGTGGGTGGACTTTGTCTCTCTGAGCCTGTGGGTGGGGAAGGCAGAGTCAGCATTTGGCAAGTGTCTGGGCCCCGGGGCCAGCTCACCACCTGCCTTGGGCCTTGGTTTTCCCGTGTTACTCGCTGGGGGCCTTCCCAGTGCCTGCCCAGCTCCTGGCTCATCGATGGCACTTAGTGCATGGATGAGAATGACAAGACACCTCAAGCTGGCATGCTCCCAGCTGCTCCCCTCCCTGCCTTCCCCAAGGCCCAAGGCAGAGCTGCTGCCAGGAAGGGGTAGCAGAGATGACTGTTAATAAATAAATACTTGGAGGAATAAATGAACCCCTAACTCTTCTCCCATCTGTTTTGTTTTCCTGCCCTTAACTCCCGTCCCGACACTGCCTGCCCCCATTTCAGTGTCTTTTAAAGTACCATCTCCTCGTCGGTCTGCGGACTGAAAGGTCCCGGGTTCGATTCCGGTCAAGGGCATGTTCATTGGTTGCGGGCACATTCCTGGTGGGGGGTGTGCAAGAGGCGGCTGGTCGATGTTTCTCTCTCATCGACGTTTCTAGCTCTCTATCTCTCTCCCTTCTTCTCTGTAAAAAAAATCAATAAAATATATTAAAAAAAATAAAGTACCACCTCCTTATAGTTATGGACACGTATGTTAGGGAACCATACATTTAATGTACTATGATTTCAATAAATAATAATAATAAATAGAACCATGTAAAAAAATAAAATGAAAGTGCCACCTCTTGGCCCAGTTTTGCTGAGTGATTAGAACATCGACCAGAAGAGTTCAATTCCCCTGATCAAAGGCATATGACTCAGTTGTGGATTTGATCCCCGGCCCAATAGGCCTGCCTGGTTGGGGCATGTGCGAGAGGCAACCAATTGATGTGTCTCTCTCACATTGGCGTTTCTCTTTCTCTTCCCCACCCTCTTCCACTCTGTCTGAAAATCAGTGGAAAAAACATCGTCAGGTGAGGATTAAATATTCCGGTGTCTGGGTTGACGACAGTTTGTTTATTCCCTTCATCTGTTGGTGGACATGTACTTTGGTTGTTCTCAGTTTGGGAATGTTACCGATAAAGCTGCTATGAACATTTGTTTACAGGTCTTGTGAACTACTCAACTTAGATTCACGTGTGAGTTATCCACTTCTGCATAACAAATCATGCCTAAACGTGGCGTCTTAAGACAGTCAACTTCCATTATCTGACACAGTGTCTCAGGATCAGGAATCTGGGAGCGACTCAGCTGGATGGTTCCGGACTGGGGTCTCTCATGAGGCTGCAATGAAGCTGTTGGCCAGAGCCGCCTCATCTGAAGGCTCCTCCAGGGCTGGAGGGAGGAGCTATTGTGGCTCCTCGCATGGCCATTGGCAGGAGGTCTCAGTTCTACTGCATATGGCTCTCCAGGAGGATAGTCTAGGCCTGTCGTCGGCTAACTGTGGCTCAAGAGCCACATGCGGCTCTTTGGCCCCTTGAGGGTGGCTCTTCCACAAAATACCATGGCCTGGGTGAGTCTATTTTGAAGAAGTGGCATTAGAAGAAGTTTAAGTTTAAAAAATTTGGCTTTCAAAAGAAATTTTATCGTTGTACTGTTGATATTTGGCTCTGTTGACTAATGAGTTTGCTGACCACTGGTCTAGAGTCTAGACTCTAGACTTCTGTAAAGACTCTATAAGAGCAAGCAAGAAGGAACCCAAGATGTAAGCCAAAGACATTTCATAACCAAATCTCTGAAGTCACATCTGCCATATTCTATTTATTAAAAGTGTGACAATAGCCGAAACCGGTTTGGCTCAGTGGTAGAGCGTCAGTCTGCGGACTGAAGGGTCCCGGGTTCGATTCCGGTCAGGGGCATGTGCGTTGGTTGCGGGCACATCCCCGGTAGGGGGTGTGCAAGAGGCAGCTGGTTGATGTTTCTCTCTCATCGACATTTCTAGCTCTCTAGCTCTCTCCCTTCCTCTCTGTAAAAAATCAATAAGATATATTAAAAAAAAAAAAGAAAAAAAAGTGTAACACTAAATTCAACCAGCGAGGCTGAGGGGACTGGGTGCTACCATCTTGAGGCTGTTGGCGCCACCATCTTTGAGGGCATGACAATCAATTAGCATATTCCCTCTTTATTGGCTGTGGACACCACCATCTTTGCAATGGTGTGAGGGTCAATCAACATATTTCCTCTTTATTAGATAGGATTCCCAAGGAAAAGAAAAAGCATCCAGGAGAGCTGTTTTCCTTCATTGATTCCACAAACTTTTATTGAGCACCTACTGTATACCAAGTGGTGTTTCAGGCCCTGGGGGAGCTGCAGAGAACAAAATGGACAAAGTTTCCTGGACACGTGGAACTCACACACGTAGGGGACCGATTCCACTTGTCACTGTTTAGTCTAGCACCTGACACACAGTTGCTGGAGGAGAGGAGAGGCCCAACTGGAGGGCACAGTCTGGTGGTAAATGTGGATGGCAAACCATGTTTGCAAACAACAAACAACTCACCCATTCTTTCCTTCAATATTTATTGAGCAGCTATTGTGTACCTGGCTGGATTCTAGATAGAGCAGTGATCAAGACTGACATAGATCCACTATGTTATGGAGGGTGGGATAAGTGAGTAAAGAGATAAAAAAGAAGGGTTATTTAGGTTTGTGCAGGGCTGAGGTGGAAATCCAACAGGATGGAAAGTGGGGCGGGGGTGGTGTAGGAAGACCTGTCTCATCTCAACATTTTTCTTGTTTCTCTGGTGGTAGATTCTTTGTGCAAGTGGAGCTTTTGTCTGTTTGAGGTGGGAAGCCCCCAAGGTGAGAGTTTCAAGGAGCTAACCTTTCCACCCTCCCAATCAAGTAATAAATGGAGACTTTGACCCTCCTCTTACCCCTTATCTCAAGACAGGAGAGTATAATTGTGTCAAGGTACAGCCGGGAAAGTGTGTGATGGGATCTGGGCAAGGCCAGGTGGGGAGTGGCGATGGGGGCTCCAGCCAAGCCAGGGCTAGGAGAGGCACCATCCCCAGGGAACCGTGGGTAATAGTACCTCGGTTTCCTTGTCTGAGAAGTGGGTTTCCAGCACCAGGAACACTTAATATTCCCAGTTTGAGGATCTCATCAATAAAGCTGCTATGAACAGTAACAGGTCTTGTGTAGATAGGTGCTTTTATTTCTCTTGGATGCATGTATTAGTTATCCATTTCTGTGGAACAAATCACACCTAAACACGGTGCCTTAAAACAGTAGACATTCATCATCTTACACAGTTTGCTTTTTTTCCATTATTCAGAAGTTATTGGTTGAGTAACTCCAGTGTGTTTGGGCCTCACTCTAGGTCTTTTTCTGTAAGAGGCCAGATAGTAAATATTTTAGTACTGTTGCAACTACTCAAGTCTGCTGGTGCAGGGTGAAAGCAGCCCGGAGCTCTATATGTAAATAAAGGGGTCTGGTTGCATCTCAAGAATAGCAACAGGGTATTAGGGTTGGTTTAAGGGGCTTAGAGCAGTGCTCAGTATACAGTAGGCATTTCATTAATGCTTGTTTGCTGCCTGGAAAATATCAGGCACTTCACTAATGCCTGGTTTACAGTAGGCACTCCATAATGTCTTTGTCCTCTGGTATATAGCTTGCTTCATGCCTAGATAGCAGGTGCTGCACTCATGTCTGGCCCATACCTGGTATATAGCAGAAGCTACATTAATGCCTGCTGTGTGCCTGGTATATAGCAGGTACTGAATTAAGGCTTGGTCTATGCCTGCTATACAGTAGGTATTCCATTAAAGCTTGCTGCATACGTGGCATATAGCAGGAACTGTTATATGCCTGGGTCCAGGATACAGGAGGCGTTTCATTAATGTTTGTTCCAAGAATGGATGAGCGGAAGGCTCTTTTTGGTTAGGCAATGCCAGGACGCTTCCCGTTAAGGTTGGGATCCCAACGTTTCCTGTGGGGTTGGGGTCCCCAGCGCCCAGACCGCATTGGCTGGGTCCGTGCCTCCCGCTCTCCAGCGGAGCGGGGCCGACCTGGCCGAGCAGAGCCGAGAGCAACCGAGCGTGCCGGCGGAGTCCGCCACATTCCCACAATCCCGGGCGGCCCCGCCTGGCTCCCAGCTGAGCGTCCCCCTTCCCACGTTGGCGCAACCAAACCCGCGGGCCCGTCCGCTTCGCCCCGCCCCGCCCCGCCCCCCTGGACCGCTAGGCCCGCCCTTCCAGAGGGCGCGCAGGCCGCCGCCCCCTCCCATTGGCCGAGCCGCACGCCCGTCGGCTCTGGGCCCGCGCGGGTTAGGTTGTGCGGCGCTGTCGCTTGGTCGCAGCGGCTGCGGTTGGCGGCGGCGGCGGCGGTAGCGGCGGCGACGCGGGCTCGGGGCGGCAAGGCGGCAGGGCTGGAGTGCGTGGCCGAGCGGGACCGCCATTCGCAGGCAGCCGAGCAGACCGGCCGTCCCGGGGGCCTAGCGCAGAGAGCCAGGCGGGCGCGGCCGGGGCGGCTCCAGGCGAGGGCCGGGCCGGGCCGGGGGGCGGCGGCGGGGGTGGCCGGCGGGCGGCCGGGGCCGGGACGATGACTCTGGAGTCCATGATGGCGTGTTGCCTCAGCGATGAGGTGAAGGAGTCCAAGAGGATCAACGCCGAGATCGAGAAGCAGCTGCGGAGGGATAAGCGCGACGCCCGTCGCGAGCTCAAGCTGCTGCTGCTCGGTGAGTGCGGCCGGGCCTGCGGGGTCCGCGGCGGCGGCGGTGCGCGTGCGGCCGGGCGGGGCCGCCGCCGCTATGCCGTCCGCGCCGGGCCGGGGGCCTGGGGGTCAGCCCGGCCGTGCCGTCCACGCAGGCGGCCTGGGGCCTGGGGGCCAGCTTCTGCCTGTGCAGCCCGCGGTGCGGGGCTGGGCCTCGGAGTCAGGGCCCGTGTTGTCCACGGCGGCATCCGCGGCCTGGGGCTCAGCTCCTGCCTGTGTTGTGCTTTGGCGGGGGACCTGGTTTTCGGGGTCTGTCCGCGCCCCTGCCTGTGCTGTCCACAGGAGGTCCCCGTTTCTTCAGAGCCAGCCCCTGTCTCTATGGCCCATGCCGAGTTTCTAGGAGTCACCTCCTGCCTTTGCTGTCCACATCCGTATCCAGGGTCCTCAGGGCCAGCCAGGGGTCCCTGATCTCTGCTGGGTCAGCCCTACTTTGTTGTCCTGGAAGGTCTGTCCTCTGCCCCTTCTCAAGAGATGAGCCCCCTTCCTGCATCGGGCTGGCCCTCTGTTTCTACGAGGGTCCCCCAAGATGCCCCCAGCGTCTCTGTTCAGGCCTAGACCTTTGGACTGTAATCCACAGACGCGCCCCTCACCTCCCAAGATCCCATCTCAGACCCTTCCCACCAAGTGGAGCCTTGGTCCCTACACTCGGGGCCTGTCCCCCACCTGCCCCCATTCCTTAAGCCATTTCTGCTCCTCCGTGCCCCCTGAGGGAAAGGGGTACACACACCATGGGCGACAACCTTTCTTCTGGAGGTTTCTGTTTTGGCTGGAGGCTGGGGGCAGGTGGAGCCTTTGCAGGTTTTCAGAACTGGGGACTCGTCCACCGCCCCCAAGTCTCTAACTTCTGCCTTGGTGGGGGCCGGTTCTCCTGGGTCGTCCTCCTCCTCACGGGAAGATTCCTGTTCCCCGATCCTGTCTCCCCAGGGCACACCTGTTGCAGGGAGTGAGTTGGCCCAGCTGTCAGCAAAGTGTTGTCACCCCAAATAAGGGCTGTTGAAGGACTTACCTCTGCCGTCAAAGGCAAGAAGGTCATTTACAAAACAGAAACCTGGGCCCTGCCCTTTGTGAGTCCTGCTTCCATTTCATTCCTGGACTGCGGGGAAAGTTGGGAAAGCTTGCAAGCTGCCTAGAGGTGGTTTTGATGGGCCTGGGCGGGAGAAGGGGGCGGGCTGAGGTGGTGTGGGGCTCCTCACGATGAAGAGAGGCATTGGTGGGCCTTCGAGAGGCAGCTGGTCTTGCCTGGAATGCATTGCATCTCCCTTTTATGAAATACCTTCTCTGCTTATTTTCCAAATGTATATTCTGATTTACCTAAAGACCATAAAGTAGACTATCTCTGAGAAAAGACAGGCAGAGAGCAACCTTAAAGTTGGACAGAAACTTGCAATGGTATCTGAGTGGCACTTGGGAGGACTTTGTGGAGGTGGCTTTTGCAGTGGGCAGTAGAGTTTATTTTAAAAAGCGGGGGGGGGGGGGGGGTCGTTATAAATTAGAAGTGTCTCAGCATTATCATCAGCTGGCCTTGATTGGGGCCTGTGTGAGTCTCCAGGTGCCCTGCAGCCTGTCCCGAGTCTGTCCAGGCTTCGCATTGATGTGGGGGGTCAAGGCCACAAGTCAGCAGCCTATGCTCCTGCAGCCTTGGTGTGCCTCTGCGTTCTCCCTGGCTCCCCAGGAGCCCTGCAGCGGGTCTGGAATTGGCCAAGACGTGGGGGAGGCAGTTGCAGAGGCACCTGTGTCTGTAGTCCCACCCCTTCTCTCCTGAGGGCACCCAGCCAGCACAGTGGGGGATCAGGTACCTGTTTCTTGAGGTCACGTCCCAAGCATGGAGGTCAGATAAGACACTGAGGGTGTTGTGAGCTCTCAGGTCCAAGGTGAAGGGTTCTGACATGAGGAGGATCATTATCAGTGCAGGGCAGAGGCCCAGGAGATGTGTGGGGTGAGGACTAACCCTGAGGCCCTCCTTACCCAGTGATCCTGCAGGCTTTGGGCCTGGGACCTTTTTGGGAACCCTGGGAACACTTACTACCAGGCAGCCTGTCCTTTTAGATCAGGTGGGCAGTCTTCCTTGTTGGGAAGACTTTGATGACCAGAGGACGGCGTGGGGTATGAGGATGCAGGGAGGGCATTCTTACTGAGTACCCTTCGCCTGGTACCCAACTGCTTGTAGGACTCATTTTAGCCCCCCTCCCCACAAGCCAGCCACTGGCTAGGGACTGTCCCCATTTTACAGGGGCAGACTGAGCTTTCCAGCTATAGTCTGGGCTGAGGGCTTCCACCCCAGCTGCTCCTGGTGGAGTGACAGCTTCCATGTCCCGGTGGCATCTCTGTGTGTGGGGTCTTGTTTTCCGAGGTTCTGGTGCTGTCTGCTTTGGCACCTGGGCTTAGAACCAGGTGGAGCAAATTACTGTCACTGGAGAAGCCCTTGCCCGCTTCACCAGGTGGGTCCCCTATCTCCTTAGTTCTGCATTCATGTGATCTAAGGGACCGCTCTGCCTGGTGGGGGTTTTAATGTCCCATCCTGGTGGCAAGAATGACCTGCCTGGGGAGCTCCTAGAGCTGGACTCTGACCCTTGGACTGGGGGAACCTCTTGGGCTCTGACCCCAGTGCGCCCTCCATAGCTCCTTTTTAAATCTCAAAGAGGCTTCTCTTTTTCATACAGCAGGTCTCCCCCTTGGCATGGGACATTGGGGCCAGGTCAGTCTCTGTAGGGGGCCATCCTGGGCACCGTGGGGAGCTGAGCAGCATCTCTGGCCCCACCCACTTTATGCCAGCACCCCCAGTCTGACAACCACAGATGTCCCCAGACATGGCCTGGTATACTTTGTGGGGGCAGGACTACCTCTGTTTGAGAGCCCCTACCCCGTGGTAACAGTATAAAATGCGTGTTGCAGAGCTAGTGTATTAGTGTAGATTATTTTGTCAAATGTTTTGTGAGTGCTTAAAAAGTGGGCATTTTTGTTTGTAGAGTCCAAAGCTGTGTGCGTGCATGTATGTGTGCACTCAACACTCAGTATACATGTGAATGTATGGATACAGGTCTTCAATGTCATATCTATGGTGTTCCAGGCAGTGTCCTTGTTAATATTCTGTCTGTTGTTGGGAATAGGATGGCGCGTATGCCTGTGCTGCAGGCCCCGACAGCATGCATCACTCTCCTCTCCTGTGGACCAGAACCCTGAGGCCATAAGGAGCTCTGGGGCAGGGATCCCAGGCAGGCCCACTGGCTTCTGTCATTTGATAGAAAACCACTGAGGGGGTCCCTTATCTGTCCCTTGAGGCAAGTTTCCCATTTGAAATGTAAGACCTTTCGTGGGAGCCCCGTTTCAGAGGCCCAGAGGCCCAGCAGCCTGCCCGGGCTGAGCCCAGTGGCTCCAGGGATTTCTAAATAAAGCAGGGCGGTCAGTTCCGCAGGCTTCCTGTTGGCCAGCTCTGGGCCCCACAGGGCGGTGAAAAGGCTCGGAATCTGGCATGGGGTGTGGTGGCTCCAGCGGGAAGGGCGCGCCTCCCAGTGCTTTGAGGTGCAGAACAGAGCGTGGTCACTGGCTCCTGGCAGAGAGGCCTGGCCAGGTCCCCTGCAGATCGAGAGAGCAGGAAGCACCCATTGATAGCCTGTCTGTCCCTGGATTTCCCCTGGGGCTGTGGAAGGACCTCCATGCACCCCAGGAGTCTTACTGTGCTTGAAATGAAATGTTTTTGGCTAAGAGGGTTTGCTTTCCGGGTGCAGTCCCTGGAAGTGCCTCAGGAGCCAAGACGGCCCTTGGACCCCTCTGTCCTCTGTTACCTTGCAAGTCCCAGGAAGACACCCAGAGCCTGGTCCCATGGGGCCTACAGGGCTGACTCCCCACAAAGGACAGTTAGTGTTGCAGGCCTTCGGAGCATGGCCTCACCAGGTGTGTCACCAGGCTCTGGGGCCAGAGCTGGCACAGACGACTGTGCTTCCGGTCTGGGCTCTGTGTGTGCCTAGCTGTGCCGGTCACTGCGGTGAGACTGGAGGAAGTGCTCAGCCTCAGACATTTAACCACAGGAGGTTTCACTTTCTGCTTCTTGTGGTGGAGTCTTCCTAGGTGCAGCCCCACAGCACGTTGTAGTTACCACCGCCTGTGGCCCTGGCGTTAGGACACCAGACATAGCTTACACGGGGGCCTCTGCCAGAGGATTGCTTTTGTCTGTCCTCTGTCCTGGCCCTGGGGTGGGTGGGTGCCTCTGGTCTGGGACTCCGGGCCATGAGGGTGGATAGAGCTGGAGAGCAGAGGGAGGAGTGGTCCCATCTCTGGTCCCAAAGGCACCCCTTTCCCAGCTTGCAGCTGCAGCCTGGTCAATGGGATAGTCAGCCTTGGTGGCCTGCTCCCTGGTGTCTGTGAGCACTGGATGGGATTCTGGGCTTTGGGAAGCCGAGTGCAGGGTTATTTTTTGGTGTAACTCACGCTGCTCAGAGAACAGATTCCATACCTCAGGTGGCTGGCTCGTGGGAGGGAATGTTCATAGTTCCTGTGCCCTAGGTCTGTCAACTCCCTCTCTCTCACAGCAGGGTCCCCAGAATTGGGTCCCAGAGCTCGGCTGTCATGGATTTGGCCATCAGGGTACTTTTTCTTTCTTTCTTTCCTTTTTTTCTTCTTCATTCTCACAGGAGGATATTTTTCCATTGATTTTTAGAGAGAGTAGAAGGGAGGGGAAGAGACAGAGAGAGAAACATTGGTGTGAGAGAGCTACATCGATGGTTGCCTCTCTCCTGCGCCCCAGCTTGTGCCCCAACTGGCCAGGGATCAAGCCTGCAATGGAGGTGCGTGCCCTTGACCAGAATCGAAACCAAGACCATTCAGTCCACAGGCTGATGCTCTATCCATTGAGCCAAACTGGCTAGGGCTGGCACTTTTCCTGTCCGCAGCCCCTGATTGGTTCTGTGTGAGGTGGGTGCACTGCAAGCACCTTAGAAGGAGCAGCTCCAGATGAGACGGTAGAAAATGCTTTTTGGATGTCATGTTAGTTTGCTGTGGACCTCGATTGGGATAGGGGATGTGGAGACATAGAGTTGGAAGGGATTAGAGTTGACAGGTCGGACCCCTCAGGGAGACCAGGGAGTGGGGCGGGGAGTATGACCAGGAGACAAGTTCCCATTGTTCCTCTCATCTGAGTGGATGGGGATGTCTGTAGCTGGGCTGGATGGGTGGGCGGGGTCCATCCGGCCCTGTCCTCCAGTTCCTGAACTCTGCCCACGCACCCACATCTAGTTGGGCTAGATGGCAGGGATGAATGGAACTGGGGGGCTCATGCCAGGCCCACTGACCTTCAGAGGCTTCAGAAAAGGCTGTGAGAAGGCCCAGCAGGTGGGAATAAAGATGGGGGCTCACAAGACACCCAGCAAAATGGTTGGGATGGCCAGTGCTGCTGGGCTATTGCACAGTGGCCTCAGTTACAGCAGGCAGCATTGACCAAAGGTGTCGCACCTTGGAGGCTCCTGGGCAGAAGTCAGCTTCACTGACCTTGCCTTGGCGCAGAGATAAGATGAGTCCAGAGGTTCACACTTTCTGTCCTCCTTCCTGTCTCTTATCAGTGCAGGTGCCACTGGTTCTCTTTCTGGCCAAGGAGCACTTCCCCCAGTGCACTTAGGTTTTCTCACTTCCCTGTGGCGGTGGTGGTGGTGGAACAGGAGACGTGGAAGTCTGGGGATGGGCGAGACGCTGTGGTTGTGAAGCAAGAAGACCCGTCTTTTGAGTTCCCATAGTTACCAGCTCTGTGATCTCAGCAAAGCCACTCACCTCTCTGTGCCTTTGATCCCTCACCTGTCCAGTGGGAGGTGGAATGATAATTGTATCGCCGAATGACTAAGTGGGGGTGAGAGGAGTGTGTAATAGCTTTCCTTAGCTGCTCGAGGATTTTGTGTTTTCTGAGTCTCTCTGCATAAGGTCGCACCCTCTTTGATTCTGGAGCTGTTGTCACAGCTCGAGGTCCATGTTGTATTTCCAGGCAGTGTTTCCAGGTCCCCCGCAGTGCTATGCCTGGGCCTCCCTGGGACCCTGTGGGTTCTTGGCGTCACTGCTCACATCCCAGAGTGGTGGACAGCCCAGTGCCGGCCCCAAACCCCCGCTTCTGATCTAACACTTGGGTTCTATTGCTATTCTGCGGTCACCTGCCGTGGGGCTGTGGGTACGGCGTACTCAGTGTGTCAGTGACATCAGATGAGTGTCAGCCTTCCTGCTCTTCAGGTTGTGGCCGGCAGGGGGTTGAACCCCTTTTCTCTCCCACATTTGGAGGTGTTTGCCTGGGCTCAAGGCTCAGACTGATTTCCTTCAATCCAATCTACCACCCGAGTTCTCTGCCAATCAGTGAAGGCAGGTTGGCAGCCTCCACCCATCACAGAGGGGCTTGTTTTCCTTCCTCTTCTCTAGTCTCAGCTGAGGCAGCACTCAGACTATTCTCCTGATGGTGCAGGACTAAGTGTGCGTAGGGAGTGACCTGCAGGCCTGTGAGGGGGGCTGACAGGCAGGAGGCTGCAGGCAGACCCTCTGTTGGGGAGCTGGTCCTCGGCGTGCTGAAAATGGGGACCTTACAGATACAGAGTGAACAGCAAGGATGACTTCTGGAAAGAACAGCTGGTGTGTCGGGTGCTGGGTATTTCTTGGAATCCGTGAATTTGGGTTTCCGAGCCAGGAGCTCAGTAGGTTGGAGGGATGGGCCCATGAGGTGATTTGTATTTATTATAATAGTGGTATGAACTCTGGCACACAGCTGCAGGCAGACTTCCTCTCAAAACATGGGGCTGGTCCTGTTACCGAAAACCTATGGGTAGGCGGTGCAAAGGGATCCATGGACATAAACTTGAGGTCTAACCGCAGCCAGGACCTGGAGCTACTCAGCTTCCTTCAGGGAGGTGTACACATGCATCACTTCCCCACGGTGTCATTACCTGTGCAAGCACCTGAATCCACATCTCCATCAGGGCCTTTACACTTCTAGCACCACAGGGAACCTCATCTGACTCTTTTCTACCCATGCCCCTGCCCTTCCTGGCATCCATCCACCCACCCACCCACCCACCCACCCACCCATCCACCCATCCACCCATCCATCCATCCACCCACCCACCCACCCATCCACCCATCCATTCATCCATCCATCCATCCATCCATCCACCCACCCACCCACCCACCCATCCACCCATCCACCCATCCACCCATCCACCCACCCACCCACCCACCCACCCACCCACCCATCCACCCATCCATCCATCCATCCATCCACCCACCCACCCACCCATCCACCCATCCATCCATCCATCCATCCACCCACCCACCCACCCACCCACCCACCCACCCACCCATCCACCCATCCATTCATCCATCCATCCATCCACCCACCCACCCATCCACCCATCCATCCATCCACCCATCCACCCACCCACCCACCCACCCACCCATCCACCCATCCACCCATCCATTCATCCATCCATCCATCCACCCACCCACCCATCCACCCATCCATCCATCCATCCACCCATCCACCCATCCATCCATCCATCCATCCATCCATCCATCTCTATAGTTAGACCTCTTTTAATCCACCTCCACCCCCTGCCCGAGGCCATTATCACCCTGTTGCCTTGTCCATGGTTTTGCATATATATATATTTATATACATATACATATACATATACATATACATATACATATATACACACACAAGTTCTTCAGTTGATCTCCCACCCACCCACCCTCTCCTGCCTTCTCTCTGAGATTCCACAGTCTTTGCCATCTGTTTTGTTCATTAGATTCTATATGAGTGAGATCATGTGATACTGTTTTCCTCTGACTGGCTTATTTCGCTTAACATAATACTCTCCAGGTCCCTCCATGCTGTCTCAAAGGGTAAGAGATCCTTCTTTTTTACTGCTGTATAGTATTTCATGGTGTGTGTACCACAACTTTTTTTTTTAATCCACTCATCTACTGATGAACAATTGGGCTGTTTCCAGATCTTAACTACTATAAATTGTGCTGCTATGAACATAGGGATACATATATTCTTTCTGATTGGAATTTCAGGTCTTTTAGGATATATTCCTAGAAGTGGGATCACTGGGTCAAATGCATATTCATATTTAATTTTTTGAGGAAACTCCATACTGTTTTCAATAATGGTTGCCACATTCTGCATTCCCACCAAGCAGTGTACTAGGGTTTCTTTTCTCCCATCCTTGTCCTCCCATCCTTGTCATTTTTTGATTTGTTGATGGTAGCCATTTTGACAGGTGTGAAGTGATACCTCATTGTCATTTTAATTTGCATCTTCCTGATAATCAGTGACTTTGAGCATTTTTTAAAGATATATTTTTGTTGATTTCAAAGAGGAAGGGCGAGAGAGAGAGAGAGAAACATCCATGGTGAGAAAGAATCATTTTTAAAAAAATATATATTTTATTGATTTTACACAGAGAGGAATTGAGAGGGACAGAGAGTTAGAAACGTCGATGAAAGAGAAACATTGACCAGCTGCCTCTTGCACACCCCCCACTGGGGATGTGCCCGCAACCAAGGTGCATGCCCTTGACTGGAATCGAACCCGGGACCTTTCAGTCCGCAGGCCTTTCTATCCATTGAGCCAAACCGGTCCCGGCAAGAAAGACTCATTTATTGGCTGCCTCCTGCATGCCCCCTACTGGAGATTGAGCCTGAAACCTGGGCATGACTGGAGTTGAACCTAGGACCCTGTAGTCCCCAGGCTAACGCTCTGTCCCCTGAGCCAAACCAGCCAGGGCTTGAGCATTTTTTCATGTCTCTTGGCCATCTATATGTCCTCTTTGGAAAAATGTCTATTTAGGTCCTTTGCCCATTTTTTAATTGGATTGTTTGTCTCCCTTTTGTTAAGCTGTATAAGTTCCTTACATATTTTGGATATTAAACCTTTATCAGATGTATCTTTGCCAAATATGTTCTCCCATACAGTGGGCTCCCTTTTCATTTTTTAAAAGTTTATATTTTATTGATTTTTCAGAGAGAGGAAGAGAGAGGGGTAGAGAGTCAGAAACACTGATGAGAGAGAATCATCAATCAGCTGCCTCCTGTACACCCCCCACTGGGGATGTGCCCGCAACCAAGATACATGCCCTTGACTGGAATCGAACCCGGGACCCCCCAGTCTGCAGGCCGACGCTCTATCCACTGAGCCAAACCGGTTTCGGCTCCCTTTTCACTTTGTTGATGGTTTCATTTGCTCTGCAGAGGCTTCTTATTTTGACGTAGTCCCATTTGTTTATTTTCTCCTTGGTTTCCTTTGCCCTAGGAGATGTATCCTTTAACATATTGATACGAGAGATGCCTGAGGTTTTGCTGCCTATGGTTTCTTCTAGGATTTTTATGGTCTCATGGCTTACATTTAAGTCTTTTACCTATTTTAAGTTTATACGGGATCAGAAGACATATAGTCTCCTGGGGTTGAGTTTTTCCCCACTTGGCATAATTCTGTGGAGCCCATCAGCTGTTGGGTATGTCCATGGGGCTTCCTTTTCATTGCTGAGTAGTGTCTGGTACAGGTGGGCTACAGTTTGTCACCATCTACTGGGTGAAGAACATCGGGACCAATGCCACTCTTTGGATATATATATATATATATATATATATATATATATATATATATATATATGCCTAAGTGACCTTTATGACCAATGACTGGAACAATCGGTCAATCAGTCATTATGATGGGTGCTGACCACCAGGGGGCAGACGTTAGGAGCTGCCTCCTGGTGGTTAGTGTGCTCAGCCAGAAGCTGGGCTTAAGGCAGGTGAGCTCAGCTGTGGTGGGGGAGCCTCTCCTGACTCCGTGGCAGCACGACTGAGCAGGCACAGCGGAGTGAGTGGCACGGGCCGACCCCTGCTTGGACTTCTCCCTGGCCGCCTGCCACTTGGTGCACTGCTACATCTCCTCCCAGGAGTCCTGGATTGCGAGAGGGCGTTGGCCATGCTGGAAGCCCCTCCCCCCCCCCTTCCCGCCATCCCACCCCATGCATGAATCCGTTATGAATAAAGAAAGCTTCCGGGAATACTGTGTGTGAGTTCGGAGCAGCTACCCACTTTGTGGTTGGGGGTACATTGGGTGCTGTGGACCAGTTCACGTGGACAGAATGAGGTCTGATCATTGGTGTCTTGCACATTTTTATGTGACAAGATCTCCCAAGGGGAGCATGACTGGGCAGGATGAGTTGGAGGCCAGGAGGGCGGCGCTGACCAGGACCCTGGGGGAGTCTGCAGTAGACTGGGAGAGTGGCATGAGACTTCTCTGGGCAGGTGGACATTGGGTCAGGTATGTGGGGGATACTCGGGTCAGAGATTCTGTCACAAGTGACATGTGCTGACAGGATGTGGCAGTAGCTGGTTGGCCAGGAGACAGGGCAGCTCAAAATGAAGGCCACAGCCAGAGCATCTGAAACAGGTTACTTTGGCTGGCACTGTGTGGCCCAGAGTCTGTCCCTCCCTCCCCTCCTGGGCATATCAGTGGCTGAGTACCTCTCAGGCCAGCTGGACCTGGCCTGTTCCAGGGCAGAGGGCCCTGCTGGCTCCTGCTCCCTGCCACTGCTTCTGGCTTTGAGGCTTACTCAGAGCTGGCACTGGCTCTCCCCACTCAGTCTCTGTTGGCTCAGATCACTGATAATGAGAAGCACATGTTGCCCTCTTCAATGGACCTTCCATCTCTGCAGCTGCCACCGTCCTTTTTCTGTTTTTACTTGAAAACTGATGTCACACTGACCATTCCACATCATAGCCCTTACCTTTGGGATGTCTCTTGCTTTTCCTCCTAGTTTTACTGAGACACAATTCATATGTAACATGTAAGTTTAAGGTGTACAGCATGATGATTTGAAGCAGGTTTGTATTGTGAACAATTGCCACAATTAGGTGAGTTAACAGCTCCAATACCTCATGTATTGTACTTGTGCTTTTGTGTGTGTTTTGCCTCTTCTGGAGGTGATCACGGCTGCTGTCTGTAGCAGGGGAGAGCTTGCAGACTGGATGACCACAGGAGTTTGATGACCTTCGGCACACATTTCACCCAGGACCCCTGATGTCTCCAGGGGCTGGTGGCTTCTCGCCAGTCCTAAGGTGGCATTCAGGACCCCTCCCCACAGACACTCCCCTCGCATCTCCCCTCCTCTCCTGGGGCCCAAACAGTGTCACATGCTGATTTACTACATAGACTGCATGTGTGTATGTATGTGTGTATGACTGACACACACACACATACCCAGTGTGCCTGTACTGCCTCTGGGGAGCTCTCTGGGGGGCTCTCATTGTCATTTTTGCCTCCATTTAAAAAAAAGCCAGTGTGAGGCCAGTTCCTTTCTCATTTGAGCAGTGATCTGGTTTTCAGACTCTTCACTTGTCCTCCTAGCATCCTCATGTGAAAGCCCGGGCTACTGTTCCTTCTGTAGTTGAGGTGTTGGCAGCACGAGGGCCTTGTGGACTAAGCGTGGGACCTGCCCGGCTCGGCTTCAGGCTGACCTGTGGGGCTGCATCGGGCGTTTGGCTTTCATTCTTGCATCTGTTTTACTGTTTCCAGTGAGAGAGCCTTTCAGACAGACCAGCAAGGCAGTTACCTTTGTGTAATAGCATTTTGTCAAAAATGGGACTAATCCCCTCCCTACACTACACTAGGTGGTATCTAGGGGTATCTGTGGTTGTCACTACTGGGGGTGCTCCTGACCTTGAGTGGAGCCAGGGATGCTGCTTAACACCCTACAATGCCCAGGACGAGCTTCCCCCCACAGAGAATGACCTGTCAACAATACCAAGTGGGGACCCTGGCCAAGAGGAAAATGTATTAGAAATCACATTCCTGCCAAGACCAATCCTGAGGTTGCATTGGCTCAGGGATAGAGCGTTGGCCTATAGACTGGAAGGTCCCAGGTTCGATTCTGGTCAAGGGCATGTACCTTGGTTGTGGGCACATCTCCAGTGGGGAGTGTGCAAGAGGCAGCCGATCAATGATTCTCTCTCATGGATGTTTCTCTCTATCCCTCTCTCTTCCTCTCTGTAAAAAATTAATAAAATATATATTAAAAAAAAGAAAAAGAAAAAAAGAAATCACATTCCTACCACACCACTTGCCCCTCCCTGCAGTGTGTGAAGGAGGGGCAGCGAGGATCCAGCTGGGACATGATGCCCATGCACAGACCACACCCCTCCTGCCTCTGGAACTCAGGTGGGTTTGGGGCAAGTGAGCCTTTGTCCTCTTGTACATCTCATGGCCGAGGTGATTGTCTGAGATAGAATGGTAGGGGGTGGTATGGCGGTCGTTACTACTTGATGACGGAACCAAAGTCATATTTATTTATTCCATAAAAAACCTGAGTTGGTTAATAAAAGCACCAGAGCTTTAGCCGGTTTGACTCAGTGGATAGAGTGTCAGCCTGTGGACTGAAGGGTCCCAGGTTTGATTCTGGTCAAGGGCACATGCCTAGGTTGTGGGCTTGATCCCCAGTAGGGGGCATGCAGGAGGCAGTCAATCAGTGATTCTCATTATTGATGTTTCTCTCCTTCCTTCCTCTCTGAAATCAATATATATATATATATATATATATATATATATATATATATATATATATATATATTTTAAAAACTACCAGAAAGGCAGCCACAGCCAAGGTCCCTGCTTTGTGATGTGTCTCATTTGTGACTCGGGTTTCCCTGAGTGAGCTCAAGCATCTGTGGTCAGTTACTGGATGCTGGTTGAAGGCCTCCTGGCTGCTGGCAGTGATCACTGGGGCCCATGGAATCGTCTCTTCTCCAGGGCTGCCTGTCACAGAGGCTGGTGACAGACCCTGCAGAGACTCCTCACACAGGCAGGGGCATTGCTTCCCCGTGTCCAGGGAAGCTGCTGCCTGGGCTCAGGGTTTCTGGGCACAGGCCAGGTCACAGGTGGCTGTGAGCAGATGGCACCATGGACAGAGGCATAGCTTTGGCAAACACCTGGAGGTGGGTAGGCGCAGGTCAACTCACAGAAAGTGCTAAAGATGAGCCTAGAGGGATGGGTTCGGCAAGTTTGGGATATTCTGAGTCCCCAAAAGGGGGTTCAGGGGTTCAGTCTGTGAGGGGACCTGTGTTGTGTTATTGAGGGCCTGAGACAGTGCATTCTTAGAATGTAGAAGTTCTCTCTTGCTGTGAAATCACTCCCAGCCTAGCTGGTTTGGCTCAGTGGATAGAACCTCAGCCTGCAGACTGAAGGGTCCCAGGTTCGATTCTGATCAAGGCATAGGCCAGGGTTGTAGCCTTGATCCCCCATGGGAGACATGCAGGAAGCAGCTAATCAACGATTCTCTCTCATCATGGATGTTTCTGACTCTCCCTCTCCCTTTTCTGAAATAAAAATATATTAAAAATAAAATAAAATCACCCCAAAACTTAGTAGCTGAAAATTGCAAACACTTGTTATCTCTGAAGATTCTCAGGTTTCTAGCTGAGAGTCTCTCATGAGTCTGCAGTAAAGCAGTCATCAGGGGCTGGAGGAAACCCTTCCAGGGGCTTCCTCATGTGGATGTAGGTGGGAGGCCTCAGCTTCTACCAAGTTTGTAGACACATTAAAACCCACTGCAGCCGAAACCGGTTTGGCTCAATGGATAGAGCGTCGGCTTGGGGACTGAAGGGACCCGGGTTCGATTCTGGTCAAGGGCATGTACCTTGGTTGCGGGCATGTCCCCGGTGGGGGGTGTGCAAGAGGCAGCTGATCGATGACTCTCTCTCATCGATGTTTCTAGCTCTCTATCTCTCTCCCTTCCTCTCTGTACAAAAACAATAAAATATATTAAAAAACAAAACAAAAAAACCCCCACTGCAGTTGCTGTCCCTATGCGTGTGCATGTGGGTGTACAAAAGTGGGCTGACCAAATGGGGCTGGAGGGATCGGAGGCACAGAGGACTCCTGGTTGAATGGCGTGTATTGAGACCAGGGCCTCATCTTGAGGCTGAGGTAAGGACACAGCCAGCTGAGTGGCCCCTTTCACATGTTTTTCCTGACTTTCTGATTTGTCGAGGCAGCAGAGCCTCAGTGTGCCCCTCTCTGAGGTTGGGGATCAGAGCACACACCCCAGAAAAGCCCAGAAAAGTGGTGGTATCCCTGCATGCTTATTGAGGAAGAAATGAGACACACGGGTTCGGTGATGCTCCCATTGGCATGGTTTCCAGAACAGATAAGAGTGGATGTGGTGATGGAGGGCAGAAAGGTGATACCCAGGGTGGACATGGGACGCAGTGCTGTGGTCACGTGGGGTAGAGCCTTCAGGATGGCTTGATATTGGGTTGGGTTACAAGTTTGGAGCTAATCAGAAAGGAGCTTCTTGCGGTGATGATCCTAATTCCTACGACTCGATTTGGTCCTCAGTGCTGTGGCCTGAGATGCAGATACCAAACTTCTGCCCCAAAGGAGATGTTCTAGAGTAGGGGTGTCGAACTCAATCAGAGAAGGGGCCAAAATCTAAAATCCAGCCTAAATCGCGGGCCGAATGGTTTACTGAACAGTCATAAACTGTCATTGTGATGGAAACGCAGCAGAGTGCAGTGATGACAGCGCGGTGCGGGCCACATTGCAAGGCCTGGCGGGACGGATTTGGCCCGCGGGCCTTGTGTTTGACACATGTGTTCTAGAGGGACTCATTGAAGACGAGTGGTGGGAGGTCAACAGACATTGCCAGATTAGGAAGGGATCCAGGGTGGGCTTGGGAAAGGGCTGAGTGCACTCCAAGGGAGAGGTTACTAAGCCTGACTCGTAAGGAGGTGGCAGCCTCTGGTGGAGAGACGTGTAATTTCTACGGGATTCCGAATCTTCATATGCAGCCCTGTTAAACTCGGGTGCTCTGCTGACTCATACCCAGTGAGGTGGCCACTCACCTGTCGCTGTGACCTGACAGGACACTTGGGAGGAGGGGCCTACCTGCTATGGGCCTAGGGGCTCAACACCCTGCATATGTCATTCTTCCTTTTTCCGTACCTCAGTTTCCTCTTGTGTACAACAGGTGCAAGTGGGAGGATGACCAAGGCAAATCTCAGGGATGTGCTTCAAAGAGTGGTCGCCTGTTGGTCAAGTGTGTCCCATGTCTCCTCTGAAGATGGGCGAGCCACTTGGAGTCAGAAGCATGTGTCCCAGAGACTCAGCTACTGGTGTGCCAAGTGAGGGGACACAGGGGAAAGGCGAGTGTGAGCTGTTAGCATGTGGGTCTGGATCCCTGTTCTGTCTCACGGGGCAAATGTTGCATGTTGCAGGCACGGGTGAGAGCGGGAAGAGCACGTTCATTAAGCAGATGCGCATCATCCATGGGGCTGGCTACTCGGAGGAGGATAAGCGGGGCTTCACCAAGCTGGTCTACCAGAACATCTTCACTGCCATGCAGGCCATGATCCGGGCCATGGAGACTCTGAAGATCCTGTACAAGTACGAGCAAAACAAGGTGAGGCCGTAGGCCGTGGGGAGTGCCACCTGAAGGAGATGGTGGGGCCACTGTTGAGCCCACACATTCGGAGGAACCCCAGGTTCCCCTGTCAGGTCGCTGTAAGTGCCCCATTCTAATGGACTGGGAGGCCAGCCGACAGGTTAGCTGCCTGGTGTGAACTCCTGGTGTCTAGTCCCTCAGAAGAGACCTTGTCCTACCAGGCGCTTTACACACCACCTTTGGCCCCTTGGTGAACCCAGGGAGGTGGCGCTTCCCTCTCGTGTTTTGTTGTTGTTGCTGTGTGTTGTTTTTGTTTTGTTTTTTAACAGCTCTGTTGAGATGGAATTCATATGCCACAAAAGTCACCCATTTAAAGTGTGCAACTCGTTTTTAACATTCGCAGAGAATCACACACCATTACCTTTATTTAATTCCAAAACATTTGCATCTCCCCAAAAAGATGCCCTGTCCTGCCCTGGCCGGTGGCTCAGTGGTTGGAATGTCCTGTACACGAAAAAGTTGTAGGTTTAATTATCAGTCAGGGCACATACGTAGGTTGTGGGTTCAATCCCTAGCCAAAGCATGTACGAGAGGCAGCCAATAGAAGTTTCTCTCTCACCTCGATGTTTCTCTCCCCCTCTCTCTAAAAGCAATAAACATATCCTTGATCAGGATTTTAAAAAGAAAGATACTCTGTTCCCATTAGCAGTCACTCTCCATCTCCCTCCCCAGCCTCTGGCAACCATGAACCCACTCCCCATCTCTGTGGATGTGCCTGTTCTGAGCATGTCACATGCATGGAATCACATAGTGTGGCCTTGTGTTCTGGCTTCTCTCACTGAGCATTGTTTTCAAGCTTCATCATACTGTAGTGAGTGCCAGTGCTTTCTCCTTTGCCTGGCAGAATAATAATCCAGTGCATGGATGGGTTACCTTCGCCCATTGATGGACATTTGGCTCTTCGCATTTTTTGTCCCCTGTGAACCCTGGTGCTGTGACATCTGTGAACAAATTTTATTCGCACACCTTTTCTCATCTCTCCCGGGCCTGTGCTTGCTGACACCTGCTCTTCCCAGTGGCTGCCCTGCCAGCTGTGGGCCCAAGGCTCTCACTGGTGGCCTATTTGACTTTGCTTTCATAGATCTGTGTTCAGAGACTTCACACACGCCCAGAAGTTCTCCTTGGGTTAATGCATGGCATGGAGTGCATATCTGTCAAAATATGGCTTAAATGAATTAATTTACTTTGAGGCTTAAGAATGCCAGTCAGCCAGATTTCTAATATGTCTCTGATAGGTGTGTTCTTACCTTTATCCCAATTCACAGGTTTTCAGGGACCCCTACCATCCCCGCCATCCTGGCTGTGGGCCAGCTTGAGCCTCGGACCCATTGGGTCTCGATTTGTAGGATCTCTTCCAGCTAAGGCCCAGTTCAGAGTCCAGTTCACACGTGGACCATAGATGACCATCAGCATCTCTATTAATGAAATGCTCTATTAATGAACCTGCAGCCTGTTTCTTTAAATACAGCTTGATTGGCACCTGTGAAAGCCCCCTCCTACATAGGGGGACATGGTGGCCCGGCAGGCCCTGCCCCAAATTCCCCAGTCTCGGGTTTGCTTTGAGACCTGTTCTTCCTCCCTCGTGTTTACACAAAACTAGAGTTTATGGTTCTGACTCTGGTTGGCTGGTGCTGAGTGTGGCCACATCCTGGGACGAGGGATGCACCCCTTGTGTCCAGGCCGTTGGCAAACCCACGGCCTTTTCCCCTCCTCTCCTCACAGGCCAACGCGCTCCTGATCCGGGAAGTGGACGTGGAAAAGGTGACGACATTTGAGCACCGGTACGTCAACGCCATCAAGACCCTGTGGAACGACCCTGGCATCCAGGAGTGCTATGACCGGAGGCGGGAGTACCAGCTCTCTGACTCCGCCAAATAGTGAGTGAGGGCTGCCCGCCTGCCCACCAGAGAACGGCCTGAAGGTCATGTGGGTCCTGTCAGGTCCTGGGAAAGAGAAAGGACCTCAGGGGAAACTGAGGCAACCTGGGGAAAGGGTGGACTCAGTTAATGACACTGTGAATATTGACTGGTTGGTTGTGACAAATGCACTAAATTAATTGAAGATGTTCATGGAAGGGAAGGTGGGTGTGTGCTGGGAATTTCTGTTGTGTCTCTACAACTTTTCTGTGGCTCTGAAATGATCCTAAAATAGTAAATTTATTTCTGAAAAGTCACCCATCCAGCCCGGCAGCCTCTCTTGGAAACGCTGGCACTGGTCCCTTTTCTCCTTCTAGAGCAGGAGAGTCCCTCCCAAGTCTTCCCCTGATCAGCATCTTTGTGTCCCATGAGACCGAGAATGACCTGCTCCTTCCTGTCCAGGGTGGGGGTGGGGAGGCCTTGTTCCATCTTTTCCCGAGTATTCCTGGCTGTTTCAGGTGAGACCCTGCAGGCCCCTCCTGGTTGCTTGGGATGTCCCCTCCCCTTGCAGCCTGGCCTGAGCAGCCCTGTTCCTGCTCTGTTGCAGCTACCTGACCGATGTGGACCGCATTGCCACCTCGGGCTACCTGCCCACCCAGCAGGACGTGCTGCGGGTCCGTGTGCCCACCACCGGCATCATCGAGTACCCGTTTGACCTGGAGAACATCATCTTCAGGTGCCTGTGTCCTGGTGTCCGGGGCGGGGGCTTTCTGGGGAAGCTGGGGTTCTGCTGTGATGGCTGCTCCTTTCCAGCCAGAGCCCCCATTGTGGGGGCAGCAGAGATCCTGGTCTTCGCCTGCAGGGAGCTTCTGATCCAGGATGGGAGATAAGATTTATGAATAAGTAACCATCTCCAGTTTCAGAGTGAGCCAGGCCCCAGGGACTGTTGGGGCTGGCCAGAGGCAGCCTCGGGAGACAGCCTGTGGGTGGGGCCTTTGCAGTGCAATGGTGTGAGGGAGGGTGCTGACTTGTGCAGGAGTGGGCGGGTGGTCTAGAGTTCCTGCAGAGCAGGGGTGCTGTGGGGCAGCTGAGGGTTCATGGAGACCCCTCTTGTCCACTTCCTCACCTCTTGTCCAGCTGTGCCCTCAGCCAGCGCACTGTTGTCTGGTTGTATGATCAAAGAAGGCAGGCCAGGCTAATGGTCTGGCGCTGATCGGAGCTCAGATGTCACCGAATGATGGCCTGATTGGCCTGAGAGTGAGATGGGTCTGGTCCCAAAAGGCGGACCTCATGTGGAGACCTGGCCCTTGGGGCCCCGGTTTTAGCCCAGCTGCACGGGGAGTTTCATGCTGTGACCCCAAGAAAGGCTGTGACCCCAAATACTTTGCCCCTGATGGCATTCCCCAGACTGGCTGCAGCTGCCATCATGTGCCTGGCATCTGAACCAGGGCTCTTGGCCTGTCACCACCCTCCTGCCCTTCACAGTCACCCTGGCATGTCCGCCGTCCACCTGTGCTTGTTGGAGTCCCCTCTGAAATCCCCACCAGGTGGACTTGCCTCTGCTAGCCATGGTGGGCAGCCTGTCTCCGCCCTCCCTGGGGCCATTTCTGTCTGAGCCCTGCCTTCCACACAGCAGTGTGTGTGTGTGTGTGAGTGTGTGTGTGTGTGAGTGTGAGGGGGGGGGGGCGGCAGCTATAGGAATACCCGTCTTTTCCAGTTCAGGTTGGGGCTTGAGGGCTGCTTTCCCTTTGTCTTTCTCTTTAAAAATAGAGTCTTTCCTTATTTTAAAAACAGGAACTCTGGCCAGTGTGGCTCCGTTGTTTGTGCGTTGTCTGTGCACCAAAAGGTGCCAGTTCAGCCAGGGCGCATGCCTGGGTTGCAGGCTCAGCCCCTTGGCATGCAGAAAGCAGGCGACTGATGTTCCATTCTCCCTTCCTTTCTCTAAAAATCAATTGTAAAAAATCTTTAAAAACCTGGGGAATTCAGCCCTGGTGTTGCTCAGGGGTAAAGCATTGGCCTGTGCACTGGAGGGTTATGGGTTCAGTTCCCGGTCAAGAGCGTGGACCTGAGTTACAGGTTCCATCTTCGGCCCTAGTTGGGGCTTGTGCAGGAGGCAACCCATCAGTGTCTCACTCACATTGATGTTTCTCTCTCTCTCTTTCCCCTTCTCTTCCCCTTCCATTCTTTCTTAAAACCAATGGAAGCCCTAGTCAGTTTGGTTCAGTGTATAGAGCATTGGCCCATGGACTGAAGGGTCCTTGGTTCAGTTTTGGGCAATCCCTGGCACTGGGATTGCCCCAAACTGAACATATGGGAGGCAACTAGTCTATGTGTCTCTCACATTGATGTTTCTCTCTGTTTCTTCCCCACTCTTCCACTTTCTCTAAAAATCAATAGAAAAATATTCCCGGTGAGGATTAACAAAAAAGATAAAAGTCAGTGTAAAGAAGTATCCTCGGGTGAGAATTAACAGCAGATAAAATAAATCCCCAAAACTAAATACCCTGTCTCTTAGACATTGTCCCCATTCCCCCCTACACTCCCCTCCTGTGTGTGTGTGTGTGTGTTTGTGTGTGTGCGCGCGCGTGCGCACACCCCTTTTTGTTTCTGGACTTCTTGTTTCTTACCTGCTTCTCACGCTGGATAGTGAACTTTGCAGCCTGCTGTGTTCACTAGTAACAGGACATACAGCTTCGCTTTCTGCAGCTGTCCCTTTATTCCCTCGCAGTGGCTGACACGTGTTTGTCAACTGAATGCCCCTTGGTCTGAGTCTCCCTGTGGGGGAGGCCGAGACTAGGGCTAGTGTTTTATAGACAATGCTGCATTACGACCAATGAGGGGAGGGTGCTTCCAGATGCGGGATGTGGGGTCTAAAGATGGGCCCACATTGCAGGTCCCACTGGGTTCGCACCTTACATCCCCACACACTGCCTGTCCACTGGGCACTTTATTTTTAAATACATTTTTATTGATTTCAGAGAAGGAGAGAGAAAGAAACATCCATTATGAGAGAGAATCATTGATCAGCTTCCTCCTGCACGGCTCCTACTGGGGATCGAGCTCACAACCTGGCATATGCCCTTAACTGGAATCGAACCTGAGACCCTTTAGTCCAGCCTGCAGGCTGACACTCTGTCCACTAAGCCAAACTGGCTAGGGCTCCATCGGGCACTTTGTTTTATTTATTTATTTATTTTTAATAAAATGGGACATTTTAATTTTTTTAATATATATTTATATTTTATTGATTTTCTACAGAGAGGAAGGGAGAGGGATAGAGAGCTAGAAACGTCGATGAGAGAGAAACATTGACCAGCTTCCTCCTGCACACCCCCTACTAGGGATGTGCCCGCAACCAATGAACATGCCCTTGACTGGAATCGAACCTGGGACTTTTCAGTCCGCAGGCCGACGCGCTATCCATTGAGCCAAACCAATTTCGGCTCCACCGGGCACTTTAGACCAAGGTCTCCTCTTAAGGCAGAAATCAGATGTGAGGCCTGTTCCCACAGATCTGGGGGCTCTGATGGCTCCTGCAGATATGGAGACTGCTGGTTCCCACAGATATTATAGATGCTCATGGCTATAGCATGTATTAGGGGAGCTCTTAGGGACCTAATGGGGTTCAGGGGCATTGAGGGGCCCTGTGGCTCTAATGGGTGTTGGGGGCTCTCCGCCTCTGCTCTGTTTTGGGAGAACCTCGGGGCTCTAATGGGTACTGGGGCACTCTTGGGGCTCAGTGGGTATTGGGGTGTATGTGATAGCGGACGGAGCATGCTGGTGGGAGGGGCTTGCTGGGGAGGTAGTGCTATTTGTGGAGCCCAGCACTGAGCCCCTGGGGCACTCCTGTCACCTGCAGGATGGTGGATGTGGGAGGACAGAGGTCCGAGAGGAGGAAGTGGATTCACTGCTTTGAGAATGTGACATCCATCATGTTCCTCGTGGCCCTTAGTGAATACGACCAAGTCCTGGTAGAGTCGGACAACGAGGTGAGACGCCCTGCCAGTGCTTGGACTGCCAAGGGGAGGGAGGCCCTGGGTAGCAGCGAGGGGCTCCCCTACTCACCGGCCCTGGCCCTTCTGAGGGCTCCGGATGAGGGCGGCTCCCAGGGCCTCGTTGATCTCCGAGCCTTCCCTCTGCAGAACCGCATGGAGGAGAGCAAAGCCCTGTTCCGGACCATCATCACCTACCCCTGGTTCCAGAACTCGTCAGTCATCCTCTTCCTCAATAAGAAGGACCTGCTGGAGGACAAGATCCTGTACTCCCACCTGGTGGACTACTTCCCCGAGTTTGATGGTGAGTCCGGGGGATCCTTGCCTCCCTGTGCCTCCTCCTCCCTCCATGGCCCCCGCAGAACCAGGAGACGTTCCAGAGCCCCTGAGCCTGACCGGATCTGTTGGGGAGGCGAGCTGGGGGCTCCAGCACATCCCTCACCCTCTTTGGGCCTCGGTGCCTTCAGCTGACAGGAGGAAGGTGGTTCCCTCGGGCCTGAGCATGGTTAGTGCAGGCAGAGCACTCTATTCTCATTGCTTCCTCCAGGATCCTCCCAAGCCTTTGATGGGCAGAAAGGCCTTGTCCCCAGGAAGAGCACCATCTGTGGGAGGGGCCACCCTGCAGTCGGTACACAGCACTAGGAGGGACACGCTGGAATGTTCAGCTCCCAGTCCCCCCTTCAGTGGCCTGTCCCTGGTTGCCCACACAGAGTGAGAAGTTCATGTGGGCTCAGTGGCCAGGCCATAAGGAGGAGCATGGTGCTGCCAACACAGAGTGTCCCAGGACAACCATCCCAACCTCCCTGGACAGCTGAGCTCCTAATGGAGGGCAGCAGCTCCTGTGTGAGCCGTCCCGGCTTCTGGCACCCCTACTCTGTTGTGTGTGAGCTGTAGCTGTCTTCCCAGGGCGCTCCGACACTCCCTTCCTCTGAGGCAGGTGGCGGTGCCCGTGCTGGTTAGGAGAGCAGGGATCACGGGTGGGCATCTCCCTAAGTGCTCCTGCCCGTGAAACACAGTGCCCAGACTTTGAGTTGGGGGTGACAGGCTTGGTCTGACCCGTCATGGGTGGGGCCTTGTGATCTAGGCCACTGGCTCCTGCCCTAAAAACCTGAGGGAGGCTGGCAGGGATTAGGGTGCTGGGCTCTGAGCTCAGTCCCCTGGGCCTCTTGGCGGGGGTGGGGGGTGTTGGTGGGGCAGACAGGAACTCTGTTGGAGGGAGAGTAGGAGGTTAGCTGGGAAGGGACAGTGGAGATGATGGACCAAGGCTTAGAGCGGGTGCAGACCATAGACAAGAAGGACGGAAATCATGGGCAGAAGCCTCTGGGCAAGGGTGTGGACAGTTGGATGGACAGCCAGGCTGGGGTGGCAGCTGTTTGTATGTGCAAGGGTATGTGGGCATGCATGTAGGTCTGGGCACGTGTGCATGTGTTTGGATGCATGCCCGTGTTTGGATGCGGGTGTGTATTTGTGGTGCATTGTGAGTGTAATCTGGTGAAGTGAGGCTGGAAGGAAGGTTGGCTCCTGTTTGGAGGTGATGGGAGCATCCATGTGCACAGCAGGCTGTGGTCCCAGCTAGGTGGGCCAAGGGCCAAGCAGTGGAGATGAGTGCGGGTTGTGCAGACTGCACACCCACACGCCGAAAGCCGCCTCCTCAGGCACACCGCAGCCCAGGCACACAGGCTGCCCCCATGGCTGGCACCCCAGTCCCCGCTCCTTGTCCCTGGCTAACCCGCCTCCCTCCCCCAGGGCCCCAGCGGGACGCGCAGGCCGCCCGGGAGTTCATCCTGAAGATGTTCGTGGACCTGAACCCCGACAGCGACAAGATCATCTACTCGCACTTCACGTGCGCCACCGACACGGAGAACATCCGCTTCGTCTTCGCGGCCGTCAAGGACACCATCCTGCAGCTCAACCTGAAGGAGTACAACCTGGTGTGACCGGGGCCGCAGGCCCACCTCCGTGTGATGACGTGACCGCGGCTGTGGCCGCAGAGGAGCTGGTTTTTTTTCATATTTTTAACAAATGGTTTTTATTTCACAGTTATCAGGGGATGTACATCTTTCTTTCTATATACTTCGTGCACCTTCTCACCTTTTGTCAGCGGCACAGGCTGCCTTTTTCTGGCCTTGACTGTGGCTCGCCTTTTTCTAGAAAAAAAAAAAAAGGAAAAAGAAAAAAAAGAAAAACGAGACAAGCAGAGATGAGACAAGTGCCCTGCCCCCAGCGCCTCCAGGCCTTCCTAGGCCCCGACCCCAGCCCTCGGGGCTGCACCTTCGGCCACCGTGGGACGGACCGCCCAGCGGGCCCCGGTTCCGTGATGTGGAGATGTGGGGACGTGGAGACTGTGCTGTTCTTTCTTCCTTTTTTAAGTTATTGCCATCTTCACGACTGTGCTGTATTTTTGCTCACTGGACTCCAAGAAGTGGGGGTGGGTGGCTCCCCCTGTTGCCCACCCTGGGAAGTGCCTAACCATTTTTTTATTTTATTTTAAAGGAAAAACAAAAAGTATAAGGGCTCCTCTGCAGTGAAGAATCTCTGGACCCTGTCTCAGTCTCCGTAGTTGCCTGGTCCTGGGCTCAGGGGTCCCCTGAGCTGTGTCTCCAGGGCCATCCGGTCTGCTTGGAGCTCCCTGTGTCCTGAGGGTCATGTGCTCACCACCCAGGCCGGAGAGCGCCCGGGGAGCCACTTGGCTGGGAGTCAGGAGAGGACCCACTTGGATGAGAGTCACTTTTGCTTTCATTCCATTTTGTAGCCAGTTTGGAAACAGTGATGACTGTGGGCTGGGGACTTTTTCAGAATATTCTCAGGTCTGTTCCCACAAAGCAGAGAGAGGTTGAGGGAGAGTCCTGTGGTTGTTCCCAGGTGTGGTGGCCGCCCTTGCACGCACTTGCTGAGCCCTGGGAATCCAGCAGGCAGCAGGGGCACTTTGCCCAGAGCTGCTGAGGGTCACGTGGGACCCAGCAGCTGGCACCTTGGCCCTGGGCAGCCTCCAGGCATGGTCATGCACCACGCCAGAGCCATGGGCTGCCTGGCCCAGGTCCCCCTCCCAGAGCAGCTCTGAGGGAGGGCACAGCAGGGGGCTGGTCTTTTGAGGGGAGGGAGTTGGCTTTTCATCTGATGTAGACTGAACACTACAGTGTTTGTTTTGTTTTGCACAGTGAAGGGGAACGGACCGCTCACTAAACCTGGACCCTAAAGTAGCAGTCTGTGTGGCTGCTCCTTTTTGGGACCATTAACAAATGCAAAAGAAACAACACAAAAATCGAACCCACCCAAACAGCCAGTCCTGGGTGGCTGGCCCCTACTTCCTCCTCTCCCCATCCCACCAGCAGGACAAAGCCAGGAGAGCCTCAGGGCAATGGGGAGCCAAAGACAGGCAGAAGTGGGGATGGCTACATTCCTGGTAATCCGCTCCATCTGGCGCAGAATGAGCTGGCGATCCCTAGCTTCTCAGCCAGTTTCCCAAAGGGGTCCTTTCCGTGCCATGTGTGTATTTGAGAGGGTTGAACATATCCCCGTTCTCTTCCTCAGTGGGGGGAAGCAGGTGGTGCTGCTGGCGGTGGGCCCGTCCGGGTGAGGACTTGAGGTCCTCGTAGGGTGGGCATCTTGATGTCCTAGCACTTCTCAAGGGTCCAGATCACAAAAAAGGAACTGGATTGGGCTCTTGAGAGGTGGCATGAGCACGTGGGGGAGGCACCAGGAGAATTAACTCCTCTTAGGAGGCAGTGTGCCAAGCATCCCACAGCCCAAGGCTGGCTGAAGCCCCCAAACCCGCTTTCCCCCTTTAACTGGGCTTCTGGAACTCCATGGGCCTGGCCCCACTCCAGGAGCTGAGGGCAGGGCCATCCAGTGTCCCGGGGGGAATCCAAGACCAGTTTTGTGCCAGTGCCAGCCGGGGCCAGAGGTCCCGGTCCCATGTAAGGTTGGTCAGTGTCTTTGATTTTCAACCTGATGAACTCCTCCTAATGCTTTCTCTCACGTGCCAACCTCCCAGCTCCTCCCACTGTGTCGGATCACCCTGCAGTATAGCCATTCCCCGGCACCCAATCCTTGAGAGACTGAGACGTCTTAGTGCCAATGCCCCTGGCGGCAGTGCAGGAACTTGCGGCTGGTGGGGTGAACACTGTCGGGTAATACTTGTATATTACACAGTCCTGATTTCAGACGATTTAAACCTTAACCTATTTAAAAAATATTATATAAAATGCTGTTTTTAAACCTTTTGTCATTTGAAATGCATGTATTGTCACGTGTGCTGGGGGATGGGTGCAATTAGCTCGATGCCAACCCATGGCAGAAGCTGTCCTGTCCAGGTGGGTGGGCGGCAGGCTCTGCTCAGTGTCGGGGCCCTGACCCCTTAATCCAGAGACGCCTGATGGAAGTTGACTTTTCATATCTTTCTCCTGAAATGATTGTTTTAAATTGGAATAAATCTTGTTCCTAAATGCTGCAGCCCCTCTGCCTTATTTCCTGTTGCTGGCCACAGGGATGGGTGGGGGCTGCAAAGGGGCCCTGAAGGTCCCAGGGGTGTTACCTGGCCCCCAGTGGCTAGCCTGGATCCTGGCACTTTCAGACTGGAATCTGAGCTCATGGGACCCATTGCCATGGCTTCCTTTGGAAGGCTTTCCGTCCTGGGCTGGATGGGGGCACCAGGGCCCTTGCTCTGAGGTCTTGAGTGCTGGAGCATCCTGCAAGGGCAGTACCTCCTGCCTTGGCTGGTTTGTTAAGAGTGTTGTCCCAGGAATCTGTGGGCAGAGGGAGAATGAGACCTGCCTCGGGTCCTCACAGGCGCCCTCTGGTGCCTGCTATGGGGAGGAAAGACCGGGGAAGGGAGATGCACGACCTGACTGGGGTGCTCACAGGTGCCCTCTAGTGGCTGGTACAGAGAGGACAGACTTGGGAGGAGGCGGGGCTGGGAGTGAGAACTTGGGATCATGTTGGAGGGGACTGAGAAGTTCCAGGTGGAAGAGGATGGGGCTGGACTAAGTGAAGGCTCAGGAGGGGAGCTGGATCTGGGGAGGTTGGTTTGGGAAGGGAACCTGGTTGAGGCTGCCTGTGCATCTGGACGTCACCTAGACTTCAGGCCCTCTACTCCCAGCTGGGGCCTCTCTCTTCTGTCGCTCTTACCTGCTGGCTCTACCAGGCATCCGCTAAGAGGAGTCCTGTCATCACCCAGGTTCCACAGGGGAAACTGAGGCCGGAGGAAGCCAGCCCTTTGCCCTGATGGAGGAAGACAGCACTTCCTGGATCTTAGCACCAGCTTCAACCCGTCTAGCCAGGTGGGGTTGAGGCAAAAAGATATGGAAACGTATGGTCCTTTCAAAATTGGGATAATTTCTGCCTGGGTGGCGTGGCTCAGTGGTTGAGTGTTGGCCTAAGAACCAGGAGGTCATATTGCGATTCCCAGCTGGGGCTCCTGTCTGGGTTGCGGGCTCAAACCCTGGTGTGTAGGAGGCAGCGGATCAATGATTCTCATCAATGATGTTTCTCTCTCTCTACTTATCCCTTCCTCTCTGAAATCAATAAAAATATATTTTAAAAAAGTAGGAGAATCTCAAGACTAAAAACCTGAGCCAGGGTCCTATGGTCAGGAAGCCCCCTGCTGGCCAGCAGTGGACACATAGTCTGTTTCCACCTTTTCACCCTTGGGATCAACACTGCTGCGAACATGGGTGTGCAAGTCCCTGTCTGAGGCCCTGACGCCTATTTTGGCTGCGGAGGCAAAGGTGGGCTTGCTGGAGGGAGACGTTTTTGTCTTATCCAAATAAGTAGCTCATCAGTCCATAAAAGGAGGCCTTGCTGGTGCAGCTGAGTGGTTGAGCATCCACCTAAGAACCAGGAGGTCACGGTTCCATTCTAGATCAGGGCACCTGCCTGGGTTTCAGGCTCGATCCCCAGTGAGGGGTGTGCCAGAGGTCGCTGGTCAATGATTCCCTCTCATCATTGATGTTTCTATCTCTCTCTCCCCTCCTCTCTCTGAAATCCATAAAAACAGTTTAAAAATAAACAAAAGGAGGGGGTGGGGGCCTGGCTTTGGGTGTGGCTAAGAGCAGGTCCAGGGAGGGACACAAGTGTGGCAAATAATCCCATCAGCTCAGGAGTGGGAGGTACTTTGAGAAAATGTAAATGGCCAATTCTTTATTAAAACAATTCTTTATTGAGCCGAAACCGGTTTGGCTCAATGGATAGAGCGTCGGTTTGGGGACTGAAAGGTCCCGGGTTCGATTCCGGTCAAGGGCATGTACCTTGGTTGCGGGCATATCCCTGGTAGGGGTGTGCAAGAGGCAGCTGACAGATCTCTCATCGATGTTTCTAACTCTATCTCTCTCCCTCTCTGTACAAAATCAATAAAATATATTTAAAACAAAACAAAACAACAATTCTTTATTGAAATCAAGCCAATTCTTGATTTCAGAGAGGAAGAAAGAGGGAGAAAGAGATAGAAACATCAATGATGAGAGGGCATCATTGATCAGCTGCCTCCTGTACTTCTCACACTGGGAATGGAGCCTGCAACCCGGGCATATGCCCTGACCAGGAGTCCAACTATGACCTCCTGGTTTATAGGTTGACTCAACCATTGAGCCACACCGGCCGGGCCAGAAGGGACATTTTTAAAAACAGGGAATCTGGGAGGAGTGCATTTTTTCTGAATAAAGGAGAATTTTGGGGTTGGGATAAATTAGTCTTGTAAAAACTCCCCCGAGCTAGTGGTGGTATAAATCAGTGCATGGACTTTGGCAAAAAGATAGCTGATACCTGGGAGATACCGTATCACCCAGCAGTTCCACTACTGAGTATTTGTCCACAGGAAGTCACATATGGTCACCAAAAGGCAGGGGCCAGTGATTCATAGCTGCCCTGCTCACGTCAGTCCCGAAGGGAAGGTAAGCCAGGCCCCTCGATAGTGGCAGGATGACTGGCACGGCAATAACACCGAGGGCAATAACACCGTGTTGTCCATTAGAAAGTGTCAGAGGGGACAGATCTTAAAACTTCTCGTCACAAGAGAGTGACTGCAGCTCTGTGGTTATGGAGGTTAACTAGCCTTTTGTGGTGGCCGTTTCATAGCTCATGCAAACACTGAGTCATGGTGTTGTACACCCGAAACCAACACGGGTCAATTATATCCAATTCTGTAAAAATAAACATGTTGATAAGAAAAAGAGAATGGGTGAATAGGTGAATATGTGAGTCACAGGCAATTTTTAAAAAATAAATAGAAAATACTGATAAGGCCAGGAGGATGAATGAACTACAACCTGTGTGGGTTTAGTGCACAACATTACAAGGGATAGCCAGAGCCAGACACACCCGCACTCACCCTGGGCGGTTTCATTCAGGTCAAGTTCACAAAGGGTAGGAGATGAAGGGCATTTTTAGGGATGCTTAGTTTGGTTGTAAATTTATAAAGAAGAGCAAGGGAGGCAGCCAATCAATGATTCCCTCATTATTGATGTGTGTTTTTTTTCTCTCTCTCCCTCTTCCTTTCCCTTCCTCCCTAAAAAACAAAAACAACACACACCCCAAAAAAAACATGCACTCACGCTCACCCGGTACCCCTGATGAAGTAACATGCGCCTGGCCTGTGGGGAGGAACCAGTTTGCCTCTTGGGGAACTGAGGGGAGGTTTGTCTGAAGCTGGTGAATTCAGAGAGGCCCAGCCCAGCAGGGAGCGAGGGCGCCGGTGGCTCTCTGAGGTCAGTGAGGACGAGGGAGGTGTGAGGCTGGGCCGGGCACCTGGTCCTGCTACTGGGAATGGGCAGCTGGCAGCTGCCCGGAGACGGGTCCTCGGATGCGGGGCCGCTCTGCACTCCGTACGCTCTCTGGTCTGTGACTCAGCCGGCCTTCTCGTGGCCAAGCTGGTGATTTCTGTTCTGTGCTGTCCTCCAGCTCCGTGCAGCCCAGGCCGATTTCTGTTTTTCTCCCCTGGCCTGCTGCAGGAGTCATCCTAACCTCCAGGCCAGCCAGCGGCGGTGGGGGCAGCACAGTACCTGCCTGCCCCAGTGACCTGACTGCTGGGGTGGAAAGGGGTCCATCCAGCCGGGGTGGGGTGGGGGTGAGGCGGGTAGCACAGAGTCTGCCAGCCCCAGCTTCCTGACTGGGGTGGGGTGGGGTAGGGAGGGGCAGGAGAGGGGGGGGGGGACCTTATGAAACTTCCCACCTGCCACTCATGATGCTTCACCAGCAGAGAAAACCGCACCGGCTCCACGGTTGGGGCTGGGGGAGGGGCGGCAGTCGCTGCCGTGTGACCTCAGGACCCACCTCTCTGAGCCTCGACAGCTCCACCTGTGAAGGGTCCAGAGGCCCCTGAACCATGCGTATGTCCAGGGCAGTGGTGTTCCAGAAAGTTCTAGAACTTTTAAGAACCTCTCAAAGGGCTTTCTGCACCCAGAAGCAGCCAAGATCAGCTGGTTCGGGGACAAATCGCGATCCCCCTTCGCTGAGTCAGGAAGCTGCCCCATGTCCTCACCCCCGTCCTCGTCCGCCTCGGAGGGGCCTCGGCCTGGGCCTTGGTGTCAGGGCCTGCCCTGCCCAGTAGGCTGCACTGCCAGACCTCCATGCCCAGGCTGCCGATCATCAGCTCCCTCTGGTGTCACCTGCGGCCGGGCCGTGTGACCTTCCTGACTCCCTGTGTAAAGCACGGCTCAGCCCCTGAGGTCTCCCGGCCCCCGGCCCCCGGCCCCTGGCCCCACTTTATTCTCTGCTCAGAATCGATTGCCATCCCACAGGCTTGAATATTTGTTCAAAATGCCTTTCCTGCCCTGGCCGGTGGCTCAGTCGGTCTGAGTGTCGACCGAAAGGCTGCAGGTTCGATTCCCAGTCGGGGCTTGTGCGGGAGGCAACCAACAGATCTAAAAATAAAAAAAAGATGCCGGGACCGGTTTGGCTCAGTGGATAGAGCGTCGGCCTGCAGACTGAAAGGTCCCGGTTCGATTCCGGTCAAGGGCATGTACCTTGGTTGCGGGCGCATCTCTCTCATCGATGTTTCTAACTCTCTATCCCTCTCTCTTCCTCTCTGTGAAAAATCAATAAAGTATATTTAAAGAAAAAGAAAAAGAGTCTTTCCTTACTTGTCTCTCACTGGCATGCTCGGCGGGGGTCAGGGATTGTGTCATTTTGTCTTTGGCAGCACCCAGAACTCCTGGCACACCGCAGGTGTTTGCCAGAACGATGAACGGCTCTCCTCCATGCTGCCCAGTTCACGGGGAGACCTGGAGGCCCAGGGTGAGAGCCTGCGTGGCCGGCCCTGTCTGGGCCCATCGTGACCTGTGCCTCCGCGTTCCAGGTGTACCAGTTAATAATGCGGATCTTTCCGATAGGTGGAGTTACACATGTGTTGGCATATATGTGATTTGATAGGTAGGCCATTTTGTTGTATTGACGGCAAGCTTCAAAACTTCGTATGTCAACATTTCTGAAGCTGTTAACATCATAGGTATTTTTATGCTTAAAAATGTTGAATTTCGTGCCAAAAAAAAAGCATTTGTGGGAAAAATGAGTTTTAACTCATTACTTTATTTTGAAGAAAAATGCTGCTAAATATCTCAGAAAGCTTATGGTGAACATGCTCCATCTCAAGATGCTTGTGAACGCTGGCTGAAACGCTTCAAAAGTGATGATTTCGACGTGAAAGACGTAGGACGTCCAGGTCAACCGAAGAACTTTGGAGACCAACAGGTACAAGCTTTATTGGATGAAGATGCGTGTCAAACTCAAAACAACTTGCAGAAAGATTAAAGGTTGCTCAGCAAACAATTTCTGATCGTTTACAAGCAATGGGAAAGATTGTAAAGGAAGGAAAATGAATGCCACATCAACTGAGCGAAAGACAAATGGAAAACCGAAAAGTCATCAGTAAAATGTTGCTTCAACGGCAGGAAAGAAAGTCTTTTTTGCATCGAATTGTGATGGCGATGAAAAGTGGGTGTATTTTGAGAATCCCAAATGCACAAAATCATGGGCTGATCCAGGTCCACCATCCACATCGACTGCAAGGCCAAATCGCTTCGGAAAGAAGACAATGCTCTGCGTTTGGTGGGACCAGGAAGGCGTGGTGTATTATGAGCTTCTATAATGAAACCAGGTGGCACCGTTCATTCCGATCGCTGCAGACAACAATCAATTTGAACCACGCTGTGATCGTGAAACGACCGGAATGTGCCAGAAGACACAGCAAAATAAGTTTGCTTCCTGATGACGCACCATCACACACTTCAAAACCAGTTAAAGACACGCTAAGAGATCTTGCCTGGGAAGTATGAACCCAGCCTCCGTGTTCACCAGACCTCGCTCCTTCAGATGACCACTTGTTCCGATCGATGGCACACGCACTTTCTGAGCAGCACTTCAAAACGTACCAAGAAGTGGAAAACTGGGTCTCTGAATGGTTTGCCCCAAAACAAGAAAAGTTTTTTTGGGACGGTATCCACAGATTACCTGGAGGATGGGGGAATGTGTAGCTAGCGATGGACATTACTTTGCATAAAGCGCTTTTGAGGTTTCTCTTGAAATGGTCGTGTTTTCTGTGATTACAAAATCCGAGTGATTAGCCGGTGCACCTGGTACTCTGCCCGTGACTCTGGGCGCCTGCACAGGCCAGCGCCTCACACAGCGGGTGCCGCCCTGCCCGGCCGCCCAGAGGCCGGCTCCCCATTGGCCCAGAGCGGGCTGCGGGGCCGGGCCTGCGGGGAGGCTGGGCGGGGCCAGGGGCCCAGGAAGGATGGAGGCCACCCCTTCTCCAGAATGAGGAAGGAGGGCCCAGACAACTGCTGGGACCCAGACTGCGGGGAGCCCTTCCCCGAGCCGCCCTGCCCCCCCCAGGGGCACCCCCTTCTCCTGGCTGCCACAGCCAACCTGTTAGGCCGGGCCGGGCAGGTCTGGGGATGGGCGGGGAGCCCTGAGCCTCCGCACCCCTGCTCCTGCTCCTCCTCCTCCCCCACCGCCCTGTGCTGGCACTCAGGCCTCTCCGAGCTGGGCTGCCTGGGGGCCTGAGGCCAGGAAGCCGGGGGCCCCCAGGGGGTGACCCCCAAGAAGAGGGCAGCCGCTTCACGGGTGCCTGCCGGGAGCCCTTCCTGCAGCCGTCGGGGTGGGGGCACCCTCCCCCAGGGGGCCGGGGCCATGCTGCCTTGCGCCTTCTGAGGCCCCGCACCATGGCCCGGTCGCTGGCCTGGCACTGCTGCCCCTGGTGCCTGACGGAGGATGAGAAGACAGCCGCCCGGATCGACCAGGAGATCAACAAGATCCTCCTGGAGCAGAAGAAGCGGGACCGCGGGGAGCTGAAGCTGCTGCTGCTGGGTGAGGCCAGGGCCCGGCCGGCGGGCGGGCGGGGAGGACCTGGGAGCCCGTTTGCCAGGTGGGAACACTGAGGCACAGGGAGCCCCAGTGCCTGGTCCGAACATGGACCCCACCATCCTGCGGGGTGTCTGCGAGAACGAAGGCGGCCCCTGGACGGCCTGGTGGGGCCGGGCCCAGCCTGGCAGGCCCAGCACGCCCTCCCGGCTCCGGGCCGGGGCCACGGGAAGGGAGCCCTGTGCTCAGGCCTGTGCCCGCCCGGGCGGGGAGCCCTGGCCTCTCCCTCTGTCTCCGCTCCCCCCCCAGCCCCCCAGCCCCCCTCTCTGGGCCACACCACCCGCGGGGAGGGCTGGCCCGGCTCTGCAGGTTTCCTACATGACTTTTGTGGGCAGAGCGTTGACACCTCGTTGGGACGGGTTGGCTGGCTCATCCGCAGGATCGCAGCACGTTCAGTGGCTCCTGGAGACCTGCAGCCAGAGACATGGGGTGGTCCCTGCCTCCGTGGGCCTCGCCTCCGGGAGAGGGAGACAGGCATGAGCCCACACGGAGAAGCAGATAAAACAGTGCCCAGCAGCAGGAGGACGGAGGAGGATGAAGCCAGACGTGGGAGAAGGGGTGACGGGGAAAGGTGGTGGATTGTGACCGCTGACACCCCGAGTCTGGTGGTGCCCGCTCCCCGGACCCCTTTGCCTGAGGCGACCAGACGTCCCGCTTTTGGCGGGACAGCCCCGATTTCTAACAATGTCCTGCGTCCCGCGGCATTTTGTAAAAAAGTCCCGATTTTTTCTGCCCTAGCCGGTGTTGCTCAGTGGATAGAGCACCGGCCTGCGGACTGGAAGGCCCCAGGTTCGATTCCGGCCAAAGGCACATGCCCGGGTTGTGGGCTCGATCCCCACAGGGAGGCGTGCGGGCGGCAGCCGATTCACGATTCTCTCTCATCATTGATGTTTCTATCTCTCTATCCCTCTCCTTTTCTCTCTGAAGTCATTAAAGAAATACATTAAAAAAAATAAAATAAAAATAAAAAAGTCCCGATTTTTGGCCAAAAATCCCACAGGACGAGGGACAAATTGTTAGAAATCGGGACGTCTGGTCACCTTACTTTTGCCCTGTGTCTGGCCCCAGGGAGGCGGCCATGGAGGGTCCCCCAGGCCCCCTGGACGCTGGGTGGGGGCTGGGGAAGGTCCCGGGTCACGGCTGCCTGGCCCAGGGCTGAGAGGCTGTGCTCACCTGTCTTCCCTGGCGCCGTGGGAGGCCCCAGGACTGGAGAGAGGAGAGGGCGGGGAGCACCGGACCCCTAAGAACGACACCTTAACTGAGGGCCTTCCCCGTCTCACAGTGCTCTCTCTGGCTCAACTGGTTACCACCCCCGCCCCCCCCCCTCGCCCCCCTACGCCCCATTCATTCTCCAGGAAGGCCTCACACGGCATAGAACTCACACCCGGGCCGCCCTTGGCCTCTCCCGCCCTAGCTCTGCCTACTGGCCACAACATGGCAGCTGCAGCCACCTGGCGTCTTTACTCTCCGCGGAATAGTTTCTGTTTTCCTTAAACGTTTGGCAGAATCATCCCTGAGCTGTCTGAGTCTAAAACGTTTTTAGTTGTCAAGAATGTAATTGCTTTAGTAGCGATTTCTATTTTATTTCCTTCATAGGTAGGCTGCCATTGTATTAAGAACAGAGGTGGAATATTAATATATTATTTATTATTTCTAATAGATAGGGCTATTGAAGCTATCTGTTCTTGAGTAGGCTTTGGTTATTGGTGTCTTCCAAAGAACTCGTTGATGTCTTTAAAATGGTTTGATGTGTGGGCATAGCATGGTTTATAACGTTCCCGTGTCATCCTTTCTGTGTGTGTAGGCTCCGACATGCTGCCCTCCTTTCCTTCTTTTGTTTGTTAATCCTCATGTGAAGATATTTCTCCATTTATTTTTTTACAAAGAGTGGACGCGAGGGAGAGATCCAGAGAGAGAAACATCGGAGAGAGACACCTAGAGTGCTTGCCCCCTGCACACACCCCAACCAGGGCAGGGGACTGAGCGTGCCCCTGAGGTGCGTGCCCTTCCCCGGAATAGAACCTGGGACCCTTCCGTCCGCAGGCCGACGCTCTGTCTACTGAGCCAAACTGGCGAGGGCCCGTCTTTGATTCTTTGTTCTTAGTCCCTTTTTCACGTCCAGGGCTTTACCAATGGCCGTGATCTTTCCTGGTGCATTCCAAGTTCATTTACCTGAACCCCAGGACCTTCGCTCTTGCAGTGCTCCCTGCCCGGAGTTCTCGGGGTCCCCTGAGCCTTTGCACGGCTGGCATTCTCACTCAGGGACGGTCCCAGCTCAACTCCTGCTCCTCCGAGAGGTGTTCCCGGAGTGCTGTGGCTGCAAAGACAGGCCCGGCCCCTCTGTCCTCGGCTTGGCTTTCACTCACTGACCCTCTTCAGCGTTTCCTTTTGTTTGTTTGTTTGTTAATCCTCAACTGAGGATATTTGATTTCTCCAGGTATAGAGCAAACAGTACAAGAGTGGGGACCATGTCTGTCTTATTCACTCCTGTACCCCCAGCAGCCAGCCCAGAAGGACAGGAACCTGACAGAGAGGAGATGCCCAGTGCATGCTTTCTAAACACGCGAACCACTGGATGAATGAGTCAGTCAATCCTGACTCAGGGGCAGTTTTCCCCAGGGCTGTACCACTTCTTCCTGGAGTTGGGAAGGTCCCTTGCCCAGCACCACGCTGACCACTGCACAGCCAGCCCCAGGTCAGGCCGCCCCCTCTGCTGGTGTGGGGCAGGGGCGGCGCGCGGAGGCTGTGTGTGTCCCCAGCACTGATGGGGGCCCTGGGACAGCCCTGTGGGCTGGCTTCGACCACCCCATCCCTGCCCTGAGGCCACCGCCACCCCGCCCTCCCTTTTTGAAAAAGTTATTTTTTTCCTGAAGGCTGGCTGATCCTTTTGAGGATGAAGGCCACGGAGCTAGAAGGTGGGAGGGGAAGATTGCTTGTCCAGGACAGGAAGCGATCGCCATGCTGGGGAGGGGAGCAGTCAGAAGGAAGCCAGCTCTGTCCATAGCCCCAGATGGGGGAACCAAAGCCAGAGAGGGGAAGGGACTTGCCCAAGGTCACACAGCCGGGATCAGAACCTGGAATTCCCGTTCCAATCCCCAGTGTCTGTCTGTCCTGGGCATGTGCCTCAGGAGAGCAAAGCCACAGATCCCAGGGACAGACAGGGACACCGAGGCCAGGGACGTGACCAGTCTGAGCCAGAGCCGAACGTGGAAGCTGAGCCACCTGCCCGCCACTCCCTGCCGCCCAGACTGGCTCCTGCAGCCCCAGGAGCCCCCTTTCCCAGGGCGGGGGAGCCTGGGACTGCCGTCCCTCTGAGGGGAGCCACATGCCGCCTCGTGATGCCCTGGAGCGGGGCCCAGTCCCCGGACATCGGCTGGGTTCCACTTCCTCCTCCATCCCAGGAGGAAGTCCCACTTCCCGTCTGGGCCGCGAGGCCCAGCCAGGTGGATGCAGCGGCCCCCACACCCCCGGCCCCACGTGGGGGTTTCCTGAGGCCGACCAGGAGCCGGGGCTGGAGACCTTCCAGGCCCTTCGTGGCTCAGGACCGGCACTGCCGCCAGGAGGGCTCCGGCCGTGGAGTTCTGCGGAATTCAGGTTGTGATCCACCCATGAGTCACAGCATCCATGTTGTGGGTGGAGACCAGACTTTTTTTCCTTTAATGACACAGAAGAGATGGGAAGGAAGAAAGAAATCAGTGCGTTGCAGTCTTGGTGACGGTTGTTTCTGGAGACCTCGGTTCTCTGTGCTGTGAGCGGAGGCCCGAGGCCTGAGAGCCGGAAGGCGGCCGAGAGGCCAGAGGCTGCAGGCCCGGCCTCAGGCCCTCCCCGTCCGGCAGCCCCCGAGGGCCGCCCGGTGTGAGCGGCTGTGGAAAGGCGGCGCTGTCGGGTCTGTGGGTGGCGCCTGACCTCCGGGCTGGCCACGTCTCGTCCTCCGCTTCCCCGAGAGCTGTGTGGCCCTGGGAGAGGCAGGCGCCCTCTCTGAGCCCCCGGCTCCTCTGTGAACGGAGAAACAGCAGGAACCTCGCGAGGACTGACCGAGGACAGCAGAGTGCCCTGCCCTGGCCTGGCGGATGCCGAGAGTGACGTCCTCTCACGGGGACGATGAAGAGGATGCCGGCGGTGGTGGTGGTGGTGATTGTCTTCATGTAGGCAGCGCGTTTGGAGCTTCCGGTGTGATCATCGGGAAGCCCAGGGAAGCCAGCTCTGTCTGCAACCCCAGATGGGGAGAACAAAGGCGCTGGACTCAGACAGAACTGCGTTTGACCCAAGGCAGTCCCCTCAGCACATCTGGGATTCAGCTTCCCTACCTTGGGGTCAACCCATGGCCAGTGTGCTCAATGGTTAGAGCACTCACCCACATACCAAAGGTTTGAGGGTTCGCGTCCCGGTCAAGGGCATGGACCTGTGTTGCAAATTTGATCCCAGATCAGGAGTGTCTGTGGGAGGCCACCAATTGAGGTGTCTGTCTTAAATCAATGTTTCTCTCTCTCTCTCTCTTTCTCTCTCTCTTTCTCCCCCTCCCTCTTTTCTTCCCACTCTCTCTACAAACCTAAGGGGAAAATGTCCTCAGGTGAGGATTAACAGCAAAGAAAGGCTCCGGGGAGATGGTGCTTCATGCCCTCAGCTCTCAGGGCTCAGCCACTGCTGCCATTCCGAGGCCGAACCTGGCTTCTCAGTGGGAAGGAGGCTGGGGTTTCTGTCGCTGACTTCGGCGTCCGGATGTTTCACTTCCGGAATTTTTAGCGAGCTTGACATGTCCTCTTCTTACAGTTCAAGGAATTCCAGCTTCTGAGACACATGGCCCCACCGGGGAGAGCTTCAGATAGGGACGGCGGGACCTGTGAGGGGCTTTAGTGTGTGTTTGTGTGTGTGTTTTTAAGAAAACTTTTTACTTGGGAATAATTTTAGATTACAGGAAAGTTGTGAAGATAGTACACGGAGGTGCCCTCTGCTCCTAAGCAGCTTCCCCTCACGCTCAGCTCTTATCCATCCGCAGCGCCATTTAAAAATAATATATATATATATATATATATATATATATATATATATATATATATATTATTGATTTTTTACAAAGAGGAAGGGAGAGGAATAGAGAGCTAGAAACATCCATCAGCTGCCTCCTGAACACCCCCTATTGGGGAGGTGCCCGCAACCAAGGTACATGTTCCTGACCAGAGTCAAACCTGGGACCCTTCAGTCCACAGGCCAACGCTCTATCCACTGAGCCAAACCGGTTAGAGACGCAACACCTTTTTTTTTCCTTCTTAGCTTGTTTTAAAATGTGTTCCGATTTCTAGAACAGTTGTACCTGGCTTCTTCTACAATTTTTTTTTTTCTTTTTAATTGTATTGATTTTAGAGAGAGAGCGGAAGGGAAGACAGAGAAACATCAATTTGTTGTTCCACTTATGCATTCATTGGTTTGCTTCTTGTATGTGGCCTGACGGGGGATTGAACCTGCAACCTTGGTCCATCCTGGTGATGCTCCAACCAACGGAGCTAGCTGGCCAGGACTGTAAATGTTAACATGTGACCACGTTTCCTGTATTCTTCTCCCCCGAATATATGCACACGTATGTGCTACATGTAAGTGTAGGTACACATACAATTTATTGAATGCATGGATACAGCTGTCATTTCTTTATACTTAATAGATACCTAGTCATTTTTTCTGAACTGTGTGTGACTTGCAGACCTGGAGCCTTTTTGCCCCTAAAGTCTCCAGAGGATTTGAGTCTCACTGCAAAACAAAGACGCCCCAGGTCCACGAACAAAAGCTGTGGGTAGCATAGGGCAATGCTGTCAGCGGGCACCCCTGGCTCACCACGCCCAGCCTCCCCACTTTCCCCACAATGTCCTACATGCCAACACAGCTGCGGCCCTTTTCCTCAGACCTCGATTCCAGTGGGCTGACAGCGCCTGGTGCCACCTCAGACCTGCCTCGTCACCCCCCAGATGTGCGGGGTGGGAGGGACAGGACACCCCTGGGGGCTGGTGCAAGGCATCCCCCTCCTCCTCCTCCCCCTCCTCCTCCTCCTCTCCTCCCGCACTCTCCACTCTCCTCCCTGCCCCCCCTCCCCACTCCCATTTCCTCTTTCTTGGCTCCACCAGGCCACCCCTTCCCTTTTTACTGCTTTTCCAGTTCCTCCTGCTGCCATCCCCCCTTTAGCCCCTGGAAAGCCCCCACACCTGTGCCCCCAGGAGCCAGGCAGGTTGGCCAGATATTGGAGGAGCCTCCCAGGCTTGCACCTCTTGCCTGGATATCACACCCATTTCACAGACCGAAAACAGAGGCACGGAGAGCGAGGGCGATCTGGAGCTCAGGCAGCAGGGAGCTGAGCCTTGGTCTTGGAGGTTTTGGTCCGGGGCCCTTGAGGATTCCAGAATGGGTATCACAAACCCAGGGCCGGCTTTGTGTGTCACAGCCTGGGCAGTGCCCCAGGGCCTCACTCAGAAGGCTCCTCTGGCTTCCATCTTGCACTTGGCCCTGTCGGTTCTCCAGCTGGCCCTGCAAGGCCCCTCTCCCCATCTTGGTTCATCAGCAAGGCTAGGACTGTTGATAACGTCTCCTAAATATCTCACGAATATGTCCCCTTCTCACCAGCTCCTGGATCCACCCCATCACAGTGCCTCTCTGCCCTGGTACCCCCAGTCTGTCCTCCCCCACAGCAGCCATCAGAGCACCTGAATCATGTCCCACCCCCCTGTCCACAGCCCTCGGGGGCTCCCACCTCCCTCAAGGCCCTGCATGGCCTGCCCCGTCCCTCCCCCTGTCACCTCCTCCCTCCCCTCCCCTCCAGCCACACAGGGCCTCCTCGCTGTCTGTGGTCTATAGGGAGAAAACAGCCAGAGACTATTCCAACACAAATGGGTGTGGTCGTGTGCCAATAAAACTTTATTGGTAGACACCGAAACCTGAATTTCATATAATTTCCACATGAAAGGAAACAATTTTTTGATTCCTTTCAAGGCAAAAGCCAGAATCATAAAAAGTATCAAAAACAGCTGAAACCGGTTTGGCTCAATGGATAGAGCATGGGTCTGTGGACTGAAAGGTCCCAGGTTCGATTCCGGTCAAGGGCATGTACATGGGTTGAGGACACATCCTCAGTAGGGGGTGTGCAGGAGGCAGCTGGTCGATGATTCTCTCTCATTGATGTTTCTAACTCTCTATCCCTCTCCCCTCCTCTCTGTAAAAAAATCTCACACACAGAAAAAGTATCAAAAACAGAAAAAAACACAAACTGTAAAAACTCGCCAGCTGTGCACAAACAGGCTGGGTCTGGATGTGGCCGGGGGGCCGCAGCTGGCGGACCCCCCTGACCCTGAGCTCACATGAGAGGGGAGGACAGGGCCTGTGGGATCCGCAGGGTGCGGGTGGGATCCGCGGGATGCGGGTGGGATCCGCGGGGTGCGGGTGGGATCCGCGGGGTGCGGGTGGGATCCGCGGGGAGCGGGTGGGATCCGCGGGGTGCGGGAGGGATCCGCGGGGTGCGGGTGGGATCCGAGGGGTGCGGGAGGGATCCGCGGGGAGCGGGAGGGATCCGCGGGGAGCGGGTGGGATCCGCGGGGAGCGGGAGGGATCCGCGGGGAGCGGGTGGGATCCGCGGGGAGCGGGAGGGATCCGCGGGGAGCGGGTGGGATCCGCGGGGTGCGGGTGGGATCCGAGGGGTGCGGGAGGGATCCGCGGAGTGCGGGTGGGATCCGCGGGGAGCGGGAGGGATCCGCGGGGTGCGGGAGGGATCCGCGGGGTGCGGGTGGGATCCGCGGGGAGCGGGAGGGATCCGCGGGGAGCGGGTGGGATCCGAGGGGTGCGGGAGGGATCCGCGGGGTGCGGGTGGGATCCGCAGGGTGCGGGAGGGATCCGCGGGGTGCGGGTGGGATCCGCGGGGTGCGGGTGGGATCCGCGGGGTGCGGGTGGGATCCGCGGGGTGCGGGAGGGATCCGAGGGGTGCGGGTGGGATCCGCGGGGTGCGGGAGGGATCCGCGGGGTGCGGGAGGGATCCGCGGGGTGCGGGAGGGATCCGCGGGGTGCGGGAGGGATCCGCGGGTGCGGGAGGGATCCGCGGAGTGCGGGTGGGATCCGAGGGGTGCGGGAGGGATCCGCGGAGTGCGGGAGGGATCCGAGGGGAGCGGGAGGGATCCGCGGGGTGCGGGTGGGATCCGCGGGGTGCGGGTGGGATCCGCGGGGTGCAGGTGGGAGACGGGCAGAGGGCGGGCCCGCTCACCGAGGGCACAGTGTGGCCCGGCCCGGGGTGGGAAGGCGGGTGGGGACTGAGCGGTGGTCGCACCCACAGGCCCCGGCGAGAGCGGGAAGAGCACGTTCATCAAGCAGATGCGCATCATCCACGGCGCCGGCTTCTCGGAGGAGGACCGCAAGGGCTTCCGGCCGCTGGTCTACCAGAACATCTTCGCGTCCATGCGGGCCATGATCCAGGCCATGGAGCAGCTGCAGATCCCCTTCAGCAGGCCCGAGAGCAAGGTGGGTGCCGTGGGTGCCACGCGGGGTGGGTGGGGGGAGGGGCAGGTCCCCAGGACCCCCGCCCCCCCGTCCTGGTTAACCATGCCCCCTCCAGGGGTTCTGGAGATCCTGCCTCGCCACCTCCCGCCACGTGTCCCCATGCATTTCCGGAGCGCCATCCAATGCCTGCTCCCCGTGGAAATGTTCGTACAGAGGCCTGGTGACTGTGGGGAAAGGCTGCTGTGCAATCCATGCATCACAACACTTTTTATTTTTTACTTTATTTTTTAAAAATATATTTTATTTTTTACAGAGAGGTAGGGAGAGGGATAGAGAGCTAGAAATATCAATGAGAGAGAAACAGTGATCAGCTGCCTCCTGCACACCCCCTCCTGGGGATGTGCCCACAACCAAGGTACATGTCCTTGACCGGAATCGAACCCAGGACACTTCAGTCCGCAGGCCGACGCTCTATCCAGTGAGCCAAACCGGTCAGGGCCACATCACCCTTTAAGAACATGCACATTATTTCATTGTGGAAAGAGCACTCAACATGAGATCCACCCTCTCACATTTTAAGTGCACGGTTCCGTGTCACCGGGAGGAAGGATGGGCTGCAGAGGGCTGGAACTATCCACCTGCCCGGGGGAACTCTGCCTTGCCATCCTACCCAATAGCAACTCCACCTGGCCCTCCGAAGCCCTTCTCCTCTGTTCTCCTGAGCCGGCCTATTCTGGATGCCTCCTGTATTGGGGTTGTGTAGTATTTTTCTTTTATGACTGGCTTACCTCACTTAACATGAGGTCCTCAAAGTTTATCCACATTGATACCTATTGTAGAATTTCCTTATTTTTATTTTATTTAAAAAAATATACTTCTTAAAAAAATATATTTTATTCTTTTACCGAGAGGAAGAGAGAAGGATAGAGAGCTAGAAACATCAATGAGAGAGAAACATCGATCAGCTGCCTCCTGCACACCTCCCACGGGGGAAGTGCCCCCAACCAAGGTACATGCCCTTGACCTGAATCAAACCTGGGACCTTTCAGTCCACAGGCTGATGCTCTATCCACTGAACCAACCCAGTTTTGGCTTTAAAAATATTTTTACTGATTTCAGCTAGGAGGGGGAGAGAGAGAAACATCAACGACGAGAGAGAATCACTGATGGGCTGCCTCTTGCACACTCTCTACTGGGGACCCGAGCCCTGACTGTGAATCAAACCATAACCTCCTGGTTCATAGGTTAATGCTCAACCACTGAGCCACAGGCTTTTATTTTACTTTTCAATCACAGTTTACATTCAATATTATTTTGTATTAGTTTTAGATATACAGAATAGTAGTTAGATAACCATATAATTTACAAAAATATTCTTAAAAATATATATATATAGTTTTGCCGAAACCGGTTTGGCTCAGTGAATAAAGCATTGGCCTGCGGACTGAAAGGTCCCGGGTTCGATTCCGGTCAAGGGCATGTGCCTTGGTTGGGGGCACTTCCCCAGTAGGAAGTGTGCAAGAAGCAGCTTATTGATAACTCTCTCTCATCGATGTTTCTAACTCTCTATCCCTCTCTCTTCCTCTCTGTAAAAAATCAATAAAAATATATTTTAAAAAAAATATATAGTTTTATTGATTTCAGAGAGGAAGGGAAACAGATAGAGAGATAGAAACATCAATGATGAGAATTATTGATCTGCTGCCTCCTGCACGCCTCCTACTGGGGGTCAAGCCTGCAACCCAGGCGTGTGCCCTTGACCGGAATGGAACCCGGGACCCTCTATCCACTGAGCTAAACCAGCTAGGGCAAAAATGTCCTTCTTTTTAAAGACTGAATGCTATTCCACGTATGGACTACATGTTCTTATCCATTCACCTGTGTTTTTTCCTCTCTACATTTTGGCTATTGAGAATGGTGCTGCAATGAACACGGGAATGCTCATATCTTTTCGAGATCTGCTTTCCATTTTTTTTTTTTTTTTGATAAACGCTGAGAAGTAGAATTGCTGGATCGTATGGTGATTCTATTTTTAAATTGTTGAGGAGCCTCCATACTGTTTTCCATAGTGGCCACACCATTCTGCATTCCCACCACACTGCACAGGGTGCCCATCCCCCCACATCCTCACCAGCACCTGCTGTTCTCAGTGTGTTTGGTCTTCATCATGGCCTTGCTCACAGGGCACATCACCTTTCTAAGCCTGAAAGCACCTGGTTTGTGAGTAGGAGGTGGTCCAGGGACTTTGGAAGAGGGACTGGGGCTGATGTAAGAATGTGATAAACATGCAAAAGCTCTCAAAACTGTGCCTGGACTGTAGAATGGGCTCGGTGGTGATAGTGGGTGATAAGATGACTGAATCCTCACAATAACCCCTTTCAGCGAGTACCCCATTTTATAGACGAGTCAGAGGCTCCCCCTCAGGATAACTATGGTCTCATCTTTCATCGCCATATATGAGTTGCCTATTTTTTAAATTCTCGAATTTTCTGGAATGATCTTTCACGTCTGGCTTCTGGTGCCGTATGTCTGTGATTCACTTATCTTTTGGGGGCCAAGGTCAATTTATTTGTCCAACCTAATGTTGGTGACATTTGGGTCATTTGCATATTCCTGCTGGGTATCTACTTAGAAGCAACATGTAGAAGACACTGTTTTCCAAGTAATTGTAGCAATTCACACACCCACCAGCAGAGCCCCGGTGCTCCCAGTCCTCACCACACTTGATACTGTCTGTCACTTCATTTAAGCCATTCCGGTGGGTGCTTGGTGGCATTTCATTGTGTTGTTTTTTTTAAAATATATTTTATTGATTTTTGTACAGAGGAAGGGAGAGAGATAGAGAGTTAGAAACATCAATGAGAGAGTCATCGATCAGCTGCCTCTTGCACACCCCCTACAGGGGATATGCCCGCAACCACGGTACATGCCCTTGACCAGAATCGAACCCGGGGCCCTTCAGTCCCCAAGCCGACGCTCTATCCATTGAGCCAAACCAGTCCCGGCGGTTTTTGTTTTTGTTTTAAATATGTTTTTATTGGTTTCAGAGAGGAAGGGAGAAAGAGATAGAAACGTCTATGAGGAGAGAGAATCATAGATCGGCTGCCTCTGGCATGCCCCATGCTGCGAATCGGAGCCTGCAACACAAGCTTGTGGCCTGACCAGGAATCCAACCATGACCTCCTGGTGCATAGGTTGATGCCTAACCACTGAGCCACGCCCGCTGGCCTGATTGTGGTTTTGATTTCCATTGCTCTGACTAGTAATGAGCATGTGTACTTTTTCATATGTTTGTTGGACACTTGGGTATTCTTTTTTGTGAAGCAACTGTTCAAATCTTTGGCCTATTTTTTTTTTTCCACTTTAAAAAAAATACAGTTCCTTGTTTTTTTCTTTACTGCCTTATAGCAAATTCTTTGTATATTCTGGATATAAGCACTTTCTTACTTTCACATCTATTGTTCAATTATTTCTAGGTATTTGCTATTTCTTGATGCTACTATAAATGTGATTTAAATTTTTACTACTAGCTAGTGGTTAGTATATAGACACATATCTTATTTTCATTTATTAATCTTTCATCTGGGGACGCTATTAAGTTTACTTGTTTATTCTAATAGTTTATCTACAGACTATTTTGGATTTTCTACATATAGTCATGTCATCTGTGCATAACCACAGTGTGATTTCTTCCTTTCCAAACCCGATTTTTTATTCATTTTTTTCATGTGTTCATTAGAAATGGCGTGAGTGGGCACCATTGTCTCATTCCCAGGCTCCTGTGTTTTAAGAGTGAAGGACCCATATTCACTTCCCGCAAAGCACATTAAGGACTATTCAGGACCTTCACTGAATACAAATTTTACTCTGAATTTTTAGAAGGACGTGTCTCTTCATTTTTACTTTTGAAATTCTTAATCATTTTTTTTAACTTTGAAGTTAATATTGTCCCAGGCTGTGTCTTAGTTTGCACAGGCTGCCGTAACAGAGTGCCACAGTAAAAATGGGGAGCTTAGGCCACGGACCTTGTCTTCTCGCAATTGTGGAGGCTGGACGTCTGAGACCAAGGTGTCGCGGGGCTCGTTTCTCCTAAGGCTTCTCTCCTTGGCTGGCAGATGGCTTCTCTCCGTGTCCTCACGAGCTGTCCTTATTCTTTTCCTGTGAGGACACCAGTCCTATGGCAGATCAGGACCCACACTAACGGCCTCGTTTTAACTGGATCACCTCTGTAAAGACCCCCATCTGCAGAAACATTCACGTTCTGAGGTCCTCCAGGTTAGAGCTTAAACTTACGAATGTGAGGAGGACATGGGTGGTGGACAAAACCCAGCCATAACAGGCCGCGAACCGTCTAATTCAGTGGTCAGCAGACTGCGGCTCGTGAGCCACCTGTGGCTCTTTGGCCCCTTGAGTGTGGCTCTTCCACAAAATACCACGTACCCTAATTAATAACAACATACCTACCTATATACAGTAGTTTAAGTTTAAAAAATTTGGCTCTCACCGGGACCGGTTTGGCTGAATGGATAGAGCGTCAGCTTGGGGACTGAAGGGCCCCGGGTTCGATTCCGGTCAAGGGCATGTACCTTGGTTGCGGGCACATCCCCAGTAGGGGGTGTGCAAGAGGCAGCTGATCTATGACTCTCTCTCATCGATGTTTCTAACTATCTCTCTCCCTTCCTCTCTGTACAAAATCAATAAAATATATTAAATAAATAAATAAATAAATAAATAAAAAATAAAAAATTCGGCTCTCGAAAGGAATTTCAATCGCTGTACTGTTGATATTTGGCTCTGTTGACTCATGAGTTTGCCAACCACTGGTCTAATTGATCGGATTCAGGGCTTATTCTCAAATCCCCAGGCCTTACCGGGTCCACACCCCTGGGGCTGCCATGCGCCCTGCCTCAGTGTGAGACCTGGGCACGTTGCTTCTGATGCCTCAGTAGCCTGACCTGTGACCTGGGGGACATCATGGGGACTTGTCTCCTGGGAGTCAAGAAACCAACGCGTGTGAGAAAGGGATGCCCCGCCGCCCGGAGGCCTCGGTGCGCGTGGGCCATGGTCCTCTGGAGCTCGCCTCTCTGCTGCCCGGTCCGGGGCAGGCTCTTTGCCTCCACGCCCCCTCCGAGGGTAAACGCGTGACGGAGCGCACGAGGGGAGTCAGAGGCGGTGGCATGCGCAGGGTGTGCGTGGAAGGAAGGAGGGGCAGCGGGACAGGAGGGGAAGGGCCTTGCCGGGAGGCCAGGGGGCTGCGCTGACCGGCCCCGGCCTTCCCTCCAGAGCCACGCCAGCCTGGTCATGAGCCAGGACCCCTACAAGGTGACCACCTTCGAGAAGCGCTTCGCGGTGGCCATGCAGTGGCTGTGGAACGACGGCGGCATCCGGGCCTGCTACGAGCGGCGGCGCGAGTTCCACCTGCTGGACTCGGCGGTGTAGTGAGTCCGGGGTCACGGCGGGGGGCGGGGGCGGGGGGCGGAGGCGGGGCGGGTTCCACCTGCTGGACTCGGCGGTGTAGTGAGTCCGGGGTCACGGCGGGGGGCGGGGGGGGCGGGGGGCGGAGGCGGGGCGGGTTCCACCTGCTGGACTCGGCCGTTGCGGTGTAGTGAGTCCGGGGTCACGGCGGGGGGCGGGGGAGCCTGGCACAGCTGCAGGCTTGAAATGCAGCCAGCAGAGACCCCGGCCAGGATTGCACCTGTGCAGAGGGGGTCCCCGTGGCCGACTCCCCGCCTGGGGACTGGCTGTTGGGCATCAGCTGGCCCTGGGATGGTTGACATTGTCCCTGGGGTGACATTGTCCCTGGAGTGACCCTGTTTTGGGGGGTGATGTCACTTGTGGGGTGACACAGCTCCTAGGGAGAATCTGCCCCAGGTGACGCCGTTTCCGGGTGGCACTGATCGTTATCACGAGGTGACGCTGTCCTGGCACGGTGCTGGGTGCCCAGGGTGGTCTGCTCCCAGGCCATCACTGTTTTGGGGACCAGGCCGCTCCTGGTGACAGCCCCCAAGGTGACACCCCTCTGCAGTGCAGCTATTCTTTTTTTTTTCTTCTTTTTTTTAAATATATTTCATTGATTTTTTTACAGAGAGGAAGGGAGAGGGATAGAGAATAAGAAACATCGATGAGACATCAATCAGCTGCCTCCTGCACACTCCCTACTGGGGATGTGCCCGCAGCTAAGGTACATGCCCCTGATTGGAATCGAACCTGGGACCCTTCGGTCCGCAGGTCGACGCTCTATCCACTGAGCCACACCGGTTAGGGCGGTGCTGCTGCTCCTGAGGTCACATCATCCTCGGGGTGATGCGGCTTCCCCAGGGCTTCCAGGGCCTCTGGCTGGTGCTCCTGGGCCGCCTGCAGACCCCGGAGCTCCTGGCCCTTCTTGGGTCCTCCCTGGGCGCTGGGGGGTGGGTCTGAGAAGCCACAGAAGCCTGCAGGGCCGGGCTCAGGGCTCCGTGCTCCCCAGCTACCTGACGCACCTGGAGCGCATCACGGAGGAGGGCTACATCCCCACCGCCCAGGACGTGCTGCGCAGCCGCATGCCCACCACCGGCATCAACGAGTACTGCTTCTCCGTGCAGAAAACCAACCTGCGGTGAGTGCGGGGCGGGGCGGGCCTGCCGGGCCGGGCGTGCTTCCCGGAGGAGGGGCAAAGCAGCTGGGCCTTGGGGGAGGAGTGGGCGTTTCCTAGACCCAGCCCTCAAGGGGCTTCCAGGTTGAAGGAAGCAGAATTGGACATAGATACCTCTAGATTCCCCCCACCCCCACCCCCACCCCCTACAGTTAGGACCAGGACCTGGAAGAGCCCAGAGTGAGGCACCAGAGCTCCAAGAGGGGAAATCTTCCTGGAGGAGGGGACACTGGTATTAGGGCATTGAAGGATGAGTAGGAGTTCACCAGTTCCGACCCTTGAAGGGCTGTTGTGCAGGAGAGGACAGAGACTGTATGGTCAGAGCTGTCCGGAGGGATGGATGTGGACTGGGAAGCTCAGAGGCTGGTTCCTCTAAGTGGTCAATAAGGGGGTGAGAAACTAGACGTCCAGAGAGTCAGGAGGAGGCAGGAGCTGTGGTCCAGGCAGGGAGGGTTAGACATGGCCAGGGCAGATGGAAATGAGGGGATGGTGCAAGAAATGTTCCTGATGTAGGAGGGGCAGGACTGGATGAGTGTGGGACTTGGAGCAGGGAGTTTTCCCATCCAGGTGGCAGGGTCGGAGGCGGAGCCATGTGGCAGCAGCAGGGTGGGGGTATTCGATAAGACGATAAAGTCCTTGGGGCACAGAGTCTGAGGGGTCCAGGGCACCTGGCGGTGACTGGACTCCCACAGGCCTGAGCTGGAAGACAAGGTGTGGATGGAGCAACATGGCGTCGGGAGGGTGATGGCAGGTGTCAGAGGCCAGGGGAGTCAGGAGGAACACAGCAGGAGAAGCGGCTTCTGGGATGGGCCGTTAGACGTCACCAGGGACCTTAGCAAACTCTGTGTCTGTGGGCTGACGACGGACGGGGGAGAGTGCAGGGTGATGCGTGGGGACGGGGGTGGTGATCAACCCACGCGTGTTGACTCTCACTTCCCTGGACCACCCGCCCCCACCCCAAACATGCTGTTCTGGCCTCTGCGATAGTCCTTTCCGGGAAGGTTCGTAATTTAGCTGTTCGCTGTAGGTCTCACCCACTAGACGGAGAGTCCCACACAGTTAGGGGCCGAGTTTCAGTCTCCTGCTTCAGAGTATGATCAGATCCAGATCACAGTGGAAGGTGGTAAATGTGGGAGGAAGGCTAGAAAGATGGAAGGATGAATGTGCAGATGGAGGGAGGGATGGATGGATGTGTGGATGGATATGTGGATGGATGGATGGATGGATGGATGTGTGGATGGATGGATGATGAATGGATGTTGGGTGGATAGATGGATGAATGAATGTGTGAATGGATCGGTAGGTGAATTAATGGATGGATGGATGGATAGATAGATGTGTGAATGGATGGATGGATGATGAATGGATGTTGGATGGATAGGTGGATGAATGAATGTGTGAATGGATCGGTAGGTGAATTAATGGATGGATGGATGGATGGATGGATGGGTGAGTAGATGGGTAGATAAATGAATACATCAGTGAATGGATGGATATGTAGTAGAGGTTGGATAGGTGGGTGGGTGGATAGATGTATAGATGGGTGGATGGATGGGTAAAGTTTAGGAGTGAAGGCAGCAGTTGGGAATGCTCACAGGGAAGGCGGGGCTGCGAGGGGATTTTTTGGTGGGAGACTTGAGAATGTTCTTAGGCTAAGGAGAGGTTAATCATCGGAGTGAGGGCGCAGAGGAAACTAAGACTCTGGGATGAGAGGATGGCAAGAAGTGTCCCCCACCTGACTCAGTCCCCAGAGCCCCACTCTCAATCGCCGCACCCACATCCCACTCTGGACATGGGGACCTGCGGGGTCTGATGTGTGAGAGGGGGTGGTCTCTGGGGCTCGGAGCCACAGGCACTGCCTCTTTCCCCTCCTGTGCAGCCGGGCAAGTCCCTGCTTGCTCTGAGGCTTCTGGCGTTTCCTGTCGGCTGCCTGAGTAACGGCCGCATCCCATCCCCGGGGAAATGACGCAGGCTGTTATCAGTGACCCACATTTCTTAGAAGAGAGACAGGAAGGCGGAGCGTGGGGGTGGAGGCCCGGCCCTCGCCTCAGGCCACACGCAGAGGGGAGGCGTTGGCCACTGGGCAGGGCCCTGGTCAGCCACAACACCGCATCCCCGCTCGCTGATGGTAACACGGGGGAGGTGCAGACGTCTGCAGTAGGCCAATCAGCCAGAACCAGGGCAGACTCCGGATGTGTCTGACCTGCTGGCCTCCCCCATGAGGGTAGTAATCAAACAACTCAGTATAATAGAAGTTCAGGAAAGTCCCCTCTCCTCTCTGTACCTCAGTTTCCTCGTCTGTATAATGGGTGTAATGGCGGGGGGTTGAAATGCAATAACACACAAGAGGTGTGGGCTCGGGGGCGAGGCACTATTCTTGCTGCCCGTTGTCTTGGTCTCGGCATGTCTCAGACGTGACTGGGGTTGGGGGTGCCGCGTTGTGGGGTCCTGGTTAAGCCTGAGCTCTGAAAGGGGGCGATTCTGGCAGGATTGTTGACGTGGGCGGCCAGAGGTCGGAACGCAAGAAGTGGATCCATTGCTTTGAGAACGTGATCGCCCTCATCTACCTGGCCTCGCTGAGCGAATACGACCAGTGCCTGGAGGAGAACAACCAGGAGGTGAGGGGCCCCTGGGGATGCGGGGGCGTCACCTTCTCTGCTCTTCTCCTCCCCTCGCCCAGGGGCCCACCACCAGGCAGGGGGCCCCACGCCACTCTCCAGCAGCCTGTGTGTGTCTGGTGTGGCTTTGAGCCTCGCTTTCCACTCTTTGGTGTTCAGACCGTTGAGCCCCAAGACAGATTCACAAGCACTCGTGTTGCCAACAACACTCACATGTAGCACGTGTGTGTGCACTACACACACCCACACCCACACACACACGTGCATGCTCGTGCGCGCACGCATACATACGTACACACGCACACACACACACGCGGATATTCATGTCCTGCATGTCCTGAGACGGTGGCCCCCGGAAGCACAACACAAACTGTCCTGGAACTGTGGTCACACCTGGGCAGGGTCACACTTCTAGTCCGAAATGCTGGTGAGGATCAGTCTTCTCCTGTGACCGCTTCTCCCCATTAACACCCAGCATAATGGGCGGGCACACGTCACCTCTGACACGCTCACTTCCAGTGGCTCACGTGTCACCGAGGCCTCTGGGCGCTGGAGAGGGAGATGCTATAATCCTGACGTTCAGACTGAATCGGACAGAAGGAGGCTGAGGTCCTTCCGACATAGCTCTCGCCACGTGGCCTGTCCTCGTCAGCTCGGGCGGCCGTAGCAAATGCCCACAAACCGGGGGCTGAGACGACAGAGAGGGACTCTCTCCGGTTCCGGAGGCAGCAGGCTGAGCTCCCGGGGGCGGCCGGGAGGGAGCTCTGTCCCGGCCCCCCAGCCGCTGTGACCCGGCAGTCTCTGGCGTTCCTTGGCTTGTAGATGCATCAACCCACCGCTGCCTCCGTCTTCACAGAGCGTCCTCCTTGGACGTGAGGCTGTGTCCAAGCTCCAGCATCAGGCTTAAAGCCGCCCAGTTCCAGTGTGACCTCCTAGTGAATCACAGACCCTGCTTCCAAACAAGGCCACAGGCTGAAGTTCCAGGCGGACATGAATTGAGGGGAGGGGGGAGGGAGGTGTAGAGGAGGGGAAGGCACCAGTCAAACCAGTTGAGGCACAAAACCATGCTGGGCACACATAGGCAGCCAGCCCCACCTGCTCAGACTCATCGCCATGGGGAGGGCGGCTCCTGTTTAGGCCGGGCTGGCTGATCTGAGGGATGCACTGCCTGTTACCCCAACCCAGAACAGAATGAAGGAGAGTCTGGCCCTGTTTGGCACCATCCTGGAACTGCCCTGGTTCAAAAGCACGTCTGTCATCCTCTTCCTCAACAAAACCGACATCCTGGAGGAGAAGATCCCCACCTCCCACCTGGCCACCTACTTCCCCAGTTTCCAGGGTGAGTTCTAGAACCTTCTGTATCTATACCATACCTCCCTCCCCCCTTAAAAATAAAAATAAAAATAATTTAAAAAGCAACTCCCAAGCAAGATGCTCGTCCAGGCCCTACTCCAGCCTGGAGTCAGTGGAGTTTCCAGACCCAGATGCTTTCACTGCCCAACCTTTCTCTGTCCTCAGTCTTCCCATCTGTAGAATGGGGATAAAATAACAGATGCCTTCACGCTCGATGTACTGGTAACCGCTTAAAGAAGAGAATTCTCAAACGTCACATAGATGTTGTGAGGGAGGGTCTGCTGGATGGAGTTCATTGTCATACCCAAAGGGCACCAACGACTATTTCCAGAATCTTCTTAGATTTTCGACTTTCTTTTTCTAACTTTCATAGTTGTCTCATCTATACCTAATTGGATAGCATTTTTGTTTTTAAATCTGTGACTGACCTTGGAGCGAGTTTTTCCAAAGCCTACAGTAGCTCAGTGTTCATGGCTACAGAAGCCCTCCTGCAGGCTGTACTTGTGGCTAATGGGTCTGTGCAGTGTCTCCTTAAGTGCCTATCGAGCAGGAGGAACACAGCAGGTTTGGTGCAACCCGAGGCACAGAGGGCCCCGGCCAACGAGATCGGGGTGCAGTACGCGCTGGCGCCATGTAGGGTATCTGCCAGGGACGGCAGGTTTTGGTGAAACCAGGGAAGGGGTGTGTTGGCTAGATACCGGGCCACTGTGAGGGGAGAGGGAGCTGCTAGAAGAATCCCCGCTGAGTAGCAAATGCCCCCCAAAGTCAGGGGCTTACTCCAGCCATCTCACTTAGCTCACCATCAAGGGGGTCAGGAATTTGGGGAAGGTTGGGCGGTTGTCCACCCTTGGTCCATGTGGCCTCAGCTGGGGTGGCCAGGATTGGAGATGCACTTCTGAGATGGCTTCTCGCACCTTGTGTATGACGACTCTGTGACCCTCCACCTCCTCCTTCCTCCTTTTCCTCCCTCCCCCATCTCCTCCTCCTCCTCGTCCTCCTTTTCCTCTCTCTGCTCTCCCTCTCCCCTCTCCATCCCTTTCTCTCCCTCTCCCTCCCCCTATCTGGTGTCTTCTAATCCAGGGCTAGCTCGCAGCACGGCTGCCTCAGGATGGCCAGACGTCAGCCCAGGTGGAAGCCTCTGCCCATGACGTAGCCTAAGAAGGCCCAGGTGGTCACATCCGCCTTGTTCTGTCGATCAATAAAGTCCCCCAGGTCAGCCCGGCCTCAGATGGAGGCGCAGCCTGCATTATGGCGGCCAAACGGCATGTGACTGCAGGGAGGGGAGGAGGCAGTGACAGCCACCCTGGGGACGAGCTGTCTTTGTCTCCTTGGGCTGCTGTGGCAACTGGCCACCCGCCGGGGACTGGAAACAACAGACGTGATTCCCGCACATGCCAGGAAGCGGGACGTCTGGAGCCGAGTGAGAGGCAGAGCAGGGTCAGCTCCTTCAGGAGGCTCTGAGGGAGGACCATTCTGGGTCTCTCTCCTAGGTTCTGGTGGTTGCCTGCAGTCTTAGCATTTCGTGACTTATAATGCATCACTCCAATCTCTCCCTCCATCGTCACACCACCTTCTCTGTCTCTGGTTGTCTCTCCTCTTTGTTTTTTTCTTAATCTTCCCCCGAGGACGTTTTTCCATTGATTTTTAGAGGGAGTGGAAGAGGGAGGGAGAGACAGAGAGAAACATCGATGTGAAACACATAGATTGGTTGTCGCCTGCACAAGCCCTGACCACGGCCTAGGCCAGGGAGCAGCCTGCAGCCGAGGTATGTGCCCTTGACCAGAATCAAACCCAGGACCCTCAGTAGGGGGTCTGCAGGCTGACGCTCTACCCACTGAGCCAAACCAGCTCTCTCCTCTTTTCATAAGAACACAAGTCATTGAATTTAGGGTCCAACCTCGTTCAGTATGACCTCATTTCAACTTAAACTCTTGACAGCTGCAAAGACCCTCTTTCCAAATCCAATCACATTCTGAAGTTCACAGTGGACGTGGGTTTGAGGGGACACTGTTCACGCCAATACACATCAGCCGTGGTCGATGAAGCCCTCGGTTTGCGTGTACTAAGCTTCGGTGACATCACTCTGGGAGGGACCCCTGGCCTTGTCAGAGCCCCTGTGGCCAGCCTCAGCCAGTCATCCCCACAGACTCAGAGCCTGGGCAGCGCAGGCCAACTCACTCCCGGGCGGTGGCCTGGGCACCCGCTCAGCCCTCCCCGCTGAGCAGCATGCGGAGGGCTTGAGACGCAGACAGTTTTGAGGATTGTTTGCTTTCCCTCAGGTCAGAGGGAAACTCCACGACTCAGCCTTTTCCCTCAGCCTCAGAGGCTGCAGCACCATCGTACTCAGCCTACGGCTCTTGGCCCTTCTTTCCTGCTACTAAATACTCGTGACAATAATGAACAACAACAATGAACACATCTGACACTGGTGGAAGCACTCTTATGTATTATTGACTTATTTAATCCTCATTAAAAAGCCCCGTGCGGCCCTAGCTGGTTTGGCCCAGTGGGTAGAGCATCAGCCTGCAGACTGAAGGGTCCCAGATTCCATTCCGGTCAAGGGCACAGGCCCTGGGTTTGCAGGCTTGATCCCCAGTTGGGGGGGGGGGGGGCGCGTGCAGGAGGCAGCCGATCAATGATTCTTTCTCATCACTGATGTTTCTATCTCTCCCACTCCCTTCCTCTCTGAAATCAATAAAAAATATTCTTACAAAACTCCTGTGCAGCAGGACTCCTTCCTGGGGAAACGGAGGCACAGTCGCTTGCCGGAAGTCACACAGCCAGTGAGTGACAGAGGCAAGATTCTAGCCCAGCCGTCTGGGTTCGGAGATGGCAGGTTTTACCCACTATGCAACCCGCCTTTCTGAAAGGATGACAGCGCACACCCCGGAGGCTTTCTGATCATTGAGCCCGGGCCCCGGGCATGATTGCTTTGCATCCTCACCACTCCCGGAGGCCTGGGGCTAGTCCTCTTCCCAATTTTACAAACCAGGAACCTGAGGCTCACCAAGGTTACCTCTATTAACTCGTACCCAAACCAGTAAGTCGCAGAGCCAGGCTGTAGGCCCTTAACTCACGTTGTGCTTTCAGTGCAGCCGCCCATGCGCCTCACCAGGGTGGCCATCCCTCCCCTTCTCCTGGCCTCGGTTTCCCCGGGTGCACCAGCCTCTGTTCTCTGCAGCTCCGGCTCCCATCCCTCCAGCTCCAAGCCCAGCCAAGAGCACCCCTTCATCACAAATCCCCACCCGAGTCCCTCATGGGGTCCATCCCAGGTGCTGTGACCGCACCAAGCCCAGGCGGCCCATGGCTGGGCTGGGGTCACGTGGCCTGCTAGACAGTCCAAAGAGGGCGCCCATCTGCTGGGACTGTGTTGGGTGCTTGCTGGGGCCCCTGCAGCCCTAAGCTGCCCCCATCGGGAAGAGGGTTTCCAGAGTCCCGCCTTGGTGTCAGGAGGGGGTCCCCGCCTGCCCCAGGAGCCTGGGTCCTGACCCTCCCTCCTCCCGCCCCCCAGGCCCGAAGCAGGACGCGGAGGCGGCGCAGCGGTTCATCCTGGACATGTACAGCCGCATGTACGCGGGCTGCGCGGACAGCGCCGACGGGGGCCGGAAGGGCTCGCGCTCCCGCCGCCTCTTCAGCCACTACACGTGCGCCACGGACACGCAGAACATCCGCAAGGTCTTCAAGGACGTGCGGGACTCCGTGCTGGCCCGCTACCTGGACGAGATCAACCTGCTGTGACCCCGGCCCGCCCCGGGCTCGGACCCGCGCGCGGCGGCGCGCAGACAGCCCGGAGCCCCTGGTCGCTGCGGAAAGCCAGCCGCCCGCTGCTAGGACAGCCCCTGGGTCCCCCCTCTGACGCCTCGGCAAAGGGGCGCAGCGGCCATCTGGGGTCCCGGGTGGAGGGGAGATGGAGAGAGCAGAGGACGGGAGGCTCAGGACCCCCGCCCCGGGTCTGCGCCCCCGGACAGAAGCCCGGAACCCCCGGGGGCGGGGGAGGGGATGCACCCCTCAGGGATCGGGCAGTGGTCCTGCAGGCCAGGAGCGGACTCTGGCGCCCCTTAGTGGACAGGAGGTGGTATCTCCCGGTTGGAGGTTTGGGTAGCTCTGAGGCCTGCCTTCGTGGGGGAAGAGACCCCCGGAAAACGGTGTTAAGAGCCTCAGGGCTCAAAGTGTGTTCCGTTACGGTTTGCAGAAGAGGGAAGCGGGGCTGACAGGTCTCCCTCTCTTTCCTAGGCTGGGGGCTGGGTGCGCTGCATCTTCGAACCTGTATTTATTCCCTCCTCTGCAGGGCCCCTTGTGGGCTGGACATTAAAGAAATGACATTCTGGAGACCTGTGGTTTCTCAGGGGTGTCCTGCTTCTCCCCCGCCCCCCAGTCCCTCCTCAGGTCTCCTGTCCCACGTGGGGCAGAAACTGGAGAGGGAAGGAAAACGGTGTACTTGTTCGGCCCCCTGTGCTGGGCTCGGTATAGCTGTCCAGGAGAGCGCACACTCTGAGCCAAGAGGTGGGGTCCAACCTCGCCTCCTGGAGGGGGGCACAGTGAAGCCTGCCCTATGTTGCTATTTGCCCAAAACTCTAGCAGCAGCTCCTACCCATCTCTGATGAAGATGAAGATAACGGCTCTACTTAGGCTCCATCATGGCGGCCCGCCGTCCTCAGGGATGTCCCATGTGGCACAAGCCCTGTCACTCCCATTTTACAGGTGAGAAAACTGAGGCACCAAGAAACTGAATCATTTGACTGAAGTCATACACTTGGGAGGTCACACAGCCAAGATTCTATTCATTCAATACCTCTCCCCCCGCTTTTTTTTTTTTTTTTCTTAAAAAACCCTTATGTTTTAGAATAGTCTTAGATTTACAGAAAAATTATGAGGATCGCACAGAGAGTCGCCTTATAAAACTGCATCCAAAGACCCCTACTGTTAGCATCTTACATTAATATGATATCTTTTTTTTTTACAACCAATAAACCAATACTGACACATTATTAACTAAAATGTATACTCTATTCAGATTTCCTCAGTTTCCCCCTAACACCCTTCTCCACTCCCAGGACCCCACGTGGCTCTTAATGGTCCCATCTTCTGACGCTCCTTTTGGCTGTGATGGTTTCTCTGACTTCTGGTTTTGACGACCTTGACAGTTTTGAGGAGTGCTGGGCAGATATTTTCCCTAGGATTGCTGTAGCAAAGTGCCACAGATTGGGTGGCTTAAAACCGTGGTCAGCAAACCGTGGCTCGCGAGCCACAGGAGGCTCTTTGGCCCCTTGAGTGTGGCTCTTCCACAAAATACCACGGCCTGGGCGAGTCTAATTTGAAGAAGTGGCATTAGAAGAAGTTTAAGTTTTTTAAATTTTGGTTCTCCGAAGAAATTTCAACCGTTGTGCTGTTGATATTTGGCTCTGGTGACTAATGAGTTTGCCGATCAGTGGCTTAAAACAACAGAAATGTATGCTCCCAGTTTTGGAGGACAGAAGTGTGAGGTCCAGGCGGCAGCAGGGCCCCGCCCCCTCTGAGGGCTCTTGGGCAGGATCCTTCCCGCCTCTCCTTGGCCTGTGGCCAGTGGGACCTCTTTGCATTGGCTCCTCAGTCCTGTTGACATGACCCTGTGGTCTTAAGAGGCCATAGCTCTGGCACAGCGGGATGCTTTTGTCTTGTCCTATACTTTCCTGCATTTGGCCATTTCTCCCAGGAGCCCTGATTCCTTTTAATGGGAGATATTTAGAGACGACACTCTGACCACAAAGTTAGGAAATCCATATTTTCTTCACTTATCTTTTTATTTTGAAAATACTTTCAACCTACAGAAGTTGCAAAACGATTGCAATGAAGTCTTATCTACCCTTCATCTAGGTGAGGGTTCAGCAAACCATCAGCTTTCTGCTGTTTTTGTAAATAAAGTTTTATTGGCACACAGCCACACCCATTTACATGTGGCAGCTTTTCCTATGGGGGCCAGAGTTTTGACAGATTCTGTCTGGCCCTGAAAGCTGAAATTATTTTCTCTGGCTCTTCTCAGAAAAAAATTGCTGACCCCTGAGCTAGGTCTGCCCATGGTTAACCTTTTGCTTTATATTTCTCTATAAACAAAATCTAAAAGAGTATTATATAATCCATAGAGAATATGGACATTTTTTCCTTAATTTTCTAAATAATTTGAGAGTAAGTTGGAGCTATGGTGCATCTTTACTCCAGAACACCATGTATTTCCTATGGAAAAAAAAAATGTTATATAAGCAGAGTGCAATAGTCAAATTCAGGAAATCTAGCATTAATACAATAATATATTTTTAAAATATATTTTTATTGCTTTCAGCGAGAGGAAGAGAGAGATAGAAACATCAATGATGGGAGAGAATCATTGATTAGCTGCCTCCTGCAAGCCCACAACCCCAGGTAGATGATCTGACTGGGAGTGGAACTCTGACCTCCTGCTTCATAGATCAGCACTCAGCCAGTGAGCCATGCCAGCTGGCATTGATGCAATAATATCCTCTGATAAACAGCTCATAAGGAAATTCCCCAATATTGTCTTTTACGGCACTTCCGCTCATTCTAGTACCCAGTCGGGAACCGCTCACTGCATTTAGTTTCATGCATCTTGGGTCTCCTTTCATCCAAGACAGCCTTAGCCTTTCGTCTTTCGTGAACTTTCATGACCTTGACTCTGAAGAACTATGGACCAATTGTCCTGTGATGCCTCCCGTGACCTGATGCAGCTTGTGTAGCTTGGTGGGACTATCACAGAAGCGCTGTTGCCTCCTCAGTGTGTGAGACCATTCACTGCATTTCCAGTGACGCTGACTGGAATCTCTTGGTGAAGGCTGTTACCCAAAGGGGCCTAGCCCTTGGCGGGCGTGCCTAGGGCCGGCTGGTAATGTGTGGGTTCTTGGCTCGTGCAGGAAAAATTTAACAATACAAGTCCCAGATGACTAGGAGGGAACGTTTATTAAAGCTGGGGACAGCGAAACAAGAAAGGGCTTAGCACAGAAGAGCAACCAGGGGGCCTAGGCTGGGCCTCCTCGCTCTCTGGGGAGTCCGAGGAAAGGAGGCTGGGAACAGGTTCAGGGGTTAGCCTGGCACACGCTACCGCTGTCCATTGCTCCCTGGTTGCAAGCCTCCTGGGTGCCTTTAGAATTTAGGAGATGCAGGCCTGTGGGAGAAGAAGGGGGGGAAGAAGAGGAAAGAGAATGGCGGGGGGGGAGGGGTGCTCCTGAGAGAAAGAGCAGGTGCTGGGTCCGTTGTCTTGAGGTTTTTATCTCTCTCTTGCAGGGGGGAATGTACAGGGGATGGTGGTCCTCAGGGCAGAGTTTTAGGAAAATATTCATCAGTTTTCTAGTGTGCTCCTTCAGGGTCGTGGTCTCCACTGATGGTCAGTGCCAGGGCAGGGGGTCATTGGTCATTGCAGCTGGTCCCTGGTGTCACCCACCGGGTTTGACTGCTGGTTGGGGCCTGGAGCTGAACTACAATTGAGGCCTAGATGTTCTCTCTCAGCAGGTGACCCTCTGGATCTGCAGTAAATTGCTCGGCTTTGGTTAGCTGTCTGTCTCCGTTTCCTAGGCCACTTGTCCTGGCCTGCTGGCCTGTCTCAAGGGGACATTCAAGGGTTTCTCGAGTAAGATATTTTTCTGTCTGTCATTGATATGTATTCTGTAGGAAAATACGTTGAGATTATGTCGATATCCTGTTCCCCAACAAAATTCCACTCAGTGATTTTTAATATATTTTTATTGATTTCAGAGAGGAAGGGAGAGGGAGCAAGAGATAGAAACATCAATGATAAGAGAGAATCATTGATAGGCTGCCTCTTGCACTTCCCCTACTAGGGATCGCGCCGCAACCTGGGCATGCAGTGCCCTTGACCGGAGTTGAACTCGGGACCCTTCATACTGTTGGCCGATGCTTCATCCACTGAGGCAAACTGGCCAGGGTTCTATCCAATAATTTTAGCATTTATTGTTGATTATCGCCTGGGCTAATTAATGCTATGACGATTACAGAAAAAGTGATTTTTCTAACTGCTGTTGGGTAGCTACCTAAGAGTGGAATGTTGGATTATATGGAAATATTTTTTCTTCTAATTTTTTTATTGTGGTAAAATACGCATAGCATAAAATTGACCATTTTAACCATTTTAAATGTACTGTTCAGTGGCATTAAGTTCATTCACATCTTATTATTGTTATTATTATTATTATTATTAATGTCAGAGAGGACCGAAGAGGGAGACAGAGATAGAAACATCAATGATGAGAGAGAATCACTGATCAGCTGCCTCCTGCACACCCACTACTGGGGATCAAGCCTGAAACCCAAGCATGTGCCTTGACCGGAATCGAACCCGGGACCCTTCAGTCTGCAGGCTGATGCTCTATCCGCTGAGCCATGCCGACTAGGGCCATTCACATGGTTATGTAACCATCCCCACCACCCATCACCAGAACTTTTCATCTTGTAAAACTGAAACTGTTCCCATGAAGCACTAACGGCCCCTCCTCCCCTAGGCCCTGGCCTCCACCATCTACTTCCTTCCTCTCTGACTGTAAGGCCACTCATTGCTGGGGCTCACGTAGCTCCAGGTTTGGCTCCTGCCTCTCTGTGACAGGTCCCTGTCTTTCTCAGATTACTTTCTTACTTTCCGACACACCAACAGGTTCCAGGCTCAGCCTGTGCTCTCCCTGCCTCACTACCTTTTTTATTTCATTTTTTTAAGGGGATGTTAGTCAGAAGCCAAGATCGGGGTGTTTGATGCTCTCATTGCTATGGAGTAGTTCCAGTGGACGGAGTCAGGAAACAGATTTCTGTTTAAATCACAAGTCCAGCCCTGTAATGGTTCACAGGTCAATGCTCTATCCACTGAGCCAGACCAGCGAGGGCCACGCTGGCACTCAGTCCTGCTCTTGGGGTTCCTCTGCATTCCCCGTGCCATTGTCACCTCTTCTCCCCCAATGAAGACCTGGCTCTTAATATCAATACTGGCTACTGTGCTCAGCTCCCTGGCACATGTGATGGTTTTAGAATCACTTCCCCCATACCACTCCCGAAAACAGATCTCCTAAACAAGTTCAGAATCCCTTTCAGTTTCTTTTGTCTTTAGAGCAAGTACTGTGTCCAAAGATTGCATGGGCAGGTTCTTTTGTATTTGTGGGTGATTCTGTTTTTCATTTAAAATGCAATTATGTTCATTTCTTTTCCATTTTATCCCATCTTAAAGCTCCTTTTCTCCATCCTTGTTGACTAAAGCAAACATTAACTGAGTTTAAAAACTATGTAAAGCTCAGCTGGCGTGGCTTAGTGGTTGAGCGTCGACTTATAAACCAGGAGGTCATGGTTCGATTCCCGGTCAGGGCACATGCTCAGGTTGCAGGCTCGATCCCCAGTGTGGGGCGTGCAGGAGGCAGCCGATCAATGATCCTCTCTCATCGTTGATGTTTCTATCTTTTCTCTCCCTCTCCCTTCCTCTCTAAAATATATATAGTTTTTAAAAACAACTATGTAAAGAGGGGTACTCAGAGGGTATCATTCCCTCTTTTAAATTTCGATCCCCCTACCAGCCTCATTGGTTTCTCTCCTATGTTTGTTTTGCAAAAACAAGCAGGATGTGTATGTTTTACCCTCCCTTCTTTATTACACAACACGTACCAAATGACCTAAGTCAACTTGACAAGACGGCCTGGAGATCGCTCTGTTCACTCACAGAGGCTGTCCTTGTTCTCCTTCACCGCTGTCTGCTGCTCCACTGCAGGGGCAGCCTAATTTACCAGCCTGTCTGCTGTGCACAGGCATGTGGGGTGCTAATATTTTTCATTAACAAACAACAACAATAACCGTCTCTGTGTTAACTTGCATGTGGTTAGAGCTGTGTCTTCAGGGCAGGTTCTAGACGGGGCTTGTGCTCACAGCACAGACATCTATCGTAAGATTAGATCAGGTCTGATGTGTGTGGGTGTGGCCTTTCTCCCAGGCAGCAAGCGATTCACCGGAGAGGCCGATGTCGGACAGCTCGGCCGTGCTAGTCACACTGCTCGGTCATGGCATTGTGCTTCTGTCCTGGATCTGCTCTCTGGGCCAGGGATCAGGGCCCAGCGGGGACTGGGGTTTAGTGGAGGCTGGGGCTCCGCTAGAATTGGGGCTTATCTTGGGATCAGGGCTCAGCCCAGGGCTGGCTCTCACTCAGGGTGGTGAGTGAAGATCAGAATCAGCTGAAGGCTCATCCAAGGTCCGGGGTCAGCCTGAGCTCAAAGCTCAGTGTAGGATCGGAGCTGAACCTGGGCCCAGGGCTCAGCCTGGGATGCGAGCTCCATCCCGGACCTGAGATGAGGACTCACTCCCGGGTGCAGGCTGAGTCTCGGAACACCCAGCGTGTGTATCTGTTAATGTGTACGAGGCAGGCGGTCCCCGGGGAGGCCAGCACCGAGGGCCGGCTGTCCTGCTGCACGGGGTGGTCCTGGAAAAGACTCGGCTGCCTTTCCCACCCTGCCCGAGCCTCAAACCGCAGCTGCTACCCAGCTTCCTGCGAGGCCCCTCATCCCCAAACCTCCCTTTGAGATCCGTTACTGCTTGGTCACCTCAGGCGACACCTTGAGCTGAGCTTCCCTGTAATGGCTCCGCTCCCACAGCTGAGCCGTGAGCCACGGGAGAGGTGCCAGGCAGGAGCCACGGTCCCCTGGGTGCCCTCCCTGAGCTCCTGCCACCCACCTCTGTGGGCATGCCTGCGGGCCTGGCAGGGGAGCCTGTCTTCCCCTGGAGACCCCGGGCAGGACTGCGCCTCGCCTCTTCAGGGGCCCCAGCTTCTCACCCCCGCTCGGTGCTCACACCTCAGTCCTCAGCCATCTCCGCCTGGGCCAGCCTGAGCCGGGTCAGGTGGACGTGGGTGGGAATGGGGATGGGGTGAGCCCCCATATTTCCTGTGAGCCCCTCTCCCCCAAAGTGAGGGGCTGTCCTGGGTGGAGATCCCTAGCTCTGCTCCTCGTAGGGCCAGCTCAGGGGACAGGAGAGACAACAAAAGGGCAACTAAAAGCTCTGCCACGCTGGGTGCTGGCCCGGGAGAATCCTGTGTGTTTGTAGGTGGTCCCTTCCCACTGGGTGGCCCTCGATGGCGGTGCCACCTCCTCGGCCTCTGTGCCCTCTTCTGGGGTGGGTGAGCCACAGGTCTGTCGTGGGGATAACGTGGGGGCATCCGCACCCTCAGCGAAGTGGCCAGCGGTGTTCGTGCTCCTGTGAGTGCGCAGTCACTTGGCACACACTTATTAAGCACCTGCTGTGTGCCAGGCACAGGTGAAGCCGTTGGGAAGACAGTGAAGAAACAGCTGGGTCCTGGAGGGACCCCCCCTAGCTGGGAAGGGTGGCAAGCGCTTTTGGGGGGGTGCGTTTTCCCTCCCGCTGGGGCCCCTCCTCCCTGGGCTTTCGAGGAACAGAAGTGGCCGAAGGAGGGGTCTGAGCAGGAGCAGCTGCAGCGCCCTCCGAGGACCCGGGGTGGGAGCGGACCGTTGAGATGCTCCTCCCCTCCCAGGCCTCACCCCCACCCTGGGGGTACCTCGAACATAACAGGAAATTTCAAATAACAGGAAACCAAGGCCGGGCAAGGCAGCAGCTCCACCCAGCCCCGGGCCCAGCCACCCCGGGCCTCAGTCTGCCCCGGGGACCGCGATGAACGCTACGGGGTCCCCCGCGAAGGCTCCCGACGCCTGCTGGCAGCTGGCGGCCGGCGGGCACAGCCAGCTCATCATCCTGCACTACAACCACTCGGGCCGGCTGACGGGGCGGGCCTCGCCGGGGGACGGGGGCCTGGGCGTGCTGCGGGGGCTCTTCGTGGCCATGAGCTGCCTGGTGGTGCTGGAGAACCTGCTGGTGCTGATGGCCATCGTGACCCGCATGCGGTCCCGGCGCTGGGTCTACTACTGCCTGGTCAACATCACCCTGAGCGACCTGCTCACCGGCCTGGCCTACCTGGTCAACGTCCTGCTGTCCGGGGCCCGCACCTTCCACCTGGCGCCGGCCCACTGGTTCCTGCGGGAGGGCGTGCTCTTCATGGCGCTGGCCGCGTCCACCTTCAGCCTGCTGTTCACCGCCGGCGAGCGCTTCGCCACCATGGTGCGGCCGGTGGCCGAGAGCGGCGGCACCAAGCGCGGCCGCGTGCTGGGCTTCATCGGGCTGTGCTGGCTGCTGGCCGCGCTGCTGGGCCTGCTGCCCCTGCTGGGCTGGAACTGCGTGTGCTCCTTCGCCCGCTGCTCCAGCCTGCTCCCGCTCTACTCCAAGGCCTACATCCTCTTCTGCGTGGTCATCTTCGCCTGCATCCTGGCCACCATCACGGTGCTCTACGGGGCCATCTTCCGGGTGGTGCGGGCCAACGGGCAGAAGGCCTCGCGCCCCCCCTGCCGCCGCAAGGCCCGCCGGCTGCTCAACACGGTGCTCATGATCCTGGTGGCGTTCGTGGTCTGCTGGGGCCCCCTCTTCGGCCTGCTGCTGGCCGACATCTTCGGCTCCAACCTCTGGGCGCAGGAGTACCTGCGGGGCATGGACTGGATCCTGGCGCTGGCCGTGCTGAACTCGGCGGTCAACCCGCTCATCTACTCCTTCCGCAGCCGGGAGGTGTGCCGGGCCGTGCTGGGCTTCCTCTGCTGCGGGTGCCTCCGGCTGGGCCTGCGGGGGCCCGGGGACTGCCTGGCCCGGGCCGTGGAGGCCCACTCCGGAGCCTCCACCACAGACAGCTCGCTGAGGCCCAGGGACAGCTTTCGGGGCTCCCGGCCGCTCAGCTTTCGCATGCGGGAGCCCCTGACTAGCATCTCCAGCGTGAGGAGCGTCTGAGCCACGGCCGGGGAAGATGGTCCAGCCGCCAGGTGCAGGCCCCCCTCCCGCCCTGGGCGAGGCCCAGGAGGGGTGGGCCAGGGGCCTGGGAGCAGGCAGGGAGGCACCAGGCAGGTGGAGGGAGAGGACGGAACAGGGCAGCCAGCCAGGGGTCCCAAGGCCCCGCGGTCCTCCTCACGGTCCCCACGTCTGCTGATGCCAAAGAGGCACGCGCTCATCGGAACAGAGGGCACCCCGGAATGGGGACAAACGGGGTGACGATGCACGCCCTGGTTCCTGTGTGATTCTGGGGAAACCCGGGCTCCGTCCTGGGAGTCTCAGTGGAGCTCCCAGGCAACAAGGGGCAGACTGTGGAAATGATGCCCTGACAACATGGAAGTTCAATGATGGTATGAGATGTCTGTGCCTCCCTCTTATTCATGTGTTTGCCGAGGGAGGAGGGCATGAGGGTGGTGGGGCGGCCAGGAGCCTGCAAGGAGGCATGTCAGTGGCCAGGGAAGGCCTTGGGTCTGTGTGCTTGGTGGTGGTGGTGGTGGTGGTGGTGGTGGTGGTGTGGTTGTGAAGGCAGGTGGTTGTGTGTGTGTGTGTGTGTGTGTGTGTGTGAGAGAGAGAGAGAGAGAGAGAGAGAGAGAGAGAGAGAGAGAGAGAGAGGGGGGGGTGCGGGGACAGAATGGCTTGTGCCCATGAGCATGTGCTGTGCCTCTGTGGCAGGCCTCTTGTTGAGAGGGCGGTGTGTGGGAACACACCTGTGTGTAACCGGCCCAGTCTTCTGAAAGTCTTTGAGCAATACAAGGCTACCAGGGCGGGCGGGTGGGGACAGTGACAGTTGACACCCGCCCCTTCTCGCTCACTTCCCCTTTCCTACCCCATCTCTCATCTTGGTTTCCTGGCAGCCTCTTCCTCCACATCTAGGTTCTGCATCTCTTGGGACCCAGTCCGGGGGCAGCAAAAGGGCAGTGGCCTGGCTCTCCTCGCCTCAGGAGCCTTGCCTCCTCTCTAGAGTTCTCTTCAGCACTCACAGCATCCCCCTGTCCCCTGCAATGGGCTGGTGGCAAGCACAACCCACAGCATGAGGTTGTTGTTGCTCAGTGCTTGCCACAGTGAATTGCATCCGTGTGTCCCGGCTGGTGATGGTGAAAGGTCTACATCTAGTCAGGACAGGAAGTGGCCAGTGAAACTGAAGAACTGACCTTTGAACCCATTTGCATTTAAGCAGCCTATGAGGCAGCGCAGGTGCACACCCTCAGTACTTGGCCCCCTTTGGCGGGTAGGCTGCTCTTTCTCCATCCTCCCGGGACTCAGCAGGGTCTTCCCGTCTCTGTCTCACCGAGTTGTCGGGGCAGCCCCCGCGTCTGTTTTTCCACTGCACAATGGGGGCTTGGGGACTGGAAACGGTTTACCGCTCTGCCCAGCAGAGCAGCCACTGGCGTGTGCGGCTAGCTATCATGAGCTGGAATGAAAGGAACATTTAAAATTCAGTTGGCTGTTTTGGTCGGCGGGGGCTGCCGTATCGAAGTACCAGACGTGACAGGGCTTAAACCACAGACGTTTATTTGTTCTGCCGCAGTTTGGGAGGCTGAAGTCTGAGGCCAAGATGCCAGCAGGGCTGGTTCATTCTGAGGCCACGAGGGAGGATCTGTTCCTAGATTCTGGTGTTTGCTGGCAATCTTTGGTGTTCCTGGGCTTGCTGATGCATCACCCTCATCTCTGCATGCATGTAACATGGCATTCCCCTTGTGTGCATGTCTGTGTCCTAATTTCCCCATTTTCAGAAGGACGACCAGTCATATTGGATTAGGGTCACCCTTGTCCTGTATGACTTCACCTTACCTCATTACATCTGCGATGACCCTGTTTTCCAAGTAAGGCCACATTTGGAGGTCCTAACCTGGGTGTTAGGACTTCAACACATACATTCAACCCATAGCAGTCACGCTATTACGTTTTAAGCGCTCAATAGTGGCTCATGGGAACGGTGTTGGACACTGTCAAGGTAGAATGTTTTCATCATCACGGGAAGTTCTGTCAGACATGGCCAGAAAGAGGGTCCAGCCTGTATCTGGGAACACAATAAGCTGGAGTAGGTTTTACATTTCCCTGATGCTGGTTCTGGGTGTGTTTATCTGGGTCAGCAGTAGGCAGTGTGGGGGCTTGGTGGAATTTGGGATGAGTGGAACTCACCCCCAAAACTCTCAGCCTGTGTTCTTGGCCTGTGCTGAGCTGGTTTAGCTGCCCCATCTGCCCTGTCTACCTTTTGGGTCTCAGCTTTAGCATCACCTCCTCCAGGAAGCCTCTTCTGATCTCCCCCTCACCACCCCCTATCCCCAGGCCTCCTCTGGACTCCCACAGCTGCTTGTGAGTCCCATTGTAGCGCCAATCGCACCGGGTCACCCATCTGTCTCTTCCCCTGGACCGCAAGCTGTGACAATGAGATCTTGGTGGTGTCCGGGGCCTGGGAGCATGCAGATGCTCAGTGACCTGGAGCTTTGGAAGCACTGGATCAGCAGCACGCCTTCCACTGAGCCTCGGGAACCTCCCCCACTCCTCCTTCCCTACCCCAGCCTCTCTCTAACAGGGGCAGAATTGTCCCCAGAATCCTTATCTTCTGCTGGTTAGATGTCTCAGGTGTCCGCAACCCATTGTCATTCTCCAGCTCTGCTGAACACCCTGGGCTCAGCTTCTTCAGCTGTCAAATGAGGACACTGATGGCCTCTGCCTTCCTGGGATGTTGCTAACTTGAAACATAATAAGACCCTGGAACTATCATGTGTATGCTTTTAAATGAATAATAATAACAATGCCTTATTTATCACTCAGTGCCTAGGGTTGTGTAATCACTTTTGCTTTAACTCATGCAATCCTCACAAAACCTCTCCATTAACTCCATTTTATAGATGAGAAACTGAGGCCCAGAGAGGTTAGGTAACTTATTCAAGGTCACACAGCTGGAAGGCAGTAGAGCTGGGATTCAAAACCAGGCAAGTGGCTTTTTGATCTGCCTCTTGAATGAATGAATGAATGAATGAATACCAATTCCTTTCCTCCTTGGAAAACTCAAAAGCCATTTCATTCTTTGAAGGAGGACTAGTTGAACCTCCATATTTTAGACAGAAAAACAAAAGCTCAGGAGAGCAGGCAGCATGGGCAGCTCTAGGCAGCCATGTTCAGGCCCCTATCTTTTTGTTTTGTTTTGTTTTGTTAATCCTCACCCAAGGATTTTTTTTTTCATTGATTTCTTTTTTCCTTTAGAAAGAGTGGAAGGGAATGAGAGGGAGAAAGATAAACGTCTATATGAGAGAGACGCATCAACACATTGGTTGGTTGCCTCCATCATGCACCTAGACTGGGGCTGGAGATCGAACCTACAACCCAGATACATGTCCTTGACAGGGAATTGAACCTGTGACCTTACAGTGTGTAAGCTGGCACTCTAACCACTAAGCAACACTGGCTAGGGCCAGGCCCCTATCTTGACCTGTCTCTGGATGAATGTGTGTGTGTGTGTGTGTGTGTGTGTGTGTGTGTGTGATATATGTTCCTATCCTGGCCTGGAAGATTGGGGGTGCAGGTGAAAGAAGCAGGTAATAAACATTTGGTGCTGTGGGCCTGAATGACTTCTTGTCTCTTTCCCTGCGCTGCCAGGGCACTCCTGACTCCTCAGGCCTAGGACCTCCCTGGAGAGGCCTGCAGAATGGCTGGAAGAAAGGGAAGAAGAATGGCTAGGAAGGCTTGGCTGGTGTGTTGGAGCTTTCACTACTCACTCATTCACTTGTGTTAGGCTCTATTCTGGGCACTGAGGCTCCAGATATAAACAATCTGGTTTCTGCCTTCATCAAGGTCCCACCCTGGAGGAGGTGGCAATATTGAGCTAAGAAATGCCCAAGGACATCTCTCTGAGGAGCTAGCCATGCAGAAAAGTGGCAGAGCAGATGCATAGCCATGGGGCTGCACAAGCGGGTGTATTTTTATAATAGCAACCCTTACTGAGAGTTTCATGTGTGCCTTCCTCCTTCTGAGTCAGTTCATGTGCGTTATCTGATCAACTTCTTACACACCTCTTCGGCGAGTGGAAGAGTATTTTATTATTTCTTATATTTCTTTTTTTTTTTTTTGAGCTTTAAGATTTTTTTCTTTTTTTCTTTTAAAAAATATATTTTATTGATTTTGTACAGAGAGGAAGGGAGATAGAGAGTTAGAAACATCGATGAGAGAGAGTCATCGATCAGCTGCCTCTTGCACACCCCTACTGGGGATATGCCCGCAACCAAGGTACATGCCCTTGACCGGAATCGAACCCAGGTCCCTTCAGTCCCCAAGCCGACACTCTATCCATTGAGCCAAACTGGCCTCGGCAAGATTTTTTTTCTTCAACAGTCTGGTCCCTGATGGGGCCTCTCCACCTGCCCTCCCCAGCTCGGCTACAGTTCTGAACATCGCTCGATTTTGAGCAGCTCCACCTCGAACAAACACTAGGGTCACACCACCTGGGATCTTTGGAGGAGCACCCCGCTCTCCATACCCCAGCTCCGATGGGATCACCAGCTTCCGCTTCTCCCCCTCACACATCCCCAGCAGCCCCTGGTCCCAGCCCTTGATGACCTGGCCCATGCCCAGGGAGAAGACAAAGGGCTGGTTCTTTGGCAGGCTGCTGTCAAACTCCGTCCCATCTTCCAGCTTCCCCGTGTAGTGCATGTGCAGGACGCCCCCCTTGCGCGATTTGATGGGACAGTGGTCTACCCACTTCTTGACCCCGATCTGCAGTTTCCGCTTGCCCTCGGCCCCTGCAGCTATGGCCAGGGCACTCCTCACCGCGCTCCCGGAGTCAACTCATCGTGCCGCCGCCTCTGTTTTTCTTATATTTCTTATATATGAGGAAACTGAGGTTCAGATAGGTGGTGACTTGCCCAAGGTTACACAGATGGGAAGTGGAGGCGCTGGGACTTAAACCCAATGCTATTAATCAACTCAAATGCCACCATATCAGAGCCTGGGATATCAACATCTTGTGGGCCAGGGCTGTTGTATTCTTCACCCTGCGACCTCAGTCTTTCCATCTGTACAAGGGGGTGTGAGTTACTCATGCTTCTCAAGACGGGGGGTTCTTAGGGTGACCAGATTAGAAAATATAAACTTGAGCTGAAACTGGTTTGGCTCAGTGGTAGAGCGTCGGTCTGCGGACTGAAAGGTCCCGGGTTACAAACTTGAGACACACAGTTAAATTTCAGTTTCTGGTGAATAATTTTTTACTATTAAGGTGACCAGACGTCCCGCTTTTGGCAGGACAGTCCCGATTTTTAACAATTTGTCCTGCATCCCACGGCGTTTTAAAAAGTATCGCGATGCCCAAACCGGTTTGGCTCAGAGGATAGAGCGTTGGTCTGTGGACTCAAGGGTCCCAGGTTCGATTCTGGTCAAGGGCATGTACAATACTTTGGTTGTGGGCACATCCCCAGTAGGGGGTGTGCAAGAGGCAGCTGGTCGATGTTTCTAGCTCTCTATCTCTCTCCCTTCCTCTCTGTAAAAAATCAATAAAATATATATTAAAAAAAATAGAGACAAATTTAAAAAAATGTCGTGAGTTTTTAAAAATGCCCGGGATGCGGGACAAATTGTTAAAATTCGGGGCTGTCCCGCCAAAAGCGGGATGTCTGGTAACCTTACTATGATTATGACCCCAAAATGAATAAGCATGTCACCAATCTCTGCAAGAACTTCAGGTTCCAGACTACAAGTCCCATAATCCATTACGTCATCCCTTTAGGAACCTTCTATGATTTCTACATTCATTCATCCAAAAATTATATAGTTCACCCATTGTGTGCGAGGCTTTCTATTAGGTTCCGGGGGTACACCAATGCACAAAGAAGACTAAAGTCTTCGCCCTCATCGAAGTTTAACATCTATACTCCTTGGAAGTTTTAAGTGATTTTTTTCAGACTTCTGCAAGGAAGACTACACCTTCAATGATCCCCTGTGCTTGCTCTATGAAACTACAACTCCCAGGAGACCTAGCGCAACAAGCAGGCCCCTCCCTACATTACCCACTTTTTTTTTTTTTTTTTTTTTTTGGCTCGGTTCAAGGTCAAGTTCTACATCCGCAGTCACTTCCCCCTCCTCCCACAGCAAGGACAGGGTTTAAACAAATTCCACTTCAAATAGTTCTTTTTTTTAAGTCTCCGTATTTTCTGACTTGGAGTTTAAGTGAAACTTGAGCAGTTTTAGCCACACAGCCCACCACAGCTAGCCTTCTGGAGTAAAAAAGTGGGCCTACAACTCCCAGGCGGCTTCGCGCGCGCCGTGAGAAGTACGCCTCCCAGGAGGCAGCGCGGCGGGCGCGGGGCGGTCCGCGGCAGTGCCCGCAGGACCCCGGGGCGGGCCCGGGCTGCCCGGCGCCGCGTCCGCAGGACCCCGGCGGCTACCCATGTTGAGGTGAGTCTGCGGGAGCCGCCGCCGCCGCCACCGCCGCTGCCACCACTGCCGCCGCCGCTGTCCCGTCCAAGCCGCCGCTCTGCGCGGCTCCCCCGCCGGCCAGGATGCTGGAGGAAGCGGGCGAGGTGCTGGAGAACATGCTGAAGGCGTCGTGCCTGCCGCTCGGCTTCATCGTCTTCCTGCCCGCCGTGTTGCTGCTGGTGGCGCCGCCGCTGCCCGCCGCCGACGCGGCGCACGAGTTCACCGTCTACCGCATGCAGCAGTACGACCTGCAAGGGCAGCCCTACGGTGCGTGGATCCCGGCCTCCCTCCTGGCCTCCCCGGGTCCCCGCCTCCCCTCCGCCCCACTCCACGGCCCCTGGTTCAGCCGACCTCCTCTCGGCCTTCCCCGAGCCCAGGCTCCCCGAGCTGAGATGCCCCCTTCGCTCAAACCGGGTCTCTGCTTCCCGGGCCCTAGGACCCTCCTCCCCGGCCTGTCCTGCTGCCAGACCCTCGCCTAGCCCCATGTGAGTCAGAGCATGGGTGCCTGGATCTCCGCTAGGCCCCCAGCTCTCCGCCCAGTGCCCCAGGAATCCCCCGCGCTGGCTCCCGCATCTTCCCGGGGTCCCCTCGCCACTTCGCGGCTGGGCCAGCGTTGCGATGCCCAGGGTGTCCCTCCCTGGGCCACCACCGCGTGCCATCCTCTGCTCTGCTCCCAGAGCTTCACCCTCTGGCCTGGTGAGTTTGGAGGTGAGCCACCTCGCTTAGGGTCTGTGCCAGCAGAGCCGCCCCATGTGCCGCTCCAAGCAGCCCCTGCTTTCCACAGCCCCTGGGTACCTCGGTGTTCACATTCTGTTCCCCTCAGGACTCCAGAGCACAGGTCACCAACCCTAACCCTAACCTTAGCCCTAACCAAGGCCTGGCCCCCTGTCAGGGCCCATTTCTCTCCAGGCTCTGAGCTCTTCGAGGTCCCAGCTCATGAGCCAGATTCCTCAGAATTCCTTAGCCACACTCCGCTCCCCCTGTTTTGGCCCCAGGCCTTAGGTTCCTGAGGATCCCTGGACCCCATGTCTTGACCTTTCCTTTGGTGTTTATACCCCTCTTCCTCACTCCCAGTTTCCAGGAACTCCAGGATTTCTGTACTGTCCGGGCCTGGATCCTGCACAACTCCTTGGTCCCCCATTCCTGATTCTTCACCTGCTTGTGGTGGTCCTCACCCAAGCACCCAAGTTATCCTAAATTCCCTGATCTCTTTCCAACCACATGTCTGTATCTGTGGTTCCAGAACCTTCTGGCCTCTGGTTTCTCTTCCAGCCTGGTGCTTTAGGTCCCTTCTAGTCAAAGCCTGACTTCCTGATAAACGAGCCTCCCTCTCCAATTCTCTTGGTCCTCTCTCCTCTTGGACCACCTCAGGCCCAACCTGAGACCCCCTGAGGCCCCAAACCTTTGGAGGGGAAGTCCAGACTTCCCCTCAGTGCCCTAGCCACAGAGTTATGCTCTTTCTGTTCAGAGCAGTGGTTGTCACCAGGGTTCATTGGGTGATGACTTTATGATTGTCATACTGGGGGTGCTTTGAGTGGGTGGGGGCCAGGTGTCCTGCTTATCATCTCACAATGCCCAGGACGGCCCCACCCAGAGGAAGATCTGGCCCCAGGGCTGAGGGGAGAAACTTGGGGTTTCAGTGATGGTCCCGAGCCCGAGGCCTGGGCTCTGGAGGAGTAGGGGTGGGGCTAGGAGCGCTAATGGTGTGGGCACGTTTCTGTGTATTGACCTCCTGGAGGAAGGGTCTTGGCCAGTCTGCACAGTGGACCTTTTGTGATGGTGGATGGCTTCGGTGTTTTCACTCATATGGGAGCCACCAGCCCCAGGTGGCCACTGGGCAATTGAGATGTGGTTCATGCCATAGAAGGAGATTTTTTTTTTTAATTTCTTTATTGATTAAGGTATCACATATTTGTCTTCATCCCCCCTTCCCACCCCCCACCCCTCCCCACGCATGCCCCTACCTCCTTGTTGTCTTTGACCACTGCTTAGGCTTATATGTATGCACATGAATCCTTTGGTTGATCTCTCCCTTTTATAGAAGGAGATTTTTAGTGTTATTTAATTGTGATAAAGTCACATAATCACGTGTGACGGGTGGCTGCCATCCTGGTCGAGAGTTTTCATTGGTTTCCTGCAGGAATCCACAATCCAGAAGGCCCAGATCCTAAAACTCAATATAACCAATTTCTCCAGACCCTGAGTCTCAGTTCCTTCGGCTCACACCTGTCATTCTGCCCAACCCAAACGACTCACACTCAGAAGCCTTGCCAAGAGCCTCCTGTCCTCTCCCTCCCAACACACCCAGCTTCTCTCTCTGGACAGCTGTAATCTCACAGCCTGTACACCCCCAGCCCTGTCAGCACTGCCCTGCTTGCACCTGATGTGGCCTCCTTTCCCCCCTCCAAACCCACCCAGGAAGTGCTGGCTGACTTTGTGGAGCAAACAGGTGCCAAGGCACCATCTTTCGGAATGCAGAGCCATGCTCTCCATCTCCCTCCATTGCAGATCCTACGTAACCTCTCTCCCGGCCTCCTCTCCTTCCCTTAGTTGTTTTTTTTTCCGTTTTTTTTCCCCCTTCCCCTTTTCCCTCCATTTTCTAAGTCCTTTGCTCCTGACACTGGCATTCCCTCCCATTCTTTTTTTTTTTTTTTTTTTTTTTTTTTTATACTTGGTATCTCCCTCCACATTCCCCCTTTCTTGGCCCCCATCTTTGTTGCTCCTAGTGAGAAACACAGACACCTCTTGCTTGCCCTCTATGAGGCATTTTTAGAAAGTCTGACTTCCAGGGGTGATCGGAGGGGGCCTGGTGGGGCACCCACCCATTTTAGCCAAGTGCTGCTTATCTGCAGAGGAGGGAGACAGAGGTCTGGCTTGAGAAATCTGAATGAGGCTCTGCCAGTGGGGCTTGCATGTCCACACCCCCACACACCCTGCAATATTCCTGGCTCAGATATTGGGCAGACCTGGGGAGGAGCTGGTGGGATAGTTGGTGGAGGGGAGGCTCCTCAGGGGTCTGAGGTATTGCTGCTTATTGTTCAGCAACAGCAGCAGCAGGATTGGTGTGGCCGGAAGAAGCCCTGAGTCTCTCCCTGCCAGTGGTGCCTTTGAGAACTGGAGGGCTAGGTCACTGCTGATTGCAGTCTCCCCGGTGTCTTTCACGCCCTCTCCTAGAGTGCACGCCCCAGCTCCCCAACTCTGGTGCAATCCCGGCTCAGAGTGGCTCATTTCCCAACTTCCTGTTCGCTCCTCTTAAGAAACAGGGCTGGGCAGCTGCCCAGGAAGGAAAGGCGAGTGCTCTTGGTGCTGCTGCTGGGAATAGTACTGAGGGAAATACACCAGGAACAGGGCCGCAGGTGTGGCCTCCCCCCACCAGGTGGACTCTGGCCTTTCTGAGGTGGCTGCTGCTTTAACAGCACTTGTTTGGTGCTGGTGCACTGTGGCTCCACAGGCCCTAGGAGGTGAGGGTGTTAGTACCCCAGCACCATGCTGGGCAGACTTGCCAGGACTTCTTTACCTAGGATTGGCCCTTTAGCCATTGTTATAAATAAAGTTTTATTGGCACACAGCCACATCCACTAGTTGATGTGTTTCTGACAGCAGAACTGAATAGTCATGACAGAGCTGGTATGGCCCACCCAGGCAAGAGAGTTGATCCTTTGGTCCTCGATAGAAAAATTTGCAGGCTCCATAGTGGGAACCAGTAACATCTGTCTAGGTGTCCAGTGCCCTGTACCAGGCCTGAGCCTCTGCCGGTCTAGAGCAGGGATGTAGGAGGCTGTGCTGGCTTTAACTTCATATCAGTAAAGATGGTCTCTGCCCTTGGGGTGCTCAGAGTCTGGGGGACAGTCCCTGGCCTTCCTCTTATCCCCCTCCTTCCTTCTCTGGCCTTGCTTCCTCCCTCTGGAAATTGGGGTCCTGACTCCTGCCCTGTAGGAGTACCAGGCCCAGGGAGAAGATGCACACAGAAGGCTCTACAGGCTGCCCTTTATGTCCCCACCCCTGGGGTGACATTTGAGCCACCTCTGGGAGCCCGAGGGCCCAAAACAGGTGGGGCATGGAGGAGGGGCCTTCTGAGCATTCCAAGACTTTCAAGGGCATCTTGAAGGTCTTTGCTCCCCCCCCCCCCCCCCCCGCTTAAAGCAGAGAGAAGTTCCCCGGAGGATTGGGGTGGAGGCAGGGTACCCTGGCCCAGGGCATATGGCCCACCTTTACTCCTTGGTCGAATTTTATCCCCCTGCCAGAGATGGCCCTCCCTGTTCCCACCCGAGATGCTACCTCTCCTGTGTCCTCGGCCTTCTCTCCCCACCATCCTCTTAGGGCACGCCATTGGAAGCAAACCTTCTGTCCGCTTGCTCACTTTCCCAAAGAGCTCATTCCTGGAAAGCAGAGGCAGGGATCGAGGCTCCTGGCCCCGAGCCTGGGCTCGGTGTAGCCTAGCATAGGTCTGCATCTGTGCGTGCATGGATGGCGCCTCCCCTGAGCTGCTTCCACCTCCAGCATGGCTGAGGGCTGCCCCCCTGGGGGTGCCAGATCCCTTCTCCGTGTCCTCTGCTCACCGTGTGGGTCTCAAACTGGAGGCTCTGGGGGGCTCCATCCAGCCCCCCTGTGGTTAGGGTTTATTTGCTTGCTTCAGCCTGAGTCAGCCTGCAGCATGTGAAATGTTCTGGACTCCTTGCTTGCCTTTACAATTGGGGTGATTTGATATAAGAGTTGGGATTTCTGGCAGCATGTAAATGGCTCTGACACTGGGGGGCTGACTGAGCCCCCTTACCCAGCATTCCATTGCTCCCTTGCCCGGCTGGTGTGGCTCAGTTGGTTGAGCATTGTCCTGTGTACCAAAGGATTGCCAGTTCGATCCCTGATCGGGCACATACAGAGGGCAGCCAATTGATGTTTCTCTCTCTCTCCCTTCCTCTCTCAGCATGCCCTGGAGAGAGGATTTAAAAAGAGAAAAGATGGCCCCCAAGGGCCTGCCACTACTTCTGTGTACCTGTGGGGAGCTATGTAGACGTTATTGCCCCCTCCACAGTCCAGCATTTAACCTCAAAAGGGCTTCTTTGAGACGCCTTCCTCCAGAACTTCCAGGACACAGTGCTAACATGCTGTGCGCCCAGGGGCTGCCTTAGGAAAGCTCTCTGCGACCTCCTGGTTCTGACTGCCACTCTGATGGGGTGCGGGTTCAGCTGCCCATGGGAAGCTTGTGGGTGGCCAGGGTCCAGGCCAAGACTCGGCCTCTCCCTTCTTCCCTGAGTCCCTGGATCTTTCTTGAGCTCTTAGAAGAGAAGCAGAATATGGCGATTGAATGTACTAGTGGAGCAGATAGAAGTTTCTACCTGGGGCGACACTTGGAGATGTCTGGGAACATCCATTGGTTGTCACAACTGGGGGTGCTCCTGGCATCCAGTAGGTGGAGGAGGGGATGCTGCTCAACTCCCCACAGAGAACAACCCAACCCTAGTATCTACTTTGCTGAGTGGGAGAGACCCTGGCATTTCTGGAACTTTCTGAGGGTCACTGGGGGACTTAGTGTTTGTTCATTTGTTCTCCTGGCTGATGTTTATCAAGAATCTGTTGGGACAGCCCTAGCTTGTTTGGCTTAGTGGACAGAGCGTTGTCCTGCAGACTGAAGGGTCCCAGGTTCGAGTCTGGTCAGGGCACATGCTTGGGTTTCGGGCTCGATCCCCAGTAGGAGGTGTGCAGGAGGCAGCCAATCAATGATCCTCTCTCATCATTGATGTTTTATCTCTCTCTCTCCCTCTCCCTTCCTCTCTGAAATCAATAAAAATAGAAAAACAATAACACATGAATCTGTCAGTACGTACTAGTATGTGGCTGTGCTGGTGTTACTTTGCAGTGAATGAGGTCTCTGATCCCTGAATCCCAGTTTATATGAGGAATAGGTAGCCATAAACCTGCTGGGGCCCACCTAGAGGACTAACAATCAAGGCGATGTTAGAGCCCAGGAGGGAAGGGGGTGCTGGCAGGAGGGGGCCACCCGGCTCAGGGTAGCCAGGCCCGGAGTTTGGGTTTGCCCCAGGATTCTGGGAGTTGGGGGAGGGCGGGCCTGCAGATTTGTCCAGGGGGGAAAGTCTCAGCTTTCATTCGGTTCTCAAAAGGCCCTCCTGCAACTCTCCAGGGTTCACGTGGGCACTGCATTCAATGCAGTGGGGTGCTGGCCATGGCAGACATGTATTGGGGCATGTGGGCAGAGGGCTGGGGGGACTCTGGGGTTACTGAGTCGGTGTTCTCTGGGCAAGGCCTTGGACCCTGCTGAGGGAGCACCCACCCTTTGGCTCCCCCATAGGCACACGGAATGCAGTGCTCAACACGGAGGCGCGGACCATCGATGCAGACGTGTTGAGTCGCCGCTGCGTGCTCATGCGGTTGCTAGACTTCTCCTATGAGCAGTACCAGAAGGCTCTGCGGCAGTTGGCCGGTGCCGTGGTCATCATCCTGCCACGGGCCATGGCTGCCGTGCCCCAGGACGTCATTCGGGTGAGCCCCCGTTCCCCACCTTCTGTGCAGGCCAGGGTCCAGGAGCTCCTGTGGGCCAGGGGGCCCTGGGTTTGGAGTCAGCTGTGTGGCAAACCATTTCCCTGAGCCCTGGAGCCTTTGTCCTTCAGGAAGTGGATGGCACCTGATCCCCTTCACCATTGGCCCTATCCCCTGGAGTGACTCTGCAGGGGACACTGGGTAATGTTGGGACATCTGTGGTTGCCACAACTGGGGGTGCTTTTGGCATCAGGTGGGTGTCACCGGGGTGCTGTTCAACACCCCACAGAGAGTGACCTGGACTTGATGTCAGCAGTGCTGAGGGGCAGAGGTCTGCTTTGAATGAACAGGGTCTGATAGGATCCCCCAAGATTCTGCGATAAAGATGCTTTGCACGTGAGAAGGGGGTGTGGGGCAGTGGGGATTGGGTAGGGTCAGCAGTCCACATTTTCCAAAAGCCAGATCAGTGCCAGGCATGCAGTTTATGCCCACTGTCCATCTGGGGCCCTGCTGTCAGCTTAGGAAGCCAGCACCCATTGTCCACTTATTGCGAAGGATGTGATGGCCCACGTGTGTGAGGGTAGAACGGCTCCATTGCCTGTTCTCCCAGCCCACTTCCTCCCTGCTGGGTACCATCCAGGGGGCCCCTGGGCACCGCCCCACCTCACCTGTTCCTCCGTCTTCGTTGCACTTCCTGTCTCCTTCTTGCCCCTTCCTCTTTGGCGCAATCCTAGCCTTGTTAGCTGCCCAGAGGAAGCATTCTTTCAGGCCCTGGCCTGTCTGCCCTCCAGGGACAGCATTGGGCACCCCCCAGGCCATAAGTCACCTAACCGTGTGTCTCTTTCACAGCAATTCATGGAGATTGAGCCTGAGATGCTGGCCATGGAGACTATTGTTCCTGTGTACTTTGCTGTGGAAGATGAGGCCCTGCTCTCCATCTATGAGCAGACTCAGGCTGCCTCTGCCTCCCAGGGCTCCGCCTCTGCTGCCGAAGGTGTGTGGGGCTGCAGGAGCCCAGTGGGTTCATGGGGAGCCTTCCCTGTGGAGGTCCAGGGTCACATGGTGCCACTTCTGAAACCCTTAACACATCACCCATACTTAACAGTGCAAGTTACCAGGCCCTGCCCCAGACCTGCTGTGTCACAGTCCCTGGGCTGGGGGCCAGGACTCTGCATTTTATAGCCCCACCTTATGCCACCACTGATTTTCAGGCAGACAAAAGCTTTGGAGGGAGGTGTTTCCTGTCTTCAGCCTCTGGATGTTTATGGGAAACATGGCATCTATTCAGTTTTCTCTGTCCTTCCTGCTGAGTACATCAGGGTGGGTCAGCAGCGTTCCTGGGAGGAGGAGGAAACCTGCCTCCTATCCCATGGACCGGGGATGCTGTGGTGAGCTGGGAGCAGGAGGGAGATAGCAGAATTAGTCAAAGAAATGCAGCTGAAAGGAGCCACCTGACCCTCTGTTCTCACCTATTGAAACAGCAGGTGCAACAGGAGAAGAATACCCAGAACTGACAGGCGTGGGCAAGGCAGGAGGGCCTGTCCACACTGGGAGACTTGGCCCCGCTCCTGGGGAACAGTCTGGCAGTGTGTGGTTACGTTGTAAAAGGTTTGCTCTCCTGGCCAGAGATGAGCTGCATGGGATGCTAGATTGGGGGTTGACAAGCCACAGCTTTTAGCTGTCAGTGTAAAGAAAGCTTGATTGCCACTCTGCTGTGTCCATTTGTTCATGTGTGGTGGCTTTCACGGCAGCACAGTTGAATGGCTGTGGCAGAGAGAGCAGAAAATATTGCCTCTCTGGCTCTATAGGAAAAGGTTGTCAGCCCCTGGTTTGGATCAAAGTCTTGAAAGTATCTGTCTGCATTGTGGCAGCAGAAGAGTGGGTTTTTGGGAAGACCTAAATTTCCAGTCAGAGCAGAAGAGGGGAGGAATCCTCTACTTGTGGAATATTATGCATCCATTAAAATGACATCAAGGTAGAATTTTTGCAGCATGCCAAAATGCTTATTTAAACGGTGAGTGGGAAACATCCACAGTGGTTCCTTTGCTCACAGTGAGCAAGGTGGCACTGCCTTGTGTCTGGTCGTGAGCAAGCGAGTTCCAAAGCTTTGGAAACTTAGGCTGTTTGGGCCTTTGGTGATGGGCTGGTGGATCATAGGCCATCCGATAGGAGACTCCTGTTTCTGAATCACCTCTAGGATGACCATCTTCATGGGTGCTGAGTTGGTCCTTGGAAGGCTGGGTCAGGGGACATGAACATGCCTCTGTAAATTTGGAATGAAGTCCCAGGGTATTGTAGGGTGAGGGCACCCTGCCTGCTTGGGGTTGGGGTGACTGTTTCACCAGCTCTTATCTTGGACACCCAGGCTCTTTTCCATGTCCAGTCATCCCCTTGCTTTCTAGTTCATGTGGTCAGTTTTGCATATAGCTCTTTGCATAGACCATCTAGGGTCCAGGGTGTTGGGGTGATGAGGATGCTGGCTGTGGTCAGGGAACCCTTGGATTGATCCCTCACTGCTCCTGTCCCCAGTGCTGCTCCACACTGCCACTGCCAATGGCTTCCAGATGGTCACCAGCGGGGTCCAGAGCAAGGCCTTGAGTGACTGGCTCATCACCAGCGTGGAGGTGAGTGTGAACCCTGTTCCTCTGCCGAGTCCCTGGGAACTACTGCCTCCTCCTCAGAGCCCACCCTGGTGCCTATGGTCCAGTTAGGCCCATTACAGCTGAGCATAGTGGTCTCCTCGGCCCTCTGCTTGGGCCAGGCACTGCCTTCTGTACTAATGGGGCTTCTGTGGGCCCAAATTCCCAGGGACTTATACCACATGGTGCCAGGCTGCTTGGCAATGCCCCCCATGTCACTGTGCACACTCTGGTAGAAGTTGGGGTGCAGTCACTCCTCCTCTCCCACACCAAGTGAGTCTGCCTTAGAGCTGTTTGTCACACATAATCAGTTGAGCCCTGGCCGGTGTCCTTAGTGTAGGTCTTGGCCTGCACACCGAAGGGTTGCAGGTTTGATTCCCAGGCAAGGGCATGCACCTGGGTTGCAGGTTCGTTCCCAGCCCTGGTCGAGGTGTGTGTGGGAATAAACCAATCAGTGTGTCTCACATTGATGTTCTCTTCCTCCCTCCCTTCCACGTTCTCTAAAAATCATGGGGGGAATATCTGCTGAGCATTAACAGAAAAACAAAGTCAATCAAGAATCCCACTTCTTTCTGTAATTTCCCTTGAATTTCTCTCAAATTTCAGAGCGTCACTCAAGGACATCCAGGCTGAGGCCTGGAGCCAAGTGAAGTGGCAGTGAGGAGAGGACTCAGATTCCTGCAGAGATTGAGGGGGAGTTTGGGGGGTGGCAAGGCAGCTAGCAGGGCTGATAGGCTGATTCAGGATAAGGGGAGGCTGCTGCAGCCTCTGAGCAATTGATACAATAATCAGATGAATACGTTTTTTAAGCTGCATAAGAGATGGTGGTGATTTGGACAGAGAAAACTGTACTGGCCAGAGTCCTTGTTATCATACTCCCAGGGGGTCACAGCAGATGGAGCCATTGTGGGTCTGGTGGGTCCCTCTCGCATTAAAAAAAACTTTATTATTGATTTCAGAGGGGAAGGAAGAGGGAGAGATAGAAACATCAATGATGAGAGAGAATCATTGATTGGCTGCCTCCTGCAACCCAACACTGGGGATCAAGCCTGAAACCCGAGCATGTGTCCAGACTGGGAATTGAACAGGTGATTTCCTGGTTCATAGGTTAATGCTCAACCCCTGAGCCTCGCCAGTCGGACCCCTCTCACATTTGAGGCTCTGTTCCAACCTGCCAGCATGGTTGCCATGGTCTTTGGTTCCGCCATGAGTCCTCTGCCATTCCTGTTCTTCACGTGGGAAGCAGGGGGCAGGGAGGAAGTGGGGTGCTTGGCCTCCCTCCCACTGTCCGCAGCCAGTGCTGGGACCTGCAGTGGGGCTCGTAGGGCTCCTTTCCTGGCTGCACCATTTCTCCTTGTCAACAGGGCTCTGCCCTTCAGAACAGTGGCTTGGAGTGCGGCCTTTGAAGGGTGGGCTTGGTGTCCAGGGAGAAGCACACTCGGAAGATCGAGCAGATTCCTGTAGCTAGAGCTGTGGTCAGCAAACTGCAGCCCTTGGCCAAGCCTAAAGCCTAGCCGTCAGCCTATTTCTACAAAATTTCATCAGCACCTGGCCACGCCCATTCATTCACAGGTCACCCACAACTGACAAGTTATGACAGACCATAGAGCTAGCAAAGCTAAAATTACTCTCCTTCCCCGTCCTTCTGGGTCGGGTAGCCTAGGCTGTTCTGGGGGTCAGAACCCCAGCTGGCTGCCGCCTCACAGATTGTCTCTCCGCAGGGACGGCTGACGGGCCTGGGTGGAGAGGACCTGCCCACCATCGTCATTGTGGCTCACTACGATGCCTTTGGAGTGGCTCCTGTACGTATACGCTCGCCTCAGAGGAGGGGAGGGGGTGCCTTCCTCCCGCACTGCTCAGTCGCTCCGAGGCAGAAGCGGCTGTCTATGGGCAGCAGCTGTGGGCAGAGGAGCAGCGCCCACTCTGGAGCCCTTTAGGCACTGCCTCAGCTCCTCGAGGACCCTGCAGGGTGGGTGTCATCTTCCAGCTGAGACAGGCGAACCAGGGTGGGTCTCGTGGAGAGGGTTCCATTGCAGATGGGTGGCTGGGTCGGTATTAGAGTCCGGCGTGTCTGTTAGGGTCTCCAAGAGGCTCCGTCAATAACTCACCCAGGACTCAGCAGATGGTTGTCCTCAGGGCAGTAGTTCATACAGAGACAGTACTGAGCCCAGAGCAAAGCACTTGAGGCCGTCGGGGTGGGTACCTGGCACAGCTCCCAGAGTCCACAGTGTTCACCTATTCCTCCAAAACAAGATGTGACCATGCATGTGAGGTGCAGTCCGCAGGGGCTCACAGAGACCCAGTGCCCAGAGTTCTCACTGGGGACCCATCATACAGGCCCTTCTGCCTGGCAAGTACGAGATCCAGACTCCGGAGGAGAGCATGTGCACAGCATGAGTCATGTGTTGGCACAGACAGGTTATGTCCAGGAGCCCCTATCAGTGAGGGTGGTGGGAGCCCCCAGAGTCGAGTTCCAGACGTTGCCCAGGGCCGGCCTTGCAGACCAGCCTCTCTGAAGAGAGAAGTCTGAGGTGCGCTTAGCCCTCCTGCAGGCAGCAGGCATGCCTGGGCCACCTGTCCCAGCTCCCGGCATGGCGACACTGGGCCAGAGTGTAAATCTCCTTCCTTTGACAAGAAAGTCCTACTTTGGAAGAACAGCCAGCTGAATCGAACAGGAGCTGCTAGTGGTGGTTCTGCAGCCTTGTGTGAGCTTTTGACTGTGCCACCGACCAGTGACAGCTGTTCCGGGGCCACACCACCTGGAAGGCCAAGGCCATCCTTGAGAACACCTGGATCAGCCAGGGCCCAGAGACAGGCTCCTAGCAGTTAGAACAATGCTTCTCAGCGTGTTCATTATTCCTTTGTAGACACTTTTGTCCTAATTTCTGCCTGAAATTAAAAACACTTAAAAAAAAATATATAACTCCATAATGCAAAATTCACTTTTAAAAGCATACAGTGGTTTTTAATATAGTCACGAGGTTGTATAATAGGGGTGTCGAACTCAATCAGAGAAGGGGCCAAAATCTAAAATCCAGCCTAAATCGCGGGCCGAATGGTTTACTGAATAGTCATAAACTGTCATTGTGATGGAAACGCAGCGGAGTGCAGTGATGACAGCGCGGTGCAGGCCACATTGCAAGGCCTGGCGGGAAGGATTTGGCCTGCGGGCCTTGTGTTTGACACATGTGTTGTATAACCATCTCCACTCTCTAATTCCAGAACATTCCATCATCCCCACCCCTATTAGCAGTCTGGACGTTTCACATAAATGGAATCACACACTCTGTGTCTGGCTCTTCCTGAGCATCATGGTCCTTTTCCCCATGAATTTTACTTCTGTTGATACACTGTGTGTTGGTTAATGGACTGTGGCCTGCGGAGAGTCCTGAGCCATTATGGAATCCAAGATTTTTTTCTTTCCCCAAGAAACTGTCATGCCCCATTGGAGGACTGCTTTCAGTCGCAGAACCCAGATGAGTTGAGGGAAGGTGCAGAGGGCTGGTGGTCTGGCAGGAGGGAATCTGCTCCAAGCCCCCCCGCTAGTGAAGGGAGTGAGGGTCCAGGTGCAATGCTGAGGCTGCTGGTGGGGGCAGCCCTGGTGGCACAGCTCTGCCCGGCACAGGGCAGAGTTGCAGTGGGCAAGGAGGCTCAGAGTAGCATCAGTGTTCGGGCGCTCATCCCTGAGGACTTCGAGGTGCTGTCAGTCTGGGCTCTAAGCAGAGGAGGGGAGCCATCCCAGGTCTGCTGTACATGTGGACTGGGGACAAGGCTGCACAGGCAGAGTGCTGCAGGAGGAGGGCAGTGAGGCGCCATGCGTGGCTGGTGGGGGGTGACGGCTGGTCTTGTCTTGCTCGTCCACAGTGGCTGTCACATGGCGCAGACTCCAACGGGAGCGGCATCTCTGTGCTGCTGGAGCTCGCCCGCCTCTTCTCCAGGCTGTACACCTACAAGCGCACCCATGCTGCGTAAGTGATGGCCGGGAGGGCGGGCTGAGGGCCAGGTGGGCCACCTGCTGATGGTGGCCCAGGTGCAGTTCCAACCCCAGGAATAAGTGTCTGTATTGAGGGCTATCATAGGCGAGGCCCCTCCCACATTCATCCCCTGGAATCCGGCCCAGGAGTTGGGGATGCTTTCAGCTGTAAGTAGTAATAGAAACATCTAAAACAGTCACTTACACTAGTGTCCTTCTCTTGCCACTGTGGACGCTGGGCTGGGCTGCTCTTGTTTATTCGCCCACACATCACGCTGCCCTGGGGCAGAAAGGGGCTCAGCGAGAGTGTCCGTCTCCTAGAGCTGTTGTCACCAAACACCGCACATAGTAGCTAAAATAGCAAACAGTTATGCTCCCAGTTCTGGAGACCAGAAGGCCGAGATCAAGTTGTCACAGGCCATGCTCCCCACTAAGGCTCCGGGGCAGGGTCCTCCTGCCTTCCCACCTCCTGGGAGCTGCCTGCAGTCCTCAGAATTTCTTGGCTGTGGCTGTGTAACTCCATCTGTCTCTCCTTCCTCAGATGCCCCCTCTCTTTTCTCTCCTACAAGGACTGCTGTGGCCCTGGTGGGAGGGGTATGTGGAGGGTGAGGGAGGCCAGGGATACGGTCTTTAGTGGCAGCCCTGGCTTTAATCCTGCTTCAGGAAGAGCAGTGCTGATTCCTTTCACCTGTTCTTTCTGGGTTTGTTTCCTCATCGGTTGAGACCAGGTTGTCTCCTGGTTTTGAGAGCTCAGAGAAGCCTCTGGAACAGCGGTTCCCCCCTAGGTGACCCACCTAGGGGATACTAGACTGTCTGAGGGCGTCTGTGGCTGTCACACCTGGGCATGCTCCTGGCATCGAGCGGATGGAAGCCAGGAATGCTGCTCAGTGCACCGGAGTGCCAAGGGCCGTCCCACACAGGGATGGCCCGGTGCTGATCCGGAAGTGGGCAGTGCGAAGCCCTGCCCTAAGGGCTGGCCAGGAATTGGCACTTGGGGGAGACCACCTCCTCCTTGTTGAGGCCTTGGACACTCATCTGCCAAAGCTGACACCTCTCCTCCCCCCATCAGGTATAATCTCCTGTTCTTTGCGTCTGGAGGGGGCAAATTTAACTACCAGGGGACCAAGCGCTGGTTAGAAGACAACCTGGACCACACAGGTTAGTGGCCCCAGCTTTCCCGCTGTGTGGTCAGGGGCCCTGGTCCCCCCGACCCTGGCCAGCCCCTGCTGTTCCCGCAGATTCCAGCCTGCTCCAGGACAACGTGGCTTTCGTCCTCTGCCTGGACACCGTGGGCCGGGGCAACAGCCTGCACCTGCACGTGTCCAAGCCGCCCAGGGAGGGGACGCTGCAGCACGCCTTCCTGCGGGAGCTGGAGATGGTGGGTGATTCCAGGCCAGTCACGTGCCCATTTCACAGGCAGGCCCCCGGAGGCCCTGACAAGGGCAGCGGGGTATCACAAGGACTCGGGGGCAGATGGGATATCTGCGCTCTGTCCCCTGTTAGCTAGTGTTCACTAACAGCCAGCCATCAGAACAGGCGCTTTGCAAACCCTGGGACCTTGAGTGAGCCTCAGTCGGCTTCCTGGGAGGCAGTGGGTTTTCCCCCATTTCTAAATGTGGGAGGTTTGGGCAGGGACAGGGAACCCTTTGGCTCAGGATCCTGTGAACTTTTGTAGAATGAGCTCCGTGCGAGATGTCCCTCTGCAGACTTGTTGGGTGTGGCCGGGACCCCAGGGCAGCGGGTGGACTCCCTGACCCTGCCGTTCCACACAGGTGGCTGCTCACCAGTTCCCGGAGGTGCGCTTCTCGATGGTGCACAAGAAGATCAACCTGGCAGAGGACATCCTGGCCTGGGAGCACGAGCGCTTCGCCATCCGCCGGCTGCCTGCCTTCACCCTGTCCCACCTGGAGAGCCACCGCGACGGCCAGCGCAGCAGCATCATGGACGTGCGGTGAGTGCGGCCCCAGGCCTCCCACTGTGTCTCAGAGCTGTCTTTCTGTCTGGGTCCTACGAACAAACCCCATTCTTCCCGGGGGGGGGGGGGGGGGCTGGCAGTAGACAGGGATGCTGGAGGGAGCAAACCTGCCGTGTGGGCTGGGGGGTGGGGTGGCAGTAGTCTGGCAGCTCAAGAAACAGCTGGCTCCTCTGTGCTAACTCAGCGTGCGGGTGCTGGGGACAGGGACACAGCAAGGGCTTCCCCCCACCTCCAGCCCCTACGCATGACTTTTAGACCCTGAGCACCTGTGGCTTCTGCCCGCAGGCCTTTGCATGGCTGTGCTGCTGCCTGGCGAGCTGTGCCCTGTCTCCCTGGCCCCTCATGCTTCCTTGGGAGCCCTCCCCACCTACTTCTTTCTCACTCTTCTCTCTGACGCGGCTACCTCTGGCTTCCGTTGTTTCACATCCCATTAGTTCCCCCTGCTAGCATGGCAGCCCCCAGTGGGGATGGGGGTATTGGGAGCCAAACCCCGAGCCTGGGACAGTCTGCCTGTGCCCTCTCATTGGCCAACCCTGAGCAATGTCCTAGTCCCTGGACACACATCAGCTGGGGGAAAGTATGAGTGGTCCTGGATGGGTCTCAGCCCAGCCTGGTGACAGGCAAGACCCAGAGAGTGAGAACAGGCAGGCACAGCGGGAGCATCGGCTGGTCCGGGGGCTGGAGGGCTTCTTGGAGGAGGTGGCACTGAAACTGAGGGACATGAGTCAGGAGCAGAGTGTTCCAGGGCAGAGGAAGCTGAGAGCAAAGGAGAGTTGGAGGGAAAGAGGAATAGAGCCCGGAGAGTGAGTTTAGCCACCTCCCCCTGCTGCTCTCCTGTCCCAGAGGGTCCCAGCATCTCACACCCACTTGGATCAGTGGCAGTTTGCCTCCAGCGTTCCTCGTTTCGGGCTGTGTTGCCCATAATCCTTGGTGTCCCTTGGCTTGTGACTGCATCACCCCAATCTGTGTCACTTGTCACAAATTTTCCTCTTGTAAGGACATTCGCCATTGGACGTAGGGCCACCCTACTGTAGTGTGACCTCATCCTAACTAATCACATCTGCAAAGATCCTACTCCAAATCAGGTCATGTTCCCAGGTTCTGGTGGGTGTGAATTTGGGGGGCATATTGGATCCTAAGTGCTTGGTGTGAACTGCCTTCAACAACCTATGCAGGCAGGTCCTCTGACCACCCACGTTCCAGATGAGAAAACTGAGGCTCAGAAAGGTCCAGTCCATTCAGGCAGACACAAGGAGCCAGGCATGATTCTCTGAACCTGCAAATAACTCCCAAGGGTGTGGGCAGCCTTTCGAGGAGGGCAGGGTCCCCCTCAATTTTAAAGAAGAATCTGAGGTGTGGAGAGGTGCCCGCCCTGTCCAAGGAGACTGTTTCTTTTCTTATTTTTATTATCATTAGATACACGGTTGCTCTTGATTTTGGGTAATTATAAATGATGCTGATTCCAAATATATATAGATTTACCCCCCCCCCCCCCCCCAATCTGCCCCAAAGGTCCCGGGTTGATTCTAAAACCCTGACCCGCAACACAAGGCTCATTGCAGAGGCCCTGACTCGAGTCATCTACAACCTGACTGAGAAGGTGAGACCCCCCCCCCCCGCCCCCGTGGCTGCAGGCCCTCCATCCAGTGCACCGGTGGGTCGGGACTGAGAGCCTGTCCCTTCTTCTTTGCAGGGGACGCCCCCGGACATGCCCGTCTTCACGGAGCAGATGGTAACCGCTGGGCCGGGTGGGCAGGGGCCTGGGCCAGTGGGAGGAAGGGGTCCCTTGACCATGGCCATGTCCCTCGCAGCAGATCCAGCAGGAACAGCTGGACTCGGTGATGGACTGGCTCACCAACCAGCCCCGGGCTGCCCAGTTGGTGGACAAAGATGGCACGTTCCTCAACACACTGGAGCACTACCTGAGCCGCTACCTGAAGGAGGTGAAGCAGCACCACATCAAGGCTGACAAGCGGTGAGGCGCAGACGGCCCGCCCCGCACAGGCTCAGGAAGCATGCTCTTCTAGTCTTCTGCACCTCCCCCAGTGCCAGGCTGACAAATAAATAAAACCCTGGATGATAAGTTAAATGATAAGTAAAAAATTACAGGGTACTAGTTAAATTTGAGTTCCAGGTAAACAGCAAATTGTTTTTAGTATAAGTGTATCCCATGAAATGTTTGGGTATACTTTTCCCCAAAAGCCTATTCCGCATTCATCTGCATGCACAGAGAACACATGTCCCGTGTTTTACCTGGTAGCCCTGTCCTCCACCCTCCCTCTGGGCCTTTCGTGCTCCAGGCATCGGGTGGCTCGTACCCCGTCCCTGTCTGCCCGCAGGGTGCTCCTCCTCACCGTGGGCCCCCTGAGTTTTGTCTTCTTTCTGCTCAAGGCTCCCCAGCTCCCCAGCTGCACTGAGCAGGCACCTCAGGGGCCGTGATAGGAGAGGCACCTGTGGGTGTCCATGGGCAGGAGGTGTCCCCAGACTGCTCATGGCCCTTGCTGGCCTCCATCTTCCGTCCGAGTCATGGCACTCCCTGAAGCAGAGCGCTTCGAAGAAACGGGGGCTCAGAGTGGATTCCAGCCGAAACGAGGGTCTCTGCTTCTTGGGCCATGGTCCCCCACCCTCTATAGCAATACTTCCGAGGCCAGTGAACTTCCTACAGTCCCTGGATTCCATTTTAAAAGATTGTTTCAGCACCAAAACAGCAGTGGGGAAGGTGGTATTTCAGAATAAAGGACTGCCCTTTCCCAGGAGGAATAGTGGCAGCCTCGAGGAGACACACAGAGGGTGCTCCCTGCCCTGTCCCTGGGCTGTGGGACCTCCGGGTGGACTGGTATCTGGGGGCCGGCTGTCGGGGCGAGTCCACTGAGAACCCACTCTCTCCTAGGGACCCCGAGTTTGTCTTCTACGACCAGCTGAAGCAGGTGATGAATGCCTACAGGTGAGCTGCTCTGGACCAGGAGTCCTGTCCCCTGGGTTACCTGCCATCCAGGGGACTGTGGTCCACAGGACAGCCAGAGGGTGGCCAGTCCCTCCTCCTCCCTTGACCTCTAGCTCCTCTTTCTCCAGGGTCAAACCAGCCATTTTTGACCTGCTCCTGGCAGTCTGCATCGGCGCCTACCTCGGCATGGCCTATACCGCGGTCCAGGTGAGCTCACAGGGCGCAGGTGGGAGGGCGACCTGGCCAGGTGAGTTCTTGCCTCCATCCTGCCTAGAAGCATGTGGACTCCACAGTCTGGGCCTTCCTTGGTGGGATTTGTCCCTGCTCTCATTCCTGAACTCACTTGCACCCTCCCACTGCCTCCAGCACTTCGACCTCCTGTACAAAACAGTTCAGAGACTACTCCTGAAGGCCAAGACGCAGTGACGAGGCCCTGCCAGCACCATGTGCCCCTGCCCGCCACCCTCACCACCACCCCTGGCCTGCAGGGGCTCACCAAACCCCCGAATTACAGAGCTTTTCTGTGTTGCTCTTGAGGATTTAGGGGGTTCTTTCTCGTTTTTGTCTTCGAACTCCCTTGGAGGAGCATTTGGTAGAGTTTGGGGCCAGACCACGGACTTGGGAACAAGCGGTGGCTGAGCCTCTGGCCCGGGAGATGAAAGGAAGTTGCCCGGCACAGCCTTGGGCTCGCTCTGCTCGTGATGCCGCCACGGCTGGCACTGGCTCTGCGTCTGCCTCCACGCTGCCTCCACCCCCCTCAGTGTCTCGGATGCTCTCTTCATGTTGGTCTGAAGAGGGCAGCACCGGCCTCTGGGTCCCCAGCTTGTAGCTCCAGCCTTGGAATGTTATGTCTCCCTCCCTGGACCAGGGCTGAGGCTCATGTCTCCCAGAACCCCACTGGACAGTGGAGCCCTGAAGACCTGGAGGCCCCCGCCTCTCTCTCGCCTTCCTGCAGGGCCCCTGCGCTGTTCTCGTCACGGGCTTCTCTGCCTCTGCTCCCTTTCACTGCGCCCTAGGGAATGCCAGCATTTCCCCAGGCGTCTTCTCTGTTGGCTCCCAAAGGGAAACCGGGTGCCTTTGGCGGCCCCAGGCTCCAGAGGCAGTCCTCAAGGAGGCCCTGGAGGAGAGGCCCTGGCCCCTCTGCACACTCCCTTCTTAGCCCAACTGAGCCGTTTCCTCATCTGAAAAGGAGGGTGTGGTGTGAAACCATGTTGGGGCCTGGTGGGGGTTGTCAGGGCAGAGTGTTGGCTGCAGAAGATGCATCAGTAGGATCCAGAGGGGGAAAGTGTGGGCTCTGCAAGCCTCACCCAAGCCCGCAGTCTACAAACCAGGTGCCTCAGGGGCGTGAGCTTCTCTCCTGGTGGAGAGGAGGCTTCCAGCACTGGATGGACCTCAGGGAGATGCAGGTGTATCAATTCAGAGCAATATAATCAAGCAAGTGTTAGATGCTAAGGGGAGGGTCAGGACCAGGGAGGAGGGCTCCAGCCTCACCATGGAGGACTGAAGTGGTGTAAAGGGGCAAAAGGACCGGCTCTCCCCTCCCCACCCAGCCTGCTGTTGCCTCTTCCCCACAGCCCGCCCGCAGGAGGGACTGTCTGGGCTCTTCTGAGGGCTCTTGTCTGCCTCCATCTCCAGCCTCCCACCTTTGCCAAAGCAGTCCCTCAGAATGTCTGGCCGTCCTGTTCTCCAGCCTTCCGGGCCCCTGGCTGTTGGCTAAGTCGGGCCTCGGGAGAGGTCAGCGTGGGGGCCACAGGTTCTGCCTCGTTCCTCCTCCACCCTTCCTGGAGGGCTGTCTGCTTGACCACCTCTGGGGGCTCATGCTACAAGATGAGAAGTTGGATAGGGCGGGAGGGGGGAACTCATCTTTGCCCACATGGGACTGACCGGTGCGCCGTCTGGGATTGCCCAGCTAGTGCCCTCCTCCCCAGGTGGCTCCGGCCACTGTTCAGAGCTCAGGCTGGATGTGGGACACAGTCGGATGATCAGAAAATAAAGCCATATCGAACATTCAGCCTCATTGTCTGTCTGGGGGTGGGGCAGGCTGATTCTGAGGCTGTGAGGGGTTCTGTCAGGGCTCCCAGCGTCTGGCGTTCCTTGGGTTGTGGACCATAGCTCCGGTCTGCCTCCATAGTCCTATTGAGTGTCCTCTGGACGTGTGTGTGTCTAACATGGGTACTGTCATTGGATTCAGGGCCCACTCTATTCTAGTACAACCTCATCTCAACTAACTGCATCTGCAAAGGCCTTTTTTCCAAATAGGTTTCATTCTGAGGTTTCCAGGGTTATAAATTTGAGGGGACAGCATTCTGCCCAGTATGGGGGGAGGGGCACCAGGCTGTGTGGAGGCCCCCCCCACCCGCCAGCCCCAGCCCCTGGGAGCGTCCTGGCCTGGGCACAGCCTCTGGGACACTTGGTACAGGCTCCAGGTTTGTGGGGTGCGGTTGCTCCAGACATGGGGGAAGAGGGCTGGGCCATCTCTCCTCTCCCCTGCCGTCCCCCTTACTATGGCTGGAAGGTGACTTTGGCCTCATCATGAACTCTGATAAAAAAAAACAAAAAACAAAAACCCACATTTCAGAGGAAAGGCCAGCCCATTACCTTCTTATATTAACATAAGCTGATGTTTCCTTTTTTAAAATAACAAGTTCCACTGATTGTAACCAAGAAGACGAAAACCACCAATAGCCCAGCTGGCAAAGATGGCTGCCCTCATGCTCGTGTGTGTTCATCGTGTTTCCCAGTGTGTGTGGGTGTATGAGAATATAAGTACATGCAATCTCAGTTTTTAAGTAATTCTCTTTAAATAGCTCTTTGCAGACATAACGGGAATGCAGTGAGAGGGGCACACGGGCGCTTTGTCTCTAAAGATGTTATAAGATAGCAGTGAGCCAAGGCGGGGCTGCTGTCAGCTCACTAAAGCGCTAGAGAAAAGGAGGCCTTGGAGTCAGGGGTTAGCCCAGGACGAGCTGCCACTGCCCACTGCTCCCCCAGTGGCACCTGGAAGCCGTCACCACACTGAGGTGAACATTTCCCTGCTCCCTTCTGCAATCTCCCTGTGCCTACTTCCCAGGTGGCCACTGGTCATGTCACTACATATTGCCTCATTCAGCTGTGAAGTGTGAAGTCAACCAGTGTCTCCCTCCTTCCCCCCTCCCCCCATGGCCAGAACAAGAGTCCCTGTTCCAGCTACCCTGGGGCCGTGGTTCACTGGGGAATTGGGTAAAAGTAGCTGGGGGTGGACAGTGATGGCCGCCTGAGGTGATTTGGAGTGAAATCAGAATGGCAAGAAGGATTAAGCTGTGTGGAAATCCGGATTAGTGTCCTGACAGAGGGCACAGTCCATGCAAAGGCCCTGGGGCAGGATGGTGCTCAGTAAGTTAGAGGAACTGTGAGGAGGCCCGTGTGGCTGGAGGAGAGGCAGGCTACTGGTAGGATCTTGGTGAGGTGTTGGCATTTTATGCTGTGTGATGGGGAACAGGAGAGGGGGTAGCCCAAGGAGAGGAACATAGGCCTGACTTGTATTTGGAAAGGTCACTGGCTCCCCAAGGACATAAATGAAGATGAAATGAGATCAGGCCATGCGTGCCGGACGTGAGAGATTGTTCCTTGGGCTCCCTTGGTGCCCATGATCACCTTAAGTCCCCGTCAGCCCTGGGTGGCAGCAAACAGTTTGGCCAAAACCATCTTATGAGGAGGGTATTGTACCTTCCACTAGGACCCCACGGGGGTCCCAACCAGAGTCTTGGATGTCTTCCAGGGGTCTTTGTTTAAAAGACAATAAGACACAGCCGAAGCCGGTTTGGCTCAGTGGTAGAGCGTCGGTCTGTGGACTGGAGGGTCCCGGGTTCGATTCTGCTCAAGGGCATGTGCATTGGTTGTGGGCACATCCCTGGTGGAGGGTGTGCAGAGGGCAGCTGGTCGATGTTTCTCATCGACGTTTCTGCCTCTCTATCTCCCTCTCTGCAAAAAAATCAATAAAATATATTTTTTAAAAATCAATAAAATATATTTAAAAAAAGACAATAAGACATCATCTGTCTCTCCCCCATCTGCCCAAAAGTATAGCTCAGTGTCCATATCCTTGTCATTGTTTTTAAAATTCTTTAAAAAACAGTTGTCAATGATTTTAGAGAGAGGTAGGGGGAGAGAAAGAAACATTGATGTGAGAGAGAAACCGATCCGTTGCTTCCCATGCACACCCTGACCAGGGATATCAAACCTGCCACTGGGCATGCGTCCTGACGGGGAATAGAACCGGCAGCCCTTTGGTGCTGGGACAACACTCAGCCAACTGAGCCACAGGCCAGGGCTCCTTGTTCTTTAAAAACCGTGATTATGTACATATTTATGAATACACGGGACAATATTCAGCATTTTTTTTTCTGTATGGCTTAAGCACTTTATTTAGATAATATACTGTCCTTACCTTGCATTTTAATCTCTTTTTTAAAAACTTCTAAAACAGTTTTATGGACCACTAATCGAATACAATCAAAATAACAGATTCCCCAGTCACAAATTTTTCTTATAACTGTGGCTGAGATGCCCAGGAACTCTTGTTTATATCAGTTAGCCTGTAATAAACTGGTTTTATTGTATGTCATTTCGCTAAAGTCACAGAACTTATTGATTCACTAAGTGAGGACTTGACCACAATTTGTTACCAATTCAGAAGCTGAGGGACATTTAGGTTGTCTCCAAATTTCAGCTATTGCCAATAAGCTGCTATAAACATATAAATTGAATGTATGGACATTTGCTTTTTTTCTCTTGGGTAAATACCTAGGAGTGGAATGGTTGGGTCACATTCTGGGTTTCTACCTTTTTTCCGAAGATAATTGTGTCATTTTATGTTCCAGCCACCAGTACCTCCACATCCTTGCCAACATTCGGTGTGGCCAGTCTTTTACATTTTAGCCATTCTTATAGGTGAATAGTGATATCTTATTGTTTTAATTTGCATATTCATATTGACTGATGTTTTCATATTTGTATTTGTCATCCACGTCTTTGGTATGTTTTTGGTGACATGCCTGTTGAAAGCTTTTGCCCTTTGTTTATGAATTTTCTTAATTATTAAGTTTTGAGAACTTTTTTATATATACTAGATACAAGTCCTTTTTCAGCTATATCTTTGTAAATATTTTTTCCCAATGTGTGGTTTATCTTTGCATTGACTTAAGTATCTTTCAAAGAGCAAAAGTTATTAGTTTTTATCAAGTGCAGTATATCAATTTGTTCTGTTATGAATTATGCTTCTGGTGTCATGCTTAAGAAATTTTTTCCTAACCCAAGGTCACAAAGATTTCTTTGTTTACTTCTAAAAGTGTAATAGTTTTAAGTTTTATATTTTAATCTATGATCCACTTTGTGCTATTTTTAAAAATATGTTGCAGCCCTAACCAGTTTGGCTCAGTGGATAGAGCATCAGCCTGTGGACTGAAGGGTCCCAGGTTCGATTCCAGGCAAGGGCATGTACCTTGGTTGCAGGCACATCCCCAGTAGGGGGTGTGCAGGAGGCAGCTGATGGATGTTTCTCTCTCATCGATGTTTCTAACTCTTCCTCTCTGTAAAAAATCAATATATATATATATATATATATATATATATTTTTTGCAAAATACGGAACAAGTTTAGATTTTTACATATGAGGTCCAGTTGTTCTAGCACCATTTGTTGAAAAATACTAGCCTTTCTCCTCTGAATTGCCTTTGCACTTTTTTGAACATCAATTAGCCAATGTGTCTGGATCAATTTCTGGACTACATTCTATTCCATTGATCTATATATCTATCCTTTCACTAATGCCACACGTTTTCTTGATTTTTAGAGAGAGAGAGAGAGAAGAAGAGAAAGGGAGAAAGAGAGAGAGAAAGAGAGAGACATTGATGTGAGAGAGCAACATCAGTTGGCTGCCTCCTGTACGCACCCTACTGGGGATCAAGCCAGAAACCCGGGCACGTGCCTTTGACTGGGAATCAAACCGGCAACCTCCTGGTGCACAGGATGATGCCCAGACGATGAGCCACATCGGCCAGGGCAGTACCACAGTGTTTTGATCACTGTGGCTTTCTGAATAAGTCTTGAAATTTGGTAGTGTGAATCCTTCAACTTGGGTCTTTTTCAAAGTTGTTTTGACTATTCTAGGTCCTTTGCACTTCCATATGAATTTTGAAATCAGCCTGTCAATTGTGTGTGTGTGTGTGTGTTTTAAAAAGCCCTGGATTTTTTTTTTAAGCCTTAATTTTCATTGGGATTGCAAGGAATCCACAAATCAGTTTGAAATGAACTGACAGGTTACCAATTGCAATGGTTAATTTTCTGTGTTAACTTGACTAGGCTATGGTGCCCAGCTGTTTGGTCAAATATCAGTCTAGATGTTGCTTTAAATGCTTTTATGGGTTTCACTTACACATACACCAAGCCTTTCACTGCTGTACAGTAGTCCATCTTCAGAAGGGACCTTGAACTGTCCACCCAATCCTCTGCTGATGGGCACACTGCTCGTACCTAACTTCCCACCACCTTAACCCTTTATCGGTGAATCTTGGCACACGAAGAGGGAGTGTGTTTAACCCAAGGTTAGCAAACTGTCACCTGTGGCCTAGCCTGGCCCTCTGCCTGTTGTAAGTAAAGTTTTATTGGCACACCGCCACACCCACTCAGTTGTGTATCGTCTGTTGCTGTTTTTACACTGCAAGGGAAGGACTGATCCGTTGTAGCAGTGACTATGAAGATGGCCAAACCCCAGATGCTTACCACCTGGCTCTTCACAGGGAAACTCCACACCCTGGTTTTCCTTCTCTTTCCTAGTGGCCTTTGGCCACTGCTAGACCACATAACTGATCTCTTTTGCAATGGACACACTCTTGGCTTCTTTTGACATTTCAATCTCAGTTCTGATAGTTACTATGATTTTAACTCCTCTTTTGGCCTAAAAGATCCGGAGCAAATTGAACAAGAGCTTGGGGTGGAGCACCAGGAGAAATGTTCTGAGGGTTCTGCACAAGCTTCACCGTTGGCCCAAATTGCAAGGGCATCCTTGATCCATGCCCAGCTCCTGGAGACCTGAGACCCAGGGAAAAAGAAGGCAATAGTGATGCTTGCAGCTGGGGTCCAAGATAGATGCCAGCCCACAGCCTGGCAGCAAGACCACTGGGCTGAGAGTCAACTTATTTGATGGTTTTAAAGGGAGAAATTGGGTATGTTTCCCAACATTTCATTTTCTACCTTTTTATTTTGACACTAGAGGCCCAGTGCACAAAATTCGTACATGGGGGGCTCTCAGGGTGGTCCCTCAGCCTAGCCTGCACCCTCTCCCAGTCTGGGACCGTTTGGGAGATGTCCGGCTGGTAGTTGGACATCACTCTTTCAATCCGAGACCATTGGCTTCTAACTCCTCTTCCTGTCTGCCTGGTTGCCGCTAACCGCTTGCTTGCCTACCTGATTGCCCCTAACTGCCTGCCTGCCTGTCTGATCACCCCTAAGCACTCTGCCTTCCTGCCTGATCGCCCATAACCACCTCTGCCTCAGTCCCCTGCTGCTGCAGCTCTATCCAGGAGGATGTCCTAAAGGTGGTTGGTTTGTCTGGTCTAATTAGCATATTATGCTTTTATTAAAATTTCTAATTTATAGAAATAGAAGAACTTTCTAAACCCTTCATATACCCTGCAAATGGTAACTTTTTTACCAGTTTTATTTTGTTTTGTTTTTTCTGTCTCTTTCTGGATCTCTGTCTCCTTTCCCTCTGTCTCTCTCCACCCCTTCACTCCTCAATATTGCCAAAGAGTGTTTTTCTAAAATCCAAGGCAGTCTTCTCCCTCCTCACAGAACATCACCCAGACCAGAAAACTGACACCATACAATAGTTACAACAAATTATACACTTTACTCATATTAGCCTTTGTCCCCAACAGTGTTCTTCACAGTAAAGAACATTCCAGATCATGCACTGCATCAGGGGTAGGGGGTGGGGGTCCTGTCTTTCTAGCCATCTTTACCGTGGAATGGTTCCCTGTTTTCATGTCTCATGACCTTGTTAGGAGTCCTGGCCAGAACTTGGGTTTCCATACAATCGGGTTCAACCTATGCATTCTACAGGAGAGGAGGGTGGGCATACCACAGAATGAAGTATAAAAGCGGATGATGTGTACTCAGCAGGGTATTCCTAGGGTGTGAGCCCTAGTTTCATGAATAATGGGGTATCTATTGGCTCTCTCCACTGGAGTCACTATCTTCCCCCAATAAGCACATTATGGGGAGATACTTTCTTTAAAAAAAAAAATTATATATATATATATATATATATATATATATATATATATATATATATATATTTAATTGATTTCAGAGAGGAAGGGAGAGGGAGAGAGAGAATAAAACATCAGTGATTGATAAGAACAATCAGCTGCCTCCTGCCAGTGCCCTGACCAGGAATTGAGCCATGGCCTCTTGGTGCACAGGTGGAGGCCACACCGCTGGGCGTGGGGAGGTACGTTCAGGGGGTGCGAATAGCCTGTCCCTCCTCAGACTCACCCTCTGGTCCTCACAGTCACTGGCGAGTCCTGTGAAGCTGAGACCCCACAGGTGGTTGCCACGTGGGGATTTCTTCTTTCTGTCCCTTGTCTGGAGTACCTATCTGCTTCATTTCCAGTTTACAGAGGCTGAAGAGTCAGACAGGGGACCTATCTTGCTTAAGGTCTTGTGGCAAAAAGGAGGCAGAGTTGGTATTCAAACACAGTGTGTGTGTGTGTGTGTGTGTGTGTGTGTGTGTATGTTTTTTTTAACTTAATTGGGATATATTCACATACCATAAAATTAACCCTTTTAGGTATATCATTCGGTGGTTTCTTGACTTCTGTCTAGTTCCAGATCATTCCATTACTTCAAAAAGAAGTCTCATTCCCATCAGCAATTATCCCCACCCCCACCAGGCCCCCATCAACCACCTGTCTCTGTGGATTTGCCTGTTTTGGACATTTCACGTAAATAGAATCCTACAATATACGAACCCATGCAGCTTCGATTGCAAGTTATAGGAACACACTGGGGATGTTCATTCAGAAATGAGTTTGTTCTTTCATCCTAACGTTGGAAAAAGCACCCAAGTTCAATGTGGTGCACACTCAGCTCCAAGGATGATGAGACATCCACTCCTGTGTTTCCAGGGAGATAATTCATCAGCCCTCAGCACAGGTGTCCACTCCAGGTCCCACAGGCTGTGCCCTGAGGAGTGGAGCCACATCCAAGGACAGATGGGGGAAGGGTCCACAGCCCCTGAGAGTGGGGCACAACCAGATCCTGACAGGACTTTCCACCCCCCCGTCCCTTACAGGCTGGTGTAGGGGTGTCCACGCTGTGCCTTAGACCTCACACAACCCCACCCAGTTGCTGAGAGAGGGAGCAACAAGGGGTTGACCCAACGAGGAATCCTTTCCCATCGGAGAAACCTAGTGGTGGGGCCAGGGACCTGGGAGAATCCAGGCGGACTGGGGTTCCTGCAGGATGGAAGAGCAGCCCCTCCCAGGGGAGGGGAGCAGTGTGGATGGGGTGTGGCCACCAGAGGTCTCTCTGTTTTGCAGCTGTAGGTGTGTGAAGGCAGGAGGCATCTGGGGTAGGTGGGGACTGTGGGGTAGTATTCCCAGGGGACACATCTTGAGCCTTGGCAGGTGAGGGTGCTTCAACTTCTGAGAATATTCTAGAAGAGCTGTAGGTAGTTTGGGCAATGAGGGACTTGAGGGCACAGAGGGGCAGGGTCAAAGGGCATCAGGGTTGAGGGACCAGGAAGACATTCAGGCCAGCTGTGCAGAGACCACCAAAGAGCAGAGGTCCTGGCACAGGGCAGCTCCAGGCTGGGCCCCCTGCCCCTGCCCTTCCCAATACCCTGACCCCATTGCTGACCCTACTCAGCCCCCACGCAGAAAGCCAGGGTGTGGGCATAGGAGGGTGGGGATTGGAAGGACCTAGAAGAAAAGATCAGAGGCCATTTCTTGTCCCTTCCCAAGGGGCTCACTCCTTCCCACACCCACGACTTCTGAACTAAGAATCCTGCTGTGAAAAGCCAGACCGGGAGCATGGCGGGCATTCTCCCAGACCTTTGCCGCCTGACACCTGAAGGCTTGTTAGGAACTGCAGTCCCAGGCCCCCTCAGACCTGCTGGGCCAGGCTCTGCTTTCTTAGCAGGATGCCCAGGAGGACACACATGTTTGAGAGGTGCAAGGTGGACCCTGCTGACCCCCCCCCCCCCCCCCACTGAGGCAAGCGCCTTAGCTGTGCTCATCAGCAGCTCTTCCCGGAGGTCCTGCCCCAGGGGGACCTGGGAGATGTCTGGGGACATGTGTAGTTTTCATGACTGGGGATGCTCCTGGCGCCAAGTGGGTGGCCTGGGGTGCTGTTTACCCTCCACAGGTGGTTCCTCCATAAAGAACATTATGACCCCTAACTGTCCACCGTTTCCTTTTAATATTGACTTACTCTCCACCAACCAGATCTGAAATAGCATGGGTGACATGTACACATAAGGAACTATTTGATATTGAAATTGGGACTCAAAAGAACTGTTGGCCCAGAAAGGAACTCACTACAGACTGGTTCATTTGCCTCTCAGCATAACCATTATGGCTTGTCGCAGTTTAGGTTCTTACAAGGGTATTTCTTGGATCACATGATCTCACACACCTAGAGGAAATGATGAACAACATAAACTGAAGAACAAAAATAGACTCAGAGAACGAGAAACAGCGATCATACTCTCAAACCTCAGAGGGAAGGTAGGGGAGGGTGGAGGTAAGGGGAAGAGATCAACCAAAGGACTTGTGTGCATACATATGGGCCTGGCCAGTGGCCATGGACAACGGGGGGGTGAGGGCATATGTAGGGAGGGGTTTGGGATGGGAATGGGGGGATGGGGACAATTATGTGATACCATAATCAATAAAAAATATTAATAAATAATGTTGACTTACTCAAGCTCCTGTAAGCATTTTGAGAAACTCTCTTCTGGAAGATGAACCCCGGGGCAGGTGAATGAGGAAACAGGTTCAGGGAGCCAAGCGACTTCCGGGAAGCCTCCCAGCCCCTGGCTCCCACCCCAGGCTCTGCCCCCAGCCTCGGTGCTGCAGCCTCAGTAACAGCAGCCCAAGCCACGGGCCTCCTGCAACGATGCCCAGCTGACCAGGCTTCCTCTGGCTAATAACAAGTCAGAAAATCGGCCTCCTGGGTTCCAAGCAGACAGCCCTGGACGTTTTCTCTGCTGTGACCTATTCCCTGATACAGCTGAGGTGTATCAGCCGGTCAGGGAGTAAACTCCAGAAATGAGTATCACTGAGGAGGTGGAGTGCTGATTTACATTCCTGGAGGTCACTCTCAGGCTACACTGGGACCCTCCGTGCCTCGCCCCCAGTTTGTTTTGTGTGCTCAGTAAGAGTGTGAGAAATTCATCTTTGGCTCACGGGAGGGCTGGTGAGTTCTAGTTCTCATTCTTTTAGAATAAGATATGTTTTTATTGAGTTTGAGAGGAAGGAAGAGAGAAAGATAAACATCAGTGATGAGAATCATTGATTGGCTGCCTCCTGCACACCCCACACTGGGGATTGAGCCCACAACCTGCCCCACGCGACCGGAAATGGAATCATGTCCTCCTGGTTCATAGGTTCATTGGGCCACACTGGCCGGACTATTTTTATTCTTTTTAATGACTCTCCAGCATATCAGAGGCTCACAGGGCTTCGAGCATCCTGATTGGGTCTCCATGGAGACCGAACCTGTCTTGGCCCAGCTCCACCAGCCCAGCCTGGGGCTGCAAGCTGAGAATCAGGGACCAGGAGTGGCTCTGCTCCTCACCTAAACCTGGCATCCAGCTCCCATCTGGGATGGGCAGGTGGCTGCCTGTAACAGTCATGACAGCCATTTATTGAGCACTAAGGATGTCCTAGGTCTATGCTAAGCCTCACCTATGAATTCATCAAATCCACCCTGAAGCCAAGGGCTACATCCTATTCTCTCTCTAGTCTCATTTGGCAAATAAAGAAACCAAGGCTTGGCTGCCTAGAGTGTGGGAAAGAGTGTGGGCTGGTGGCAGTGTGCTGTGCTCTGGGGTCAGGCTGGCTAGGTTCAAATCCTAGAACTCTCACTGTGCAACCTTGCAAAAGTGACTTGGGCCTTAGTTTGCCTCTCTGTAATGTGGGTATAGAACAGTATTTACCTTTTAATGGTTGCTAGGAGGAATGGACAGGGACCAGGGTGAGCTCACCTGAGGAGCAAAGTTTAAGGGGGCACCAAAAAACATAGTCATCATGGTAAAGGATATTTAATTTAATTTATTTATATATATTATTATTTTTTAAATCTTCACCCAAGCATATTTTTCCCCATTGATTTTTAGAGAGAGTAGAAGGGAGAGAGGAGGGAGGAGAGAGAAAGATAGAAACATTGATGTGAAAGAGACACATTAATTGGTTGTCTTCCACATGTGCCCCGGGACAGGGATCAAACCTGAGCTCCTTCGGTCCCCAGGCCAACACTCTAACCACTGAGCAAACAGTCCAAGGCAAGATAAAGAGTATTTCAATGCAATTTTTTTAAAAATATATTTTTATTGATTTCAGAGAGGACAGGAGAGGGAGAGATAGAAACATCAATGATGAGAGAGAATTCTTGGTTGGCTGCCACCTGAATTTCCCCCTCCCATTGGGGGTTGAACCCACAACTCAAGCATGTGCCCTGATAGGGAATTGAACCATGACCTCCTGGTTCATAGATTGACGCTCAATTACTGAGCTATGCTGGCTAGGCTAATGCAGTATTTTTTTAAAACTAAAATTAATATTCCCCAAGTTCATGATGAATAAAATGTCAACATTTTAAATGGACAGAATCAGTATTACTGAATTTTCCTTTGGCTCAGCACTGCATTGTTACTGATTTTGTCTTTGTTTTAAAATAAAGAAAAGCAATTAAAGTTAAATTCAGAATTGGTAGACTGCCCCCCCCCCCCATACCCTTGCTCAGTCGGCACTTTCCTGTTAGAGTCTCCTTGAAGTCCCTCTAACCTGCCAGGATGCTTCCTTGCACTTGCTGCCCCAGTCTCATCTCAGCTCCCAGTCCAAGCTCTGCTATCAGCCTTCCCTGAGTTTGCCTCCTAAAGGCTTCCCTCCACCCATTCAGCTGCTCCTTTCATTGTGTTTTTTCATGGTGCAAGCGTATCTTGTTTATTTACTTGTAACCACCCCAGGGTTTGTTATGTGGATTGAATGAGTTTGTGCATGTCAAGAACTTAGCCCAGAGCCAGGTGCCTAGAAAGAGCTCTGCACTTTATCGGTAACATATAAATATACAATATATTACACTTAAATTACATTAAATGGTTATAAATATTATGGAGGGGAAAGGAAGCCTGAGAAATGAGGTGACGGTGGCTGGACAATTTTAGGTAGAATGGACAGAGAAAGTGTTGAGGGGTTGAAGGAGAAAGCCGTGCACCATTTGGGGGAGGGGTATTCAGGCGGAGGGCACGGCTTGTGCCACGTCTCTAGGGCAGGGTGGTGCCTGGTGTGTTGGAGGAAAGGCCAGGAGGTCCCTGTGGCTGGAGCAAGTGAGCAAGGGGGAGAGAGGGAGGAGGCGAGGGTAGGGAGGGGTCTGGGGCAGGCTGTGAAGGACATTGGGGGCTGCCCAGAGGACTTTGTCTTAATTTTAGGACATTCTTGGAGAGTTTTAAGCATGGTGTCCATAGAGTTCTTTGCCCAAATGCATCAATATCTTGTGAACTTATTTTGAACACTGTGTGCTCATAGCAAGTGTGACAAAGATGCTAGTCCTGGTTGTTGATGTAGCAAACACGATTCCTATATATGTTCAGTAAGTTATCAACTTAAAAGTGCTGAGCACAGGGCCTGTGTTATCAGAACTTGTTCTTTCGTTGTTATTGATGAGTTGTGGTCTCAAAAGTGGCAAGAACAGCCCAGCTAAGGAGAAGCTCTACTTTTAGTGATTTTTCCTGTTGTTATCAGTTGAAGGAGCCAGTGACACCTGGAAGTCAGGTCTGTGCTGCTCGAAGCCCCGCCGTCGCCCACCCAGAAGGCGGGGTTTGCGGGGGCCCGTGGCCTCAATCACCCAACTGGACTGGGCTCCAGAACACGGGATGTGGATTGAGGGGTGAGGAGGGCAGAATGCGCGGGCTGGCTACGCGCGCGCTGGCCTCCAGGGGCCGCTGCGGAGGCGCCCTTTTGTGGTCCTGATGCTGGAGCGAGCGGGCGCGGAGGAGGGAGGAGGGCGCGGGGACCGGGCGGGAGGGAGGCGGGAGGCGGCGTCCGTCGTTGTAGCTGTGAGTCCGCCCGCCGCCCGCCGCCGCCGGCTCGGTCCCGCGCCCGCCGCCCGCCTTCGCCCGTCATGGCCCGCCTCACGGAGAGCGAGGCGCGCCGGCAGCAGCAGCAGCTCCTGCAGCCGCGGCCCTCGCCGGTGGGCAGCAGCGGGCCCGAGCCCCCCGGGGGGCAGCCCGACGGCATGAAGGACCTGGACGCCATCAAGCTCTTCGTGGGCCAGATCCCACGCAACCTGGACGAGAAGGACCTCAAGCCGCTGTTCGAGCAGTTCGGCCGCATTTATGAGCTCACGGTGCTCAAAGACCCTTACACGGGCATGCACAAAGGTGGGCGCCCCGGCCCCCTCCCTCCCTCCCTTCTCTCCACCCCACCTTCCGGCATCTCCTCTCCCCCAGCCCTCCCCCCCGCCCCCCCCCTGCTCCCAACCACCTCCCTCCACTTGCCTCTGCCACGGCATCATTTCTCCCCCCTTCCACCCACCCTCTCCTCCTCCCTCTGGGGGTGCAGCTGACAGATCCGATCTGGCCCCCTCCCCTCCTCCGCCCCCTCTCCCTCCCTCTCCACCTTCCGGCATCCTCTCTCTCTCTCTCTCTCTCTCTCTCTCTCTCCCTTTCTCTACTCTCCCATCTCCCTTTACCTCCCATACTCCACCCCCCAAGCATCTCTCTCTCTCTCCCCTCCCGTTCCCCCTAACCCCCACCCTTCCTCCCTCCCTCACCCACTCTTTCCTGCCCCTTTGCTGGGGGAGCTGCCTGAATACCACCACCTCTCCCCGCTCCCCCCATTCATTCGGCCTCCCCAGGCCCCGTCGGGGAACTTTGCGCCTCTGGACTCCATTGCTTTGGCCATTTTCACAAAGCCAGGCCGGTGGGCAGGGCCAGCTGGCCTCCGGGACATACGGATGCCCAGGACCCCGGGCTAATCGGTAACTACAAAGAAAGCAAGAGGGGGGTGGGGGGCGCAGGGAGCCGAGCCAGGCTGAGGGGGGACCACCAGCCTCCAGCGGCTCAAATGCTACCGTTACCCTCCCCCCTGCCCACCCTCTCTGTTTGGATCAGCAACCCCCTTCCATCTCTCTGCCCTCCCCCCCCCCTGCCTCCACCTTTGGCTCAAGTTAAAACTAGCCGATCCGTTAGCAATGTGTTGAGGTCTGAGGCCAATGATGATGAGTCCGGGCTGTCCATCTGGCAGAGCTCAGATCCTGGGGTGGACAGGGGCGGTGTGGGCGGCCTGCAAATCCAGCGGGGAGGCAGGCTGGGTGGGGGGGACTGCCCGCCTCCCTCCTACCTGATTCTCTCTCTGGTGGCGTGCTGGGCACAGGTGCCAGGGACTGTGGCCCTAGCCCTGGACTCTGATCATAAGCACAGTCTCAGCCGAGGCGGTGCTGAAGGCTCTTCTGTTGGCTGTTGGGGGCTGGGGTTGGAGATGGCAAAGGCTTGCATGGAATACTGGTGGCAAGATCCTGGAGGGACCTTAGGGGTGGGCCAGCGCCCATGACCTATTTCAGAATCATTTATCTCCATCCTCCCCTCGGTGTTTCAGCATGGCAATCATTAATACATGTTTGTTGAATGAATGAATGAATGAATGAATGAGAGTCTGGTAGGATGGAGTCCAGGCCTGTCATTTTAGCTAGACCTCAGCTGATACCCTACACCCTTAACCCCCCCACACCCTTAACCTTTATTGGACTCTGTCATCACAAAAAGAAGGGGGCCTGAGAAATCTAACTGTGGCCTAGGAGGACAGAGGGCTCACTCTTGCCCACGAATCCAGCTCAGGAACCCACAGCTCTCCAGAGGGCTCTGACTTCATTGCTTTGGTCATTTTCTGGCATGTCTGAAGAGCCCATTTCTAGAAAAATTCTGATGGGAATCAGGGGGTGCCCATGTGGCCCCCTGAATGTTGTGCTGGAAGGCTGCTGGCGAGCTCTGGGGCAGGGAAGCAAATGGGCTGCAGAGGCGCCCCCTCCTCATTTTCAGATTTCCCCTGGGAACCCTCTCCCCAAGCGAGAAGAGATAGACGAGAGGATGGAGCCACAGCCCAGGTTCACCTGGGCCAGAGCCTCAGTTTCCCCTCTGTTAACAAAGCAGGGCCCCATGAATGTGGGGTTGGTTTTTTTCTGGCTGGAGAATGTTGAGATGGCGGGGGGAGGGGCGTTCAGGGTCTTTCCCATTTCCCATCTTTCCTTGGAAGCTTAAAATTAGGAAGCAGGGTGTCCATGACACTCAGTCCTCATCCTCCTCTTCACAGGGCCCTGGGCCAATCTGAGCCCTGGATGTAGGGCCTGAGGGTAACAAGAGGGTGGGGGGCTTTCTCTCCTCTCTGCCCTCACCCAGCACCATCAGGTCAAGAACAGATCCCCCTCCTGGTCCCACCTGGTCCTGGGCTGGAGGGACCTCACTGTGGGAGGCAAGCTGGAGGTGGGGGTGTCCTGAGTGCCAACAGCTGGGATGGAGGCCTGTGTGGCCTCTGGCCAGTGGCTTCCCCTCTCGGGGCCTCAAGCAAAGGGAAGTGGATTGATGAATGGGATGAGGGGGGAGGGGAAGACCAGGTACCTCCCAGAGAACACAGCTGGTGTCATTTCCGGAGAACCAACTGCCATCTAACTCCTCCACGTGGCCTAGGAGTGCGGCAGGTGTGAGGGGTCTGGGCCCAGTGGTGGAGAGAAGCTCCCCTTTCGCCCAGCCTTCTGGGCCCCTGGATGCTGGGAGAATCCCATGAGGCTGGGCATCAGGTCAGCTGAAAGGGCCAGAATGACGTTAAGTCAGAACATCCATTGAGGTCACCGTGCCCCCCACCCTCCAGCATTGTCATTATCCTCACGACCGTCTCGTCCTTCCGTCCACATTCAGGCTCCTGTTGGATCTCTCCCTGAGGGAGATTGTGAGCACCACCACCCAGCCAGGAGCTCAGGCCAGGAACTGAGGGCTGGACTAGGCTCGCAGTGGCCAGTGTCCAGCCATCAGCTCCTTCCAGTAGCCTGATGGTCGACAGCCACCAACCCCCCTCGCTCTGAGGGGGCTGGGTGCCTGTAGGAGCCCTGAGGTGTCCCTCTTCCTTAATCAGGGCTGAATATTAATGCCCGTCCTGGCGATAGGGTTTGCCGGCCGCTGCCTTGTGGCCCCCCCTTTATGGTAATCACATATGCATTTGCATGTTAATGACAATATTTATCTTAAAATGGAGGTTGTGAGGGGGGCCGGTGTAGTATGGGGGTTTAGGGGGGCCTGTGGTTTCCATGGGAGCACCAGCTGCTCTGCTCGGTGGCGGAAGGGGAGGCTGGAGCACGCTGAGCTCAGAGGCGTGAGATTCCGAGTGTGACGTGCCAGCCCCAGGGAGACAGCGGGCTGGGCTGCTGGCAGGCACCGCCTGGGGAGGGGGACGGAGGGAGGAGTCCTTTCCCTGTGGCATCGCAGGGCGCAGTGGCTGGGGGAGGGGGCTGAGCAGAAGCCACCGGGACTGGCCATGTGGCTTTGAGGCAAGTGGGCTGCTCTGTGCCTCTGTTTCCCCAGCTGCCCACTCTTCATTGATTTAACAGGCTTTTATGAGGCCCCTGGGGCCTTACAAGGTGAATCTCTTCTGCCCTCCTTCAGGCAGAGGACATTAAGGGAGCACCTACTGTGTGGCCCTATTTGAGCACAGCTGGAATTTCACGCGCACGGGAATCTCTATGGGAGTGAGCAATACGTGAATCCATTACTACACGTAGGACTATTGAGCACTTGCTGTGTGCCAGGCCTGGTACACAATGTTGGACACAACAGACAGATGCCCCCCGCAGACCCCTCCTCGGGTCAGAACCAGTCTGGTGGGAGGGGGGCGGGACACAGAGTTGATGTCAAGGCTGTGATGGCAGAAACACACACCTGTAGGGAGAACCTAGAGGAGGCTCTGCCCTCGAATGTGTGGAGGGCAAGAGGACTTCCTGGAGGCGGCGGCCAGTGTGGGAGAGCAGTTAAGAGCTTAACAGTAAGATGGGTCGGCTTCTCTGCATCTTCCCGGCTATGTGGGCTCGGCGGGCACCTTGGTCTCTCCAAGCCCCAGCTTTGTCACCGATGGAACTGAGAGGCCAGAGTTGCCTCGCATCTCAGGGCAGTTGGGGAAGGTGAGGATGGGATGGCAGTTAACGCTTTTGGCACAGAGTTCATGCTTGGCCAGTGGCAGTTGGGCGTATTACGAGATTAAGCCGAGACCTGAAGTGTAAGGAAGATCTGGTGAGGGAGGAAGATATTCCTGGTGGAGAGAACAGCATGCACAAAGGCCCAGAGGCACACTGATTCTGGTGGCTTCAGGTGGGGAGGATGGAGCTTTTGTCCTGGTGGGAGAGGAGCAAAGGGCCTTTGGAGCCCCAGAGCCCCCTTCTGATGTGGGGCTTACGTAGCAAGTCTCTTCTGAGAAGTTCTGCCATTAGAGTTGGACTCAGGAGTTATCTCGGAAATAGGGTTGAGGGAACTGGATAGGGAAACAGGAAATCCTGCTGCATGGAAGATGGGCATTTTAACTGGGGCTTTGAAGGATTAATAAGAGCTTGTCAAGTGGAGAAAACATTTCATTTATTTGTTAACAGAAGTACTTAGTGTTCTGGGCCCTATGATGAGTGTGAAATATAGGAGCGAGTCAGCTAGATGGATGTTTCCGTCCTTATGGATATGGGCAGAAGGAACTGGGTTTGCAAAGTCCTGGAGGTATGAAGGGGCCCAGCTGAAGTTGAGGAGGAGTTAAGTGAGACACAGGAGATGAGGCCAGAGGATCAGCATGGACTGGACCCTGAAGAGCCTTTGATGCTAAACTGAGCTTGGATTCTCTCCTGAGGGCACTTGGGAGCCATGAAAGAATTTAGAGCAGTGGAGGATCTCAGTTAGTCCTGCATGGAAAGGGAGTTTTATGTCTTATTACCCTCCAGTGCCACCACCAGCCTCTCACCAGCCTCCCAGCCTTATTCAGAATATGCCCATTTCCTGCACACCTGCATGGATAAAATGGAGGTCCACATAATGTAGGAAGAGAGGAATATAAGGGAACAGAATGTGTTCCGGTTGCAGTGGTTCTTAGAGAACCAGGTTCCCCTCTTCCACATGCATCAGGTGAGGAATTTGGGCTCAGAGAGGGCCAACACCCAGCACCAAGTCACACAGCAATAGAGCCAGGCATCCCACCTCCCAGCCTGTGCCTGGCCACTTGGGAAGAATGATAGAGGAGGCAGAGAAAGAGATGTGATTGTGAGATGTAGACTCATGATGAAAGCTTTCCGGGAGGCTGGCTGTTCTGGGAATGAAGGGAACCAAGGCCAGAGGGAGGGGCTGCTGGATCTGGGAGACACTGACATAGCAATGGTCCTGTTGGTTGGGAGTGATTGTTACTGAGGCATAAGCTCTCTGAGGACAGGGACTGCGACTTGTTTGGGTAAGTCATTGCTCTAGGGTCAATGGATAAGTGATAGATGGATGGACAGGTGGAGAAACGGATGGATGGATGGATGGATGGATGGATGGATGAGTACATGGATGGATGGATGAGTAGATGGATGGATGGATGGATGGATGGATGGATGAGTACATGGATGGATGGATGGATGGATGTGTAGATAAGTAGATGGTCAGATGGATGGATGTGTGCAAGGATGGGTGAATCACTGGTGACTAAAATCCTGGGAGGAGTTAAGATGGCTGTGGGCAAGAGATCTGGGAAGGGGATCCAGAAGAGCCCTGAAAAGTCCCAACATGGGAGGCTGGGGCAGTGGAGAAGGAGGCAAGGGAGGCTAAGGAGTGGCAGCCAGGGAGGTAAAAGGTCAGGCAAGAAATGGTGCACCCAGTGGAGGGGTCAAGGAACATGATTCCTGAGCCTGGAGCCTTGCCCTCTTGGACGGGAACGGATATGTTTATAAGTGGGGGGAGGGACAGTGAATAGGGGAGAGGGCCCATCAGCCCATTGCTCTTAGTGAGGTGGGTGATGGTCTCAGATTGAGAGGAGGAAAGAAGGAAGAGGGGGAGAGGGTGGCCAGGGGCAGGCACGTGATGGAGAGTGGCCCCAAAGCAGAAGGCAGGATCTCCTATAATCATTAATAGATAGTGTTATGACTGCTCTTTTATGAATGAGAAAGTGGGGCTCAGTGATGCTAAGTGGCTGGTCCAAAGTCATTGGACCCAGATTAGCCACTAGATCACAGAGCTGAGATTAAGGACCAAGAATGTGAGGTGCCGTGCGCAGGGGCTCGGGATCAAAGAGATTTGAGATGGGGGTTCACACAATGAGTTATGGTTAGGGTCGTGGCTGGGGAGAGAAGATGTTGGGGATCAAAGAGAAGGTGAACAAGCCTATCTTTCCTGCCTCTGTTTCCCCAGCAAAGCTGGCACACAGCAGGTGCTCAGAAAATGTTGTCTGGTGGGGGGAAGGAGGAATAAAAATGAACCAAATGTGGTCACTGCCCTCAAGGAAGTGGTCTTGATATTAGAGGATCAGTTTGGAAACAAAATAAATTCAGTCAGTTAGTCAACAAGCATTTATTGAGCACCTACTGCATGCCTGGCATTATTTAGGTCCTGGAGGCCTGCATTGAACAAAACACATAAAAACTCCACTCCTAATGGAAGCTACAGTTCAGCGGGGCAGACAGAGCTAAACAAATAGAATATATGGCATGTGAGATGGTGATAAGGGCACTGGGAAATAAAGAACAGGATGGGAGATGGTTTAGGGCTCAAGGAAGGTTTTGCTAAGGAGGTAACATTTGAGCCAATACCTGAAGGAGATGAGAGTGAACCATGAAAAGGTTTGGGGAAGTACATTTGAGAACAGCATGTGCAAAGGTCATGGGCAGGACCATGCTTGAAGTGGCAGAGGAGTAGTGAGGAGGCCGATGTGCCTGGAGCAGAGTAATCAGGGGAGTAAGAGAGGAGGCGAGGGTGGGACGTGGAAGAGGCAGGTTGTGCAGGGTCGTGTGGGCTTCAGGGAGGACTTGGGCTTTTACCCTGAAGGAGGTGGGATCCCTGGAGGGCTGTGGGCAGAGGGGGACAGAACCTAACTCAGGTGCTCACAGTCACCCACTGGTGGCTGCTGTAGGGAATACAGATTGGGGGCCAGGATAGAAGCTGGGGCACCAGGGCAGAAGCAACTGCCCTGTCCAGGTGGGAGATGATGGGGATGGACCAGGATTGAAGCCATTATTAGTGGCCAAATTCTACTGAGCACACTCTGTGTGCTGGGCCCTGGAGGCATGTCAGTGACTGGACACTCACTGTCGCCACTCTTGGCATGCCCACAGTCCTTTGTGGGCCAATAACACCTGACTAGGCAGTTACAGCATGACTGAGTGGAGAGGGGGACACAGGCACAGGAGAAGCCCGTGAGGTACCTCACCCAACATCGGTTGGGGTGGTGAGGCTTACCAGAGGGGGTGGGGGTGACTGAGTTGAGGAGAAATGAGCCAAAGACTGTCCGTCAGTGAGAGGCTGAGCATGGGTGTGCTGGACATGGCTAGCCAGGGTCAGTCTCCAAGGAAGTGACAAAAATCCCAGACTTATGCATAAGAATAAGCATTATAAATAGTAAGAAGGAAAAACTATCCTTTTCTTTTCATTCTAAAACATTTTTAGGCCATTCAATCAGCGTAACAAGCTTTAGCAACTTAAGCAACCCAGGGTGCTGTGGTTTTCTGAAACTCAGAAACCTCTGGCTCCTGTTGCTCTGTGACATTGGGCAGATGACTCAATGGCTGGTGTCTCAGTTTCCCCATCTGTAAAATGGGGATAATAATAGTACCATTATCTTTGTCTAGTCTGAGGATTCAGAGGACTGATATGGGTGGCATGCCCCCATCAGATGCCTGGTGCTCAGTGGAAGTTGACTATTGTTGTTACAATTTCAACACGAAATCGCTAAAGAACAGATCTCAGAGCAGAGAGCAGAGGATCTTGGCATGAGGAGGGACCCTAAGGTTTCTCCTTGTGGAGCCATTGCTTGCTTAGCTTCAGGGATGGGGAGCCCTCTCCTTATAAGGAGATCCATGATGAGGCATGTCTAGTTACTTACTGTATTAGGAAATTTTATTTTTCAAACATATTTTTATTGATTTCAGAGGAAGGGAGAGGGAGAGAGAGAAACATCAATGATGAGAAAGAATCATTGACTGGCTGCCTCCTGCACACCCCCTACTGGGGATTGAGCCTGCAACCCGGTCATGTGCCCGAATTAGAATCAAACCATGACCTCCTGGTCCATAGGTTGATGCTCAACTACTGAGCCACACCAGCTGGGCAGGAAACTTTCATACATGGAGGAAATCTCTTGTCTCCCATGACCCCCCCCCCCCCCGCATTGGTGCAACTCTGCCCTTGGTTTTCAAGGGATCTGTGGGGACTGACCCTCCCAAGATCAGCTCTGGTTCTAGCTTTGAAAATGGAGGCGGGTGTAAAAGGAACCATATAATTGTCAAGTGCTCAGCATTCTGGCTGTCAGTTGTTGCAGGGTGGGCTGCCCTCTCTACCTGCCCCACTGATCAGCTAACCCCTCAGGGTTCAGCCAGTTTGGGGAGGGGCTGCTTGACTCCTAGCCCAGGCTCCACGTCATCAATGGGGCCGATGTGTGGTGTGGGTGTGGCCAGGGCTGGCATCAGAGGGAGAAGCTTCACCCAGTGTGGGCACTGGATGAGCTGTGTTTTCTCTCAAAGGGAGGTTGGAAGTCTGAAATCAAGGTGTCAGCTGAGTTGGTTCCTTCTGAGACTGAGAGGGAGGATCCAAGCCAGGCCCCACTCCCAGCCTTAGTGTTGCTGTCAGTCCTTCCTGCCCCTTGATTGAGGATATCACCCAAGTTCTGCCTTCGTGTCCACATGGCCTTCTCCCTGTGTGCACGCCTTCGTGTCCAGACTTCCTCCCTCTTATGAAGATACACGTTGTGTTATATTAGGACTCACTAATCCAGCATGACCTCATCTTCACTAATTCCATCTGCCATGACTCTACTTCTGAGTGAGATCACATTCTGAGGTCCTGGCAGTCAGGACAGCAACAGATGAATTGGGGGCTAGGGAAGCGTTTCAACCCTATCAGGAACTGAATGCCGAGGCTCTATATATCTAGAAAGGGGTAAACACACATTTCACCAACTAGAAAAGAAAAACGAAGAGTCCCAGGAGAGACTGGGCCAAGAGAATTGGGAGCCATTTCAGCACCAGGGACAGCGACACGCGATTGGGTTATTCCTTCCTCCTGCAGCAAGACTCAGAGGCTGGAGACATGGAAGGTTGCTCTGGTCCCTCCCTTCCAGGGTGAGACCACTGCATGTTCTGCAGGCGGGGCTCCACAGGCAAGGAAGGCCCCAAGGAGGAAGAGTGCTGCCCCTAATTTTGCATCCGTTGCAGCCTGATTTCTTGCCAGCCATGCCTAATTTCTCTCAGGTTTTAGGGCTAGCTATAATATTTTGTTGTTACTCCCCAACCGAGAATACTTTTTCCCACTGCTTTTTAGAGAGGATGGGAGGGAGGGGGGAAAGAGGAGGGAGAGAGAAAGAAAAAGATGTGAGGGAGACGTATCACTTGGTTGCTTGCCACACGTGCCCTGACGATGGCTGGGGATTGAATCTGCAACCCAGATACGTGCCCTTGACCAGGAATTGAACCCGTGACCCCTCAGTGAGCAGGCTGATGCTCTGACAACTAGGCAGTACCAGCCAGGACAGGGCTAGGTATTTTAACTCCTATCATCTCCCTGAAGACATTTGGGGATTAAATTCAAAATATAGAAACACACACAGAGGGGGGGAAAATAACAGAAAGATAGATTATGTACTGAGAGATGTTTGCATCACACAGAAACAAAACCAGATAAACACACAATATATATAAGGAACCTCTAAAAAACAACAAGTTGCCTAGGGTCATTAATCCAGGAATGTACATTAAAATCTCAATGAAATATAGTGGCACACTCACCACTAACACCTAAAAGGCTGGAAAACCCGAGTTAATGAGAAAGAAGCACTAATAAGATTTAAAGACCCCTTTGGTGGGAGTATATGTGGGTGCAACCACTTTGGAAAACTGTTTGAAATAATCTATTAAAGCTAAACATATACCAACCTTATAACCAGCAATCCCATTCCTGGATCTGCCTTTGTGCATCAAAAAATACATATGTGAGAATGATCCATGACAGCTTTATTCACGATAGCCCCAAACAGTGAACAGCCTAAGTGCCATCCACCCACAGGACAATGGATAACCATTTGTGACATATTAATAGGATAAAATATTGCACAGAAATAGAAAGGAATTGATCCCCGAGACACACAGCATCCACAGCTGAGCGGAAGAAACCAGACACAAAAGTGGACATGCACTGTGATTTCATTTACATACATTCAACATGGGAAGCCCTCAACTACAATGATGAGCGACGCATGAGGTGTGGGAAACCACAATGAAAGCATGATCTGGTTATCACAAGGGCCAGGGTCGCAGCCACTTCTTGGAAGATTGTCATAGGGTGAGTTGAACGTGGGGCTTCTGGTGGCTTCCATGTTCTATTTCTGGGTCTGTGAGATGACCACATGACTTCATAATTATTTAATTGCACCCTTACAGATGCTGCCCTTTGTGGGGGAGGAGGTTTGTAATGTATACCAATTACAATTTTTTACGGTGGTAAAATTTACCATTTGACAGTGTATACCTCAGTGGCATCACCCACATTCACGTTGTTGTGCACCCATCACCACCATCCATCTCCAGGACTCTTTTCATCTTGCAAAACTGAAACTCTTGTACCCGGTTTCCCCCACCCCCAGCAAAACTGCATTTAATACTAATGCTTCATCCCCATTACACACTAATTCTCCATCCTCACCCACAACCCCTGGCATGCACCATCTACTTCATGTCTCTATGGATGTGACTCCTCATAAAATGAAATCATACGCTCACTGAGCACAAGGTCCCTAGGTTCATCATGTTGTAGCATGGCTCAGAAGTTCTTTCTTTTGTAAGGCCGAATAATATTCTGTTGTACATATAGGGTATTCCAAAAGTGTGTACACATACTTTGAATAATTATAAAGGCAGTGCTTATTAAAATACATTGCATTTTCAACATTGAGCTATTAGCTGTTAAAGGGTATATATATTTTTTGGGGGGACACCTGTATATCCCACATTTTGTTTATCCATTCATCTGTTGATATCTGGGTGCTTCTACCTTTTGGCTATTGTGAATAATACTGCTGTGAGCATGTGTGTACAAATATCTCTTTTGAGTCCCTGCTTTCAATTCTTTTGGGTATGTACCCAGAATTGCTGGATCATATGGTAGTTCTACATTTAACTTTTTTGAGGCCCTGCCAAACTGTTCCCACAGCGGCTGTACCATTTTACATTTACAAATGTTTCTTAAAATGCTAGCGCCTGTCTTCAGCTCTGCCTGGTGCCCTCTCCCCAGAGCTCCAAGAGATGTCTCAGGCTTGGGGCAGACACTCCTCCCCACCACCCAGCCCAGCTGGTGGGAGCAGCCACTGTGGTCAGCATCGCCTGGCAGACACAGCTTTAATTAGCTCCTGCCTGGAGCAGAAGTGGGCACCCAGAGCTGTTGCCGAGAGCTCTGCATGGGCAGTCAGGAGTGAAGGGAAGCAGAGAGACAGGGACCATGAGGGGAAAAGCTGGGGCTGGGGGACACAGGGTCCAACGATGGTCTCATTTCACAGGCAGTGAAAACAAGGACCACAGAAGCGAGGCAACGCCCAGCTCTGGGCCCAGACATCGGAGTCCATCCCAGGGGTCTTTCACCTGCCTGCAACCCACACCCCGTCTTCTGCAAACATCTTTCAAAATATCTTTGATCTCATTGGTCTTTCTCTGGGCATTTCTTTCTCCTTGCTTCTCTTTGTCTCTGGCTCTGGCTCAATGTTTCTTGCTCTGTGACTCTCAACACCTGGCAGCCCCGCCCCAACCCAGGATGTTGCCCAATCACACGCTGGCTTTGGGCACCTTCAGGGCCTCTCCTGATTGGCTCTGCTCTTTGCCGCTGAACCACACACCCTCTGGAGCTTGGGCCCCCTTGGTGGGTCCATCAGAAGGCACTCTCGGACCATTCTCTTTGGGAGAAACTGAGGCAAAGACTGGGCAGGCCCCATCCAAGACCACAGTGCTGGGGCCTCTCCCCATCGTCCTCTCCCTACAGGCCAGCAGCTCTGCCCACTCCCTGACCCCGCTTGGCCAGCCGCTGTCCTAAGAGGCTCTTCATCGTGTCAGCCACGGACTCCGTTAGCATCTGGGTCTCCTCTCTTCCCTTCCCTGCTTCACTCTTTGGGAAGTGGAGGGGGCTGAACCACTGCTCCTGCATCCTCCCTCCCTCCACCACTCCCTCTCTGCCCCCAGCAAAAGGTGACTTCGGTTCGGGGACCTCTTTATTAACTTTTAATTGTAGTAAAATACACAATATAAAATCTACCATTTTAACGTGTTTTTCTCCTTTCCCCCCAGTTGTTTTACTGTAGTAAAATACACATCATGTTAAATTCACCATCTTAACCATTGTTAAGTGTGCAGTTCAGTGGCATGAAGTGCATCCACATTGCTGTACAACGATCACCACCATCCTCCTCTCGGCCTTCTCATCTTTCCAAATTGAAACTCTGTCCCCACTAAACATGAACTCTTTATCCACCTCCCCCAGCCCCTGACAAGGTCTACTGTCTGTCTATATGGAGTGGACTCCCTGGGGACTTCTTATAGGGAGAACTCTACAACATTTGCCCGTTTGTGCCTGGCTTACTTCACTGAGCAAAATGTCCTCAAGGTCCATCCGTGTCATTATTTACCTTTTTAAAAGAATGAATACTATCCCACTATGTGGATGGCTCACCCTGTTTGTCCATTTATCCATCCATGGACACTTGGGTGGTTTCTGCCTGTTGGCTGCTGTGAACTATGCTGCTGTGAATGAGCAATGGGTGTACAGCATCCTTTCCTCCTAACACTCCCTCCTCTCCCCTCCAGGCTGTGCCTTCCTCACTTACTGTGCCAGGGACTCTGCCATCAAAGCTCAGACTGCTCTGCACGAACAGAAGACCTTGCCCGGGGTGAGTCTGGATGCTGTCTGGGGCGGGGGGAGCACGGAAGGGTGGCTCTCAGCCTGGGGAAGGCCAAGGCCCTTCTTGGGATCAGCAGTGTTTTGACTCAGAAAGAGGTATAAGATTCAGAGGGTCAGAAATGATCACCGGAGTGAGCATTTATTGAGTGCCTACTGCATATTGGGCCCAAGTATCACACCAGAGTGGTGATGTGTGGTGGGTCATGCAGGTGGCACTGGTTGAGGGTGTGAGTGTAGTTGGCCTGAGACCTGAAGATGAGGAAGCATTAGCAGGCAGCGGGAGCAGCATGTGCCAAGGCCCTGAGTCAGGACTGTGCCTCGTGTGTTAAAGGGACATCGAAGCAAATAGAGCTTCAGCCCCATGATTCGGGGGTTGCTTGGGCAGGATTTCCATCCCAAAGGGAGGTGGGCCCAGGCTCTGTACCTGCCAGGTCTCTCTCTCAGCCCTGTCCCCTTTGGGTGGGCAGAGGTCCCCTGAGCCAGGTGAGCCTGGACTCCAGGCAGCACCTCCTGACGGAAAGTGAAGAAACCACAGTGAGATTCGTGGCTCTGGGGGTGGGCCTTGCCATTCTCTCTGGAATTCTCAGAGACCCTTCAGCATCAGAAGCATTCAGGAACTGCTTGGGGCACCTGTATCCATCAACGCTGGGATCAGGAAGTCCGGGGTGTGCCAGCCCCATGGGTTGCAGATAAACCAGGTGGTGAGGGAAGGCCTCTCTGAGGAGGCAACCTGATGACCTGAGGGAGGGAGGGGCCTGTCTGCCATCCATGGTAGGGACACAGCCAGTACAGAGGCCTCGAGGCTGGACCAAACTCGGTGCCTTTGAGGAGCATCGAGAAGACGAGCAGAGTGAGCCATGGAGTGAGGCGGAGGGTGGAAGGGGGACGGGGAAGACGAAGGGACGGGACTCCGTGAGGAGTTTGGGTTTCATTCCAAGGGAAGCTGGGGCCATGGGAGGGTGGCAAGCAGGGGAATGACCTGGTTTGATTTCAATTTTCAAAACCCTCCTTCCAACTACTGGAATCCTGGGGCTGCTTAACAACGCACCACAAGCCATGACGCTTGAAGCAGCGAAAATATATTGTCTCACAGTTCTGTGGGCCAGAAATCGGAAATCAAGGTGACAGCAGGCTGCCCTCCCTCTGGGAGAATCCTTTCTATGACTCTCCGGCTTCTGCTGGCTGCCAGAAGCTCCTTGGCTTGTAGACTCATTACTCCAGTCATTCCTGCCCCCATCCCAGGGCCTTCTCCTCTGTGTCTCCATCTCTCCGATGTCCCCTGCCTTTCTCTCATAAGGACACCTGTCATCAGATTTAGGGCTTACCATTCATCCAGGATGAACTCATCTCCAGAGCTGTTATTTAATTCCATTCATCAAGACCCCTTTTCCAAATAAGGTCTCATTTTATTATGATTATTTTTTGTTAAAAAACACTTTTATTGATTTCAGAGAGCAAGGGAGAGGGAGAGATAGATAGAAAATCAGTGATCGAGCCCACAACCCGGGCATGTGCCCTTGACCAGAATAGATCCCAGGACCCTTCAGTCCATAGGTCGATGCTCTCTTCGGCTAGGGCCAAATAAGGTCTCATTTTATTCCCAGGTTCTGGAGGTTAGGATTTGGGTATATTTTAGGAGGACCATCATTCAACCGCTAGAGAAGGTTGGCACAAAATAAAGGTCCAGATGCAGGGGCGACTTGTGGCAGCGTCACCAGGGAGAAACAGCTGGCCTGCATGGCAGACTCCGTAGAGATCAACAGGATGGCTTCTTGGAGGAGGGAGCTTAGAGCTGGGTTTTGAGAAATGGGGAGGATTGTGGCAGATGGAGATGAAGATGGGGGTGGCGTGAGGACAGAGTGTACCAAGACTCGGAGGCAGGGACGTGCCTGGTGTGTTGTTGAGAACACACGAGAGCCTCTGTTGTCTAACGGAAGAGTTTACATTAAGTTAGGAGGAGTTTTCCACCCAAGGCGATTCTGCTCCCAAGGGACACTGGGCAATGTCTGGGGACATTTGTCATTGTCGAGACTGGGAGATGCTGTGGGTAGCATCTGTAGGATGCTGCTCAACACCCTGCAGGGCACAAGACGGCCCACAACAAGGAATTATGTACCCCAAGTCAATAGTGCCCAGGCGGATGATAAATCCTGGTTAGGAAGAAGAGCTGGTGAGCAGTGCTAATTGAAATATAACGCAAGCCACACGCAGCATTTAAAATTTCCAGTAGCGACCTTTAAAAAGGAAAAGGAGACAGGTAAAATGAATTTTAATGCTATATTTCATTTTCACCCGACATCTCTAAAAAATCTTATTATTTCAACAGCAGTCAGTATAGTTTATTAATTATTATTAAACAAATTTTAAAACCCCATTCCCGAGTCACACAAGCCTCATTTCAAGGGCTTCGTAGCCACATGTGGCTGGTGGCTCTTTTATTGGACAGTATGATTCTAAAATGTTCTAAGCCCGGGGTCACCTCAGATAACATGTAAATGAATGGGTGTGGCTGTGTGCTAATAAAACTTTATTTACAAAAACAGGCAGGGGGCTCAGGAGAAGGCTGTAATTCGCCATTCTAGAGGTGTGCTGTCCAATAGAACTCTCTCCCATGATGGACATGTCCTGTCTGTGCTGTATGGTGGCCACTAGGGCCATGTGGCTATTGAGCCTTGAAAAAATGTGACAAATATGACCCAGGAACTGGATTTTTATTGTTATTTAATTTTAATAAATGTAAACTTTAACTGAAGTGACTACATGTGGCTGGTGGTTACCACATTGGACAGATCAAATCTAGAATGTTCTATATTAGAGGTTGGCTACTGTGTTAGCACAGACACAGAATGTTCTAAACTAGGGCCAGCTACTGTATTGGAGGGTGCAGACCTAGAATGTTCTAGACTAGGAGCCCACTAGCCTACTGAACAGTGCGGTCCTAGAGTATCCTAGGCCAGGAGTCAGCTACCATATTGGATAGCACAGACCCAGAATGTTCTAGACCCAGGAACACAATGCAGTGTTATTACATATCTAGATTGCAGGGATCGAGGTCTCTCTTTGATGTCAGCTCACTGGGGACAGGGGAGCAGTTCCAGGCAGTACCCTCTCTTCTCGGGGTCAGTTTCCTCAGCCTCCACATGGAGCCTGGGGGGGTGAATGATCACTGTCGCCCAGCACTGTTGGACCCTCATCGGAAGGCCATGTCCACCAGGAGGGCTGACAGAGAGGAGAGGGTGGGTAAGAGGGATTCATGGAAGGTCACCCAGCAGGGTGAGAGGCTGCAGCTGTATCTCCCCCTCCACAGGCCTTGACCCTCTGGCTTTTCTGGTTCAGTTTCCTGCAAGCTGGTTTCTATCCTCTGGGGGGCAAGGAGGGGGGGGGGGAGGTGGTGAAGGCTGATGTTTGATAAATAAGGGGTGTGTGGCTCAGAGTAGGACCCTGAGGATGCAGGGACCCACTGGGGACCACCACCAGGCCTGCGAAGCATCCTCCAGGAGTACAGCATGATTTTTAAAGATTATTTCTTAAAGTTTGCAAAATACCACACACTTAGAGAAAAGTACACGCAACACCAACGATGATAAAGCAGGCGCCTCCGTTGTCACTACAAGCAGCACCCCAGGAATCCCCACCCCACGTCTCAAGCCCAGCCTCTGTCTTCCTGTTGGAGGGGCCAGTCCTCTGGCCTTCCTGGTTCCCAGCCCCTGCTTTTCTCCATGGTCTCAGCACTTATCGGAACGCTGCTAAATATTATGAATAGCTGGCTGCTGCCCGTTTTTCTTTTAACCCAATATGAATGGAATCATGTTATATGTAAAGCGATCTGCATTTTTCTTCTTAGGGTGATGCTAATGAGAGTCAGCATCGCCCGGTTCTGTAAGGGGCACTTTTTCATTGCCGTGTAGCACTCCATGACATGAACACACAATGTATTTGTTCACCCCCCCCCCCCTGTTGGTGGACATTTGGGTTGTTTCTTGTTTTTGCTGTTCGAAATACAGACCCTTTTCCATGTTTTGATTCTGGTGTACACATGCCCACCAGGCTCATACCCGGAAGTTCTGGTCCCTTCCTGAGTGTGTGTACCTTAGGCTTCTGATTAGCTAAGGGGTTGACTTTCCGGGTAAGTCATTCTCCCCTGAGGACACCCACGGATGTGGGGCCGGCCATTCAGAACCAGATCTGGAGGCTCCTTTGCAGACTGCACAGTGGAAGGGGCCTGCTGGGGCAGAAGGCCCCGCTCACCTGTCAGCTGCATCTGGACACCGAAGTCTGAGCCCCCTCATCGCAGGGGGTCTCCACCAAAAGATGGAGCCTCATGAGGCTCACCTCGTGCTGGGAAACCCACCCGCCGGCTCCTGTGCCCGCACTCGCTTGCACGCACAGCAGGGAGTGAGGGGCCAGAGCTGAATCACTCTAGAAATGAAGACAGCCACCATCGCTCCTCTCCCCTGCACTGCCCCCTCCACCCCCGCCCCGAAAATCCCCGTGTGCGTGTGTGAGCTGGGGAAGGCATTGTACAGTGGACACTTGTCTTTTTATCTCTTGAAAAAAGTGAGAGATGCAGCTGCAGGCCTCTCACCCTGCCGGGGGACCTGCATGAGTGCCATCTCCCCTCTGTCAGACCAGGAAGGGAGCGAGCCGGCGCCCCCACCATGAGGCAGCCGGGCTCCTGCCCCCCCAGTGCCTCTCTCTGACGTAAGAATGATCCCCCTTTCCAGGCCTTCCTCGTGCCAGGAGGGTCCATGGGGGACACAGCTTAATCAAACCTCAGTGTTCTGGAATGGGATCCTAAATTGGATACAACAGAATCCCAGAACAGAGCCCGAATGGACCCAGGACCCGGAATCCAGGCTGCGCAAGTGCCTCAGAGCCCAGCACAGGATCTCAGCGGGGCTGTCGAACCCCAGGCTGGGGCTCCTGGCGGTGGAATGGGTCCCCCGGGGCAGCGGAGACCAGTGTGGCCAGCTGCTGTCGCTAAGACTTTTAAGGCAACACCATCTTTTTCATCATGAAGGTCTTGGGGGGCAAGGGACCCCCAGGTCTGATAGCCACCCCACTGCTTCTCTGAGCACCTCTGAAAGAGATGTTTGTCCCTTCAGCTGTGGGCCCCCCCTAAACCCTTCCTGAAAATCCTTTCTGTGCACAGAGGGGTCCCTGAGGTGTCCCCTTGCAGGAGCCACACCCACACCCCATGACTTGGCTCAGCGTCAATCCAAACCTACAAACAAGCAAGGGGCCCCAAGGCGCTGAACATTGAATGCTTTGACATTCCTGGGCCTCAGTTTACTTACCTGTGAAATGGGACTATAGGAGTGTTTTGAGGATTCTGTGAGGTGACACATTGCCAGGTGCTAAGCACACGATGGGAACTTGGTCAGTCTATGCTGAATGAATGACTGGACCATCCAAGACAAGACAGGCTTTAGGACTCCTGGCCAGTCATGTTTCCGTTCCAAGCCTGTTTGCTTCCCAAGAAGGGGGGACAGTGTAGACATGGCCTGGCACAGACTCTTGGGTTACCTCCCCGCTAAGCATCGTGCCCAGCACGTTTCCAGCTTGCTCTGTGCCCATGGGGACAGGACCTAGGTTTTGCTTTCTGTGAAAGTCATAGGTCTTGCCTCGTCCCATGTCAGCTGTTTGTGAATTCTGTGCTGGGTCTTTTTGGATAAGGAGGCACTGAGACCCTCATCCCTGCCCCAAGAAGCTCCCCCAAAAGAGGGAGCCTGAGGGAGTCTGAGGGAGAGACTTCCTCATGTTGGAGCAATAGGTATATCCACTGCCTCCTTCATCTCCAACCACTTTGTGAGATGGAAACATCCCCATTTCATGGATGGGCAGACCAGACAGAGAAAGGAGGTCAGAACCAGAGGCTCAATCTCCTGCGGATTTCCTCAGGCTCCTGTGGGCTGGGGCTCTGGGCGTGTCTGTTTTGGGGTCCAGTCCTTGCTCTGCCCCCAGCTTTGGCTGAGTGACCTCAACCAGACCACACACCACTGGGAAAACAGAACCCCTTAGTCTGACCTGTGTCTATTACAGGGAGGAAACCTGAGCCACTGGGGGAAGGGCCTGCAGGAGAAGTCTCCAGTGGTCAGCGGGACCATTCCACCACCAGGAGCCCTTCCCCCTTCTTGGGAAGCAAACAGGCTTGGAAAGGAAACATGACTGGCCAGGAGTCCTAAAGCCTGTCTTGTCTTGTCTAGGTTTGGCTCCTGCAAGGGGACCCCCTCAGGGACCCCTCTGTGCACAGAAAGGATTTTCAAAGGGTTTGGGGGGGCCCACAGCTGAAGGGACAAACACATCTCTTTCAGAGGTGCTCAGAGAAGCAGTGGGGTGGCTATCAGACCTGGGGGTCCCTTGCCCCCCAAGACCTTCATGATGAAAAAGATGGTGTTGCCTTAAAAGTCTTAGCGACAGCAGCTGGCCACACTGGTCTCCGCTGCCCCGGGGGACCCATTCCACCGCCAGGAGCCCCAGCCTGGGGTTCGACAGCCCCGCTGAGATCCTCTGACCACTGGAAGTCTCCAGTGGTCAGACACACACAGAGTGTGTGTGTGTGTGTGTGTGTGTGTGTGTGTGAGAGAGAGAGAGAGAGAGAGAGAGAGAGAGAGAGAGAGAGAGAGAGAGTGTGAGAGTTAGGGGTCGTGTCTTCAACAAAGCAAGGTCTGGCCAAAGCAACCAAAGCTAGTGAGAGGAAGGCTTCAGGGGGAGGTAAAATCTGAGGGGTTCTCTTCAAGGTGAGAACGGGGTGCATTCCAGCCAAGTTAGGGCAACAGCAGTGTCCCAGGGGCATGGGAGGAGTGCCTGGCCTGAGTGGCAAAGGTGGCTCGAATGCCAGGTTGAAGAACTGACCTGCTACCCCAAGGGCAATAGGGAGCTATGGCAGCATCTAGATGTGGAGAGAGGCGTGGTCTGGGCCCAAGTCAAAGAGGAGGAGGCTGGAATGGCGGCGTGGGCAGCCCAGAGTGGGGGCGGGGCGTCCACCTTCCTTCCTTCCTCTCCACGTGCCCAGAAACAGCCCAGCTGGGGCTTCTGGAGTCCCCACATCTAAAGGCACAACTTTGCCAATGCAGGAGGCTCTTCAGGGTCCCGCCTGACCACTGGAGACTTCTCCTGCAGGCCCTTCCCCCAGTGGTTCCGGTTTCCTCCCTGTAATAGACACAGGTCAGACTAAGGGGTTCTGTTTTCCCAGTGGTGTGTGGTCTGGTTGAGGTCACTCAGCCAAAGCTGGGGGCAGAGCAAGGACTGGACCCCAAAACAGACACGCCCAGAGCCCCAGCCCACAGGAGCCTGAGGAAATCCGCAGGAGATTGAGCCTCTGGTTCTGACCTCCTTTCTCTGTCTGGTCTGCCCATCCATGAAATGGGGATGTTTCCATCTCACAAAGTGGTTGGAGATGAAGGAGGCAGTGGCTATACTTATTGCTCCAACATGAGGAAGTCTCTCCCTCGGACTCCTGTTCACTGCAACACCCACCACAGATTTTCCATCTCCAGTGCAGCCCCAGCACAGCCTGTAGTTCTTCACCATTCTTTGCTCTAGGCCAGTGCTCAGCAAACTCATTAGTCAACAGAGCCAAATATCAACAGGACAATAATTGAAATTTCTTTTGAGAGCCACATTTTTTAAACTTAAACTTCTTCTAACACTACTTCTTCAAAATAGACTTGCGGTATTTTGTGGAAGAGCCACACCCAAGGGGCCAAAGAGCCACAGTTTGCAACCATGGCTCTCGGCTCTCCAGCCCTTGATTCTGCCCTCTGCCCCCACCCTGACCCTATGACCCTATGAGAGAGTCTCTGCCTCTGTCTTTCCCTCCACCAGACAAGGGAACCTTGTTGAATAAATGAAAAGAGGAAGAGAGAGGGCAGGGAGGGAAGAGATTCAACACTGGGAGCCAGAGGTGGAGGAGGGAGAGAGGGCACTCAGCACAGACTGTGGTGGGGCAGATGGAAAGAGGAAGCCGGAAGGAGGTGGGCAGAAGCAAAAGGGGTGGGCCGGGGTGACTGGAGAGGTGGGGGTATGGGGAGACCTGGCTCCCCCTGGCACACCTTCTCAGGGTTCCAGTGGGCGGGCAGGGCCTGTCCAGTGGCTGGCTGATTGCCTGGGAGTGGGGCTCAGGGAGTGAGGCGCCGAGCCTCAGCTTTCTTGCTGCGTATGCGCCCCTGTGCGCCCAGGGCCGGCAGTGCGAGCCACAGCACATGGATGCCAGCCAGCTTGGTGTGAGCCTCTAGGCCGGTGGGGTGCGGGTAGCTGGGCCTTCACGCCTTGGCTTTGGAGGAGGGGACTGGAGAGGAGGGGGCTGCCCACCTGGCTTCTGGGAGCAGACCAGGGCCTCCTCTTGCTGCCAAGCTGACCCCGGCGGGGGAAGGAGCCTTCCAGCAGGAGGTGAACGATCTGCAGCCACAGCTGAAGGCGCAGTTGATGAGCAGGTACCCAGGCCATGAGAATGGGGTGAGGGGTGAGGGTGCTGTGTTGGGGGCAGGTTCCCTCCTCGTGGCCCCCTCCCTTGTTCCCTCTCTTGGCTCATCCATCTCTAGAAGATTATATTTAAATATCTCTTTTGTGCAAGGCAGGAGCTAGGCTCGCCCCTAAGAGGCAGTTTCCATGGTAACAACAATTGCCAGCTTCCATGTGGTGAATCACTGTTGCCTTGGCAACCCCATCCTCATCTGCCCAAGGTGCTGGGAGGGGGGAAGAGGTGAGGGCCAGTGGAGGTGAGGTAGGAGGGGTGGGGAGCAGGAGGCTTATGCTCAGGTGCCCCCTTCTCCCCATTTCTTTTCATCACCTCAGTCTGCCCCCAGCCCAGAATCTGGACCCATCTGGTTGAAATCATCTCCCCTCCTGCCCCCAGCTAGCTGGGTGTGGTAACCAGGTGGAGAAGGCTCAGTGTGTGTGTGTGTGTGTGTGTGTGTGTGTGTGTGTGTGTGTGGTGAGGGAAGGGAGAAATGTTCCCCCTTTCTCTGAGGGTGTGGCTGGGTGGCAGATTGATTGGGCAGCGGAACTGGGGACACTGGATTGGGGATGCTGAGGCCTCTCTGGATCTGGAGCTCCAAGGCTGAGTTCAGATTGAGGCAGCCAGGCCCATATGTGCCTGGGACACACTTTCAGAGAAGGGGGAGGTATCTGAAGTGGGAGGGGCTCCGATGGGGGGGGGGAGCAGAGAGAAGGAAAGGACTCAGAAAGGGGAGGTAAGCTAGAGGGGGAGGGGAATGACCAAGGGGAGGGACTCAGGGAAAGGGGTGATCAGTGAGGGAGGGCGTTCAGCGCTAGGACAGGGTCTTGAGAGAAGGGGAAGGAGTTCAGAGGGAAGGAGACATAGGGGTTTTAAAGAGTAGGTCTCTACTCGTGGGAGTGGGTGGGAAGATCTCTAAATTCGACTTCTAGGATGCCTGGTGCTTCAACTCATCTACCATGACCTTGGTGGGTAGAGCAAATAACTTTTCTGGGCCTTGATTTTGACATCTATAAAATGGGGTGAAAACCATGTCTCTCTCTTGAGCTTGCTGGGCAGCTGCACCGTGATTAGAACATGATATTTATCCAGCACCTTCTCTGGGTGGGTGGGGATCTACTCCGAGATGGCTGACCTGGGACCAGCACTCACTGCCCCCACTCCTGCTGGGGAGGGACCAGGTGTCTTTCTGTGCTGGTGGGTGTTGACCCCTTTTTCCTGGTCAGCTCAGTTCAGTGGGCTCCCCTGAATCTCCCTGTGTGGGGTGATGCTGTGGTCCCCAGTCTGGAGGAAGAAGAGCAACACTAGGTATGTGCTGCCCTGAGGCAGAGGAGGGACCCCAGAGAGGGGAAGGGTTGCCCACTTGGGAGCTTTTGAGTTGGGATTTGAAGAATGAGTAGGAGTTCACCAGAGATACGAGGTTGGGAGGAGGATTCTGTCCTAGGATTGGCGGAGAAGTAAATGCCACCCCATCCTCCATCCCTCAAGTCTGTTGTCAAATATTCACATTAGCTTACCTCATATTCATGCCTGGTTAAGAGTGGGGATGGGAAATAGGGGGTGGATTTCTTCTAATGAACATCATTTTCAGGGCCAGGGGCAGGGGATAGAAGAGTCCAGAACAATGAATCCACACTGGTCCATTCAGGTGTGACAGGGCTCCCACCAAGGCTTGGGGAGCTGACTAAAAGTATATCGGTCAGCTACTTCTGAGTAACAAACCATCCCAATCATTTTTTTTAAATGTATTTTTATTGATTTCAGAGAGGGAGGGAGAAGGAGAGATAGAAACATCAATGATGAATAGAACCATCAATCAGCTGCCTCCAGCACACTCCGCACTGGGGATCGAGTCCACAAACCAGGCATGTGCCCCTGACAGAATCGAACCTGGGACCCTTCAGTCTGCAGGCCGATGCTCTATCCACTGAGCCAAACGAGCCAGGGCCCACCCCAGTCATTTTATTTGTTCGTGATTCTGTGGGTTAGTAATCTCAACCTGTCAGTTGGGGAGTTAGTTCTTCTGCTGGTCTCTCCCGGGATCATTCATGCAGCTGCAATCAGCGGGGTCCTGACTGGGCCAAGCTGGGTCAGGGCGGCCTCATTCCTAGGTGCTGTGTGTCAGTGGGGCCTCTCTGTGTGTGTCGGCTGCCATCCTCCCATAGTTGCCCCATCATAACCTGGAGTGACTTGGTAATCTCTGCATCTCAAGTGTGGAGGAAGCTGCAGGGTCTCATGAGGCCAAGGTTGGAACTCCCACAACCTCAGTTCCACCTCATTCTATTGGTCAGAACAAGTCACATGGCCAACTGCAGATGCAAAAGGAAAACAGATTCCAGTTCTCGATGAGAGGAACCACAAAGTCACACCACACACAGGAACTAGCTGATTTGGATTATCTTCGTAAACAGTTCATGGCCCTTGGGGAGGCAAGCAGGTTTCCTGGTGGAAGGGATATTGTCGCTGGGTTTTAAGGGCTAAGTAAGAGTTTTCCCGACAGCATGAGCAAAGTCCTGTGGGTGGGACCATGTATTTCTTGGTTTGAGTGGAGTGTTCGTTGCTACCGGGTGGTTGGTGGGATGCTGAGGCTGGGGAGGTAGGCAGGGTTGCCTGGCAGAACTCAAAATGTCTACCCACGCTGCTCCAGCTGCCGACCTTGACCTCTCCCCACCCCCTTTTTCCACAGATGGCACGGCCAATCCAGGTGAAGCCTGCGGACAGCGAAAGTCGTGGAGGTAGTTGTCATCTCTCCGTGACCTCCAGGCGGGGGTTGGGGAGGGATGGGGAGGAAGGGAAGGTCCCTGCACAAAAGGCCGCAGTAGTCACCTGCCTGCTCACACACTAATGGGGTGGAGACAGGAAGCGGGGCCTCTGTCCCCTCTCCCCGACCACAGGGCCACTGGCCAGGGGCAGCTACTTCCCCCTGGAGCTTGAAGTACCTGATTCCTCTCAGAGATCAGTAATGGGCATCTTCAGACGCAGAGGGGATGGGGACCCTGAAGGGCTGTGGATTGATTTTGGGGTTGTGTGTGTATGTGGTGTGTATGTGTACGTTTGCATGTCTGGACAAGTGGGTATGCCTGTGTATATAAGCATGCATACTTGGGCACACCTGTATACAGCCAGGTGCAAGTATGTGTACATATGCATGTGTGTCTCCGAGGCTGGCATAGTGGGGGTGCATGCAACGCCGTGCACCCAGCCTATGCATGGGCATGTATGTTCAAGTGTGTGTGCTTGACTGTAACAGGCGGGCCTGTGGGCGTGCAGGTTGGGGCCTGGTGTCTGCAGGGGCTGGACTGTGTGGCAGAGGAGTGTCCATGGAACATTCTTGGAGGTTTTTGTCCCTCCTCCCCATCTCAGGTGGGTTGGGGGCTGAGGGAGAACAGCCAGCCAGGGGATGGCTGGAGACAGGGTGGGACATCTGATTACAACTCCGATGTGGGACAGGGCTGTTAGGACCCCGGAGCGTGAGATGTGTAAGAGCCTGGAGAAGCCAGTGTGGGCTGGAGCCTGTTCTCAGGCTCTCCCACCTGGTCACAGTGTGGGTCGGGACTGGAGAGCAGGGTTCGCATGTCTCCATCTCTATCCTCTCCTGCTCCCTCTCCCACCATGTCTGTCTCTCTCCTTATCTTTTTCTCTCCTGTCTCTGGCTCTCTCTCTGCTGCTCTCTGTGCCTCTCTTTGCTTATCTCTGTTTCATTCTCATATGTCTTTCTCTTCCTGACTCGCCAATCTCTCTGCTTCTGTGTTTCTCCCCGTGAGTGGCAGCTGCCAGAAAACTGGTCTCCATAGTAACCCATCTTACTGTCTAGGGGAGAGGAAGCTGCCGCTGTTGCTGATGACAGGAGAGTAGCACAACGACGCCAGGGGCAGGGCTCTGGCGCCTCACACAGGAGAGGGTGGCCCGGACTGGGCCTTGGCCTTAGACTTGGGCAGGTCCCAGCCAGGCACCCACTCCAGCTCCACCTGTTGGGGACTGCAGGCTGCCCGGGCACTTGGTCCTGTGCTCACACACACCTCACTCATTCAACACACATTGATTGCCTAGTCCCTCCTGAGGCCCGGCAAGGTTGGGCAGGGGGCTCTGCTGGGCACAGTGAGGATGCAGAGGCCATCAGCGCTCACCCTCCCTGTAGAATCTAGATGGCAGTTAGACCGACAGGGGCCTAGGCCAGGCAAGGTAGTTCCTAACCATGGTACTATGTGTGGGCTCTCTGAGACCACAGGAGGGGAGACCCTCTGTACTGGGAGGTGGGAGCAGTGGTGCAGAGGCCCCGAAGGCTTGGAGGAAGGACATTCCAGACGGGGGAGGGCACTATGTGAGCAAAGGCATGAAGATGGGATCGTGCAGGAACGTGGGAGAGACTCAGGGCAGCCAGCGCCCGGCCGCTACCTCCTTCGCACGCGCAGAACTGGGCCCAGGGGAGACATTCCCATGAGGCTTTGCAGCCAGGACTTGTCTGAGGTGGTGTCTCCGCCCACAGGGGACCGGAAGCTGTTTGTGGGGATGCTGAACAAGCAGCAATCGGAGGAGGACGTGCTGCGGCTGTTCCAGCCCTTCGGGGTCATAGACGAGTGCACGGTGCTCCGGGGGCCTGATGGCAGCAGCAAAGGTGACAGGCCCGCGTTGGGGCTGCCTCCGGGGCATATAAGGGGGCAGGGCGGCGCCTGAGGCGGGCGGGGTTGGATCCCGGGGTGGGGCCACCAGCGGCTTTGGCGGTGCGAGGAGACTGGTCCTACTGGCTGCCCCTGCCCAGCTGGGGATGCCTGTCTCCCCCCGACTCTGTCCATGGGACAGTCTCCAGCTGGATGTGCCTGTGTTCTGTGTACCGTTCCTATATGGCTGCACCTTCTAGGGATGATTGTTTAATGACCTCCACAGACATGTTTTCTTGTCTGCCCATGTGACTCTATGTGACTTGGGTTGAGTATCACTCCTCCTGCATCCCTGTCTCTGACTCTTGCTGCTGGGTATCCAAATGACCACTTCTGTATGGGTCTTCGTGTGTCTGGCTATCTGTCCTCCTGATTCTGCTCATATGATTGATTGGCTGGGTCTGCCTTTGTATGGTGATTTATCCCCATTTCTCCAACTCTGGTCACACACATCTTTCTATCCATCTGGGTCTGAGTGCATCTCTGCCTGGGTGTGCACAGAACCATATCTCTCTGCCTCCACGTTTCATGGTTTGTCACTTTAATTCTGCACATCTGATTACAACTCTGGATCTCCTTGTGTTGGTGGCTGTTGGTGGGTGTTCTTTAAACCTGTCCCCATCGCTTGATTGTGGGTTTGACAAACAGCTCTCTGGCTGGCTGGCTTTCTGACTAAATGGATGGCTGATTGGCTGACTGTCTAACTCCATGGCTGGCCGTGTGCTTCTCTTACTGTCTCATCCTTCATTGTCTAGCTCTCTGTCTGGGCAAATGGCTGGCTGGCTCTGTGTCCAGATGTCTGACTTTCTGGCCATCCAGGGCCCCCAGCCCCCGCTCCGGTGGGCCTGTCTACCCTGAAATGCCCCATTGCCTCTCCCCTGTTCTCTTGGAGCAGGCTGTGCCTTCGTGAAGTTCTCCTCCCACACGGAGGCTCAGGCGGCAATCCACGCCCTGCATGGCAGCCAGACCATGCCGGTGAGTAGGAGCTACCCTCAGCTATGGTGGTGGGTATGGGAAAGGGGTAAGGGGGCCCTGTTCCTCCCATCCCAGCCACCTGGTAATCCTTGGTTCTTCTTCCTAGTGGGCATAGTTGGAAAAGGGGGCAGTCCTGATGATGGTGTGAGTGGGTGTATGTGTCTGAGTGATTGTACCTATGTGTGTGAAAGAATGTACTGTCAGCGTATGGCTGCATGTGTGTGTGTGTCTAAGAGAGCATGTGAGAGTGCATGCATGTCTGGGTGAGTACATGTGTGTAATCATGTTGAGTGCATGCATGTGCCTCTGTAGGAGTGTGTGAGAGGGTTATGTGTGTAGATGAGTACATGTGTGTATGTGTGGGTGAGGGCATATGATTATGTGTGCATAGTAACTGTATATACTTATGTGTGTACTTGTGTGATTTTGTGCATGTGTATGTGAACGCATTGGGCAAGTGTGTGTGAGTATGCATGGTGAGCATGTATATGTGAATGCTATGCATGACTGTGAGCATACACGGTGAGTGAGTGTGTGTGAGAATACGTGTATTGTGTGTGAGGATACAGGATGGATGAGACCTGAGGGTGGATGGGATTTGCGGAGGCCAGCAGGGGGACATGAGGGTGTGGGGAGTGACAAAACCAAAGGCAGGATCGGAATGGGGGCTCCCAGAGGAACTGGGGAGGATGGGCTAGAGGAGCCTGCAGTTCCATGCTGAGGCACCCAGATTCCTCCTATGGTCATGGGAGCCACAGAGGGGTTGGACAGGGAAGGGAAGGGGTCAGGTTTAGATGGAAATGTCTCTTTGGGGCCAGAGCAGGGGTGGGCAGAGGCAAGACTGGAGCCAGGAATTAGTGGGTCAGCAGTGGTGTGAGGCTGGGAAGGACCACCAGGCACTGGGGTGGCCCTGACCCCCAGGAAGGAGGCTCTGGGAACCATCTTCACTGTATGTTAGTGTCTAACCTGTTCTCAGGTGCCAGGTGCCATTCGCAGTTATCCATCTGTGCCCCATTCCTCTCTGGTGTCCGGTGACAATTACAGGGTCCTCCACCCAGGCCGCCATGTTCCTCTCCAGCAGGTGGATTCTCCTTCTGTGTGTGTGTGTGTTCGTGCGTGTGTGTAAGATTTTTTTTATTGATTTTTAGAGAGAGAGAAAGAAACACTGACTGGCTGTCTCCTGCACACCAGGAGAGCCTGTAACTCATGCATGTGCCCCAACAGGAATCAAACCAGAAACCTTTTGGTACATGGGACAACATCCATCCAACTGAGTCATACTGGCCAGGGATTCTCCTGTTTTGGGGAGTGTGCCTGAGAGTCAGGGTCCTCCACTGTACCCCGGACACAGCCCCCGGGCCCAAATGCCCCGCCTGTGTGCAGAGGTGATTGCATCGTCAAGTGCAAGACCCAGGACTCCGACCTTCACTGTGCAGCCCAAAGCCTGCGGCAGGGGCTCGTGGACAGGCCAACAGCTGTTGCTGTCTATAGCCCTCACCAGGGCTGGTGTGGTTCTGGGGACCCCAGATTCCTGGTTACCTCCCTCCTTTCTTTTCCTTCCTGCTGTGGCTGCTCCTGCAGGGTGCCTCCTCCAGCCTGGTGGTCAAGTTTGCCGACACAGACAAGGAGCGAACACTGCGGCGCATGCAGCAGATGGTGGGCCAGCTGGGCATCCTGACACCATCCCTCACCCTGCCCTTCAGCCCTTACAGTGCCTATGCGCAGGCCGTGAGTGACCCCGGAAAACATGCTTTTGTCTCCAGGGGAACGTCCAAGACCTCTCTGAGGATCCAGCTCAGTGTCTGTCTCTCTCTCTCTCTCTCCATCTAAGTCTCTGTGGAGGGGTTTAGCCTCTCTGCCCATCTTTGTTTTATTTTTTTTATTTTAAATATTTTTTTTAATTGATTTTAGAGAGAAAGGGAGAGGAAGAAAGAGATAGAAACATCAATGATGAGAATCATTAATTGGCTGCCTCCTGCGGGATTGAGCCTGCAACCTCCTGATTCATAAGTCAATGCTCAACCACTGAGCCACACCGGCCAGACTCTCTGCCCATCTTTCTGTCTCTTGCCCAGTCTCTCTGGCTCAGGGTCCTATTCTGGCCATGACTGAGCCCACATATCCAGACTGAGTCCCAAGCCCCACACCTAGCTGAGCCCCCAGCCATAAACTGAGCCCTGAGCCCAAGGTGAACCTCTACTTGGACTGACATGACCCCATGCTCAGCCCCCAAATAATTCCGGTCAAGCTTCAACCCTGAACTGAGACCAAACCCAGACTGAGCCTCTAAAGTCCCAACACTGAGTTAAGTGTTGGCTGATCCCTGATCCCTGATCAAGACTAAATTCTTTACTGAACCTAGATCCCTCGATTAGCCATGATTCCCATGAACTCGGAACTAGGCTGAGCCTTGATCCCAGACCAAGGCTGAGCCCCAAATCCTGATTGATCCCTCACCCTGGCCTCAGCCAAGATATCCAGCCTGACCCCTCTAGTTACTCCCTGGGACCGATGACCTCAGGGCAGGTGCCACCCTGACTGTGCATCTTGACCCCTCTCCACCTCCAGCTCATGCAGCAGCAGACAACGGTCCTGTCCACCTCAGGCAGCTACCTGGGCCCTGGCGTGGCCTTCTCTCCCTGCCACATCCAGCAGATCGGCGCCGTCAGCCTTAACGGGCTGCCTGCCACGCCCATCGCCCCTGCCTCTGGTGAGAGTCCGCCAGAGGCCCAAGGATGGGTGGGCAGGGCCAGGCCCAGGCCCAGGCTCCTCACGATGTTTTTCTCTCTGCAGGGCTGCACTCGCCCCCACTGCTCAGCACTGCCGCCGTGCCCGGCCTCATGGCTCCCATCACCAACAGCTTTGCAGGTGTCGTGCCCTTCCCTGGCGGGCACCCTGCCCTAGAGACTGTATATGCCAATGGCCTCATGCCCTACCCAGGTAACTTGGGTGGTTCCCCAGGGCCTAGGAGAACATGAGGGGGCAGGACGGTGTCTCTAGGACAAGCATAATTTCCTGTGTCTTGATGCCCCAAGGAGCAGAGGGACAGAACAATGGGAGTCTCAGCCAAGCAGATATGTGCTGGGGGCGCAGAGAAAAAGGTTAAACATAGTAAATTTGCCCCCAGACATTTCTAAGTTCATATCCAGGTTTGGTGGCTCTTGGGTGATTCCTGAAAGTCTGTGAGCTTCAGTTTGCTCATCTGTGAAATGGGTGGATTAACATCAGTCACCTCATGAGGTTGCATTGACAATGAGATCAGAATGAAAAATGATTAACCCATCACCTAGTACTAAGAATGGCACCATCAATCTTAATTATTAACTGTTACTATTTGGAAAGATATTAGTACCAGGATTCATTCATTTGTTCACTCATTCATTCACTCAATATGACCATGCACTGATGTGAGCTGGGCTCCCCACTATACCATGATTTCAAGGCAAACATCTGTGTTTACACCATTAAAGAGGATTTATTTTTATTTTGAAATGATTGAGGCTAACAGGCAGTTACCAAAATAATATAAAGATGTCCTGTGTACCCCTCACCCAGCTTCCTCCAATGCTAACATCATAGATAATCGCAGGAGCATTGTCAAAACCAAGAAACTGACATTGGTGTGTACAATGAACTTAACTGGAGTAGGAGAGCTTACTCAGATTTCACTGCTTTTTACATGCACGGGTATGTGTGTGTGTGTTTCTGTGCCATTTTATCACAGGTATAGATTCATGTAACCACCACCATAATCAAGATACAGAACTGTTCCAGCTTTACAAAGTAATTCATTTATGTCACCCTTGTAAGTCACACACACACACACACACACACACACACACACACTATTCCATCCTCTAGCAACATCTCTCCATTCAAACGGAATCATTTGGCTGAATTTTCTTGATTCACCAACTCTGGTGGCCTGGACAAACTCTCACCTAACTCCTCCACTAGGCCAGTTGGAAGGTTATAGCCACACAAAAGTCCATGGGGTGACTGATGAATGAGGTGATGGGGATGAGTGGTGGTCTGGAGCAGAGTCCTGGAGAATATAGAAAATGAAAGGAAGGAGTGAGAAGGCCAAGATTGGGGGGGGGGGGGGTGTGGAAAGGGGAGGGAGGAAGATGGGAGTCATGTGTCAACCTCTCTGGAGTCCCAGAAACCTGGATTCGAGTTCGGCTTCTGCCATTTCCTATCTAAGTGGCCCTGTGCCAGTTACTTTTCCTCTCTGAGCCTCAGTTTCTCCACCTGTGAAATGGGAAGCATACCTGTACACTGTTTACGCAGAGGTAAAGCTGGGGCGGATGTCTGTGGCTCTCTTTTCCGCTCTTAAGAATTGGGGGGTGAATAGAAGTCTTATGTTGCTCCCACCCCACTCAGCCCCTCCGTCTGCCCGCAGCTCAGAGTCCGACCATGGCTGAGACCCTCCATCCTGCCTTCTCGGGAGTCCAGCAGTACACAGGTAGGGAGGCACGTCGGCCTGCCCCTCAAGAAGCCCCGCCCCATAGAAGCCCCGCCCTCGGAGCTCGGCCATTCGCCTTTCATTCTCTAACCTTTCTTCCTACTTCTAGCCGTGGCCCAATCCCAGCTCTTTGCCCTGCTGGTCCCGCCCCTCAGGTTCTGCATAAGGTCGGCCTTGGCCCCGCCCTTAACCCGTGTCCCCGCCTCTCAAGTCCGGGCCGCTCCGTTGCCTGGGCCTCACCCTTAGGCCAGCTCTTCGTTGTGGCCCCGCCCCTCCGCCGCCCCAAGACCCACCGTTGGCCCCGCCCTCAGCCTAGGCCCCGCCCCGCCTCCGTCCCAAGACCCACCGTTGGTCCCGCCCTCATACCGGGCCCCGCCCTCAGACCAGGCCCCGCCCCTAGACTAGCCGCGCCCGCTCGCGCCGCGCGCCCGCCGGCCTCACGCGGCTTCCGCTCCGGGTCTCCACAGCCATGTACCCCGCCGCGGCCATCGCGCCCATCGCGCACAGCATCCCGCAGCCGCCGCCGCTCCTGCAGCAGCAGCAGCAGCAGCGAGAAGGTGAGGGGGCCGCGACCTCCTGCGGGCGCCAGCCCCGCCCCCGGACCGCCCCCGTCAGCAGCAGGCCCCGCCCCTGGCCAGGCCTCTGGGAACCGCGCGGCCTAGAACTCCGCCCGGGGACGGAGAGGCCTGGGTTCAAGTCCTGTACCATCCCGGTTGGGGGGAGGGCGGGGGGACCACTGAATCCCCTCTCCGAACCATGCTAGCTCGACCCCGTAGGCAGAGAGGTGCCGCTCCAACCCTGAACGATTCTCTGAACTTCCCGGGAGTGAGCCCATTCTGAGGGTGGGAAGAGGGGTGCGGCATCGGCTAAACTGGAGCCTCCCCAGGAGAGCTGAGGGATGCCCGAGTTAGACTCTGGAGTCGGACACCTGGGATTCAGAGCCGCCCAGGTCTGGCTTGTGACAAAAAGAAGGTACCGCACCACCCTGTTTCCTCATCTCTAACACAGGCGGCTATTGGTGCCAAGAGGTGCAAGTAGGCAGAGCCCGCTCATCCCCGGGGAGACCCTCTGATTTAATCCGGATAGTGCTGGTGGGGGCCGGGGAGGCTGCGAAAAGCCCAGGCCCCTCCCCATGGCAAGGGGAGCTCGGAGCCTGGCCCGCAGACCTGTCAATAAAAAAAAGATAGGACCCTAAGAAAACCGTTTTATCAGTGTTAAATGGCTGAGAAATACGTGATGCTACAGCTGGGGTGGCACTTTATCTTGGGGAAGAGCCGACATGTGCACGTGGGCGTGGCATGGGAAGGGCTGCTCCTGTGAGGCCCAGGGAACAAATGAGACAGGCAAAGCCCCAGATGGGGACAGGTATGGCTCCTAGCACACTTGGGGAGCTGAGGACGTTGGTAGGTGTCAGAGCTCGAATTCTGTTTTCTCATGAGGCTTGGTTCACCCAGGCCCAGGTTTCTGCATTCGCCTCGTGTTTCCTGGAGACCAGACAGCCCATAAGCAAACACAGGATTTGTGTTATGCTCAACATTGTTCCGTAACATATCAGTCACATCAGAACACACTTGCATTTTATACAACCAAAGGCTTTGTTTGCATATATGCATAACCCATGGATGCAGGCAGTGGGGTGGTGAGGGCCTGGTTGGGGGATGGGTGGGGGATGGAGGGGGTGGGGGATTGGTGGGGGACCAAAGGGGACATATATCTTTGAACAATAAAGATTTAGATAATTATTATAAATAAAAAATGCAAACAATAAATAAATAAAAGCAAGCATTGTAGCAAAACTGTGGTCCTAATCAGAAAGGTAGGGGGTGGATTGTGTGGTCTTGGATTTTGTATTTTCTGGGGTGGCGAATATTCATTGCGAGGGTAAGAGCAATTCTTGGTAGTTGGATCACTATCTTTGTTTTGGGAGCATGGGAGCAGGTTTGGCTTCAGATAATCAGATTTTTGTTTATTTTCTTTTTTATTGAATTTATTGGGGTGACATTGGTTAATAAAATTACATAGGTTTCAGGTGAACAATTCTATGAAATATCATCTGTACATTGTGTGTTCATCACCCCAAGTTAACCAAGTTTTTAAATGGTATTATTTATAGTTTGTATATAAACCACGTACTGAGGATTTTATGGAGAAGGGATGATTTTGAGGATTAGCCATGTTTTAAAAAATATTTCTGCTCTGGCCAGTGTGACTCAGTGGTAGTGTCCGCCCACGCATCAAAGAATCTCTGGTTTGATTCCCGATCAAGGGAACATACCTAGATTGCAAGTCAATCCCAGGCCCTGGTCTGGCCTTGTGGGGGAGGCAACCAATCGATGTGTCTCTCACATCAATGTTTCTCTCTCTCTCTCTCTCTCTCTCCCCCCCCCCCCCTTTCCTACCTTCTACTCTCTCTAAAAATCAATGGAAAAACCCTCAGGCAAAGATCAACATAAATTAATTAATTAATTAAAATGTTTCTGGTTGGTATAGTCTACCATTTTAAAATTATTTGTGGGAGCCCAGCCAGTGTGGGTCAGTGATCGAGCACCAGCCTATGTACCAGAAGGTTGAGGTTAGATTCTCTGTCAGGCATATGCCTGGATTGTAGGCTCAATCCGCAGTGTGGGGCATGAAGGAGGCAGCTGATCAATGATTCTCTCTCATTGTTGATGTTTCAATCTTTCTCTCCCTCTCCCTTCCTCTCTAAAATCAATAAAAATATGTAATTTGTGGTTTCAGTATATCTAGGATTCAGGATTGGAGAGTTCTCTTTTAGTTTACTTGGTTTTATTTTTGAATCGTCTGAGTTTTGAAAATTATCCGAAGTTAGGAGAATTATCAAAGGCTTTTGGAAAATATATCTGGATATTTGGGTTTGGGGATTAGAGAATACTTGTCTTGTTTTATTCTGTGATCATCCGACATTTATTGCCTTTCTTTTGTTAATCCTCACTGGGGGATATTTTTTCCATTGATTTTAGACCGAGTAGAAGGGAGGAGGAGAGACAGAGAGAGAAACATCGATGTAAGGGAGACACATCCAGTAGCTGCCTCTGCATGCAACCTGACTGGGGCCAGGGATCGAGCCTGCAACCAAGGCACATGCCCCTGACCAGAACCAAACCCAGGACCCTTCATTCTATCCACTGAGCTAAACCAGCTGGGCTATTACTATTTTTAAAATTGATTTTAGAGGAAGGGAGGGAGAGAGAAAGAGAGAGAGAGAGAGAGAGAGAGAGAGAGAGAGAGAGAGAGAGAGAGAGAGAGAGAGAGAGAGAGAAGGATGTGAGAGATACATCAATCAGTTGCCTCCTGTACACGCCCCAACCAGGGGCCAACTGAGCCACACTGGACAGGACAATCATCGCACTTAAAAAAACAAAAAAACCCACCATTTGATTTCAGAACCAGTTTTAGATTTACAGAATAATTAAAAATATAGATTATAGTTTCTTTATATCTACACTTAGTTAACCTGACTTTTGTAGATAATCTGGAGTTTGAGATTTAGGGATTTTCCTGGATTTAGAGTTCCTGTTATTTATCTTGGTTTGGGCAGAGGGCTGAGAATCATCTGAATTTTGTAAATTATCTGGAGCTTGAGGACTATCAGGTTTGGAGTATCTGTGTGTAGGATTATAGAGCAGGGATCAGGATGCCCCATCTCCTTACCCCCTATTTTCACATTCCTTCTTTCTGCGTATCATGGGGCACCTCTGTCCTAATAGCTGGAGGTGCCCAGATGTGGGTCCAAACCTGCCCCTTCCCCGGGGGGGCTCCGCCTCCTCTCCTTGGGGGCTTTATGTCTTTCTCTCCCCCACCTGCAGGTCCCGAAGGCTGTAACCTGTTTATCTACCACCTCCCCCAGGAGTTTGGAGACACGGAGCTGACGCAGATGTTCCTGCCCTTCGGCAATATCATCTCCTCCAAGGTGTTTATGGATCGGGCCACCAACCAGAGCAAATGTTTTGGTGAGTACGTGTGGGGGGTGCCCCTTCCTGCTGGCCAGCCTGCCCCATGCTCCTGGTCCTGGAATGTGAGGGGGTGGGGTGGGAGAGGTTGGTCATCCCTGAGACAAGCCTGGTCCAAAAGAATCACATTTTAAAAAAAGAATCACATTCATAATCAGAGTGAACACTTATTAAGCACCTACTGTTTGCAGGACACCTGCCATGCATTCTTTCTAAGACTCACTTGTTCATTCATTCATTCATTCAACAAATACATATACTGTGTCCCTGCTGTGTGCCAGGTTCTGTGCTTGGCACTGGGCACATAGCAGTGAAGGAAGGCTCACAGTCTTCCTGCACTGTCCAACAGAACTACCTTTGATGATGGAAATATTCCACATCCCGTCTGTCTGGGCCATCAGCCCCATGTGGCTACCAGGCACTTGAAATGTGCCCAGTGCGACTGAAGGACTAAATGTTTAATTGTATTTAATTTAAGTTAAAATAACCACAAGAGCCAGTGGCTACCGAATTAGAAAGCACAGATTTAGGGGAAGGAGATGGAAATAAGGAATCATAGGACATAGGCCAGGGAATTATAAATAGTATGAAGAAAAATAGAGCTGACTGATGATGAGCCAGCATGGGGAAATCTGTAGGAAGAGTGTTCTAGGAAGAGGCATCAGGATGTGCAAAGGCCCTGGGGCTGAGGAACAGTGAGGAGGCCTGTGTGGATGGAACAGAGTGAATGATGGGGAGAGAGGGAGGAGGTAAGGGCAGGTGGGAGACAGGGACAGATCATGAAGGGCCTTGAACTTTAGGGAGGACTTCTTTGTCCCCAGAAACAGGAAATTAGGGCTCAAAGAGGCACTGACACTTGTCTAAAGTCACACAGCGGCAAAGAGGCAGAATCTAGATTAGAATTAGTCTGACTACAAAATCTGGACTGGTAACCCCACCCTGTCCTCTTTGAAGAGCTAATTCTTGACTGTTTATTAAGTGCCTTCTGTATATATTCAGTATCCAACCATAAAAGGGAAGAATTGTCCCAATTTACTGAGGGAGAAAAGAGAGGAAACAAATGGTGACACACTTGAAGTCACACAGCAAGTAAGGGACTCCCACTAGTGCCCAAGCCCCCTTTTCTATAACCTGCGTCCAGAAGGAAGAGGAAATTTCAGGAGGAGGAGGAAAACCCACTCATATGCATTCTCTGAGCCTCAGTTTCCTCATCTATATAATGAGGGGACTTGCAGGAGATAAAAACAATTATGTTAATCCCTCAACTCTAATTCCCCATGGCTCCCCATGGGCCTCAGCAAGACCCTTCAACCCTGAGCCCCAATCTCTCTGCCTGACCTCCCACTGGCCTTTCACAAGAGCTCAGGTGACCCACCTCCAAATGCTTGTGTGGTTCCCTCCCCCTGGTGGGCCCCTGGCCTCTGTGGGCTGCACATGGTCCCCTGTGATAACCAGGAAGTGAGGGGCAGGAGGGGCAGCTTTGAGCTGGCAGATGGAGTTTGGGCTGGTGGCAGTGTAAGGAGGGGGAGCCGTAAGTGTTTCCGATGGTCTTGGGGGAAACTAGGAGTTAGAGAGACTGACAGAGACAGAGAGAGCAGGCGGGAGAGATGGAGAAAGAGATGAAACAAAGAAGCACACACACACAGTCATAAGGACAGACAAGATCCCAGGTGACTAGAGGTCTCAGAGGAGGCAAAGGGCTAGCGAGCATCAGGGTCCAGAAGGAGCAGGCATCCTGGGGGGAGGGAGAGCCTGGACCCCCAGAGGTAGACCTGTCCCCGCTCCACATAGGAAGTCTCACAGAGCAGCCCCAGGTGAGGAGTGAGTGCCCGTCCCCAGAGGCATGCAGTCCAGGGGGTCAGAACCAGGCCAGGGATGCTGTGTCCTCTGGCGAGCCCTGCCGAGGTACCTCCTCCGCTGCCTGCCCCTGCGAGCGCACACCCCCCCCTAGGACCCCACGAGCCGGGAAGCCGAGTGGAAGACGCCCACGTTGCCCACCATCGCGGGTCCACCCCGGTCTCTGCAGGCTTCGTGAGCTTTGACAACCCAGCCAGCGCGCAGACTGCCATCCAGGCCATGAATGGCTTTCAGATTGGCATGAAGAGGCTGAAAGTGCAGCTGAAGCGGCCCAAAGATCCGGGACACCCCTACTGACCACGCCCACAGCCACCCGGAGGCTGTGGGCTTGGCCCAGGTGAGCCGCCAGGCGGCCCCACCCGCCCCAACCCTGCCCTGTGTTTTCTGCATGCACGCGCACACACACACACACACACACACACACACCCGAGCCTCCACCTCCCCCATTCTCCAAACCCTCTCCTGCCGGGGGCTGTGAGTGGAGCCAGGAGGGTGAGGTTGCTCCAGGGCCCCCAGGTTGAATTTTAGGGACAGCGCTGGGTGAAGATGCTCCCAATCTCTTTTGTGGGAGAGGAGGATTGGTTGGGAAGTGGGGGAAGCCAGTGCTCACGGAGGGTGGTTTGGGAGAAAGCTTCGAAGGAGAAATAGAAACTTGCCTGAGGGGGCCGGTTGGGAATGGGGTGGGGAATGCTGTGGGGAGGGGCTTCTCTCCTGTCCTATGACCCCCAGCTGGGCCCCTCTCTCAGCTCCTCTATTTGGTACAGTTCACACCCAGTGGGTTGATGGGAAGGTGGGATTTTGCAGGGCGCCCCCCCTCCCCCAATGCCAGAAAAAATGTCTCCCCAAACAAATTCCCAAGAGTGTATTTTGATTTGACTTCAGAGCAAGCAATTTTATCAACTAGCCACCTTTTGGGGGGAATGAATAGTGAGCCTAAGAGATCAATGAGAAAACTAACTACTGACCTCAAGCTCCCATGAGCCTCATCTGTGAAATGGGCTCATCTCCCCTGGAGGCAGTAGGGAGAACTCACACAGGGGATGCAGTGTTTTCCCAGTTGAGCCCAGGACCCGCACCTGTGAAGTTCTTGGTGATTCCTGATGTTTTCTTTTTTAATCACCATTGCCGTCGTCAGCAGAGAGCCTTGCCTGGGGTCTGGCGCAAAGTAGGTGCACAGTTAGGGGATGGTGGCACCTTCCAGACCCTGTCAGGTCAGCACTTGGGGGTGTGCAGTCAGAGTCCTTCATCTTGGAGCTCACATTTGGAAACCTGCCACGTTTGGAAACCAACTCACAGGCGATCCACACACTTTTAACATGCTGGGCTAGCACATCTTTCCTGAGCACCTACTATGTGTAGGCACTCTTTCCAGTGTTTGGGGACACAGCTCCGAATGAACAGAAACTTGGGGGTGAGTGGGGGGGCGGGGGACTGCCCTCCTGGTGCTCCAGTGGCAGGCAGCAGGGGAGAGGAGACACAAATGAGCAGGAATACTTGTCCCAAGTTGCCAGGTAAGGACACGCACTTGGTTACCCTAACTCTGCTCCAAGCCAGGTTTGTCAGCCTCCAAACTCCAAAATGGACTCTTTCTGAAAAGAGTAGGAATCCTGGGGTTCTAGACCCCAGCCTGGCCAGGCCAGGAGGTGGATGGGAGGGGAGGTGCTTTGCCTCTGTGCCCGGCTCAGAGCTCCCTAACGCCCTCCCTTCTCCACCAGGTGAGGGGCCTTCCACCCCAGGAGGGTTTCCCCCGCTTCCAACCGATCCAGGACTTTTCCGTAAATTACAACCGAGTTTGGACACCAGCCCTCCCTCTCCTCTCCTGTCTCCCCTGGCCCTCTTCCCAAAATGTGAAGCGCTGCCGGGGAGGGCAGGGGCTGAGGAGTTCACCGCTTCCTCCTGGGAGATTTCCTGGCTCCTCCCTCCCCATAACCTTGGCGGCTTCCCCAAGCTAAATCACCACTTTTTCTATATATATATGTGCATATATATAGAGAGAGCTATAGACAGTATATATATTTTTTTGAGTGTAGATCATGGGACCAAACTTTTCTGACTTCCTTCCACCCAAGAGAAGGTGGCCCTAGGCTGGTCACTCAGCAGGGACATACGAAGGGCTGAGGCTGGCCGGACAGCCCCGTGTCTCCTCACCTCCCGGCTGTATTGTCAGACCAGGGTGCCAGAGAAGCACTGGGAGTCATCAGCCAACCCGATATACCTCCAGGACTTTTGGCCGCTGCCACCGACGATTCTCTCTGGTCTATGGGCTCAGCCGGCTTGAGTGTCCCTGGTCCTAGCTGCAGCTTCCGGGACCCCGAACTCCCCTCCCTTGTCCCAGGGCCCTGCCTTCCCCAGCACAAAAGAGAGCCCCTGGCCTCCCCCAGCCCTTTCCCCCCAGTCATAGCCTTACTCATGTGACCAATAGCCCTTAGCTTTCCGTCAGGGGTAGATGGGGTCAGTGGGAGCCCCTCTCCCCCTGCCCCTCCCAAGGGCAGGCAGCCAGCCCTCCCTGCCTTCGGATCACCAGCCTGGAATTCACGGTCTCATAACCAAGATTGCCACGCTCGTTGGACAAGCCCAACCTGCACTGGCCAAGCACCCCTTTGCCGAAGATACCTCTTCAAAGAATTTTTTTTTTAATGCTGATCTTTCTGAGCAGGTACAAAGAGGAAAAGAGAAGGAAAATGGGGGTGGGGGGGATCAAAGCAATGGGTTTTTGTTTCCTAGCTGGGGCTGGGAGGGGATCCTGTGGGGTGCCTCCGCATACCTACCCAAACATGAAAACCCACCTGAAGCACAGAGTCAAGTTCGTTTGGTCGTCCAGTGGAGCCTATTGCCAAACGAGGAACCAGAGAACTTATTAAGCTCAAGAAAAATAATTTTTGGAAAAAACAAAGCAAAACCCACAGCATTCCCTTTTGTTCCTACCAAAATGTGTTGACCAACCCAGAAAAGAAAAAAGAAAAGAAAAAAACACATAGTAACAAAACAAAAAAAACAAAAAAAAGGAAAAGACAAAAAAAAAACTTCGGACCAACTCGTTTCGATATTCCAGAGTTTGATAATTGTCCCAGGACATTCTCTAGTGTGCCTGTGTCCCGTGCGTCTGCGTGTGCAAGCGTGTGCTCAGGGGCCAAGAGGGGGCCTCATCTGCGTCTCTGGTGCCCACCAAGCTCCCGCCAGGCCTGGCGTGCAGTGGTGTGTGTCCTGATCCATGTTTACTGGCTGTAAATACCATTTTTATACTCCACACCGAAGATCTACATGATTTGTACAATGTACTTTATTTCTGCTACTAGTAATTTCATGAAGTTTCAACTTGCAAACCAACTTTTGGAAACACACACACACACACACACACACACACACACGGCAAGAAAAGGACTTAGAAGAAGCTCTGGGTTGATGAATTTTGTGGCTGGAGAGGTCCTTGTCACTGTGGTGTGTTTCAGGTGAGAAGCTTACAAGCATCATCTTTATGTCCAAAACACCTCTCTTTGGTCTGGAAAAACTGAAAGTTTATTTAATAAAAGTTTTACTTGCTAAAGGACTGAGTCCTTCTTTGCTCTTTCGTGTCAATAAAGACCAAGTGCATCTGGCCCCTGGAGTTCCAGGGTTAGAGAAAAATTCAGATTTAGAGTTGGAAATGCAGGAGATCATCCACAAGGCAAGTCTGAAGTTCCCATGGCCAGGATTTCAGGTGCTCCGTCCAGAACTTGAGGAAATGAAGTGTTCTTTCTCAGGGAGAGCAGGTGCCTGTGTCTCTTGATTCCCACATTCATTCAGTCTAGTCCACAAATGCTTCTTGAACACCCCCTGCACCTCTGTCTCTGCTGGCCACTACGGACACAGCAGTGACCAAATGGCATTAGTCTCTGCCCTCACAGAGGCAGCCCAGGAGAGACTATACAGCACACTTTTTTTGTTGTTAATTCTCATTCAAGGGTATTTTTTCCATTGCTTATTTTTAGAGCCAAAGGGAGGGGGAGAGAAACATTGATGTGACAGAATGTACAAAAATCAATTGAGACACAAATGAGCAGGAATACTTGTCCCAAGTTGCCAGGTAAGGACCAAGCTCCCGCCAGGCCTGGTGTGCAGTGGTGTGTGTCCACATCAACATATCGATTGGTTGCCTCCCACACATACCCCAACTGGGATCTAGAATCGAACCTGCAACTCACATATGTGCCCTTGACTGGGAATCATCATGTCCCCTTCAGTGCTCAGACCAATGCTCTAACCACGTAGCAATACCAGCCAGGACTATACAACACTTTTTTTTTTTTTAATTGGGGTAAAATTCACATAACGTAAAATTCACCATTTTTAAAATCATTTTAAAGTGTACAATTCAGTGAAATTCAGTATATTCACAATATTTTGCAGCCATCACTTTTGTCTAATTGCAGATCATTCCAGCACCCCAAAAGCAATCTCATCTCCCTTAGCAGTCATTCTCAAGCCCCTGGCAACCACTAATTCATTATCTCTGGGTGTGCCTGCTCTGGACATTTCACACAAATGGAATCACAGTATGAGGCCTTTGTGTCTGGTTCCCCTCACTGGGCATCATGTGTTCAAGGTTCATCTATTGAATGCCAGCGCCTTTTTCTTTTTCATGGCTGAGCAATATTTCAGTGTGGAATATTACTGGACCATATCTTGTACATCCATTCACCACCAATAGACATTTGGGTTGTTGCCACCTTTAGGCTACTGTAAATAGTTCCATGATAAACACCTGTTCCAGTTCTCTTAGATAGATATTTATGACAGAATTGTTGGGTCATGTGGTAATTCTGTTTCACTCTTTGAAGAACCACCCAATCATTTTCTTTTAAAAAATATATATATTTTATTGATTTTTGTACAGAGAGGAAGGGAGAGAGATAGAGAGTTAGAAACATCAATGAGAGAGAATCATCAATCAGCTGCCTCTTGCACACCCCCTACTGGGGATATGCCCACAACCAAGGTACATGCCCTTGACTGGAATTAAACCCGGGACCCTTCAGTCCCCAAGCCGATGCTCTATCCATTGAGCCAAACCGGTCACGGCCACCCAACCATTTTTCATGACAACTGCCCACTTTATATACCCACCAGCAGTGTATACGGTCCCAGTTTCTCTGCACCCTTGTCGGCAGTGTTATACAATAGATTTTGGAATGGAATGTTGAGGGAGAAAGTCCCCAGTTGAACCTGTAGCCAATCCCAGAAGTGCCCTGAGGAAGTGGGACTTAGTAGATGGGACCAGAGAGATGATGTGGCTTTGGCTCCTACCCCTTTCCATTGGAGACCAAATAAATAAATAAATAAATAAATAAATAAATAAATAAATAAAATCCTGACACTTGGGGTGAGGACGTGGGTCTCCAGGGAGGGTCTTAGATGGGGGTATGAATATTAGGGATAGCTACACCCAAGCTGAGCCTCTTGAAATTGATGGGACAATACTAACCACTCAATTTAGTGAGCTACTTAATATCCTGCCAAATACTTTGCAAAATCATGTCTCTTATTGGTAATTCATCCCATTTTATGGTTGAGGAAACTGGCTCAGAGACATGGAGTGCCTTGCTCTAGCACCCACAGAGGGAACAAGGCCCAGCTGGGGTACGAGCTGGGAGGATGAGTCTGAGTCTGCCCAGTGGGGTTTTTGGGTGGAAGGAAAGCCTAGGCCAAGGCTCACGGGCTTGAGATGTGGTTGGACAGTTGGCTACGACTGCAGCACTGGGCAAAGACACAGATGCAGAGATGATAGGGGCCAGATTACAGACGTCCTTTCCTGATATCATGCACAGTGTGTCCCTCCCAAGGCCTCCATCAAGGAGAGTGGTGGACAAGAAAATAAAAGGACTCACCTCTGCAAGAGAAAGGAATTCCAGAGCATGCTAAAAATTGTGACCACAATGAAATTAGCAAATCTGGGACATTACCATAGGGCGATGGGGAACCACAGAAGGGCTTTGAGCAGGGGAAGGGCATGATCAGATTGGGATGTTAGGAGGACACCTGGGATGACCTGCAAGCTGATGGGGTATAAATCGACGCTCTGGAGGATAATTTGGCAGGATAATATTCCTTTCAAGCAATTATTAAGCACTATTTACCAACTATTGTTTCAAGCCTGTGTCATCTATTACAGTAGGCACTAACTACATGTGGCTATTTAAATTATTATAAACTAGAGGCTCTGTGTATGAAATTTGTGCACTGGAGGGGGGCGGTCCCTCAGCTTGGCCTGCTCCCTCTCACAGTCTGGGACCCCTTGGGGGGATCGGGCCTAAGCCAGCAGTCAGAAATTCCTCTTGCAGTCTGACCCCTCGTTCCTTACTGCCCACCTGCAGCGGAGGCTGGAGAGGTTCCCGCTACCACCGCTTCACTCACCAGCTGTGAGCACGGCTTCTGAGCACAGGGGAGCCTCTCCCGCCTCCGAGGCAGCACTGAAGAGCAGCGAGTCCGGCTTCTGGCTGAGCAGCGCTTCCGCAAGAGGAGCGCACTGACCACCAGGGGACAGCTCCTGCATTGAGTGTCTGCCCCCTGGTGGTCAGTGCGTATCATAGCAGCTGGTCATTCAGCCATTCGGTCTATTTGCATATTAGCTTTTTATTATATAGGATTCTCTTCCTCAGTCATACTAAACCACATTTTAAGGCTTAATAACCACATGTCCATGACTGGAAAGTTCTACAAGGCAGCATTGGCCTAGGTGTTTTGTGTGACTTAACTCACTCAGCCTACCACCATCCTGGGAGTATGTTGTATTAATAGCCAGAATTGATGAGTTAGTAAACTGGAGCCCAGAGAGGTTACGTGATCTGCCTGAGGTGCACAGCAGCAGTTGAGTCCAGGCTCTCAGGTTTGTCTGTTAACTGCTGCACTGCTCTGCTTCCCTGTGCTGTGTAGTGACTGGAATTCAACTGTTAGATTGTAATTCAAGTTACTATTTGTAATAGTTTAAGCTTTTAAATTTAACTCAAAGACTCAAAGTTGGTAAGCGTTTAGAATGTGCATCCTTACAATACAGATGTCTCCATAGAGTGAACCGCTTTGTGCTTAGAATGGCTGAGCCGTGGCTGTGGTGTGGGTTTTCATCCAGGGGGATAGGCTAAGTGGCACCCAGGGTTGTATCATTAGCTATTGCTGCATGAAAATGTTAGCAGATTAAAACAATACACGTTCATTATCTGAGGTCAGGAATCAGGGAATGACACAGCTGGGCAGTTAGGGCTTAGGGTCTCTCATGAGGTCAGTCAAGACATCAGGTAGGGCTGCCTTATCTGAAGGCTAGACTGGGGTTGGAGAAGCCCCTGCTAGCTGGTTTCCTCATATGGCTATTGGCAAGAGACCTCAGTTCCTCTCCATGTGGACCTCTTGAACCCTGCCTTTTGTGACTTATGTCCAGTCACACCCCCTCGCCTCTGCCTTATTCTGTTTGTTAGGAGCGAGTCACTAAGGTTAGCCTACAGTCACAGCAGGCATAAACACCAGGAGGTGGGAACAGAGGCCCCCACAAGGAGCAATTCCTCAGGGAGGAATACCATGAGGGTGTTAAAGAAAGGAATCATCTCCAGGTCACACTGTTAGATGAAAACAAGAGAGATGCAGAAAAATACACACAGCAGGAAATAATCCATGAGGGATGTGTGTGTGTGTGTAGTTTCTAAAAAACATGTAAGTATACATTCTCTCGGAGGCAATGTATGCGCTTGTAAGAAAGAGAGGGAAGGAACAGAAGTCTGTTCACCAGAAGGAAGGTGGTGGATTTGCAGAGTGAGGAGCTGGGAGCCAGGATGAAGCAGCGTTGAGCCCTAGCTGCAATCTTTACAAGGTCTACCTAAATATATTCAGGTACTTTTAGGAAATTAAGGATTCATTTTAAATGCATTTTCAAAAGATGGATGGAAAAGGCAGGTATGAGGGGTGTTTGGGGGAAAGTGCCAACATTGAACACAGCCGCCCCACTACCCTGTGGAGAGGCCTGTATAGCAAGGGCCATCAGCCAATCAGGAACTGAGTCCTACCAATGACCACATGAGCTTGGAAGTGGAGCCCTTCCCAGTCCAGCTTTCAGAAGAGACCACAGCCCAGCTACCACCTTGTCTGCAACCTGTGAGAGGCCCTGAGGAAGAGAACCAAGCTAAGTATCCCTGGATTCCTGCTCACAGACATTATGAGATAAATGTTTTAAGTCACTAAGTTTTAAGGTAATTTATTATGTAGCAACCCGAGGCACAAAAATTGTGCAAAGGGCTCGGCCCTTGCAGCCACAGCTTCATCTGGAAGGTCGTCCAGAAGGATGCCCAGAAGGACACCCGGAAGGTCATTCGGCTGTCTGGTCTAATTAGCATATTACACTTTTATTATTATAGATTAGAGGCCCAGCATGTGAAATCATGCAAGACCCCGACCCAGAGCGCCACAGGACCCAGTGTCAAGCCTCGCTGGCTCCGCCGGATCCATCAATGCACTTCCTGGTGACTGGCCTTTGGTCATTACAGTGTTACAACCACTGGGTTTTTATTATATAGATGATAACCTGCATATCAACAAAAACTCATAAACTATAACAACAAAAACTACCAAGTGCCTGAAATAAATGTCAGGAAAACCTGGAGAACATGGTAACATTTTCTTGAAAGACATAAAAGAAAAAGTAAGCAAACTGGACAGGGATGGTACCTATGGCAACCCATGATTTTAAAAGGTCAGTTCTCTTGGATGAGCCTTGCGTTTGCACCCAGTTCAGATCCCCACAGTAGTTTGTACAAAACTGGACAAACTGCTTCTCAATATTATGTGAATAATTGGGAGAGCAAGGGAAACAAAACTACCCTGTTTCCCCGAAAATAAGACAGTGTCTTATATTAATTTTTGCTCCCAAAGATGTGCTAGGTCTTATTTTCAGGGGATGTCTTATTTTTCCATGAAGAAAAATACGGTACACATTTATTTTTAAATGAAAATAAAGGAAATTTATTACCTGTATACAGTACGGTAGTACGGTAGTTGTCAACACAAACCAGACAACACATACCAGAATCCTACAGTATCAAGAATTTACTCATTTATTCAGTGATAATCATGTCGTCATCTTCTGGAACATCATCATAACAATCCAATTCCTGAATTTCCTGGTGAATTTCTTGTGACTCCATTTCTTTCAGAATCAGTGGACCAAATCTCTCATGTTTAGCCTGGGGGGGGGCTTATTTTCGGGGGGATGCCTTATATTTCACTCAGAAGGAAACCTGTAAGTAGGTCTTATTTTCAGAGGATGTCTTATTTTCGGGGAAACACGGTAGAATGTGCCAAAAAATGAATGGCTGTTTATTGAGCACCTCCTATGGGCCAGACACAGTTCCCAGTGTGTCTCATCTCATTTAATCACCACAGCAGTCCTAGGAGTTAGGTTCTAGTTCACAGATGGGAAGCCTGCCCACTTAACCTCTATGCCATGCTAGGCATATTATGAAGCTATAGCAACTGAAGCAGCATGTCATCCGTGCCTGTTGTGTCTTATTTACTTTTCTGTTCCCTTGAGTCCTGCACACAGCAGCTGACACAATCCTGCACACTCCAGACTTAACCACTATGCTCTGTGTCCTAAAAGCATAGTGGTTAAGTCTGGAGGCCGGCTGCCCAGGATTTGAATCCCGGTTATGACGTTCATCAGACCAGTGGCCAATCTCTCTGCAGCTCAGTCCTCCTTCCCCTCCAGCCCCCGCCTTCTGAGAAAGGAGGCTAATAGGGCACACACTTCCGAGGGCTGTTGTGAAAAAATGTCCTTTCTGGAGGCTTCACCTCTAACCGCCAGCAGGGGCCAGCAGAGGCCCACACCTTCGTTTCCTGTTGGAGCCTTCATTTGAAATGCCACGAGCGTTACTGAGCGCTAGGCGTGTGCCACCTGCTGCGCAGCTGGGTGAGGTTGTGAGAGCGATTCTGGGCTCTCTCCTGGGACACAAAGGCTGCCCTGTGCGAACTTCTTAGCTCGTCTCTTAAAGCCGGCCCCACCTCTCCCCTTCTCTTTCCAGATTGGTGTAGCTGGAACACTCTTCTCCCCACCCCTACTCCTGGAGATGTGCGATGGAGGCACCTGCGGTCTTTCAGGCACTGGGGACAGCACTGGCCAAGGGACAGAGGTAGGAATTGTTCGGGTCCCAGTCACAGAATAGAGGGCCTTCACCCTGTTGGCCTTGAGGCTGCACCAAGGATGGAAGCGGGGCAGGTGGTGGTCAAACTGAGATGGAAATCGGACATGAGGCCTAGGAGGCTGACATGCTCACCTCTGGGCTCTCTATCTGCTGAGTGATTCGAGGTCTACATGCCCTTGAGCAATCTCACTCTCTCTCCAAGCCTCAGTTTCCTCGTACGTAAAATGTGTGCACCATCCAGGTTTGTTGCAACAACAAGGGAAATTAATTAATGCACACAGATAACAGCCTTGTCAACGAGCATTTATTGAGTGCATGCTGTGTGCCAGGTACTGTGGTAGGTAGGAGAGACACAGCCAGGAGCAAAATGCACACTATTCCCTGACCATCCTCCCCCCACTCCCGCCCAGAGTCCTGCAAAAGCCCACCTCCCCTCTGTCCCCTTTTCCCAAGCTATCAAAGCAAGTTGGATGACCTACGTATTCATTAGACCATCAGCCAGTCTACTATCTGAAGTCAGACTTGACTTCAGAGCCTGGGTGATTGTGACGTCAGGGGTGATGCATTCAGTGGTCCTTAAAAGAGCAGTAAACTAAGTCAGTTCCCAACTACCCTATAGAAAAGGAAGTTTGGAAGCAACTTATAGGGACACATACCTGCTTCTCTTTGGGGAGGTCTGGGCAATGTAGGTTGGGGTGTACAAGGCATAGAGACCAGTTCAGACTAATGGCACTGAATAGCTTTGCCATCCTGGTGAAGCGCAGGGATGCGCCAGCCAAGTTGCAGCAGAGAGCTGGGATTTCAGCACTGGGGGTCGCGGACAGCTCCAGGGTCTGGACTGAGGGTTGCTGTGTAGGTGGGTGGGTGGTTGTATAGGAGGGTCCAGAAAGACCCCCGAGCCCTCAGCCTGCCCACAGGGACAAGGGCCTAACCTTTCTCTGCCTGTGGGCCCCCCATCGAAGCCTCCAACGAGCCCAGCTCTAAGTCTACGAACCCCTTCCAAGCAGATGTTACTCAGGTGGAAACTGTTCTGGTCTCCAATCCTGCTCCTCCAATCATCGTCTCAGCAGAGGCAGTCCCATCCTTCCAGGTGCTGGCACCAAGCAGCACCTTTCTTTCTTGCTCGCTCCATAGCCAACCTATTAGCAAGTCCTGCTGCCTTTGCCTTCAAAATTCTCTCCTGGACCTGACCACTTCTCGGGCTCTCCTCGGCCTCCACCTGGTCCAGCACTGTCACTTCCCACCCACACCTTACAGTCCTCCATTCTGGTTCCCAGGTCCCATCCTTGCACCACCTTTGGTCCATTCTCCCTGGAGCAGCCACCGGAGAGCACGTGTGAGCAACTTGGTCAGCCTCCTGCCCACAGCCCTTTGGAGCTGCCACCTCCCCGCTGCCCACAAGGCACTGCACAACCTGCCCTGTCTCCCCCCAGCCCTCATCTCCTCCCTTTCTCCCACTTGCTTGCTCTGCTCCAGCCACACAGCCACCTTACTGTTCTCTTAACATGCAAGGCATGGGACTGCCCTAGGGCCTTTGCCTGGAACCCTCCTCCCCCAGATGCTTACCTTCAAACTTGTTCCCACCTTCTTCTCACTCACATGAGTGTCCTGGTTGGAGAATGGACATGGGAGAAGTTAGCAGAGGACTAACTATAAGGCATCACAGGCTCTAGAGGCCCAGTGAGGGCATTGATCTCTATCCCAAAGGCAATAGAGAGCCATGGGAGGGATTTATATGGGATAGAGGTCAGACAATCACATCTGCATCTTTAAAAATCCTCACCCGAGAAGTGAGGGTATTTGTTATATTGATTTTTAGAAAGAGTGGAAGGGAGGGGACAGGAGGAGAGAGACAGAGACAAAGACATTGACAGGAGAGAGACACATCAATAAATTTATGAACCCATCCAAGCAGATTTTACTTAGGCCGAAACTTACCTCCCTCTCCTGCCCTGCCTGGGGCTGGGGATCGAACATGCAGCCAAAGTTAACTGAAAATCAAACCCATGACCCTTCAGTCCTTGGGCCAATGCTCAACCACTGGGCAAAACTGGCCAGAGCACCCCTGGCTGTGGAAACATGCTGCAGGGGAGAGGCGGTCAAAAGAAGATGCTTTGATGGCTTCTAGGCAAGCACGGGTGTGGTTTAGGTGAGGCCAGGGCTCCCCAGAATCTGTCACCTTTGTCATCTAAACATGAATATATATACGCATATACTCCATGTCCATCTCCTCCAGCATCCTGTGGGCTCCCTGAGGGCAGGATTGGGGTCTGCCTTGGTCTCATGTTTCCCAGAATTCAGTACGGGACCTGGCACACAGCAAGTGCTCAGTAAAAGTCTGATGAATGAATAAATACATAACTCATGCCCAGAGCCCTGGTCTGAGGACATCTGACATCACATTAAATATCACATCAAAGTTGCAAAGAGGTCCTCATTGGGCCCACTGTGCAGATGGGAAATTTGAGGGAGGGATTTGCCTGAGCAAGCCCAGACCTCTTGAGAGCGCCCCCTGGTGGACATGGGGAGGTTCCAGGGGAAGGTGGCATTCGGGTGGAGGCTGGAAGCATGGTGATGAAGGCTGAGGGTCAGAGGAGGTCACTCCAGGCTACAGGAAGGGCATGAGCGCGAATCAAGTCGTTAGATTGCAGGAAGACAAGACCCGGCCGGAAGCCCGATGGCACAATATGTGGGGCTTGAGGGTCGGAGGTGGTCCTGAGCTGGGCAGGTCTGTGGGATGCAGAGGAGTGAGTGCTGTGGACAGCAAACTACCAAGACACCTGTCCGGCACTGCCCTCATGTTAGCCCCTCCCCTTGAGTGTGGGCAGGACTTGCTCTGACCAATAGAATTTGGTGAAGATGATGATGTCACTCATCATCTGTTTATTCCCCCCCACCCTTGTGTTCTTTTTCAATTGTGGTAAAATACATAAAGCATAAAATTTGCAATTTTAATCATTTTTAGGTGTACAGCTCAGTGGCACTAAAGTACATTCACACAACTTAGAACATAAACATGTATATTATAGACAATATAAAGAATATAAAATGCTATAACAATAATTTATATGAAATATATGTGAAATATCATGTAAATAATACTAAAAGCCATAATTTTTTTCCTAAGCATTGTTTTAGCTACATCTCACAAAGTTTGATATGTTGCCATTTTCATTTTCATTGAATTAAAAGTATTTTCTCGGATTGCAAAGATTTTTTCCTTTGAAATAGGTTATTAAGAACTTTGTTGTTTAATTTTCAAATATTTGGAGTTTTTTCATGTATCCTTTTGTATTTAATACCTTATTTAATTTTGTTATGGTCAGAGAACATAATTTGGGTTATTTGAATTTTCTTAAATTTATTAAGGTTTGTCTTTTTGGCCTATCTCGGTGAATATGATTAGAGTATGGTCTATCTTGGTGAATGTTCCATGGTAATTTTTAAAAAATGCATACTCACCCTAACTGATTTGGCTCCGTGAATAGAGAGTTGGGCCTGCGGACTGAAGGGTCCAAGGTTCTATTCTGGTCATGTACTTTGGTTGTGGGCACATTCCTAGTGGGATAAGTGTAGGAGACAGCTGATAGATGTTTCTCTCTCATCAATGTTTTTAACTCTCTATCCATCTCCCTTCCTGTCTGTAAAAATCAATAAAAACATATCTTAAAAAATTAAAAATGTATACTCTACTGCTGTTGAATGGAGTATTCTATACATGCCATTTCAAGTTGCTCTGTAGTGAGGTTCAGATCTTCTATATCCTTGCAGATTTTCTGTCTATTTTTTCCATCAGTTGCTGAAAGAATAGTGTTGGAGTCTTCAAGTATAATTGCAGATTTGCCAGTTCCTACTTTAAGTTCTATCAGTGTCAGCTTTATGTATTTTGATTGTATGTTGCCGGATTGTATGTGGTCCTTTATCATTATATGTGTCTGGCTGTAATGTCAGCTTTTTTTTTTTAATTTTTCAATTACAGTTGACATACAATTGCTTTGTCTGATCTTAATGTATCCACTCTAGCATTTTTTAAATTAGTGTTACCTTGGTATATGTCCCCCATCCTTTTACTTGTAACTTATCTATACCTTTTATTTAAAATTGGTGTCTTGCTAATCATAAATTTCCCCAACTTTTGTTTGCTGAAAAAAACAAACAAACAAACAAACAAACAAACAAAAACTTCATTTCTCCATTTTCTAATGACATTTTCATTGGGTATAAAATTCTGGGTTGAGAGTCTTTTCCTACCAGTACTTTGAAGATGTCACACAATTGTCTCCTAGCTTGCACCATTTCTGATGAGAAGTCTGCTATTATTCTTGACTTTGTTCCTCTGTGTAACAACTTTTATTTTCTGTCTGCTTTCAAAATTTTTCTTTTTCTCTTTAATTTTCTGCATTTTGAATATTATATAATCTGGATATGTGTTTGGGGTGATATTTGTTCTGTTTGGTATTTTCTGAACTTCTTGTACCTGTTACTTAATGTCTTTAATTTTGGAAAATTGCTGGCCATTCTTTCTTAAAATATTCTGCTCTTTCTTCTCCTTCTGGGATTCTGACTACACATATATTAGATTATTTAATCTTGTCCCACAGCCCTTGGTTCTCCTCAGCCATCTGTAATTCTTGAGTATCTTTTTAACAACAAGAGCAGGCTTCAGACTTGATCTCTGGGTAGAGTTGGATAAGATTGAGGAGGTTCTTTTATATATATATATATATATATATATATATATATATATATATATATATATTATTGATTTTGTACAGAGAGGAAGGGAGAGAAATAGAGAGTTAGAAACATCGATGAGAGAAAGTCATCGATCAGCTGCCTCTTGCACACCCCCTTCTGGGGATATGCCCGCAGCCAAGGTACAAGCCCTTGACCGGAATCGAACCCAGGACCTTTCAGTCCCCAAGCCGATGCTCTATCCATTGAGTCAAACCGGTTTGGGCTGAGGAGGTTCTTGTTGCATTTATCTTTATCAAAATAAACGTAATACCTGGACATAAAACAAAATAGGGATGGTGGTCTGAGTGTTACAGACGATTGAGAGAGACTTCCCTATCTAGCCTCATCATTTCAAAGCTGAAGAAATTGAGACACGGAGTGGACCTGGGTCCTCTGGCCTTGGTATTGGGAGACGAGACCTGGCAGAGGATCCCTGGCGCTGGCCCAGCCCAGCTGCCAGTGGAAGTGTGAGCACTGGGCTGTCCCTCAGGGGTCTGTTTCCTTGGTTGGAAAACACAGCTGATAAACCAGGCCGCTATGGTGGGAGCATAGGGGGAGTGACCCAGAAGCCCCCCAACCTGCACCATTGGATGGAGTATGGCTGGGTCTCTTGGTCTTTCTTGTTCTGTCTCTGTGTATCTCTGTCTTCTCTGTCTCAAGTTGTCTCTGTCCCTCCTTGCCTCTGTCTCACTCTGTGTATGTCTCTCTCGCCTCTGTCTCCCTCTCATCCTCTTTATGTCTCTCTGTCCCTCCTTGTGTCGTGTCTGTCTTTATCTCTGGGTGTCTGTCTCTGTCTATCTCTGTTTATCTCTTCTAATGTATGTCTCTCTCTTTCTCTCCCTCCTACCCTCTTTCCCATTCTCCCTCTCTTTCTCTCTGTTTTTTACTTGTCCTATTTTCTGTGTGTAATTTCTCTATTTCTCTGTTTCTCTGTGTGTGTGTGTGTGTGTCTGTCTCTCTCTCCATCTGTTTCCTACTCTCCTGCCACTCTCTGTCTCTCTATCTCTGTCTCTACCTCTCAGGGTAGCGCTCTCTCTCTCTCTCTCTCTCTCTCTCTCTCTCTCTCTCAATTCCTCTCTCTCTCACCCCCTCCCTCCCGCTCCCTCCTTTCTTTTCCGTTTGAAGGCTGCCTCCCACATCTGCCTTCCGCCAAGACCCAGGCTCTGACCCGCCATCTGAATGCCTCACTCCGACCGCACATCTGTGGGGTAATTGTCTCCTAGACCACAAGGTACTGAGGCAAATTATAGTTACGGGGCGGGGGCCTCCATGTGGGCGAACCGCGTCCGCTGGGCTGGGCTCCCCAGGCCTCAACTGGGAGAGATGGCCGAGGCGTGGCCCAGCCCAGGCCATGAGAGCACCGCCTGGCTTCTTGCCCCTCCCCACCCCCCGCCAGACCTCTCTCATGCCAAGATGTGAATGCCTTTTGTGAAAGTCACAGGAAATGCCAGTGTTTGCAAAGCCCTGGACCCGTTATTCATTCATTCATTCGTTCATTCATTCAAGATTTATTACTGAGTGCCCACGCTATGCCAGGGACTGTTCTGGGTACTGAGGCCAAAGCAGTGAGTGAGACAGACAAAAGCTGACACCCACTGGGGAACACAGGCAAGAGACAAGTAATAGTAATAAATACCCTAGAACCAAAGCTGGAGGAGGTGAAAGTGCGGGGAGGAGAGCAATTGTAAACAGGGGTAGAGGAGTGTTTCCTCTAAGCGGAGACCGTGGGAGGTGAGAGAGGGAGCTGGGTGACTGTTGGCACCCCTGCATCACAGGGGTGAGTTCTGCTCACTGTGTGCCCCTGGGCTCCTGACTACATGCCTCCGAGCCTCAGTTTCCCTATCTGCAAAAGAGGAGCCATCGAAGCGTTGCCCTCGCATGGCTTTTGGGAGGGTTCGATGAGATTGTGCACCTGGTGCAGAGCAGCCGATCCATCCATGGTTTGTATTAATAGCGACGATTCAAATACCGGGGTTTAATGATTCAGATACCATCGGAGCCTGTTGTGTGCACAGTCCTGTCCTGGGTGCCTGGGTGCCTGGGTGCCTGGGGCCTGTCCTCCAGGAGCCCTGGTGTGCTCAGGGCTGGGTCAGGCCAGGGCAGGGGGTGTCACACAGGTATCTTTTTCTCAAGGAAAATATGGCTGATAATCCAGGCCTCTTGGGTGGGAATTAAGAGTGTGTGACCCAGCCAATGCATGGGGTGTGGCTGGGTGTCTCACTCTCTCACTCTCTGTCTCTGTTTCCCTTTATCTCTGTCTCACCTTGTTTCTCACTCTAGGGGTGGATGGGCAATATGAGCTGGGTTTTAAAGGATGCATAGGAGTCTGCAGGTGCTGGATGAGGAAGGGTATGCCAGGCAGAGAGGATGAGAGGAAGCCAGCCGCAGTCCCAGCGGGGCCCTTCACCTGGCGACGTGGGGACCAAACAGGGAGGGAACTAGTAGGAAGTGTGTTTTAGGACGGGTCCTCCTGGTGGTTGTGGGACAGAGGAAAGGGGACAAGCCTTTGGTGGCCACATTGCCACATGCCACTCTGTCTCCACCCCCAGTTCCATAGGGCTAAGCCTCGGTCCACAGTTATGTCCCCCGCCTTCTGTCCACTCCTAATCCATAGCCTGGAGGCACAGGGAAAAAGAGAGCCAAATGCTTTCTAGCCAGATCCTGTCATGGCCTTTCAGAGTTCATGGGCAGTCCCTTGCTGGGAAGTTCTCCTTCTGTCTACCTTCTGTCCCTCCTGCTGTCCATGTGGGGCCAGACACCCAACCCACCCAGAGCAGTGACCAGCCCCTTGTCTCGCTCGGACACGCTCAGCACACCCCTCAGCACAGGGAGGACTAGAACGGGAAAACAGGAGGAGCCCCTGGCTGCCTCCGCTCCGAGATGGGGAGAAGGAAAGAAAGGAAAGGAAATCATGAGCGTCTAGCCCCTCCTGTGGGCTTTGTGTGTTGTCTCATCTCACCCCGCCCTGCTCCCCTGCTCTTGGTGACAATCTGCCATTTCTAAGGTCGGGAGAGTGGAACAGAGAGGCGCAGTGACTTATCCAGGTCACACAGCCAGAACCCAGAACCCAGAACCCAGCGCCCATCTCTCTCCCACCCAGGCTCCTCGCCCTGACTCTGCAAGCACTGAGAGCACCTCCCTCCTCTCCCAGAACACGGTTCACTGCCCGTGACCTCAGGGCCCCGCCTGGAGCTAGCAAGGCCTCGGGAATGAAGGGGTGCCCTCCCCGCCTGGCATCTGGGACAGGATCCTGGGTGGGGCCCGGCCCCAGGCTTTCTTTCCTGGTGGAGTTGATGGGGAGGCAAATAGGCGGGGGTGGGGGGGTGGGGGGGGGAATGGGGGGAGGGTAGATGGGGCAAGCCACACTCCTTCTGGGACTGGAGGGGTGGATGTCTTCCTAATCAGAGTCTCATTCACAAATCCATGCTTTGGTATGATCACACTGACTGCTGAGACACACATACACACACACACACACACACACACACACACACACACGGCCTCCACAGCCTCCTCGGGCTGTGGGTGGCCACTTGCATGAGACTGGTGGCCTGGTGTGTCTCAGATTAACGTATCTCCATTCCTCCGCCTCTCTCTCTCTCTCTCTCTCTCTCTCTCTCTCTCTCTCTCTCTCTCTCTCTCTCTCTTTCTCTCTCGTCTATGATCTCCAGCTCTGAGCCCTCTTCCGACTCTCCGAAGAAAGCCCCCTCGCCCAGGGCCATGGAAGCTGGCTCCCTGCACCCCAGGCAGCCGGCCCAGCCCCTGCTTCGGTCTGAGTAAGGCAGCAACGTGGGCCGGCTCCCCTCCGTCCGGGCATGGAGGTGCCCGGGGCCCCCGTGTCCAGCAAACCTGGCGAGACCTCGGTCAAATGGCAGCTGTGCTACGACATGACGGCCAAAATGTGGTGGATGGTGAGTGGGGAGGCGCCGCCGGCACGGAGGGGGACTCGGGCGCTGTCACGGGGGCCGGAGGGGACAGCGGGCAGCAGGGGCCTCTGGGGGTGCGGGCACCGGTGCTGGGGTGTCCGGTGGGATTGGCAGCGGCAGGGGCCCTGCCCTGAGCATTTGGAAATGGGGACAGTGGGCAGAAGTGGGGAAACCGAGACCAGACAATGGAGAGAAAGCCGTGCCTGAGTCTCGCACTTGAAAGCGTGGCCGAGACTCCCCAGATGCGACTTTGTGATTCTGTGTCCGAGTGTGCCCGCTCCCGTGGCCGGGAGGGCGCCGGGCGGCCGCTCTCCGGGAGGTTGGCGGTGAGTTAGCTGGACCTGGAGACCTTGCAATGGCGTCAGGGGGACTCCTGTGGCCCAGGGCCTGCCATGGGAGTTGTGAGTGCGGCAAGGTCTGGGGGCTGGAGGGGTGCTGGGGAGCACCCGGTTAACTGGCCAGGAGGTGGGAGGCTCGGGGTCTGAGCCGCTGAGGGGCCTTGGCCATTTCTTTGCTCCCGACCCTAGGGAGGGAGTGGGCACCCTACAGCATCCTCCCCTAAGGTCTAGCACCCTTCCAGAAGCTTCCAGAACCAGCCAATGAGGGGAGAAGCCAAAAGCAGTGCCTGGGGCCTGGGGCTGGCAGTCCAGTGTCTCTCAGGCCAGCATGAGGCCATTAGGCATTATTGTCTGCCCTGCTGTCTGTCCATCTGTCCACCCAGGAACTGGCCTGTCACCCACAGTAGAACTCTGAAATCTATCATGATTCTAGGTCACATATCCAGGTGTGAATCTGGGTGTGCTGTGTGACCTTGGGCCAGTGGCTTACCCTCTCTGGCCTTCGGTTTCCTGTCAGGGAAATGGTGTGGGGCCTCAATGTCGGGCTCCGTGGCCAGTGCTCTGTGAGTCCCTGAGGCCTCAGGGTGGGAGACAGCACCTTAGGGCCTTCTGTGGCCCCTCACAGCTGCTCTGCTTCTTTTTTTTTCTTTTTTTTTTTTTTCTCTGCTTCTTGTTGGGGACCGTGGGGGTTGTCCCCCAGCCTCAGAGTATTGAGGCCTCAGCGTCCACAAGGTCAGAGGTTTTCCCCACATCCCGGGGGAGTCTTGTGAGTTGTTTTCCTTTCTCACTCTTCTTTTGGCCCATTGTGTCTTCGGGGCTTCATCGTCCACGTACTGTGTCTGTTGTCCTGATGCCTGGAACACAGCAGTGAGCCAGACAAACAAAGATCTGTGTCCTCTTGGGGCTGATGTGCCAGTGGGGGAAACAGAAAATAAAAACATCGGTGCACAAAGTAGGGGTTAGTTATGATTGTGTCAGGGGTTAGAAGAAGCTGGGGGCTTTGAGACTGGGCAGTCCAGGGGGGCTTCACCGAGGAGGTGACATTTGCTCTGAGACCTGGCAGGTGACAGAATTCACTAGAAGAGAAGGGGGAAGCGGTCTAGTCAGAGGGAACAGTATGTGCAAAGGCCCTGAGGCAGGGCCAGGCCGGCATGTTGGAGGAACAACGACAAAGCCTATGAGGCCGAAGCAGAGGGAGAGAGGGAGGAGAAGGAGGAGGTGAGGGCAGGAAGGGGAAGGGGACAGGGCATGCAGGGCCTGTGGACTGCATGGATTGGGCTTCTATGCCAGGGAGTTGGGTGCCCTGCAGGGCTGTGGGCAGAGGAGGGTCAGGACCTGTTTTATATTTTTTAAAGCCCTGGAGTGTCTCGGGGAGAAGAGACAGTCTGGGTCTGACCTGGCAGCCAGAGACCAGGGGAAGGCTGAGGCAGCGTCCAGGGTTAGGGTTTGGGTCAGGGTTAGGAGATGGGTGCCTGGAGGTGGAGAAACACGGGTGGGTTTCAGTGAAGGATGGCGGGGACTTAGTGTTCCAGTTGGAAGTTCAAGTAACAGAGTGACTTGCTCAGTCACACAGCAAGCCAAGGGCAGAGCTGGGGATGGGGGAAGAGCCTGGGCTGGGGGTGAGGGTGACCATTCCCCACCCCTCGTTGTCTCCACGGTCCTGGGAGAGTCAGGGGGAGCTGGCAGTTTGAGAAAAGAAGGATGTTTCTGTGGAACTTGAGGTCTTATCAGCAGAGGTAAAAGCCAGTACAGGGAGGTTGTGGACACACTAATCACACTGGGACACCGGGAAGAGGAAAGAGCGTGGTGCGGCAGTCCACAAGGAAAGAACTAGAGACCTAGGGTTTTGCTCAGAAAAGAAGGCGCTTGGGAGATGAATTCCGTTCCGGTAACCCTGTTTCCCTGACCGTTCTCGGTCATAGAGGATCCGTGCCAGCCCACCCCAAGGAGCCCAATCACCAGAGCGGAACTTGTCTCAGACCTTCCCAGCAGGGCTGCCCTTGAGCACAGGAAGCTGATGAGGGTAGGAAGGGGTCTGCCAACCCCAGAGGTCAGGCTCAGCCTCTGCAGGGTCCTTCAGCCTCCACTGAGGACTTCCTCCTAGCTAGCTGCGAAATAACAAGGTAATCACCCGGAAGCAGCCAAGCCCCCACTGGTGGGAACGTCGTGGTTTTAAGCAGCATGAGCCAGGTGGTTCCCCAGAGGCCCCTTTATTGTCAGAGCATCAGGGACCCCAGGAGGCCTAAGCGTCCAGGCAGCATTTACCGTGTGCGGCTGAGTGGGGGAGAGAGGCCGGGGGCCAGAGATTGCAGCCTCAGGCCCCGAATCCCAGACAGACTCAGCACCTCCCGCAGCCACAGGAGGGTCTGCGAGACTTTCTGGGTCCTCGTAAATGATTTTTTTTAAATATATATTTTATTAATTTTTTACAGAGAGGAAGGGAGAGAGATAGAGAGCTAGAAAGGTCGATGAGAGAGAAACATCAACCAGCTGCCTCTTGCATACTCCCTACTGGGAATGTGCCCACAACCAACATACATGCCCCTGACCGGAATTGAACCTGGGACCTTTCAGTCCGCAGACCGACGCTCTACCACTGAGCCAAACCGGTTTCGGCATAAATGTTTTTTTAATAAAGATATGTTTTTACTGATTTCGGAGAGGGAGAGGGAGAGGGAGAGAGAGAAACATCAATGATGAGAGAGAATCATTGATCGGCTGCCTCTTGCACACCCCTCCTGGGGATTGAGCCGGCAGCCCAGGCCTGTGCCCTGACTGGGAGTTAAGCTGTGACCTCCTGGCTCATAGGTTGATGTTCAACCACTGAGCTACAGCAGCAGGGCCCTTGTGAATCTTTTAATTTTTACTTATTTTACAATCAGAAGAAAGCAATGAGTATGACGTAATGAATATATAGAACTAAATCCAGCTCGGATTATATTCACCTGCGTACCAATCCAGCCCTGAAAGATGATGTCTAATAATTTCATTTTCAGGGAGGAAGGCGAAAACATGTCAGGTCCTTAAAGATCATCATGCGGCTACGTTCATTCCATCTCTGTTTGCTCGTTCAAAGAGCACATTTGCTCACCGCCTTTCTGTGCCTCCGTGTCCTCACCTGTAGGAGGAGGGGAACTCGCCCCCCAGGCAGGGTCTTTGTAGGGAATCCAATGAACAGGTGACTGTGGAGGCGTCTTACAAACTATTAAGGACTGTGCCCAGAATAGAAACTGTGTGATATTCACGCAGCCAAAGCAGAAGAGATTGTGGTCAGATTCCAGGAGGACTTTCATGGTTGCTCCATCTCTTCAGTGAGTGCTTGTTTCGTGGCTGCGGTAGATGAGGCCTACGCAACCCTGACCTTCCTGGGCTCACGGCCCAGCGTCGGGGAGAGCAAAAGAGAAAAGGAATAAATGCACCAGTGAATTCCAAGTCGGGAGAAAGGCTGCGGACGTTAGGAGAGGGTGATGGAAGTGGGGTGGTAGATTTCATCTCTAAGGAGGTGACATTGCAGCCTGCATGATCTCAATGAACCGAAGGTCTGGGGACAGAGAGAACAGCACGCGCAAAGGCCCTGGGGTAGGATGTGCCTGGCAAGTTGGAGGAACGGCAAGGAGGCTCACGTGGCTGGAGCAGAGTAAGCGATGGGGGAGAGGATGAGGTGAGGCAGGTCCAGCGGGCTTTGTGGGCTGCAGGGAGAACTGGTTTTATTCAAGGGCCACTGGGAAGCCTGGGAGGGCTATAAGCGGGGGGAGGGGGCTCTCCCATCTGCCCAAGCAGGTCCCTCTTCCCATCTGTGAGTGCCACCCACCGCCACCCCCACCCGGTGCCCAGTGCTGGAGTGGGGGTCGGGGTGCACAGTCTCCCCAGCCCCCGGCCTGCGCCCGCCCGGCCGCCGCCCACTCTGCCCACATCTGAGGCTCCAAGGAGCCGGACAGTCTGCTGCAAACCACGGAATGTTTCCCCGGAGCGCCCGGGCGGGAATGTCGGCGGTGAGGAGGGGAAGGGTGGGGAGCCCCGAGAAGAGAGTCGGGGAGACACAGACAGCAGGCCCAGTGCAGGGGCGGGCCTGGGCAGTACACAGGCCAATGTGAAGTTATTGTCACTGTGATGGCCCCCTCTTTACGATGGAGAAACTGAGGCACGGGCTAGCAAATGGACTTGTCCACTGAGCTGGGGAGAGGCAGCTCTGAGATGAAACCCAGACCACCTGGCTGCAGAGCTTGGGCTTCACCGCAAACCCACAGCCCAGGCGTCAGTGCAGTTCTTCAGTGAATAAGTGACTGGAGGGATGGATGGAGGGATGGAGGGATGGGTGGATGGAGGGGTGGATGGAGGGGTGGAGGGATGGAGGGATGGATGGATGGATGGATGGAGGAATGGATGGATGGATGGATGGATGGATGGATGGATGAAGGGATGGATGGGGGGATTGATGGAGGGATGGGTGAAGGGATGGATGGATGGGTGAGTGGGTGGATGGAGGGGTGGAGGGATGGAGGGATGAAGGGATGGGTGGATGGATGGATGGATGGATGGATGAAGGGATGGGTGATGAAGGGATGGATGGGGGGATGGGTGGGTTGATGGAGGGATGGGTGAAAGGATGGATTGATGGGTGGGTGGGTGGATGGAGGGATGGATGGATGGGTGGGTGGGTGGATGGAGGGATGGGTGGATGAAGGGATGGATGGGTGGGTGGGTGGGTTGATGGAGGGATGGGTGAAGGGATGGATGGGTGGGTGGGTGGGTTGATGGAGGGATGGGTGAAGGGATGGATGGAGGGATGGAGGAATGGGTTGATGGAGGGATGGATGGATGGATGGGTGGGTGGGTGGGTGGGTGGGTGGATGGAGGGATGGATGGATGGAGGGATGGAAGAATGGGTTGATGGAGGGATGGATGGATGGATGGGTGGGTGGGTGGGTAGATGGATGGATGGATGGATGGATGGATGGATGGATGGATGGGTGGAGAGATGGAGGAATGGAGGGATGGAGGGATGGGTGGATGAAGGGATGGATGGGTGGGTGGGTGGGTTGATGGAGGGATGGGTGAAGGGATGGATGGGTGGGTGGGTGGGTGGATGGAGGGATGGATTGATGGATGGAGGGATGGAGGAATGGGTGGATGGAGGTATGGATTGATGGATGGAGGCAGAAAACACCAGCTGACTCAGCCTCCTACTTTAGCCCAACACAAAACCGAATCCCAGTGGCACCCAATCCAACCCCCACTCTCCAGGGCGCCCTCAGCACTTCGGCCTCCTAAACGTCCTTCCTCAGACCCCGCTCCAGCCTCTCCTGGGCCCTTTTTCTCCAGGGCAGACAAACATGGGTGCCCAGGCCCTCGGGGATTTCCCTCCAGGCGGAGGGTGGAGCCGGGCTGCCGCTCACTCTAGATGCCATCAGAGAAGGCGCGTTTTCCACGATCACACAGCAAACGGCTCTGCACGCATATTGCTGAGCTGCGACCTCAGGCAATAACCAGGTGGAGACACTGCCCGCTGAGCGTCCCACCTTGCATTTCATTGCACCCTCCCAACGAGCTTCCGAAGAAGGAACTGTTATTGTCCCCATCTTATGGGTGGGAAAACTGAGGCCCAGAGAGGGGCAGTGGTACGAGGTTGCAGGCAACGTTCCGGTTCCGTGTGGAGTCCAGAGGGAACAGAGGAAGCAGCGTCTGGCTCTGCAGTCTGTGGAGGGATGGTATTCTGGGAGCTCTCACCCCGGAAGTGTGTGTCACACCCTAGTTTCACACTAAGCGTTTATGATGTTCATGACACGGAGCTTTTGTGCAACTCTGCTCCTGGTGCCCATGTGAGCCTCGGAGCGCTGAAGAATGCGGCCATGGAGGGTGGAGGCATCTGGTCCTGGGAGAGACAGTCACAAGTAGGGAGCAGCTGGCTCCTGGAGGTGGGCATGTGCTGGGTGTGACGGCTAGGAGAGGGAGGAGGTGAGAGAGACGTGCCAGCCTGACCACGATGGTCCTTGAATGCCAGGCTGCACTCAAGGGAGCAGGGGCTTTCTCTCTGGGGAAAGAGGGAGCTAGTGGGAGGGGGGGGGTGAGCAGGGTGGCACAGGCAGACCGAGGGCAGGTGTGGGGATGGGAATGGGGGCCGGGAGGTGATAGAAGCCATGATCCAGATTGAAGGGAAGGAGGCAGGAACTGAGACCGAGTGGGTCAGGGGAAGGCCCCAGGGGGAGAGTGGGCAGAATGTGGGGACTGGAAGGCTGGGGGAGGATGGGGGAGGGAGGAAATGAGGCCAATGGTTGGATTGCTGCCTTAGGGATGGGGAAGATGGTAGAATTGTCTCTGAGATGGGGACACAGCAAGGAGTGGGCCTGAGGAGGAAGATTCCGAATTCAAGGCCCCTGGGGATGTGCTGGGGGATGCTGGATGGATGTGGAGAAGACCAATGGGCCCCAAAGAGTGCCTGGTACCTCCTATGTGGTCAATAATGGCTTGTCAATGAAATGGAGGGAAGAAGGGGTGGATAGTAGAGGGATGGAGGGATGGAGGGATGAATGATGGAGGGATGGATAGATGGATGTGAATGGACAGATGGGTGGATAGATAGATGGATGATGGATAGATGAATGGATGGACCTTTGGATGGATGGATGGATGGATGGATGGATGGACCTTTGGATGGATGAATGGATGGATGGATGGATGGATGGACAAACCTTTGGATGGATGGATGGATGGATGGATGGATGGATGGATGGATGGACGGACCTTTGGATGGATGGATGGATGAATGGATGGATGGATGGATGGATGGACGGATGGCGGATTGACGGACCTTTGGATGGATGGATGGATGGATGGATGGATGGAACTGAGGCAGCAATACTTGCTCTGAGTGTGAAGGGCAAAGGGCCCAGCATAGTCCCAGGAATCCCCCACTTCAGGGCCAGGCAGGAAGACTTGGAGGCCCCAGAAACCATGCCAGTTGTCCCCGAAACGATCTCTCAGAGAGGTCTCCCACCCAAGTCCTTTCCTCTGCCCTCACTCCCCGTAAGGACGCTGGAACTTGGTGTTCCGCTGCACACACATGGCTCAGCTCTGGGGGGCCCACCGCAGACAAATCAGTGGAAAATTAAACTAGTCCCTGTGTGCTGGTGATCGGCGGCTTCAGCTGGGCCACTTAATGACCCCTTTCTGGGGATTGTTACCAGCTGGAGGTGGCCGGGGGAGGGGGCCAGCACCAAGCCACCCAATCTGCGAGGGGGAGGGAGGGGGCTGCAAACAGTGTTGCCGGGGAGAGCCACGTGGTGGCCCTGATTGGTGGGGAGGCTCAAGCAAAGGCGGCCCGGGCTCTGCGATGGACCCACCTGTGCCCCTGCCTCCCTGCGGGTCCTCCCTCAGGTCCCTTTGCCGAATTCCTCCCGCCAGGGGTGCTATTTCCCCCCTAACTTACCTAGGTCAGCTCCAATGTCATCACTTTCAAGGAAGCCCTCCCAGACCAGGTCAAGTCTTCCAATCATTTGCTCTCAGAGGCATTTGCCCTGCTCACCTACAATCTTACCCTCCTAGATACAAAGGGACCAAGAGCAAGAACCCCACTTTGCCACTCAACAGCTGTGTGTCCTTGGGCAAGTCACTTTCCCTCTCTGTGCCTTGTTTTTCTCATCTATAAAAGAGGGCTAACAATAACCCCTTCCTCATAGGACTGACGGGGAGGGTGATTAAATGAGCTATTCAGGGCAAATTGCTATTAACTGAGAATTTACGATGTGCCAGACACAGGACTGTCTGGTCACCAAACCCTTCCAACCTCATTTTTGTGATGGGGACGCTTAGGCCCCAGAAATTAAAAATTTGACCTGAGGGCATCATTGTGTACCCGGACTGGTACCATTCCTTCTACCCTGGTCCCCCGCTCCCGCACGGGTCCCTGCAGCCTGCCCTCCCTGAAGCTGCCCAGAGGCACCAGTGAGCACCTGAGTCAGCTCCTGCCTCTCCTCCGAGGCCCTGCATGATCTGCCCCCTCAGATGAGTCCCTAGAGGAGTCAGATTCAGAGACAGAGAGCAGAATGCTGAGCGGGCGAAGGGGAGTGAGTGTTGAATGGGGACGGCATTTCAGTTTGGGAAGGTAAAAAGATCTGCAAATGGGTGGTGGTGATGGCTGCACCACAATGAGAATATACTTCATGCCACTGAATTGCACACTTACAATGGTTACTATGGTAAAGTTTAAGTTACATATGTTCAATCACAATTTAAAACACACACACACACACACATACACACAAACAAAAACAAACACACACACACACACACACAAAACACGTGGTGCATCCATTCAGTAGGCCTCTATAGTGATTAACAGACTTGAGTGTTAGCTGTTCTGATGGGCAAACCACCTGTGACGTAAACCTATAAGGGCTGCGATGCTTACGGCGGCCGCTAGAGGGAAGCACATGAGCGGGAGACCCGCCTTCATGCTTTGATCTGTTACTGAAGGTTTTCTTTCTCCTGTTCTGCAGCCACTTTGTTGTTGTTGTTTTACTTACCTGAGCATTCCTAGCCTTTCTCTGCATTCTTTTCCCTCTTCGATGAACGTTTCCATGTTCAGTGTGCATCTTCTTTATTCCCACAGGTCCTGGAAAAGTATGTTTTATTGTCAGTTCCACATGCTCCTACTACGGCTGAAATGTGGAACATGGTGAATGGGTGTGACTGTGTGCCAATAAAATTTTATTTTTAAAAGCAGGCGATGGACTGAGGATTGGTCAGGATTCTCCAGAGAAATGAAACCAATAGGAGTGTGTGTGTGTGTGTGTACATATATGTATGGTGCATGAGTAGATAATTGGATAGATAGAGAGAGATAGGTATAGAAATATAGATATAAGTAGATAAAGATAAGGCTGGCAAACCCAAATTTTCAGGCCAGCCTACTGAAAATTCCGGCGAGAGTCTCTTGTGTTAATCTGACATCTGTAGGGCAGGGGGCAGGCTGGGGACCAGGCAGCATTTCCACGTTAGTCTTGAGGCACAACTCCTGCTTCACCAGGAAAACTCGGGTTTGGCTCTTAAGTCCTTCGGCTGGTTGGGTAAGGCCCACCCACGTGGCGGACGGCCATTTCCTTCACTTAAGGTCACCGGATTGTCAAGGAGAATTGCACCCATAGCACGCCTGCACAGCGACATCGGGCTGAGCGTTGGACCGAATCGCTAGACACCCAGGCTCGGCCAAGTGCACACGTACAATGGAACCACCACAGACTGGATCTGACCCTGGGGCCGTAGCTCGCTCTACCTCATGCGTTCATTTCTCGGAGCTGCGATAACCCGCTGGGTGGCCTCCCCACTGAGATGGACGGGCACACAGCTCCAGAGGCCACAAGTCCAAAGTCAGGGTGTCGGCGGGGCTGGTTCCTTCTGAGCCACGACGGAGCCTCTGAGCCAGACGAGGTTGTCTACATGTTCAGTGGCATTCTCCCCGTGCGTGCACCTCTGCCCAAACCCCCCTTTTACACGGGCCCCCGTCGGATTGGAGGAGGGCCCACGCTGGCCACCTCACTTTTAGCCCGATCGCCTCTGTGAAGGCCCGGTCTCCAAATGCAGCCACCGTCTGAGGTCCGAGTGGCTGGGGCTTCCACATAGGAATTGGGAGGGGACACAGTTTTTGGATTGGATTCGTGATGTGTTGTTATACATGTGGGCGGCTCTTCCTCATTGCTGTAAAATGCTCCGTCCTATGACTCTGCCTTAGAGTTTCCACCTGTTCTAGTGTAGATGGGCACGTACGTGGTTCCTAGTTTGAGGTTTTTGTGAACGAAGCGCCTGTGAGCATTCCTGGGCCTGCCTTCTGCTGGGCAGAGGCGGCCTTTCTGTTGGGTGTGTACCTGTCTGAGGCAACTAGTGGTGACTGACTGCTCCCCAGGCCGGCTGCCACAGTCCGAACTACCGCACACGCACTCACACACACACACACTCACACACACGGGCTCCGAGGTCCTCACATCCCCGCAACACTGGCGTCCTCATTTCTGCCTCCCTGGTGGGTGTAGGTAAGGCGAGCAGACGTCTCGCTTTTGGCGGGACAGTTCTGATTTTGAACAATTTGTCTGTCCGTTAAGGGGACGGCTGTGCTAGTCTGCACCCCTCAGGGAGCCTGCATTGCTCCTGAGCCGGGTGGTCGTTAGGCCTCTGTCCTCGGAGAGCTGCCTGTTCGCACGGCGCCCACTCTGCTCTCGTGGTGCCATCTTCTTGCATTAGTTCCGAGGAGCAGGGTCAGCACCCCTCCAGGCAGACGTTCCCGCTGGGGTTTCTGGGAACTCAGACTCCAGGGTGCTGTGCACGCCAGCTCCCACCCAGCCCTGCTCTCCCTCCTGTCCTGCCAGCTCCCCATTCACTCCGCTCACCGTGTCCTTCTCTGGACAGAAGTATTTCTTTATTGTTGAAAATCAGTAAGAATGAGCTTTAATTGTGCAGCTTACAAGGCAAGATAAACACTCTTCCAGGGACTGGCTTGACATGAAAGCTGGGATAATTAAGCAGGAAAAGAAAAACAACATAAATAAATACATCAAAAAAAGAAACAGCCCTAACCTGCGTGGCTCAGTGGTTAGAGCGTTGGCCCCCGCACCACAGGGTCACCGGTTCGATTCCTGGTCAAGGCCAGGCTCCTTGGGTGGCAGGTTCAACCCCCAGCCCTGTCAGGGTGTGTGGGGGAGGCAACCAATTGATGTGCTTCTCTCATCTAGATGTTTCTCTCTCTCTCCCCCTCCCCCAATCCTTTCCACTCTCTCTAAAAATCAAGGGGAAAAATATCCTTGGGTGAGGATTAACCAAAACAGAAACAAACACATAATAAACCTGGGCATGTCAATGAAATGGTTTGTAAAGAGAAATAGAACCCCCTCTCAGTTTAAACCTGATTAAAAACATATTTCAAACATCTTAATAACTCTGTCTGACCATTACTAGATTTGACCATATGAATAAGTAAATAATGGAAATAATTAAGGGGACACAATCACCAAGGTATTAATCTTGTAAAGATAAGTACGGAAGCCTAGTTATGTATTAGGGTCTCATATACATCCCTTTTTAATTTAAATTTTATTTTCCAATTACAGTTTTTAGCCCTTGTCTGTTTGGCTCAGTGAATAGAGTGTCTGTGAACTGAAGGGTCACGGGTTTGATTCCAGCAACCAATCGATATGTCTCTCTCACATCAATGTTTCCCTCTCTCCCTCCTTCCCACTCTCTAAAAATCCATGGAAAAGCTCAGGTGAGGATTAACAACAACAATCAATTACAGTTTTTATTCAACGTTCTTTTGTGTTAGTTTCAGGTGTAGAGCATAGCGGTCAGACAATCGTATCCTTTAAAGTGTTCCTTGCGATGCTTCCAGAACCCTCCTGGCACCACACACAGTGATTACAATATTATTGACTATATTCCCTCTGCTGTGCTCTGTAACCACCAATTTGTAGTTCTTAATCCCTTCACCTTTTTCACCCAGTCTCCCACCCCCTCCCTCCGGCACCCTCAGTCTGTTCTCTCACTGAGAGCGATCTTTCATGTCTCCGTCACCGACTTCACGTCTCTGCCTTCGGGCTTGTGGTTCAGAGGTTTTGTTTAAGAAGTTCTTTCTCGCCCCGAGTCATAAAGCTTTCTACACTTTCTTCTCTGAACGTTCCCTTTTGATCTTTCACATCCGCGTCTTCAGGTGGCACTCGCCTCCCAGAGGGTGCAGCCAGGAACCCGGTGTGAGAGGAGCCCGTCCGCCCTGCGCCGTGGACCGTGCCACCGTCTTTTCCCGCCAGCTCCTGCCATCCCTCTGCGGTGCTCAGGGTGCGGCTCGGGTGCGGCTCCGGCTCTCACAGCTCACCGTGCGTCCCTTCGGTTACCGTGGCACATTGCCCGCGGGAGGCCGTCTGTGAGGAGGGGGTGCTGCCGTCTCCCTCTGACGGGGGGAACAGGCTGAGGGGAGGGAAGACCGTCCCCAAGTCATCCTGGGCGAGGCTGGCACATGTCAAGGGCCTGGTGGCGCCGTCCGAGACCAAGGGATAGAATGGAGGGAGACAGGAGAGGGAAGGGCGGGAAGGCCTGGAGACCTGCCCTGCGTGGCCAGTGGGTGCCCACGCTCCGGGGGTCTGTGCCGGCATGGGCAGAGGGCCAGGAGGAGCTGCCGGTGGGATCCAGTCCCTGGCAGCGGGCCTGGGTTCCGCGGGCTGGGCACAGGTGGCTCGTGGGCCTGCATGGGGATGGGTGGGCCACCCGGGGGCCCCTGAGGGGCGGCTGCAGCGTGTCTGGGGTGAGGAAGTCTCTGGGGTCCCCGGCCGCCGGAGGGGGCAGCGGGCAGCGGGGCCGGGCTGGGAGGGAGGTAGCTCAGCCGCGCCCTTGTCTAGTCCAGCTGCGCTGCTGGCGGAGGAGGCCGTGACCTTTCTCCCAGATCCCAGAGCTGAGTAATCCTTTCCGGAAAAGTCACTGGCCAGCTGAGCGGCTGCAGAGCATCCTCCGCCGGGGGAGGGGGAGGGGGCGGGGGTGTCGGGCTGGGGGTGGGGTGTCAGGCCGGGTCTCCAGCCTGTCTGCTGGGGACAAGGGTGCGCAGCCACTGGGGTGCTTCAGGGCTCACACACACACACACACACACACACACACACACGCTGTCTCACGTGTCTCCTCACCATTGGTCCCAGAGGACCGAGTGTCCAGGCGGAACAAGGTAGCAACTTGGCCTGGAGCCCGGACATCGAGGAGGGCTGGGTTCGAATCCCAGTCCTGTGGCTTTTTTTCAGTTACCTGAAAAAGGTACCCCCCCCCCCTTTCTGAGCCTCGTTTCTTCCTCCAGGAAATGGGAGCCATGAAGCCCCCTTCCTGGTTTTGTGAGGCTCAAATGTGATGCCGACACTCTGAGCACAGATAGCATGGTCCTGAGTGGTGCCACGCACACCCATTCCCAAGCACTCATGCACACACACACACACACACACACGTGCACACACATGCACACGCACACATGTGCACATACATGCACACACACACACGCACACGCGCGCACACGCGCGCGTGCGCCTGTCCTGGATGCGGGTGGCACGCGGGGAACAACACACAGAGGCACATCCTGTGGCCGGCCGTCCAGGGAGACAGACAGACAAACAGCAGAGCACGTGTCCGGAGCCCAGGCCGCAGAGAGCGGAAACGGTCCCGGAGTTTATGGCTGTTGTGATGACTGTTGTTGGCACCCGGTCCTCAGTGTGGAGAGCCACGCCCCAGCGTCTGAAGCCTTCCCAGGTGCGCAGCTATTAGGTGCCAGCTGTGTGCCGAGCCCCAAATGCGTGGTCCCGCCCGGTCCCCTGAGGAGAGAGCGTGGTCTCTGGTTTGTCAAAGGTCACACCCGGGGGTGCAGGCAGAGCCCGGGAGGGGGTCTGCCCGGTTACCTGGCTCCCCGACCCCACACCCCTCCCCTGATGGCGCGGGCACCCACCACCCACCATCACCCAGTCTTCCCACACGGGTGGCCGGGAGGCTGCGCCTCAGGAGGGACGTGGCTTAGGCAGGCACCCGGCAGGACGAGGCAGGGCCTCCAGGAGTGGGGTGCCCGCCCCGCCCCCAGGGCCGCCTGGGAAATCCTGGCTCAGGAGGACACGCTGTCCCAGAGATTATATAAACCGACCTCTCCCTGTGTGTTTAATTCCTGCAGCCTTCCCCTCGCCCGTCATTCCTTAATCTCCCCGATAGCGGCGCTGGGGGTGGGGCACCATCTTCCAGGGGGTCAGCAGCTCAGCCCTCCCTCCCCCAGGCCCTGGCCCCTCCAGGGAGACCTGAGGGTGCAGCGCGTGGAGGGGCCGGGCTATGCGTGGCTGGTGGAGCCGGGCTTAGAGGTGGGAGCTTGGGCCAGACTGAGGGCCCTGGAATATACCTCTCCACTCTGCACCTCCATTTCCTCCCCCAGAGAACGGGGGCCCCGGGGGGCCCGACTCCCGGGCTGCTGAGAAAGAGCGAGGCATATAGTATGTGCTCAGTTAACTCGGGTTGTTTGCTGTTGTTTGCCCCCTCCCACTTCCCACGCCGCCCCCCCACACACACACACACGGGCACCTGGGCACAGATTAGCCCAGGACTGCCCCCCGGATACTGTGGCCCTGGGGCTTCCATAAAGCTTCCAGATCTGGGACAGGGCGTGCCTTCTCCCTCGTCTGAGTCTCAGGGAGGCCCCCCAGGGAGGCCTGGGTCACGTCCCAGCTCCCCCTCTGCCAGCAGTGCCATCGCCGTCACTGTGCCATGCCATGCCTCAGTTTCCCTGTCTGTGCTGTAGGGATCGTGCTGGTGTGCCCTCTTCCTCCGGGGTCTCTGAGAAGACTCAGCTCATTCGTCTGCAGAAAGCATTTATAACGGGCGTTGGCACTGAATAAGAGAAAAGTAGAGCTAAAAAAGAAGTGAATAAATAACCCCATTGCGCAAATGAGCACATTGAGGCTGGGTCACAGGGTGTATCGGGGGCGGGGCAGGGGGTCCAGGAGCCATGTTGGCTGCCTCCCACCTCTCCACCCCATGGTGCGCGTGAGGGGCCGCAGGGGCAGACGGAGAAACGGGGTGAGGGCGCCCAGTCCCCATGGGCCTGGCTGCCTCCAGCGAGCGGCCGCCCTGCTCTGGACTTGTATTTCCCTCCTCGGTCAGACAGGGCTGGGGGGGCAGCGTGCCCGGTGCCCGCCCTCCCCAACCTGCCACTCTGCCCCTTTGCATAACCCGGCCGCGGCAGCACAGCCGGAAATCGCAGTGCCAACGACTCCCTCCCTCTGTAACCGACTTCCTGCCGTTACCCACCCACCTTGGTACCAGCCGCCCCTCCCCACCCCCACCCTGGGCCCACAGGAGAGTGGTGATCTCTCCCCCAAGGCGCCTGCCCCCAAGGAGTGAACCCCCGCCCCCTCCTTCTGCCCCCCTCCCTCTACCCCCCCGCCCCCTCCCTCTGCCTTCCCTCTGCCCTCCCTCCGCCCCCTCCCTCTGTCCCCTCCCCCCGCCCCCTCCCTCTGCCCCCTCCCTCTGCCCCTCCCTCTGTCCCCTTCCTCCGCCCCCTCCCTCTGCCCTCCCTCCGCCCCCTCCCTCTGCCCTCCCTCCGCCCCCTGCAGTGGACATCCTCCTGGATGGGTCCATCACCAGGTCCCCTTCTGCCACTCCGCTGGCAGCCTGCTTGCTACCTGCCCTTTGCCCAAAGATCAGAGGGCAAAGGGCAAAGGTCAAGAAGCCCCCTTCTCAGAGGGAGAGAAGCAGGAGTTGTCCCCCAAACTGGAGAAGGGAAAGGAACCTCCAGTTCAGCAGGACTTCAGAGCAGTGGGGGGACGGGACAGGCGGGGCAGCGCTCGGGGTGTACACGGAAATGACCCAGCCCTGGCCTGGAAGTGGACATGGGGGTGAGGTGGTCTGTGGGGACTCTCCTTCAGCCAGCGGCCGGCTGGCAGATACTTCCAGCCACGGGCATCGTAGGACTGCGCCCGATCTGTAGGCGGGAAGCAGGCACAGGCGAGGCTGCTGCGGGGCCAAGGCCACGTGGTCCGGACGTGGCAGAGCTGGGGTTTGAACCTCCACAGGCCTGACACCGCATTTCTGCACAAAGTGAGGTATCCGGCCGGCCAGGCCGGGCTCAGGTGAGACAGATGGGGACAGAGGCTCAGACAACAGTGGGAGGACCGACCTGGGAAGGCCGAGGGGGCATTAAGGGGGCCGTGTGGGTGTATCCCCACGCCTGTCTTTCAGCACGCCCCCTGAGGTCCTGGCACCCTGGGCCTCAGTTTCTCCACCTGAAGGGAGACCCCAGAGAGGCGGAGCGGGCTCGGAGCCGGCCGGGCGGCATGTGTGGGCAGGCTCTGAGCTGCAGGTGGGGCGTCCACACCCAGGTGCTGCCGCCAGGCCCGCCAGGCAAGGGGCTGGGCGAGGCCTCCGCATCCCCGTCATCCCCATGCTGCTGGGGTTGGCGCTGGCCGCCTCCTCCGTGGCTCACTGTCCCCCAACACGCCGAGCTCAGTGCCTCCTCCGGACGCTGCCCAAAGCCACAGCCAGGGACAAAGCCGGGTCCACGCCCCGCTCCCGGCCAGACGCCCGGGAAGTTCAAAGGACTCAGGGCACCAGCTCCCCCAGGCGCCGGGGCCCGGGGGGGGGGGGGGCTGCTGCCCCCGGGCCAGAGGCTCAGCTCCCTGAGCCGCATTGCCCGTCTCCTCCAAAGGGGTCATCGCTCGCCTGAGCTCGGCTCAGGCCCATGTTCGAGGGCCGGGAATGTTCCCGCCGTGGGGAGGAGTGAGCAAATCTCCTGCTCTCCGCTGGGAAGTCCTGCCAGGTGTCTTGCTGTTTGGCGTCTCCTCTCGGCTCCTTAGGGAGGAACCCAGATAAGCCCTGAGCACATCCACAGCCGCGCACCCCCTCTCCCGGGCGCCTGGGGCGCGATGCTGGCAGAACCACAGCAGCAGCCTCTGGGCGTGGGGCGGGTCCCACCGAGATGCCCGAGAACGTGCCTGCTACACGAGGCCATGGAGTCCTGGAAGAGACACACACCTTTCTGGGCCTCAATTTCCCCATCTGTAAAATGGGGCAACCGTGCCCCCCACCCCACACACACACAGCTTTGAGGACCCGTGCATTGTGTGTGTGAGAGATTTAGCACAGGGCCTGGCACCCAGCAGCTCTCCTCGTGTTGGCTGTTGATGTTCCCATGTGAAACCAGTGAGTCTGCGTGTACAGCACAGGCGGCGAGCCGGGCATTTAAGCCTCCAGAGCCGTCTGCCTGAGAGCAGAGCCTGGCTGTGGGCACTGGGCACGGCCTCTGGGCGGGTGAACGGTCCTGACACTTGGACTCTTGGCCTCAGGCAAGCGTTGGGGACTGAACCTATTGTGCACTCCTGTCCACCCAGCGCAGCCTGTCGAGGTGGATGCCGTGGTCCGAGCAGAGGACAGCGAGCCCCGGGAGGGCCGGGCATCGGGGTGGAGGAAGCCTGATCGGGCCTGGGGCTCAGTGTGTGCCCAGGGGCACAGGCCCCAGTTTGCACATCTGTGAGATGGAGCGAGGAGAGATGGCCAGGTCCCATCCTGGCTGTGTCCTGGACTCGCCTGTAGAAGAGGCGTGGGTGGCGCCTGGCACACAGTGGGTGCACAGCAAACCTGCCATGCTTCCACCGTCCCTGCCTCCCAGCGCTGTCCCGGGGATGGACGGCGCTCGGCCTGGAAGGGCCTGGCCCGTGGCAGCAGGCCGGTGGATGCCGCTGAGTAAACAATACCAAGCAGGCAGCCCCTTCCTCGCGGTGTGCTCCTGTTTCTGTGCTGGTCCTCTCCCCTGGCACTGCTGACGCCGGGACTGTCTCAGACACTGTGTGAGCAGCCTCCCGGCCCCACCAACTCCAGGCCAGGAGCACCCCCGGTGTGAAAACCAGAGATGTCCCCAGGTGTCCCCAGTGTCCCCCGGGAGGCAGAACCCCTGCTCGATGGCCAAGCCCACATCCACTGCAGCGGGGGCACGTGCTCCTTTGGCAGAGGAGGGAAGTGAGGCTCAGAGAGGGGCACAGACAGCGCCGGGGAGGGGCCGGCCCTGCCCCAGGCTCCCGCACTGCGCACGACTCTGGGCCCACGTGGGGAGGGCTGGGCAGTCCACCCCCCACCACCCCAGGGTTCCAGAAACTGGCAGACGGAGCCCAGGGCATGCCACAGTTGCAACATTCGAGGGCGGCATGCCTGGGCAGTGCCACCAGCTCAGCCCCGTGGCACCGCCAGGAAAGAGAAAGCAACTCACAACTGGGCACCAGGACAAAAGGTGGAACCCCAGGCCTGGGGGCGGCCACCGCAGAAGAAGGGCCCAGTGGAAACTTAGCTTTGCTGCGTGGCCTCGTAAGAAACAGCCAGGTTTGTCCTGGTTGATGAGACTGCCCTGGTCAGTCAGGCCCCACCTCTGGGTGAAACTCATTGGCCTCATGAAAGTGTTGAGGGTGGGTGCCTTAGGCCCCCCTAATCCAGCATTCCTGGTCCCTTACAGAAGATCCTCAGCTAATCCTCTCTGATATGGGGACGCTAAGGGCTGGTTTGAGGGAGCTCCCTGTTCGGATATGTGCCCCTGAGCCGTATGCACCTCACTAGAGCAGTAGTATATTTAAAAGTTCAGTAAGTCATTCATTAAACATTCATTGAGGATGTGAAGCTGGTTTGAGGAGAAGCCACTTTGGAAGGAAAGCAGAGGGCAGCCTGTGCAAAGGCCCTGGGGCAGGACTCGCCCTAGTGCGCTGAAGGCAGGGCAAGCAGGCCGTGTGGCTGGAGCAGAGTGAGCAGGGGACGGCGTGAGAGCAGGGTGGAGACGGGGCAGTTTGGTCAGGGCCTGTGGGCCACAGGGAGGAAATGGGTTTTTACCAAAGGCCGTGGGGAGCCCTGGAGGCGTTAGGCAGTGGGAGATGCCCCCTAAAGACTGTGGGGTTTGGGACAAGGTCCCTTCCCTCTTTCTGGGCCATAATCTCCTCCTCCATCCATTGTGGCAATGATGACACCTGTTTGGGGAACTGATGTGGAGTAAGGAAAGGTCCCGCAAGGTGGCTGGCACGTAGCAGGTGCACAGCCTTCATCTGATCCAGCCCCTGTTATTGCTCTCCTGGACCTGAACAGTCCCCCCATTTCCCCCGTCCTGGTCCCGGTTCACATCCTTGCCCTACAGTCTGTCCTCTCCACAGTGGCTAGAGGGCACCTGTGAACATGGAAGTCAGGTCCTACCCCCTCCCCAACCCTCACCCCACTGCCACCGCCACCCCCCATGCCCACAGACCTCCTTGTGGTCCAAAAGGCCCTGGATTGCACCACCCATTGCCTCCCCTCCCCGCCCTCCCCTCCTCACTGACTCTGCTGCAGCCACACGGGCCTCCTCACTGTTCCTCCAAGACAGCAGCCTGTTCTTGCCCCAGGGCCTTTGCATATGCTGGTTCCCTCTGGAACACTCTTCCTCCAGAGACCCAGGGCTCCTCACTCCCCTCCTTCAGGTCTCTGCTCCTTAACGCGGCTCCCCTCCCTGACCCACACTCCTCCTCCCCCCTCTCCCTCTCCCTCGCTTTGTTTTCCTGTCACACCTCAAGCGGCCCTCAGCGGCCTGTCACACTGACAGCCCCTTGCCTGTCCACGCGATTCTCTTTCTGGATTAGGAAGGGGGTCGATGAGGTGGTGGCCATGTCTGTGTGTGTGGGAAGGCTCCATGGCCTGGCCGGGCCTGGCTGAAGGGTTGGCTGGGCCTCCATTCTGGCCAGCATTGAGGTGTCAGCCTGGGGGAAATGCGGAGACATCCGTGTGGATGTGAGCAGATGTGTGTAGGGGTCTCAGCACCCTCCCAGCCCAGAAGCCCACCCTGGGCCAGCAGGAGCCAGTGAGGCCCAGGCCAGCCTCTCCTCCTGCATTTCAGTCCCAGCAGCCCTGCCGTTGGCTTGGAATCTCTCTGCCAAGGAAACCCCGCGCTGAGGTTTTCCATGATGAACAAACAGATGGCCTCAGGCCGAGCGCGGTGGGGCGCCGAGCGGATCCCTGGAAAGGACCAGAGGTCCCTGGAGCAGATCTGCTGCCCTCCCCAAAGGGAAACCGAGGCAGGGGGCTCCTCCGTGTCTCTGTGCCCAGGGGGAGGGGGTGCCATTCTCGCTGGGTTCTCAGGTTTGGCCACGTAACACTTGGCAGAGGACAGCGGGGGGAAGGCGGAGGCCTGGGCCTGCTGCCATGTCGAATTCCTCCCAGCAGCGGTGGAGGCAGAGGGAGAGGGCTTTGTTGTTCCTCCCCCACCCCCAACAGAATGCGAGGGAGAGAGGGAGAGAGAGGAAGAGAGAGAGAGAGAGAGAGAGCGGGAGTTGTTGGCAGGAAGAAGGTATTGAGCCAAGACTAGGCGGGCTCTCTGGCCTCTCACTCAGCTCGGAGCAGCTGGGAGCGGGATGGCGGGAAGGGAGGATGGAGAGGTTCGCCGTCCACTAGCATCCCTGCATCTTTCAGAAAAGGGGTGGCCTCTTGGAAGGACACCAAGCACGGCCTTCAAGGCCCCCTGGCGGTGGCCGCAGCCCCTCTCCCCAGCTTCTCAGCGGCTTCGCTGCCTGCAGACCCTTTCCTAGACTGTTCCCTCTGCCTGGGACGCCCTTCCCGTCAATCTCAGAATCCTCCCGGGCCACCTTGGATCTGGTCTTCCCTCCCCTTGGACCCACAGGGCCAGTCTGAGCCAGGATGGAGCCTCAGGCCAAAAGAAAAATCAGTAATCCTTATCCTGTCTTTATTTAAACTTGATATTGTGTTCCTTGTGGATTTTCTGCGTTCATTTGAATTTTTTAAAAGATGCATTAAAAGATAAGTTATCTGGCCCTGGCCAGTGTTGCTCAATGGTTAGAGCGTTGCCCCACACACTGAAGGGTCACAGGTTCAATTCCCAGTCAAGCATGTACCTGGGTTGCAGGTTCAATCTCTGGCCCCTGTAGGGTGCATTCAGGAGGCAACCAATCAATCTCTCTCTCTCTCCCCCTCCTTCACTTCCACTCTCTCAAAAACAAAAAATAAAATAAAATAAAAAATCAATGGGAAAAATATCCTTGGGTGAGGATTAACACAGAAAAAAAAAAAAAAAAAAAAGCCAAACATTAGTTATCTTGATGACTGCGTTATTGGCTCACCCCCTTCCTTAATTGTTGCACCCCCCTCACACACGCACACCCACACAATAAGTCTCACTTGCCTCTCTCTCTTTTAGACCCCGGGGATCTAGTTTGTGCCAGGGCCCATCCAAAGCCTTGGGGAGGGGAAGGACACAGGTAAGGAATAGGATGTTGGAGGTCTGGCCCCTCACCCCTGGAGACAGACCCTTGGGGACACTCACTGGTCACACTCACTGTGTGACCCTGGGCAGGTCATTGCCCTCTCTGGGCCTGAGCTATGCCTTGTCTATCAAACAAGCTAATAAGCATTCCTTTTCCTGCCTCGAGGGCTTGTATCCATCACTGGGATAATAGCCCTAAATGGCTGCCTACACAATGTAAGCTTTTATTAGGGCTCCAGGGCCACTGCGGGCCTCAATTTCCTCATCTATAAAGTGGGCATAATGACACCTGCTGCTGCTAACCTCCCAGGCTCCAGAGAATCCAAGGAGTGATGGTGCTTTGCAGACGGGACATCTGAAGGCTGAAAAGGTTCTGCAGAGGTGGGGACAGTGACTTCCGTTGGAAAGTCAGACTCCCCTCACTCCACCACCATTATAAGAACACCTCCTGCAGAAACACTGAAAAGGGGGAAAAGTCAGCCAATACCATCATTGCAATTTTAAAAATATATATTTTATTGATTTTTTAAAAGAGGAAAAGAGAATGATAGAGAGCTAGAAACATTGATCAACTGCCTCTTACACCCCCCACACTGCGGATGCGCCCGCAACCAAGGTACATGCCCTTGACCAGAATCGAATCTGGGACCTTTCAGTCCACAAGCCAATGCTCTATCCACTGAGCCAAACCGGCTTTGGCCATCGTTGCAATTTTGACCTCTTTCCTTCTTGTCCGTGCCTCCCAACCCACCCCCCCTTTTTCCTGCCATTTTTTTAATTTTTATTTTTTATATTTTTATTTATTTCAGAGAGGAAGGAAGAGGGAGAGAGAGACAGAAACATCAAAGATGAGAGAGAATCATCGATTGGCTGCCTCCTGCATGCCCCCAACTGGGGATCGAGCCCACAGCCCAGGCATGTGCCCTTGACTGAAATCGAACCTGGGATCCTTCAGTCCACAGGCCACGCTCTACCCACTGAGCAAACCAGCTAGGGCTCCTGCCCCCCCCCCTTTTTTTATAGCTAATAGCTAGAAGGTGGGACTGTCAGGGGTTAAAAAAATGGGCCTTGTGAACTAGGCTGCCCAGATTCGAATCCCAGGCTTACCATGTACTGGCTGTGACCTTAGGCAATTCCCTTAACCTCTTTGTGCCTCAGCTTCCTTATCTGTAAATGGATATGGTGACGGTACCTTTCACGTGGACCTGTGGCAATGAGTTAACTTAGGGATCAGCAAACTATCCAATAGGGGCTGGAGTGTTTTGTTCAGCCTGTGAGCTAAGAATTGTTTTCACATTGTGAAATGGTTGGAAGAAATCCAAAAGAAGAATATTTTGTGACATACAAAAATTATGTGAAATTGAATAAAGTTTTATTGGCACAGGGCCCATTTGTTGACATGCCATTTCTGGTATCTTTTGGCTTTTGAGCTATAAGGGCAGAGCTGAACCGATGGGACAGAGACCATCTGGCTGGTAAAGCTAAAATATGAACTCTGTGGCTCTTTACAGAAAAAATTCAAGCCCTGAGCTACTTTGTGTTTTTTTTTAAACTTATTAAATTCTGAGGGTGACATTGGTCAACGTGAACATGTAGGTTTCAGGTGTGGTTTTCTAAGTTACCAGATCTGTATATGAGCCTGGCCTGATAGCTCAATTGGTTAGAGCACACATGTCAAACACAAGGCCCGCGGGCCAAATCCGGCCCGCCAGGCCTTGCAATGTGGCCCGCACCGCGCTGTCATCACTGCACTCCACTGCGTTCCATCACAATGACGCGGTGACATAGGAGGCTGTACTTGCTATCTATTACGCATGCGCATAGATAACAAGTCACGAGATTCAGGAGGCATGACCTATAGTCCGGCATCCGATGTGGTTGTGCGGGTGGCAGAGCAGAAGAGAGAGTGAGTGTGCGGGCATAAAAAATACACAGCAGAAGCTGCCAGTTCCTGGCATAAAGTGCAGGCATAAAAATCGCAACAGAATCTGCTATCTGTACCCAGCCAGGCATTTATTGACTGACTTTTTTTTCCTCCACTCCATCTGCCAGATCAAGCTATCCCTGTGCAGTTTTCAACTTTTTCCTTCTAACGCAGATTTCCAATAAACTACATCTTTTACTGCCAATATTGATCCCAAAATGTCCAGGAAAAGAAAAGTTGACGGTGAAGGCAGACAATTTAATGACAAATGGGAAAATGAATACATGTTTGTGCTTAGAGAGGGCAAACCAGTGTGTATATTGTGTTATGAGACAGTGTCGGTGATGAAAGAGTACAATATACCTCGTCATTTTGACACCAAACATAATGTTAAGTATGGCAAATATACTTTGGAAGAAAAGCATAAAATTGTTAAAGAACTAAAAGGCAAACTACAATCACAGCAGCAAATGTTTACAAAGGCTACAGCGAAAAATGATGCTGCAGTGAAAGCAAGCTTTATAGTGGCTGAAGAAATTGCCCGTACTTCAAGGTGTTTTTCAGTGGGTGCCTTTTTGAAGCAATGCATGCTAAAAGTGTGTGAACAAGTATGCCCAGACCAGATACAGAGTTTTCAAAATGTCAGTTTGTCAAGAAACACCATTGCAGATAGAGTTCAAGAACTCTCAGGAAATCTATCATCACAGCTGGCCGAACAGGCATACAGTTATCTCACTTTTTCACTTGCTATCGATGAAAGCACAGACAACACTGATACAGCACAGCTGTCCATCTTTATACGTGCTACGAAGACCGACCTCTCTGTCACTGAGGAATTTTTGGATGTAGCTGCCATGCATGGGACGACGACTGGTAGAGATATATTTGAGGCTATGGAGAAATCTATAAATAATTTTAAATTACCCTGGGAAAAGTTGGTGGGGCTAACTACCGATGGCACACCTTCAATGTGCAGAGAAAAGAAAGGCTTGGTTGGACTAATGAAGGAAAGAATGCAAAAAAGTCACTGCCACACACCCTTGATTACTTATCATTGCATTATCCACCAAGAGGCTATGTGTGGAAAAGTTCTGGACATGAATGACATAATGACCACAGTCATTAAAACTATTAACTTTATACGGGCACGTGGCCTGAATCATCGCCAGTTCCAGCAGTTTTTACAGGAGGTGGGTGCAGAGCATGGAGACGTGCCATACCACACAGAAGTAAGATGGCTGAGCAAGAGTGCAGTCCTCAAAAGATTTTTTGAGCTCAGAGAACAAATTGCTCTTTTCATGGAAAGTAAAGGAAAGCCCTTGCCTGAACTGTCGGATCCCGCCTGGCTATGTGATTTTGCTATGATGTGTGACATATGCGAGCATCTCGCCCAACTGAATCTGAAGCTGCAGGGACACAAACAAGTCATCACGAAGATGTCTGACATGATCACAGCATTCCAGCGTAAATTTCAACTATGGAAGTCCCAACTGGAACAGGACAATCTTGCCCACTTTCCCGTTTGTTTGAGTATCTCAACCACTATTTCTGGTACTTTTCCTTGCAATCGGCTGGCTACCAAAGTTAGCCGTTTACTAAGTGAATTTGAGCGGCGCTTCTCTGACTTTAGAACACAGCACTCAGGCTTTGACATCTTTGCCAATCCTTTTACAGTTGATGTCAACAATGTGCCCCATCACCTTCAGATGGAGATAATCGAGCTTCAGTCTGACAGTGGCCTGAAATCAAGGTTTCAGGATGTTGAAATTGAGGACTTCTACCCTCTACTGCCCCCTGACTCAATGCCAGAGCTCCGACTTCATGCTGCCCGTATTCTATCCATGTTCAGGAGCACCTATCTTTGTGAACAGATGTTTTCAATAATGAATCTGAACAAAAACAAGCACAGATCACGAATTACCGATGACAACCTCCATGCTGTTTTGCGGGTTGCTACAGCCCAAGAAATAAAACCAAACATTGACTCATTGATCCGGGGGAAACGGTGTCAGACATCTAGCCAGAAAACAAAACAATGAGCATTTTAGGTACATTCCAATATTACTGTTTTGCTTGATACCAATATTACTGTTTTGCTTGATAGCATGTGAGTTGGTTAACAGCACTGTTAAGGAAAAGATTGTTCCACTCATTTTAAATTCACATTTCTGGTTAACATTGTCAGTTTATGACTGTTCAGTAAACCATTCGGCCCGCGATTTAGCTGGATTTTAGATTTTGGCCCCTTCTCTGATTGAGTTTGACACCCCTAGGTTAGAGCGTTGTCCTGCTCTGCCAAGGTTGCGGGTTTGATCCCTGGTCAGGGCACATACAAGAAGAAACCAATGAATGCAAAAATAAGTGGATCAGCAAGTTGATGTCTCCCCCCTGCCTCTCTGAAATCAACCAATTAAAAAAAATTGTATATTGTACCATTTGCCCATCACCCCAAGTCAAATCTTCTCCTGTCGCCATCTGTCACTCGGAATGACTTTGAATAGTGCCAGACACAGAATGAGCTTGCCCAGGTGAGCTTGCTGCTGTTGTTAAATGTTCGTGATTGGTTGTACAGAAGTCGCATGCTGTATTTCCCCGGTAACCGTCGCCTTGCCTGCATTTCTCCCACGTCGCTGGTGATTCTTGGAAGCCTGCCTCACTCCCCAAGTGTGGGATCCCCACGGCCCCCTGTTGGGCACTTAGGTTGTTCCTAGTGGCTGAGGCCGAGCTTGGGAGAGCCTCACTTCTCCGCGTGGGTGGGTTTTGGGGCGTGTGTGTGTGTGTGTGTGTGTGTTTCATGTAACAAACATTTCTCTATCATTTACTGGGTGATGGGTCCTATTCTAAGCACTTTGCAAATAACTTATTTAATCCTTACTATGACTACTGCAACTCCCCTGTATTGCAGATGGGCAAACTGAAGCTTAAAGAGTGAAGGGGACTGGCCCGGGGTCACACGGCTGGGATTTGAACTCAGGCGAGGCGGCTCCTGTCTGTGCCGTGGGCCACTCTCCTCATTCCTTGAGGTAAGGACCTGAAAGCTGAATCCTTGTATCAAATGACAAAGCTATAAGTAGTCGACCCCTAGCAGACTCTCTATACAGAGATCTCGTAGGCCAACCCGAAGTTTGGTACTTGCAACTCAACTATGGGCTCGTGAGAGCAAGCCCTGCACCCAGCCAGCAGGAGAACTGGCCATCCCTGCCAAGACTGGAAAGTGACAACAGCTGGTTAGAATCCAGGTGTGGTGGCCCCGCCTAAACCTGCAGCCACTCCTTTCTCCAGAGCCTGGGGGTGGGGGGCAGCAAACCTCCATAGCACAGCCCCTGCTGGATTTGTCCCCTCTTGGTCCATTCCCTCACTCCCCCCTCCCCCATCTGATTGGCACTCTTTCCGTCACTCAGCCCAAGGAGGCATCTGTCCCTCTGTTTGTTCAGCCTCAGCCACCGGAAGTGGGGCAGCTGGGACTCTCTGTCTCTCCCGGTAGGCGTGTCAAATGGTGCAACCACCTTGGAAAACAGTCTGACAGCTTCTTAAAAAGTTAACACGCACCTCCCCCCATGGGATCCAACCTTCTACTCCTAGGTCCTTACCCATGAGGAGTGAAGGGCTCGGGCCATGCGAAGACTTTTACACAAATGCACTGAGTGTAGGTACACTAAGCAGCCACCAAAAGGCATGAACTATTGGGACAAGCAACAACGTGGATGAACTGCAAAATAATTATGCCGAGTGGAAGAAACCAGACACGAAAGAATGTGATGAACACACAGCCACGCCCATTCCTTTACTTACTGTCTACGTCTGCTTGGGGGCTACAAAGGTAGAATAGTGGGTAACTTTGGGTAGTTAGTAACTCTGGGCCTCAGTCGCCCCATCTGCAAAATGGGGCTAAATATCTGCCACTTTGTATTGTGTGACTTCGTTTGTGTTCTTCTTACATAAATGTTGGAAGCATATCTTTATAACTTAGTACTGTGGGTTTTCTTTTTTACCCCCTCCAAAACAAAGCATCTTTAAAAAAAAAAAAATTGATTTCAGAGAGGAAGGGACAGGGAGAGAGAAAGAGAGAAATATCAATGAGAAGAGAGAATCATCAATTTGCTACCTTCTGCATTCCCCACACTGGGGATCGAACCCCAACCCAGGCATGTACCCTAACTGGGAATCAAGCCATGATCTCATGATTCATAGGTCAATGCTCAACCACTGAGCCATGCCAGCTGGGCAACAAAGCATCTTGAAGATCAGTTCATGTCAGTGCTTTATTTAGGGAAGCCTGATGTATGTGTGGGTGTAGGATTCCTTTAAATATGTATATTTATATCTTAATATATAAATATAATCTTCATTAATAAAAGATAAATATGCAAATTGATCATCACTTCGCAACATCCACCAGCTAATCAGGAGTGAGTATGCAAATTAACCCAACAAAGAAGGCTGTGGCCCTGCCCCCCAGCCACTCTGGGCTTCTGGGCAGCACACATGCAGGTATGGAGCAGCCAGGTGGGGCGGGACGCCTGCTACAAAGGGAAGAGGGAGCTATAGGAGCAAAGACTGAACGCTTGGGCCAGAGTGAAGGCCTGGGTCCTGGGTGAGTGCCAGAGGAAAACTGGTGCCTGCAGCTGAGGGAAGGAAGGCCTATTGCACAAATCTTCATGCAAAGGGCCTCTAGTAATTATATAATTATCTATATACTAGAGGCCTGGTGCATGAAATTCATGCATGGGGGGGTGTCCCTCAGCCCATCCTGCATCCTCTCCAATCTGGGACCCCCTGGTGAGATCGGGCCTAAATGGGCAGTCAGACATCCCTCTCACAATACAGGACTGTTGGCTCCCAACTGCTTGTCTGCCTGCCAGCCTGATCACCCCCTAATCACTCCCCTGCCAGCCTGATTGATGCCTAAGTGCCCTCCCCTGCTGGTCTGTTTGCCCTCAACTGCCCTCCCCTGCAGGCCTGGTCCCTCCCTCCCCCAAACTACCTTACCCTGCAGGCCATCTTGTGGTGGCCATTTTGTGTCCACACGGAGGCATCCATCTTTGACCACATGGGGGCAGCCATCTTGTGTCTTGGAGTGATGATCAATTTGTATATTACTCTTTTATTAGATAAGATATAAAAGGCTAATATGCAAAGTGTCCCCTCAGGAGTTCTACTGGGAGACCAGAAGTTCAATCCCTCGCTATAATGTGTGCTGACCACCAGGGGGTGGCACGGAACAAAGGAAGGCCCCTGCTGGCAGCTGGCAGCCAGAGAAGGAGGCCCCAATGGGCCCTGGTTGCCGGCCAGGCCTACCCATGCACAAATATCGTGCACTGGGTCTCTAGTATTATATATAATACTATAATTAAATATAATAATTATCTACATATATAAAAGCCTAAGGGACCAAACGACTGAACAACGGAACAACCAGTGGATTGGTTGCTATGACTCAACCTCAGAAGCTGTGCCACTCAGCTGACCAGCGGGCGCCAGACGCAGGGCCGCGGCTGGTTAGTGCGGCTGCTGCAGCACGAGCCTCTCCCAATTGGGACTGATGAGGCCTGAGCCCGGGGCAGGCACAGCAGGGCTAGGGTGAACGGGAACAGCAGGCAGAGCAGCAGGCAGTGCTGGACTGCCGGTTTGGACCCAATCCCTGCAGCCCTATGGGGATTGGGCCGAAACCACAGTGCAACGTACCCTGATGGGTCCCGGATTGTGAGTGGGCACAGGCCAGGCTGAAGGACTCTACCAGTGCATGAATCTGTGCACCAGGCCTCTAGAATTTATATAATATATGTTTTATATCTAACGTATACATATTTTATACATGGATATATTGTGTACAACATAATACTTATTTAATAACATATACTTATATATGTACATATGTGCATATTAAATACCTATCATATTTCATACATATACATTTTACATATGTATATGTAATACATATATTTAGCATATATACCGTATTTTCCAGTGTATAAGACGACCCCCTAATTTTACAGTTAAAACATAGGTTTAGGCCTATATTCGCTGTATAAGACTACCCCCCACTTCCGAGGCAACACCAGTTCCTTTTTTAATAGTCCGCCTCTCTGACTCTGGCCAATCTGAGCAGGCTTTTTACTAGAACACAGTGTAGCTTCGGGTACAGAACATGTACACTGTGTTCTAGTAAAAAGCCTGCTCAGATTGGCCAGAGTCAGAGAGGCGATCTATTAAAAAAGAACTGGTGTGCTGGGCTGGCTTTAGCTCAGCGGTTCCTTCGACTACAAAAGAACTGGTGTTGCCTCGGAAGTGGGGGGTAGTCTTATACAGCGAATATAGGCCTAAACCTATGTTTTAACTGTAAAATTAGGGGGTCGTCTTATAAGCCGGAAAATACGATATATATGATTCTTTTAAAGTGGGATTTACAAGCCCTTTGGTCTCTCTGAGACTTCTATTAATTCCATAAGTATTTATTGACCACCTACTATGTACCAGGATGCAGCTATGAACAAAACAGACTCTTCCCCACCACACTCCATCATGGAGCTGACAGTCTACTCTCAGCACATTCTAACTTAGAGTTAACGATTTAGCTATTTACTGGGCTCTAGATGCTAGGATGAGTGTAATCCCAGTCTGACTCAGGACCTGCTTTCATTGTTGTTCCTTTTACTATTTAATGTAAAGGTTTACTAATAGAATAAATACCCCAAGACTCAACACCACCAGCATGAACCGAACTTTAGCAATAATCTGTACCCCAAAGTTAACCATACTCCTGAAACTGGAATTTATCCTTTCCTGTCTTGAAAATAATTGTATCTCAAACATGTATTTCCCCAAAAGATGTTGTTTCGCTTTAGTTACTATAACTTTATTAAGAGAGCATCATGCTATGTGAAATAATTGGGAGCATTTGTCCCACTTGACATTATGTTGCTAAATCCATCCATACTATTTGCCGAGAACACCACTGTGACTGCTGATTAATAGGCCCTTGGGTGAATTTCCCACAATGCATTTCTCCATTCTCTCCGCGCTGGGCACCAGGGATGTTACTAGGTTTTCCTCTTCTTCACAGGATAGTGCCGAGCATTATGGGGCGTGTTTCCTGGGGCAACGAGCAAGAGTTTCTTGTGGCTCTGTATCTGGGAGATACGGGCGATGTTTTGTGATACGTGAATGTTCGGTGTTTAATATTAGTCTGTTTCCCAAAGTGGCTGCAATGCGGAAGAGCCTGTGTGTTTACAGCCTCTCCTACATTTGGCATTGGCGGACGATTTAAATTGGGGCAATGATAAAGGGGTGAGAGGAGGCCTCGTTGTGGCCTTGTCGTCCGTTTGCTTGATCCCTAAAGAGGTTGGACATCTCTCCATGCACGTGTTGGTCACCCGTGTCTCACTGTTCACACTAGGCCTGCGCATGCTTTTTGCACACTTCCCTCTTGGGTAGCTGTCTTTTTCGTAGTTGGAACTTCATTCTTTTCATTTATTTATTTATTTAAAAATATATTTTTATTGATTTCAAAGAGAGGAAGGGAAAGGGAGATAGAAACATCAATGATGGGAGAGAATCGTTGATCAGCTACCTCCTGCACACCCATACTAGGGATGGAGCCAGCAAGATGGTCATGTGCCCTGACTGGGAATCCAACCATGACCTCCTGGTTCATAGGTCAACACTCAACCACTGAGTCAAGTTGACCAGGCAGAACTGCATTCTTTTTAAAGGACTGTATCATATTCCACCAGAAGGCTGTACCATTATTCATAGCATCCATTCTCAACTGGGGCAAAATTTTGTTCTTTTAATGTACAAAACACAGTATTGTTTTAATTAATATGCAGTTTATCGGTGATACTAAAATTTCATGAGAAGTGATTAGGAGAAATATCTAAAACTGCTTTGGGTAGACTAATAATGAAAGAAAGACTGGGAAACATTTATTTATATCAATTTTCACAAGTAAATGGCAATGAAGATCTTTCAGGGTGTATATATTTTTTCCCAAGTTCAGGACAGACTCCTGGAACTTGGACCATATGGTTTGAACTTGTCTTAGACCTCTTGCCAAATGGCTTTCCTAATCCATACACACATTTACTTCCAAGCAAGTTATGAAAATGTCTGTTTCACTACCTTCTCACCAGCACTGGGTTTTGTTAAATTTTAAATCTTCACCTATTTTTTAAATAGGAAGGGGGAGGAAGAGAAAGATGGAAACGTTGATGATGAGAATCATTGATCAGCTGCCTCCTGCACGCCCCCTACTGGGGATCCAGCTTGCAACCCCAGCACGTGTCCTTGACTGGGAATCAAACCAGAGACCCTTCAGTCCGCAGGCTGACGATGCTCTATCCACTGAGTCAAACCGACTAGTGCAGCGGTCGGCAAATTGTGGCTCTTTGGCCCCTTGAGTTTTTAGCAAAAGCCAGCTTAGAAGTACCCTATAATTAAGTTAATAACAATATACCTACCTATCTAGTTTAAGTTTAAAAAATTTGGCTCTCAAAAGAAATGTCAATGGACTGTTGATATTTGGCTCTGTTGACTAATGAGTTTGCCAACCACTGGGCTAGGGCAAAGCTTTACCTATTTTAACGAGTGCCATAGCATTGTGTGTTCTTGTTTTTATGATTGTTTCTTTGGTCTCTGCAAAGCTGGACATTTGCTATGTTTGCTAATCCGTCTTTTGGGAATGTTCTAAAATGGAAGGACAGTAGGCCAACATATTTGAAAGGCGGTCCTTATTACAGAGGGGCAGACATTTGGCTGAGTTGCATCCCACAGTTGTAAGGAAAGCAGAGCTTGTAACTAAGAGATGAGCTTGAGCTTGTAACTAAGAGATGAGCTTGGATATTTAGCAGCGGGGGATTTCCTGGTTTCTTCTCGCCGCTGCCCGTAGTAAAATGTGGGCGGGAAGGAGTGTTAGGCACAGAGAAACCAGGATTCCATTATTGGGGAGATCCTCAGTCTATTCAGATCACAAAAGAAGCTAAATTTAGGAGACCACTTACCAGGTGACCTGGGGCAGGTGGCCAAGCCTCTCAGTGCTCATTTCCTCTGGGGTGAGATGGGAATGGAGGTGGTAGGGGAGTGAGGGTTAGAGGAGCAGGCTTGTGTAAACTGCTTAACACTATGCCTGCAGGCCCAGGGGCGGCCTCGTGGGGGAAATGATGGGTGGAGGGCTGCTTCTGGGCCCCAGCTTAATGCCCTCTGGACCCCAATCCGCGCCTGACTACCAGTGTACCCCTCCCCTCCCCTCTTCTCCCCTCCTCTCCTCCCAGGTACCTAACTCCCTGAGGCAGGGGTGGGACGAGGATCCCATCCAGCTGGGGATTAACGGAAGCAGATTAGAGGTGCACTGAGGAAGAGAGGATCTCCATGCCTTTAACCCTTCCCTCACCAGAGCCAGAGCTGGATACCCACATTGCCTCCGGTGACTTCAGGTGCCGGAGAGGGGAGGCCGCCTCCAGTCTCCCCCCCCCCACCCCCCGGCACGCTTCGGGGGCGTAAAGAAGGCGTTAGGATTAGGGTCCTTGGGCTTTTGACATACTGGCTGACGGGAGTGGGGGGGGGGGAATAAGTTCCCCTCCTTGGGCCTCACTTTTCTCTTCTGAAAAATGGGCAGAAGGATGTGCAGATGAGACAGAAAGCCTCCGCATCCCCCGGTGAATGCCCCTCGATGGTTGAAATGTTTACAAGGAGCCTACACTTACTAAGCATCTACAGGGCTGCTGTTTGCCTGCGATCTCCCAGTCCCCCGGGGGCCCAGCTTCGCACACAGACCCACGGAATCCACTTCCAGAGCCCCTAGCGTCAGCCATGGCTCCAGAAGGGCAGTCCCAGGGTCTGATTTTCTTCTCCCGGGATGCTGCCTGTCCACATCCTAAACCCTGGCGTCCTCCCAGGGGCAGCTGGGAGCCGTGTCCCCAAAGGGGTCCCTGAATTCCTGGAGGGAACTGGGGTCGCTGGCAGGAGGAAGTCAGATATGGGATCTTCTCCACCCCACCAGGCCCGAGAACATCCCCTCCCGTCGTCCCCCAGCTGCGCCAGACGCAGAGCCTAGAGGGGGGAAGGGGGCGGCGCCTGCGCTGCGGCGGCCGGAGGAGGGGGGACTGCGGAGAGCGCCTGGGAGGGGCGGGGGAGCGGAGGCTGCGGCACCGCGTCCCGGCCCGCGGCAGCCGAGCGGCAGGGGCGGGGGCGCCGACCCTCCGCGGCTCCTCCCCTCCCCCACTGCGGGGACCTCGCCATTCATCCTGGCGGGGAGGGGGCGTCCGATCCCGCCCCCACCCTCCCCTCCCGCCTCCAAGCCCCGCGTGACCCCCAGGGGACCCCCGCCCCCAGGTCTGTCGCCCTCGGTGTCCGAGTCTCTGCGTCCCCATCTGCCCCGTCTCCCCGCTGTGCGTGTTTGTGACCGTGTGTACCCGGGGCACCTGCACCCTCACGGGCCCGGCCAGGGTGGCTGGCGCGCCGGCCTAGCACGGTGATCCCTGGGGTGTCTTGCCATGATTGTCCACCTCTGTGTCCGGATGACACCCCGAGGCTGTGAGCGTGTGGGTCCCCGTGTGTCTGCCTGGGTGGCACTCTCAGGCTGTCAGTGTGCGTCTGTGCTGGTGGCATCCTGCAAGAGGTGTGCCTCCCAGACACCCCATCGGCTGTGCGCGCGGGTCCCCGTGTGTCTGGGTGCCCCCCGCAGGCTGTCTGGAACGCGCCGCCGGCGCTCGGGGCTCGGGGTGCGGGTCTGCGCGCGTCGGTGTGCTGGTGACAGTGGGAGGCGAGGAGGCCCGGGCCGCCGGTGCCCCTAGCCGCCTGCGTGTGTGTGCATGTGTGTGTGTGAGCGTGTGTGTGAGCGTGTGTGTGTGTGAGCGCGCGCCGCGGAGACGCTGGTTTCGCTCGAGCCGGCCGGGGGCTCCGCGACCCGCCGCCGCCGCCGCCGCTCCCCGGCCTCCCCCGGCGCGGGCCGGGCAGGGATGGAGCTGCCGCAGCCGGGGCCGGGGCGCCCGGCAGCCTGAGGAGCCGGCGACGCGCGGGGCCGGGGGAGGCGGGCCGAGGGGAGGGTCCTGAGCACCGGGGGGCGGGCACGGCGCGCCCCCTCCCTCGCGCGCCCGCGCCCTCCCCCGCGCGCCCTCCCTCGCCGCCTCCTCCCGCCGCCTCCGGCCCCCCCGCGCCGGGGACCGAGCGCGCTCGCTCCGGCGCCGGCCTCGCCTCCTCGCAGCAGCGCCATGGTACGTCGCCGCCCCCACTTTCGTTTTCGCCCGGGGAGTTTTTGGGGTGGTGCGTGGGCTCCGGGCGAAAGTTGTCAGGTCTGGGGGGGCTGCCCCGAGGAAGGGTTGATGCAGGGACCCCCGCTCCCTCCCGCCACCCGGGACCCCGGCCCGCCGACGCCCCCCTCGCGTCTGGGGGCGGAGCTGGCAACAGGGCGCAGCGGGGGATCCCGAGTTGCGGGGGGAGGGCTCGCCGGAGCCGCTGGATCGGCGGGGAGGGCGGGGCTCCCGGGAGAGGGTCCCCCCCAACCCGGCCGGACCCCCGCCCCCTACCGGGCCCGGTGGGAGGCGGGAGGGCGCGGCGTGGGGCGCCTGACCCCGCAGCGCGCAGCCCGCGGGGGAGCGGGCCCGGGATGGGCCGGGGCCGGGGCTGCGGCGGCCCCCGGGCGCCCGGCCCGGCGAGCGCGGCGCGCCAGCTAGCGGAAAATGGCCGCTGCGGAGAGGGGCGGAGAGCGCCGCGGCCCCGCCGGGCGCCTTGAACTTGGAGCCGGGCGGGCGGCTGCTCCCAGCGCCGCGCAGGGGAGCCCGGGGCCTGCCCTGCGCAGCGGAGCCCCGCCCCCAGGCCGACCCCGGCCCACCCGGCCCCTCGGATCCCGCCGGGAGGGGTCACCGGGCCCGGCCGGAGCGCCCCAGGCGGGCGAGCGTCCGCGCCTGCACTGGAGGGTTCCGGTGTCTGGTCCGCGGGCGTCGGTGGCAGCTGTGTTTGGGGCTGCAGTGCTCCTGCTCCCAAACGGATCGGCACGGGAATCCGGGGCTGCGTTCGCGGGTCTGTGCTGCCAGGTGGTCCTGTCCCCGTCGGTGGGTCCCCGGGTCCCCAAGCGTCGGGTCCTCTTCTTTCTGTGTCTGCGCACCCACGTGGCTGGGTGTGTTGTGCTGCGTGTGGCAGAGCGTCGTGCGGCTCTGGACAGTGTGCGTGTGTTTGGGTAACCGGCGGCTTGCCGTGTGTCCCTGTGGAGCGGTGCTGGGAGGCCGTGTGGCTGCGCCGTGTGCCCCCGGGGGCAGCGATGTCCCCGGGTGACCTTAAGGTGTCCCTGTGTGAGTGACAGCCAGGGGCTGTCGGTGAGTGCAGAGTGGGAAACGGTGTCGTGTGGCCACGTCCCAGGGGACAGTTGGGTGTTTCTCTCTCTTTGCAGGCGATGGGCGCTGAGTGTCTGTCTTGGGGATGGGTCTACACTCTCCTCCCTCCTCTCCAGTTCCTTTTTAACTGCCCCAGGGCTGCTGGGGGAGGGGCTTCCTCTGCCTAGCCTCACCCTCACTCCCCCCACCCCCTGCCATTCCCCCTGCCTCGGGATCCCCAATGGCATGGACCTGGATGGCCCTGGCTTGAAGTTCAGGCGGAGGTGGCTCAGGGACAGTCACTCCAGGGGCTGTGCCTACTGGGGAGGGGAGCAGGGAGGTGTGGGTCCCCCCTCTACTGCGGAGGAGGTCCTGAGGAGGGTTGGTTACAGAAGTGCCAGGGGCAGTTCGGGCTCAGGGCTGTGGCCAAACAGACCCCCTTAGCCCCCTCCTGCCTCTATGCACTTGCCAGGGGACCAGGCAGGGTGGGTGGGGGTCCAAAGGGCTGTGTTCCACCCTCCAGGGCAATCCCTGCCCAGGGCCTCTCTGTAACTTTCTGAAGAGGAAAGCGCGAAGGTCAGGCCAAATCTCTGCTTTTGACTCCAGACCTGCACCTCATGCTGGGAGGGCTGTTTGGGAAGGAGGAGGGAAAGGGTCCCGCGTTGACACAGGAGTACAAACAGCGCTCAGGGTTCCGTGTTCCCACCAGTTCCCCACCCTCAGGCTCTTCCACTCCATCCTCACCCCTCCCTACAGCGACTGCAGACACAGCCCTCTCCCGCACACTTCTCTGCAGGCACACTCACTGGCTGCGCTGCACCGCACTCCCCCATCCATCCCACTGTCTCCAGGTGCCCAGGGGGACACGTTCACGTAGGCACCTCCACAAGCGCACACCCAAGACGCATCTTTAAGAGGCACCTGGTCAGTCACACCTGTACATCACTCTGTGCACACAGCCACACAGATCCACACTGTCACACACACACAAATACACACCAGCGCTCACAGGCACCTGCATTTATGGGAGCGGGAGGAACCCAGCTGTGGGGACTGCCCGGAGAAAGGAACAGGGATGTGGCGTGCTGTGTGTCACTGTGTGCATGTGTGTGTGTGTCCCCATATACCTGTGTACGAATACTGGATTCTGTTGTAGGTGTGTGTGCTTGTTAGCATGTGTCATTGTGTTTGGGTATCTGTGATTATGGGAGAGTGTATGCATGTTGTGTTTGTGTATACATTTGTGTGGGTCTGTGTGTCAGTGTGTTTTTCTGTATTTGTGTGCATGTAATTTGCGTGGGTCTGTGCGTGTCTGTGCGGTGCTGTCTTCATGTGAATCTGTGTGTTGTGTCTGTGTGACTGTGTGTGATATGTGTGTCTGTGTGCATCATGTTGGATCTGTTTATCCGTATATGAGTCTGTGTATGTGAAAAATCTATGTCCGTGTGGCATGTCTGTGTATGTCTGTGTGAATCTGTGAATGTGTGGTATGCTGTGTGTGTTTGTATGTGTCTGGATGTGTATCTATGACAGTGCCAACCCTAGTGTCATATCCCACCTTGACTTCTCATGACTGAGGACCTGAATGCTCCCTTCTAGAGCTACCGTTTCTTATCTGCAAAATGGGAACTGGCACTCCATGGCCAAGGAGTGGCATGGTCAGGACCAAGCACTCAGGCCTGGCTCCGTGCTGTGTCCTCTGTTCTGGGGGGAGGGTGCGGGGTGTGGCAGCTGTGGTGTTCCCACTGGTCCCTCTTCTCCCTGCCTGAGCTGCTCTGTGAGTGCCACTCACTGCTCGTGGACATCTGAGGAGAGGACAGAAGTAAAGATGGAACCTTCCTCACCACCCCACCCTGGTCAGAGCCCAATCCAGGGATGCCCTGTTGTCATCAACCTCGTTTTAGTAATTGCAGGTGGAACAGATACACATTCTTATGAAGGACACACGTATATTCTTATAAAGCTTACATTCACATCTTATACCATAAAGGACACACGTATATTCTTTATTAAAAAAATCCTAAATGAGACCTTGACTCCTCCAGCTGAGTCTACAACAGACGTTCTCAGCCAGGGCTGGCTTTGCCCCTATGGGGCAATGGGCAGTGTCCAGGGGCGTCTGTGACTGCCATGCTGGGGTGTTCCTGGCATGTAGTGGGAGAAGGAATGGGGTCCAGACCTCACTCTCCCCAGGTGTCTGTCTCTGGAGACGTCCCACGTAGGAGCCCCGTGTTCTGTGGAGCTGCATAGTATGCCGGCCCGGGCCATGTCCTTGGCAGTGTCCACTGCCCCCCCCACAGAGGGACACAGGGCGGCTGGCTCCAAATTGTCAACACTACTTGCATCATTATCCGGGACAGTTACAGAGAAGCCAAGAGCAAATTCTAGGGAAAGTCCTTTTTAAAAATTTTTTTAACAAAGGAGCTAATTTGTGGTCCAAAATGCCAGGAACTAAATTATGCACCCCCCCCCTCAACCCCCACAACCCTTCCACACACAGGTCTGATTCCATCAGTTGCTTTTTATTTTTTATTTTTCAAAAACATATATTATTGATTTTTTTACAGAGAGGAATAGAGAGTTAGAAACATTGATGAGAGAGAATCACGATCAGCTGCCTCCTGCACACTCCCTACTGGGGATGTGCCCGCAACCAAGGTACACGCCCTTGACCAAACCCAGGACCTTTCAGTCCGCCGCAGGCCCACACTCTATCAACTGAGCCAAACCAGTTTTGGCCAGTTGCTTTTTAAAGAAACCACTGTGTGCAGGCATTGTTCTCACCTCTGGCCAACCTGTAATTGATTTATCCATAATCCAGGGGGTAGGAATGATCATCGATCACCCAATTTCACAGAGTGGGGAGCCGAGGCACAGGGGAGGTTAAGTTGCTGGCTGGCAACATAGATCCAGGCTGCACCCTTTCAGCACAACTGGCCTGCTGTGGACCTACTGTGTGCACTGCAGGGGTCTCTCCTTCCCTGAACCGTGGGAAATTATCTATAAAGGGGTAGGCAAAGTAGGTTTACAGTTGTGAGTTTATGACACAGAATTTCTCCTTGCATTATTTATTAATTATTGTATTCTAACTGTAAACCTACTTTTGCTAACCCGTGTGTGTGTGTGTGTGTGTGTGTGTGTGTGTGTGTGTGTATGGGTTGCTGGTAGTGGACTTGCAGAAGGTTCTACCATCCACCACAACTAATAATATTAGCACAGTCCTCACACACATATCTCATTATCTCACGGACTCTGATGTCTGCAGTCTTCCGAGCTGTGTCCTGATGTCGCCATTTCACACGTGTGAAAACTGGGGGCAGTCTGTGCTCTCCAAACTTTACCAGGAAAGGAAGCTCACCTGCTCCGTGAGGGCGGCGGGGATGGGGCGCGCTCTGAGGAGAGTGCTCCGAAATCCATTTTAACTTTTAAACGTCTGTGAATTGGGTGGGTCTGCCATCTACATGTTCCTGGCTTTTTTTTTTTTTTAAATAAAATATTGCTTTGTTTTATGTTTGCATTTGGGTTCCTGGGCACCTGCCTCCCCCATTCATCCTGGAATTTGCACTGTGGGGGGTTTAAAAAAAACATTTGTGAAGCACTCAGGATGTGCTAAGCGCTGTTTGAATAACTGTCAGCCACACGCTGAGAAGCACAGGTACCAGGGAATCTGCTGCGGATGAATCCTGCTCCCTCCTCTGCTCCCTCCTCGTCAGGCACTGCGGCCATGGGCCTGCATTCCCTGGGCCTCAGTTTCCTCCCCAGTAATTCAGAGAAATGTCAGGGTTGTTGGCCTGGGCGTGGGGCCCGAGCCCCACATTGGGAACAGGACGCCTTTGGCCTCAGGATGTTCCAAGGGACTAGTCAGAAGGGCCAAGCTTTCTAACAATGTGTTGGTGCACTTCAAAAATATTTTTATTGATTTTAGAGAGTGGGGTAGGAAAAAAACATTGATGAAGAGAGAGAATCACTGGCCTGCTGCCTCCTGCACGCCCCACAGTGGGACCAAACCAGCGCGACCCTGGCATTTGCCCTGATGGGGACCCCAAGGTTTATAGGTCAGTGCTCAACCACTGAGCCAGGCAGGCGGGTCTCTCATGCACTTTTGATAGGAAGTCACGTTTCTGCTAAATAACATTATTCTTATGCCAACTGACCCCTTAAGGCGAGCATTGCTAGGCCACTGCCCAGCGCAGGACACCAAGGGATGGAAGCCAGAGACAGTGTCCCCTCTCCTCCCGGTGGGGAGAAGCGTTTAGGCAGCCTCTGAGCCAGGCTGGGAGGATTGGGGGTGAACCTGGAAGGTTGAGTTGAGCCCAGGGGTTGAGGTCAAGGTCATCAGACATTCCTGGGACCCAGCCTGGGGAGGGGCTGGTCTGTGCTTAGTTATTCTAGACTCTAGAATAACTGGACACTGGAGTTCGGAGACTGTGGGCCACTAAACCCCAGTGCCTGTGTCCACATGTGTGAAGCAGGCACATGGCTAGCTAGCTAGGGTCCGTGGGAATCCGGGGACACCCGGGAAGAGGCTCCAAGGTTTATCTGAGGGTCTGTCTGGACATCTTCCTCCTGGGGAGCTGAGGAGACGGGGAGGGGGGAGCCAGAGCCGCCCCTCCACAGCCCCCCTTTGGTGCTGGCGGAGGAGGAAAGAGCAGATGCCTGCAGTCCTGGATAGCTGGGGGCCCTCTAGCCAATGAGGGCGCTGTTGTAGCCAAGCCCGTTGCCCGGGTACTGCAGCCCCTGGTTGGCTGGGGGTTGGGGGGACCCAGGGGAAGGGGGTGCAGGGACCCCTTCTCCGCCCTGCACCCCGGGACGTACATCTTTAAGGGAAAAGCCTCGCACTGCGCGCGGCCTCTGCACACGTCACTGCTTCATTCTCCACCCCCCCCCCCCCCCCCGCTCCTCTCTCCAACTTCCCGGCCAGCTCCGGGCGGGGTGCGGGGGGGGGGGCTCTTAAAAAATCTACCTCCGGCCCCCAAATGCCCAGCCACGGCCCGGCGCCCCCTCCCCGCCGGCCCCGGGCGGCGGTGCTGGGAGGCCCTGTGCGGCCGGTCGGTCTCGCTGCGTCCGGGCCGCGGGTCCCCACCCGGCGCCCCAGCCCAGCGGCCAGACATTCGCAGCAATAATGGGGTTCGGGAGGCGCGAGGGGAGCGCCTCTCCTTCCCCGTTCGCGCTCTTTTTTTTCTTTTTTCCCCCCTCGTTTCTTTGAAAGTTGGATGTGGAGCAGTGGGAGGTTCGGGTGGGAGGGGAGAGGCTGCCGGAGGAGGGAGGAGGGACAGAGACCCGGGCCGGAGGGGGGGAGCGGGAGAGGGAAGGTGGGGGGCAGGAAAAGAAGAGAGGGAGGGAGAGAGGGAGAGAGAGACGCAGGAGAGAGGGAGGGAGGGAGGGAGCGGGGGGAGGAGGGAGCCGGGAGGAGGCGGCGAGGCGCGCGCCGGCCGCGGCGGGGGGGCGGGGGGGCTGGAAAAATGACTCAGTAAGTTCAGCGCCCGCTCCGCCGCCTGCGCTCCCGCCGCGCCCGCCCGCCCGCCCGCCCGGGATGTATTCGTCCCCGCTCTGCCTGACCCAGGTACGCCCCCCGCCCGCCCGCCCGCCGCCCCGGCCCGCCGCCTCGCGCCCCGGCCCGCCGCCCGCACCCGGGCCTGGGAGTCCGGGAGCCCGAGGAGGCGGGACGGGAAAGGCACGCGTCCCTCCGGCCGCCCGGACCGGATGCCCCGACCTGGGATCGGGGGCCGGTGGGGGATGGGCCGGGCTGAGGACCCCCCCCCCCCACCCCCTCCTGCACCCGGACTCCGGCCCCGCCGCTCCCCCCCCCCCCGCACCCCCGGATTCTCCCCCCTCCTCCCGGACGCAGGGCTCGGGCTGCTGCAGGTTCGCCCGCCCCTATGCAGGGCGAACTCCCCCACCCACTCGGGGAGGTCTGCGGGGCGCCCCCAAAGACGGGGGTCTGGGTGAACCCCGCGCCGGGCCCGGGCCTGCCTCCGGGGGCACGGAGCGGCGGGCCCCCTCCCCGGACGCGGGATGTGCTCCCCGATCCTCCCCGCACCAAGGTTGCGCCCCGCGCTCCGGCCCGGCCGCCTTTCCCCCATTACTGGCCCACGTGTGCGGGGAGGGGGAGGGGGAGGGGGCGCGCGAACTTGGAGGCACCGGCGGGGGAGGAGGGGTGCTGGCCGGCCTGGCTGAACCTCCCGCCCCCCTCCGCGCTCCCACCACCGTCCCGACGTTTTCCCGCATCGATTTGGGGATTATTGAGCCGCCGCCGCCGGGAGGAGCGGGAGGAGCGGGAGGAGCCGGAGGCCGGCTCGGGGTCTGGCGGGCACTGCGGCGCTGCTCCCGCCTCGGCGCCGGCACCTGCCCCTGCGCCCTCCCGCAGCCTCTCACCGCTGGCCCCGCGCCCTGGCGGCCCAGTGGGCCTGGTGCAGAGCCGGGTGGGGAGCTGCCCTTCCCAGGCCGCACCCGCACCCGGGGACGTCCCGGCTCCCTCGCGGACAACACCCCCTGCCCTGCCTTCGAGCTCTACTCCCTCCCCATCCCTAGTCTTTGGGTGGGGTTCTAGCCTCAGTTTCCCGAGGTGGCATGGGGCTACTAGGGCAGGTTCTGGAGAGGGGGGCAGCAGGGCCTGCAAGCCGCGGGGTGCAGTCCTGGATATCCTAGGAGCTCGGAGTGGGCGCACGCAGATGCCCAGCCTGAGCCCCAGGGACTGTCAGTCTCTGCCAGGGGTCCCCCCACTCATGATCCTGGGGTCCCCCTCATTCTGGAAGGGTCTTTGTCACTGGCCCCCTCCAGCCCCCAGCGGAGGAGTTCCTGCCTCGACGCAGACAGTGCGGGCTGGAGCTGAAGGGGGCTCAGGCTTGTCCTCCTGGGGATCTCCTGGGTGACCTTGGGCAAGTCCCTGCCCCTCTCCAGCTCCCCCTCTCCCCCCCCCACGCCCCTCTGAGTAACTTTTGGGGGAGGGCCCCTCAAAGTAGTCAACGCTGGCCCACCTCAGTCTCCCAGTCATCCTGACGTTCCCCAATAACAATTAGGGTTCCAGTCCAGTTGCTCCATGACCTTGGGCCTTAGGGGTGGATGGCTCTGGGCGCCCCTGCCCGTTCTGCTCCTCCTGTGCGCTCCCTAGAACCACGGGGGGGGGGGGGGGGGGCAGAGGAAGCTATTCCAGGCGAGGAGGTTGGAAGGCCGCCTGTTGTCACTGCGCCCTGGAATTCCCCATCAGGACGCCTCGGGAGACAGGCCTCCATCCACGTTGCAGAGAGGGGGTGGCGGGCGAGCCAGAGCCCTGGCATCACCGGTGAACTTGGGCACTCGCTGGGCCTGGCTTCCCCCGGAGCGGGGCAAGGACCAGCCAGGCGGCACTCGCTCGCGTAGAAACATGAAATCACAAAAATCAGAGGTTGCTGGGTGTAAGGGACAGGGAGACCAGGAGACAGGCGGGCAGGCAGAACCCAGAGTGCTCCAGCTGGGGTGGGGAGGGAGCCGCCTGTGGCAGGGACTCCCCTCTGTTTATCCTCCCAACGCCCTCCCCCACCCTGGAGAGGAGTCCCCCCCTCAGGCCCCTCCCCCAGCCTCAGTTTAATCCCTGCAGCTCCTCCAAGGCCCAGTTTGGGGACCTGGTTGGACCCTGGCTGCTCCTGCAGGACCCCCACCCCTGGCTGCCTGGCTGCGTCTCCCTAGCCTGCCCCCACCCCATTTCTCTCTGTCTCTGTCTCTCCCTGTCTCTCCGCCTGTCCCCGTCTCTCCATCTCTGTCTCTCCCTGTCTTTCTCTGCCTCTCGCTCTCCTTGTCATTCCATCTGTCTCTGTCTCTTCCCGCCTGCTGTCTCTCTCCAGGTCTGTCTCTCACCATCTCTTTCCCCTCTCTGCCTGTGTCTCTCTCCTTACCCCATCTGCCTCTCCCTGTTCTCCCTGTGTCTCTGTCTGCATGCCTCCCGCCCCCCCCCCCAGCTTGAGGACTCATTTTACAACCTGAGTCCAGCCTAAAATAGCTCCCTTTTAGCTGATCCCACCTGGGTCCTCCTAGGAGCTGAGACTGGCTGGGGGTGGGGGGCAGGTCTGGTGCCAGCTGCCCTGTGCCCCCTGCCTGCCCACCTGGGGGGGCAGGGAATGGTGGCCCTGAAGGATTCTGGGAGCCCTGTCCTTGTTTCCTTGGTGGTGACTCAAGCACTTTTTCACTTTTACTCTTAAGAGGAACTGTGTGGAGCAGCCGTTACTTCCATAAATCCTGCCAGCGGGAAGGCCGCCTCCCCGCGCTCGCCCCACTCCGGGCCTCCCCCCCGCTCCCCCTGCCTGCTGCCACCGCCACGTTAGTTATTCCGGGTTTGGGGCCAAATCGCTCTTGGCTGCAGTGCCCAGGATTCCCGGGGCCACAGCCAGTGCAGCTGCCAGCCCCCCCTCCCGCCTCACTCATTCATTCTTCCCTTCATTCCTTCACACGGGTCCTCAGGGAGGCACTCTCTTTAAAAATATATTTTTTAATTGATTTCAGAGAAGAAGGGAGAGGGAGAGAGAGGTAGAAACATCAACGACAGGAGAGAGAATCATTGATTGGCTGCTGCCTGCACGCCCCCTACTGGGGATGGAGCCTGCACCCTGGGCATGTGCCCTGATGGAGTCGAACCCAGGACCCTTCAGTCCGCAGGACAGAGGAGCCAACCAAACCAGCACTCTGCTGCCGTTTCTCCAGCGGGGAGACGGAGGCTGGGCGAGGGTACCCAACTTGGTTAGATTTAATAGATGTTCACGAAGCCTCTCTCGTGGGGGTGGGAGAGGCAGGAGGCAGTGAGATCTAGGCCTGCTATGGGCTCTGCCAGGGTCAGGCATCTCCAGCACCTCCGGGCTGGGAAAGGGAAAGGGGCCAGGACCAGAGAGGGTCCGGGCCTGCCAGGGCAGCACAGCATGGCTGGTGAGGCTGGGGGGTGGGGCACCCCTGGTTGGCTGGCCTCCCCGTGTGCCCTCCACTCAGGGCACGGTGGCCTCTGATTCGATCCTGTAAAAGGCACAGCCTCCTTCATGTCTCTGTCTCTGTCTCCGTGTCCGTGTCTCTCCCCCCTCCCTCCTCTGCGGTGGAGGTGCCTCAGCATCAGGGCCCAGCTCCTTGTAAATCTGCTGGGATTTTGGCCTAGTCAGCATTCTCTCTCTCTCTCTCTCTCCCTCTCCCTCTCCCTCTCTCGCTCCCTGCCTCCCTCCCTCCTTCCGTCTCTCTCCCTCCGTCTCCCTCTGCCTCCGTCTCTTCTCTCTTCCTGCCCCAGCCTCCCTCCCTCCCTGTCTCATGACAGATGGATGGGAAATGCTGAGTCCTGGGCCTGCTGCTCCATGCAGCTGCTGCCTGTGTCCATGCACCTGGGTGTATGGTGGCCTGTGGTCAGTAGTACAGGGTGCCCACATCCCCATGCACCCGCTGCAGATGTGCTCTAAGGTGGGGGTGGTGGCAGACCCGGAGGGTGGTCTCAGGTCTTCGTGCTCGGGAGGCTCCAGTGGCGTTTTCTTTCCAGCTGGTGACGGGGCGGGTCACCTGGACCGCTGTGCCTCCGTGTCTGCCCGTGTCCTCCCAGGGCAATGAGGGGACTGGTAACCTTCAGCTCCTCAGGCTGCCCGGGGACTCAGCGAGGCAGGACGCCTCTGAGGTGCTGGCGCAGGGCCTGGCACTCAGTCAGTCCTCATAAATGAGTGTTGTGTGAATGGATGGGTGGTTCTGCCAGTTCCCCATGCCTTCCTTCGATCGGTTCTTCACCCTCCACACGGGGCCTGGCATACAGTAGGCACCAAATAACTTAGGTAGAGTGACCTCGTGAAAACTAGAGCTTTGAGCCATGAGGATTTTTCTGTTGAACTTTCAGCCCAGCCCTGCCCAGGCTCTTCCCGTTTGGCCAGGCCTTCGTTAGTTGGGGTGTTAGGGGGCCAACAGGCAGAGGATGAGATTGTGGATTCGGGGGGGCGTGGGCAGGGAACAAGGTGACAGGCTGTCTCTTTGGCTGGCGTGGGCCACCTTCTCCTCGGGGAGGCCCACTCCAGCCAACAGTGAGAGGATGGAGCAGGGGGCGGGAGTCACGCAGATTCAGAGCGCGCATACGGAGCACCGAGTGGGCTCAGGCCGCGCGCTCCAGGGGCCGCAGCAGGTCCACAGTCACAGGAACTCTGGTGGTGGCCCTAGCTCCGCTCCTTCCTGGCCTCAGTGCTCTGTGCCTCAGTCTCTCCCTCCAGACAGTGGGCACCATCAGTGCTCAGCCTTGCGAGGCACAACATTTCTCCTGGAACACCATGGCCCTCTGGCTCCGCCCCCATCCTCTTCCTGGGGCGCCAGGGGGAATAGGACACCCAGGGCTCACCCTTGCTGTCAGTGGGGTTTTCACTCTGGTTTGTTTGCCAGAATTCCTCTCCTTGGCCTGGCCCATCAGGTCCCGCCCAGCCAGCCTGGGTCCCCTCCCTGCCCTCAGCGCCCCTCCTCTCACTCCTGTTCCCTCGGCCACGCTCCCCTGCCTCCTCGCTGTTCCTACGGGGCGTGAGGCACGGTCCGGGTGCTGCTTCTCCCCCAGAAGCTCCTGCTCTGGGCTGTCACCTTCAGGGGCCCTGTCCTCTGAGAGACCCTTCCCGACCTCCCCGCTAACACACACCGCCCCCCACATCCCCTCCCCCCTGGCCCCTCACACTCCTTTGCACTCAGTGCAGCCTGATGTTTTATCGCCTCCTTGTTGGCTTGTTTAGTGTCCATCCTGCCATAGGATCTGCATGAGGGCCGAGCCCAGGTGACTTCTGGGCCCCAGCACCCTGCACACAGCAGGCACGCAATGAGTGCTTGGTGAGCAGCTGAATGACTCTCTCTCATTAGATAAGAGCTATCCATCTGCTCTGAGCTTGGGGGGGGGGGGGGGTTAGCCTAGGTTAGGAACCCTAACTCTGGCGCCAGGTGGGTCTGCGTTCACATATGAGCTCTGCTGTCTGCCATTTCACTGGGCTCTCCCGGAGAAGGGCACACGGGGACCAGGGCTTCCAGGGATGCATAGGAGTTTGGGTTGAGCACTTAGGACGTGGGAGAGACGGATTCCCAGTGGCGTTTGCTGAGTTGCTGAGTGAACGAAGGAGGGAGAATCCTTCCGGAAATGCTTTTGGAGTGGGAATGGGAGTTCCTCGTGCTGCCTGCTGTGTTGCCCTGGACTGTCGGGGTGGGCGGGACACGGGGGGCGGGAGGGGCACAGCCAGGGCACAGTTGTCCAGTCCATAGGCCCAGCAAGGGCTCAGACCCAGTGCCTACCTCCAAGCTGCCGCTGCCCATTGGAGGGCCAGTGGGCCTTCTGGGGAAGGCCTAGTCTCGTTCCACCTCCCTCCACTCTGGTTACCAGGCCACAGGCAAGCCCCCCAACTCTCCCCCCAACCCCCCACCCCCGCCTGGCCGCAGTGTCCCCCCTGCCCATTGTACAAAGGGAGCCTGAAGCCCGAGGACGAAGGTGAAAACGGAGGCTAATGTCGCCCACAGGCCTGCCTCGTCCTGAGTGCCTCAGCCCCAGGGCTTGAGGTTAGAGGAGGAGCAAGAGCTGAACTCAGACTCCACAGCTTGTGTGGCCCAGGCGAGGTCTGAGGGAACCTTGAGGAGAGCTGAGAGCTGCATGAAGGAAGGAACACTGGAAACAGGGCTTTGAGGGGTGTGTAGGAGTTTGGGAGCCTGCCTGGCGGCCTGTGCCCTGTCAGCCAGCGGGGGCATGGGGAGGTGCCTGCGGAAGAAGCCCTGGCTGTTGCGGGTTTTGTGGGACGAGAGTGACAGGCGGCCTCTCATCTGGTCTGACCTCCCTGGGAGGACAGGGAGGACAGGGCCACAGGTCCACGACCCAGTTACGGACTGTTTGTCTTCCTCCGACCAGGACCAGCTGGGGTCACTGGTGACGTGGGCTCCCACCCCTGCTCTCCTCTGGCACCTTTCCCCAGAGAGGGTGTGGAGATCAGGGGGGAGGAGGGAGGGAAGGGCTCAGAGAGAGAGGGAAGGAGCTGGAACAAGGTTGGGGGCTCAGAGAAGAGGGGCCACGACGCAGAAAAGGAATTGAGTTGAGAAGTGGGGAGGTGTCCCTAGAGGATGGTGTCAGGGGAGGAGGAGTCTGGGGCCTGGAGCCCGCCCCTGCAGGTGACACCCAGCTGCCTCTTCCCAGCCCCCTCTTATCAGGGCACAGTGCTCACCAAACTGGGCGGCAGCCACAGCCCAGCGTCAACTCTGCTGCCCTGGCACCCCCTCCACAGGGCAGTGACTCCCTGTGCCCGGGTCCCCGGCCAGAGGGCCTGGGCTCTGGGCCCTGCTCTGCGGACTGGCTGTGTGCCCCTGGGCAAGTGGCTCCCCGTCTCTGGGTCTGGCACATCAAAGGGCATCCAGGCACAAGGCAGGCAACCGGGGTGGGACGGACGGACGGACGGGCAGGAGATGGCCCCTCGGTCCTCTCCCTGCCTCCACAGGTCAGCGGGCTGGGGCGGCACCGAGGGCCCCGGTCCAGGCCCTGCCAGTTGTTCCAGTGACTCATGCTCCAGGGCACTTTGGAGTGGGGATCTGGGCACACACGCTGAGCCCCTCGCAAGCCACCCTGGCCAGGGCCGGAGGCTATTTTCAGAGCCTCGGTATAGGTGAAATCTGAGGCCCTCCCCTTCCCCCAGCACCCGGTGGCCGGAGATGGCTCTGAGGGAGATGAAGCACTGAGCAGGGAGGGGGTGCCAGCCGGGGGTACCCTGGTCTGGAGGTGGGACCGAGCCCAGCCACACCCACCTCGAAAGCAAACCGGGATCCCAGAGCAGCTGTTTCTGGCTCAGAGACCCCAGCCTGGCAGAAAGCAGGCTGCTCTGAGAAAGGGGCCCGATGGCCTCCTCAGGGTGGGAGGCCTGGGTCCTCATTCTCACACAGGCTCTGAGAGCGGGACCTCCACCAGGTCTCCACCCCTCTCTGAGCCTCAGTTTCCCCATCCCACAATGTATAGCAAAGCCATGGGCCTTTTCCTGCCCCTGGGAAGATTGTAAGCAACCAAAACATTGTAGCAATGTCCATAATAATAGTAATAGCTAATGCAGCCTTTGAGAGCGGGGCAGATCACGGGTTCACAAGCCAGGAAGAGATGTCACCCCATTCAGGAAGCCTAGCACAGTCCCGGAAGAGTAAGACCGATGTTTCTCTCCTGTCTTCCTTTCCCCTGGAATGTCCCACTCCCTGAGCCCGAGGAACCAGGTCCCGGATGTTCTGCAGCCCGTTTCCCTTGCTAGAAAACGGAGAGAATGACACAGTCCTAGAAAGGGATGGGGCTTCCCATGTGGCTCTCCAAGGAACCCTACTGGGGTTTTGTGGAGAAAGTCAGGTGGGTGTGGGGTCTGGTCCCAGCCCCTCATGACTGGGTCCCCTCGTGCAGTCTCTGTTTCCTCGTTGTGGGCCCAGCAACACTCCTTAGGCACAATGGCAGGGAGGTGTTGAAGTCATAGCTCTGGCCAGGTCTCAGCCTCCCCAGACTCAGTTTTTCCATCTGTGGAATGGGTCTGTGGGGAGGGGGAGGGGAACTGACCCCCAGGGGGCCTCTCTCTAACTCTGAACCTCCATGGCTGAGCTCCCCTGTCTAGTGTATTCTGACCTGTGTCTCCGGCCTCAGCTTTCCTGGGCCCTTCACTGGGCCTGTGCAGGAGCCCCCACCACCAGCCCCTGACATCCAGGTGTCCTAGTCGAGGCCTGTGGGCCTCAGCCCTCATTTTTCCCTCAGTGCCAAAGGCCAGTAGAGGCAGCCCTGGACCCCCATCTGGTGTCAGCTTCCTCTGCCGAGCAGTGGGTCTGAGAAAGGAGCCCCAAGCACTATTCTCCAAGCCTGGTTTTTCCTGCAGTCATTGAGGACCCACTGTGTGCTCGGCCCTGCTCTCAACAGTAGAGCTCACACTACACCCTGGGGCCGGATGCCAGCCACCTGTTTTTGTCAATAAAGTTTTATTGGAATACTGCTCTGCCCGTCATTCACATCTTACCTATGTTGCACTTACAGGGTAGAGTGGAATTCTGGCAACTAAAATATTCACTGTCTGTTCTTATGGTACTTTCAAACCCCATTTCTAGAAGGCAGAGAATGGATCCATGACATCCTCACTCTCCTGACCTCAGTTTTCCCATCTGTACAATGGGTCCCCATCGGTCTCCACCTGGAACCCTCAGCTTGTCCTGTTTTGAGGTTCAAGACAGTTTCCCATGAATGCCTTTCTTTTTTTCTAATTAAATTTTTATTGATCTCAGGGAGGAAGGGGGGGGGGAGAAATACAAACATCAGTGGTGAGAGAGACTCATTGATCTGCCGCCTCCTGTATACCCCACACTGGGAATGGAGCCCGCAACTCTGGCAGGTGCCTTGACCAGGAATCCAACCGTGACCTTTGGGTTCATAGGTCAGTGCTCAACCACTGAGCCATGCTGGCCGGGCCATGAGTGTCTTTCTCGGCCTGGGCTTCCCATCTCATCCCGGCCTCCGTTTCCCCACATGGGCAGTGAGTTCTCACCTGTCCCCCCCCCCCCCCCGAACTTCTGCCGGGTCCCTCCAGCCTTCCCCGGGAGGTGGAGGGTCGCAGTGCTCCCCTGCCTCCCCCTCCTCCGCGGCCGGTCCTGGGTGCCCGGCGCCTGCTGACCGCCCGCCTCTCCCTCCCGCCCGCAGGATGAGTTCCACCCGTTCATCGAGGCGCTGCTGCCTCACGTGCGCGCCTTCGCCTACACCTGGTTCAACCTGCAGGCGCGGAAGCGCAAGTACTTCAAGAAGCACGAGAAGCGGATGTCCAAGGACGAGGAGCGCGCGGTGAAGGACGAGCTGCTGGGCGAGAAGGCCGAGGTGAAGCAGAAGTGGGCGTCCCGGCTGCTGGCCAAGCTGCGCAAGGACATCCGGCCCGAGTGCCGCGAGGACTTCGTGCTGGCCATCACCGGCAAGAAGGCGCCGGGCTGCGTGCTCTCCAACCCCGACCAGAAGGGCAAGATGCGCCGCATCGACTGCCTGCGCCAGGCCGACAAGGTGTGGCGGCTGGACCTGGTCATGGTCATCCTCTTCAAGGGCATCCCGCTGGAGAGCACCGACGGCGAGCGCCTGGTGAAGGCGGCCCAGTGCGGCCACCCGGTGCTCTGCGTGCAGCCGCACCACATCGGCGTGGCCGTCAAGGAGCTCGACCTCTACCTGGCCTACTTCGTGCGCGAGAGAGGTGAGCGGAGGAGGTGGGGTGCGAGGGAGGAGGTGGGGTGCGAGGGAGGAGGTGGGGTGCGAGGGAGGAGGTGGGGTGGCTGCGTGCAAGGGAGGAGGTGGGCTCGTGTCCAGGGGAGGGGGTACCGACACCAAGGTGACCAGATGTCCCGCTTTTGGCGGGACAGTCCCGATTTCTAACCATTTGTCCCGCATCCGGCAGCGTTTTACGCTGCGGGACGCGGGACAAATGGTTAGAAATCGGAGGACAAATTGTTAGAAATCAGGACTTTTTTATTTTTTTTATTTTTTATTTTAAAATATATTTTATTGATTTTTTTTTTTTTTTTTTTACAGAGAGGAAGAGAGAGGGATAGAGGGTTAGAAACATCGATGAGAGAGAAACATTGATCAGCTGCCTCCTGCACACCCCCTACTGGGGATGTGCCCGCAACCAAGGTACATGCCCTTGGCTGGAATCGAACCGAACCTTTCAGTCCGCAGGCTGACGCTCTAACCACTGAGCCAAACCGGTCTCGGCAAATTGGGACTTTTTTTTAAAAAGGTTGCGGGACAAATTATTGGAAATCGAGACTGTCCCACCAAAAGCCGGACGTCTGGTCGCCTTAATCTACACACAGTTGGGGTGGGGAGGCCGGCCTTTGAAGGTCAGAGGGAGAGGCAGCCCTGCGCCCTCGGGGTGGGGCCGTCGCAGGGGAGTCTAAGGGGGGATGCGGGCCTACAGTGGGGTTCGAGAGAAGGTCTCGGGGGGGTAGATGTGACTCGAGGAGAGCGTGAGCGGGAAAGCGGGTTTGCCCTGAGAATCGGAAGGTAGAGGCCTCGGTGTCTGAGGGGCTGGCATGCCCTTGGCGGCTCGGGAGGCGAGACCCTGGCCCAGGTCTGATGGGCAAACCGTGGCCTGCTGGGAACAGGGATGAGGACAGGAGAGTGACGGGTGGGAGACCGTTGGCTGGTGAACACGCTGGTCCCTCTGGGGAAAGCTGGGAGCCTGCTGGGAATGCTGGTGGATGGACACTCAGACCTCCAGCAGAGGCCCAGCAGGGCACACCTTTGTGCTGCGAGTGGGAGGCTTGGGTGCTGTGTGACTCTGGCTAGGTCACCACCCTCTCTGGTCCCTAGCACCCCCAGCTCTGGCCCTTTTCGCTGGGTGTTTGCGGGCTCTGTGGTCAGACGCCTGAGGCTGAGCCGGGCAGGGGTTGTGAGCGTGCAGCCAGTCCACGGCAGCTTCCGGGAAGAGGAAATGAGGCTGAGCTGAGCTCTGCAGGATGGCTGGGCCGTGGCGGGCACGAAGGGATCCCGCAGTCAGCAGCCTGGGCGGAGATGGAGAGGCCAGATACTGGTCCAGCCTCTGGAGGTCACAGGTGCCGGTGGCCAAAGCCGGGGCCGCTGCTTCCGGTCTGCGTGTCTGTGATGAGGCTGGATATCTCACAGTTCTGTGCCTCCGTTTCCCGCCTCTGTGCTGGCTCCTGTCAGTGGTATAAGGACCAGATGAGTCTGTGGAGCTCCAGGTCTCCAGGGTGTGTAGGAGGGAGAGCCAGACAGAATTTCCCGGTTTTGACCTTGACCCCATCCGCCCCTTGCCCTGCCAGCACCAATTAGTAACAAGCCGACTGGGGCAGCCCTGAAGCTGTGCGGAGGCGGAGAAGCAGAGGAGGTGCCGGTCTCAGGCAGGGGGCAGGGGGCAGGGGCCGCCCTGGCTCATTACCATGCAGGTCCAGGTCTCCCCCTCCACATTCATCCTCCGCCCAGCCCCACCCCCACCCCCTCTGAGCTGAGCTGATAAAATTTTGAAGCAGAGTTTTCTGCCAGCGTCAGCACAATCTCCAGGCGCCGCCCCTCCCCCACAGACCCCCTCCCCCTCTCAGCTCAGCAGGCAAACTAGGCCTCCAGGCCTCCCCAGACACCTTCAGGCCCCACTTCGAGCCTCTGTTGGCCAATCTGGTCAACCTCCTTGAACGAGGGCCAGGAGAGGTCAAGGCTACCAGCCTCCCCTGCTTCCAGCCGACTCCATTATCCCAGGGGAATCCCTGCTCGCACTGGACCCGGCTGCCCCAGCCCCAGCTGGCCAGCGTGGGGGTGGAGCATGAGAACTGGGCTTGGATTCCAGCCCTCACTCAGCTGCCTGCCGCTGGGTGACCCGGGGACAAGTCACTTAACTTCTCTGTGCCCCGTTTTCTCGTCTGTAAAACGGGAAGCTCAGAAATAACTGCCTGTGGGGACACTGGGAACTCACAGCTGTGGAAGACAGCACCGGGCATGGAGCGAGGGCTCCATGGGTGGTGATTGTACATCCTCGTCACCATGACGATTTCGCATCGCCAGGCCTTTGCCCCTGCTGTTCCCGCTGCCTGGAATGCCTTTCCCGTGTGGAAAACTCCTACTTATGCTTCAAAACGCCAACTCCTAGCGCCACTGTCTCTGTTAGGCAGTGTTCGCGATGGCTTAGCAGTTCTCTCCCGTTTTTCCGGCAGCCCAGTGAGGAGAAAGCATTGTGATACCTATTCACAGGAAGGAAATGGAAGCTCGAAGGAGGGCTGCCCAAGGTCACGCAGCCCAGGAAGGGAGACGTGGTATTTGGATAGAGGCAGCTTCTGAGCGGACACACCCCCTCCAGCCTGCCTCACTCGACGGCAGAAAGGGGTGAAGGGAAACTGGTTTGCAGTATGGGCAGCCAGTCATCCGGCTTGGCCACCCCCAGGCTGGGTCTGGGATCCAGGCTTCCCGAAGCCAAGGCTGCCCCAGAACCCCTTGCTGAGCCCCAGTTCCCTGCCCTTTTCCCCGGGACCCTGGTCCTTGTTCTGGGCCAGAGTCAAGTCTGTTCTTGGTCAGGAGGGTGTCAGTCCAATGGCAGAGAGAACTGTGGGGTCCAGGGCTGGAGGGCCCCAGCATCGGCCGGAGCACAGTGTCCGCTTTGCTCAGCCTGACTGGGGGCGTGGGATCGATGAGGGGGTGCGGGCGGGCCTCAGTTGGCCTCGAGGTGTTCAGGGTGGATGAGGAGGAGAGCACCTGTTGTACAGCTGAATGGAGGTACCACCTCCGACATCAGAAGTGGGGCCTCAGAACCAATAGACAGACAGGCAGACACACACACACACACACACACACACACACACACATGCAGACAGAAGCATGGAAAGACAGATGGACCCAGAGACATGGAGAGACACAGAGACTCGGAGGCACCACACATGCCTGCCCTCTCAGCCCTTTCCTGTCCTTGGACAAGGCCTGCTCCCACCCCCCAGCCTCTCCATCTCTCCCAAAGGGTGTCAGGTGGACTCGTGGGGCCGCACCCCAAAGGGGAATCCCAGGCCTCCATCCCGGGGTTTATTTTGAGGGACGTTGGGGTGGAGAGCAGCTACGAGAAGGTTCCTTTAGTACCAGACTGTTAGAGCCGAAGGGCACCTCTTGGACCCAAATTTGGCTGCCCAGGCGTCCATCTGGCACACCATGGCCATCGGAGCCTGGTTCCAGGGACTGGTCACCGTGTGTGCCCGGGGCCAGCTGCAGGGCCTGTAATGAGGGGTGATGAGAGCTTCCCCCTGGGACATTGGGGACCGCCTGCTACACGAGTGCACTTGGGGTGGGAGGTGCCCCGAGCAGGGGGTGAGGAGGCTGGCGGTTCACAGCTCAGTGAAAAAGAACGAGATGGCAGGGAACCAAGCAGGAGAGGGTGCACTCCGGACAGGGAGGAGCTCTTAGGGGAGGTCACGTTTGAGGTGAAGGAGAGGGAGGCCGGAGGGATCGAATGAGAGTGCACCAGGCAGGGGCACAGCCAGTGCAAAGGCCCGGGGGCCGGAACGGCCCAGACGCAGGCGTTGGTGGGGAGGGCGGTGATGAGGGCGATGGGGAGGCCGGGAGCAGTGAGCCTGCTGCTCTCCGGCCTGCCCTGCGTTTGGGAAGGCGCCTGGAGGAAGCAGGGCCCAGAGAGGGAAGCCGCCTGCCCAAGCCTGAAGCCCAGCCAGGCCTCCCTGCCCCCTCTGGCGGCTTGAGAAACCTGAGGCTGGTGGGGCACCGTGCCAGGGGTGGGCAGGGGAGGGGCTGCCAGGCCTGCCGGCTCCAGGCAGCTGCCAGCCCGCCCCAGCCACAGCCCAGCTGGTGCCCATTTGCTGACGCTGCCCTGGGCCAGCCTCCTGCTCCCGCCTTGTGCCGTGCCAACCTCCCTGAATGGCGCTGTGGGCAGGGGCCAGCTTGGGAAGCTCGCAGTGCAGCGGGATGCCCAGGGTGCCCCAGGAGGGGGACAGGAAAAACTGGGGGGAACCCCAACTCCTCCTGGATGGAACCGGGAAGCAGTAATGACAACAAAGTTAATAGGAGCTGTGAGCACATACTGAGTGCCCTCTGTGTGCCCAGTTCTGGGCCCGTTCCACCATCTCAACCGGTTTAATCCTCTCCAGCTCCCTGGGAGGGAGGGAACTTCTCCCGTTTCCCATAGAGACAGGGATCCAGAGATGGGCAGACACTTGCCCAAAGTCACGCAGCCTGTAAGAGGCCGAGCAGAATTAGAACCCATGGAATTGGAGTCCTCAAAAACCCCTAAAAGAAAAAAACCAAAAACCGCTTCTGAGGTTATCGAGGGACCCACACCCCTGAGTGGCACAGATGATAAAAAGGGCCGGCCCTGAGCACGTAGTGAGTGAAGGAGCCACATGATTAAGTACCTGCTGCCCTGGGCATTGTGGCCCAGTGGATGGAGTGTCCGCCTGCCGACTGAAGGGTCCCCGGTTTGATTCCGGTCCAGGGCACGTACCTTGGTTACAGGCCTTGATTGCCTGCTTGATCCTGGGCCCTGGTGTGGGCGTGTGTCTCTCTGGTATTGACGTTTCTCTGTGTGTCTCGGTCCCTTCCTTCCACTCTAAAGAATCAGTGGGAAAATATCCTTGGGGGAGCCCATGATTACCAACTACAACAAATGTACCTGCTGTGCCCAAACATGCCAAGGTCTCCACAAAGAGTATTGTGGGCTGGAGTGAGGGGACTTCGGTCAGCCACAGCTCTGTGTGACGCTGTGTGACTTAAGACAAAGACCAGTCTCTCTGGTCTAGATGGGAGGGAGCTGAGGGCAGGAGGGAAGGGCCTGTGGGCCACAGAGGGAAGCCGGCCCCTAATTGAAGTTGCCCTGTCTTCTGATCTCTGTTATTAATTTTTTTAAAAAAAATTTAATTTCAGAGGGGCAGTGAAAGGGAGAGAGAAATAGAAACGTCAGTGATGAGAGAGAATCATTGATCGGCTGCCTCCTGCATGCCCCATGCTGGGGACGGACGGGTATGTCCCCTGACCAGGAATTGACTCTTGACCTAGGTTGTAGGTGGACGCTCAACCACTGAGCACACCGGCCGGGCTTCTGGTCCCTGGCATCTCCATCGCAGCATTGGGTGCTGTGCTGGGGAGACAGAGGGTGGCCGGGTGGCGCCTGAGGGTCCCTGTTTCTTTTATAATGGATACAATTTGTGTCCGTGCTTGCCCAAGGCTGTGTGAGGTGTATCCCCTTTCTGAGCTTCAGTTTTTCCACCTGCAAAGTGGGGTGAATACAAGCAGTGTCCACTGAATTGAGGAATTGGAGTAAGCGATTCCAGAAATGCACACAAGAGGCCCCAAACAAATGCTCAGGCCCTCCCCGGCCCTCTGCCCAGCCACAGAGGCAGCGGGAGGCTCAGCTCTGCTCTGAGACCCTGAGCCAGCCTGCCCCCGGGGGCACATCTGTCGCCTCTCCAGGCGAAGGGCTGAGGGGCGCCTGGCAGCCTGGATTTTCCCAGGACCGGGCAGCCAGGTGTGCCAGCCGCCTGTCTGCAAGGGAAGGTGGCCGCCTGAGTGCGAGGGCACAGACACCAGCTGACGGTGTATTTATAGCCATCGGGTGGAGGGGGCTCTGGGCTGCTGGCTGGAGTGGCCAAGAGGGACTAGCAGGTGAGGATGCTGCTACCACAGAGGCCCAAAGCCCACGTCTATGGGAGCGGCTCAGTGTTGGGAACTTAGGGGCGTACGAGTGGACTTCATGCCACTGAACTGTGAAAGTTGTTGCTACTGCCCCACCAATTATAACATTATTGGTTGTGAATAAAAATAATAAGTAGTGGTGCTTTCTATAGGTATAATGTAATGATAAATAATTCATAAATGTGATATCAGAGTCGGTAATACAATAATAGTTACTAGGATCACAACCATTGGCCTCGTCCTGCTGTGGTTCTAGGCCCAGCTCTGCCCTCTTGCCCCCTGGGCAGCCCGGGGGTGCCAGCCGGGGGTACCCTGAGCATCCGCCAGTGCCCCTCTCTGAGCGTCTGCTTGGTGGATCGGCACAGGCAGTGCTCAGCAGCGTCTAAGAGAAAGAACCCGCCCGGCCACAGCGATGCCCAGACAGGGAGCTCTCGGAGCGTAGGTCCTCGTCCTGCGGGCACCCTGCCCCTGCCAGGCAGCCATGAGGGTGCCTTGTCCGCACAGGCCGGGCCGGGCCCTCGGAGGAGCCGGCAGCAGCGGAAGGCATCACGTTGCACCTGTGGCGGCCATCCTGGCATGACAGCGCTGCAGTTGGTACCCTGGCCCCGTGCCCAGGGAGCTAGGGGTGGCTGAGGGCAACTGGGGACATCTCCCAGCTGCCCCTCCCCACCAGCTGCCAGGCCAGCCCCTCTCCCTAGGCTGGGCGTGGGCAGGAAGTCACAGATGGTCAGAGCTGGTGAAGGATGAGGGAGGGGGCACGTGGGGACACATGGATGTCTCGTCCACATGGGGAAACTGAGGCCCCGAGAAGGTTACCCAGTAAGGGCCCTTTTTCCGGTCTGTTCTGTTCCAGGCCGATTGGGGGGGCGCCAGGGCAGGGAAAGAGGGGACCCTCGCATCTCAGAGTAAATGACTTGCAAGTCAGGAAGGGGTTCCGGGCCTGGGGTTTGGGACACTATAGGAAGCCAGAGCTGAGATGGCTTCTAGATCCTCCGGGGGGCACATTCTGGACTTTCCAGAGCTGCTGATTCTGGATGAGTTTCAGAACCGTACAGCCCAGTAGAAATGCATGAATTATGAACCACATAATGAAACATTTTTCTGGTATCTAATACTTACAAGTGTCAACCTACAGAGGAATTTAATTTTAACAATTTATCCTATTTAACCCAGGACCTCCAAAATAGTGTCATTTTGACACATAATCGATATGAAGCAGTTACTGAGATGTTTTACATTCTTTTTTTGTCCCGAGCCTGTGAAATTCAACATGTGTTTCACGCTCACATTTCCATTCCAGCTGGCCACATTTCAGGCACTCGGTCCCACATATGGCCTGCTAGGCAGCTCAGCTCTAGAACATCTGAATTCTAGAGTGTTCCCAGGCGGGTCTCAGAGCTCCCAGGTTGCAAGAATGCACGGAGTAGGTTCTAGAAGGTCCCCCGGGGCTTTCCCTCCTCAGCACTGCTGGCGCCGTGGGGAGCATCCTGGGCACCGGGGGTGGGGGTGGGGGGGGCGTTAAGCAGCGTTCCTAGCTTGATGTCAGGAGCATCCTCCAACACCAACAGCCAAAAATATCTCCAGACACCACCCGTGCCCTCGGGGCGCGGCCTCGCCCCCGGGAGAGCCACCGCGCTGAGGGGGAAGCCTCAGAGGCTTTGAAGTTAGGTTACTTTGCCTGCCACCCGAGAAATGGCTCCCGAATCCCGAATCCCGAAGCCGGCCCCCTCATCTAGAATGCCTCGCGTGTGTTCTTCGCGTGTATCCAGGAGCAGGGCCCCCGCATTCCCTCAGCTGGGTTTCTGGGTGTCTGTAAGCAAAGGCCAGGATGTTTGCGTACCCACGGTCGAGCTCCAGAATTTCATGAGTTGGGTCTAGGCCATCCTGGGTGGGTTCTAGCATTCTTCATGGAGAATCTGGGAACGGCCCTCACACCTCCCGAGCAGACGATGGGGACAGATTCTAAAGCTCCCAGGCCTTTCCCCGGTGATCTCACCCAGTACCGGTGTTACCAACACCCAGGAAACCCCACGTGTGTCCCGGACCACAGACGGCTGGTTGCAGAATTCCTTCCGCTGAGTTTCCGTGCACCCAAGCTCGGGCTTTGGGGTTTTCTTGAGCCGGTTTCTGGAACATCCGGGGGGTGGGGGCAGGTTCTAGAATTCTCCGAGTCGGGGATCCAGAAGGTTCAGGTCAGAATCGAAGAAGCCTGTCCTCAGACATTGGTGACTGAGCAGAATATTCCAGAAAAGGTGCCTGCAGAGGGGGAAGGAGGTAGCTTCAGTTTCTCTGAGGCTCTGTCCAGACTGGCTGAGGCAGTCTTGGGGCAGGCGGCTGGATGGGAGCCCCCGTGTGGTTCGGGGGGTTTGGGAGCAGATGGGGGGGGGGTGGCTGTGAGAACCTGGAGAGAGATGGAGACTTTATTTAATGTCCAGTAAATGCCTGTTGTTCATTGGATGTGGGGCAGGGGACCCTGGCTGTGTTTCCAGTGGTGGTTGTGGGGCCATGAGCGCTTAGTAGGTCCTCGGTTGAAGGCAGTAACTCTGATAGAGGTGACGTCTGGCAGGAGGCAGGGGTTGTCGGCCTGTGTGTTTTGGGGGCGCTTACCGGGGAGCTGCAGGCGTACCGAGGGCTTAGCTCGTTAAACCCTCAGTACATGTCAGGAATTGTGTGCACCATTTTACTTCACCTGGTTCCGCCGAGGTGGGATTATCATTGACTGCATTTAACAGGTGGGGACATTGGGGCCCAGAGAGTCACAGCTAAAAGGCAGTCAGTGTTCGAACCCAGGCCCGGTGTCTCTGAGGGCCCACAATACTCCCACAGAAAGGGGCTGTTTGGGGTGCCTCCCCTGATGGCCCCGGGGGCCCCGTTTGGGCTTAGACTTCAGCTGGACAAGGAACACCTTTGGGGGCTGGAGCCTCACTGTGGGTTGGGTGAGCCTCAGTCCCTTTACCTTGGGGGAACCAGAGAGGCAGAGGGCAGCCAAGGCAGCTGCCCCCCTTTCTGTCTCTCTGTCTCTGTGTCTCTCGGTTTCTCTCTGAGTCTCTGTCTCTGCTCTGCCCACCCCTAGTCTCTCCCTGCCTTTGTCAGCCTCCTCCCTGCCTCCCACCCCAGGCCAGCCTGTGGGCTGCCCGGAGGCAGCAGCAGCCGCTGAATGGGCCCCTTGTTCCTGACCACACCCGCCCCTTAGGGTCACCCCAGGACAAGCCCTGGCAGCCTGCTGCCTTAAAGGGCCAGCGCCCAGAGAGAAGGGGGAGGAGAGGGATCGCCCCACGCCTCCCAAAGATGGAAGGACTCGTGCCCAGTGGGAGGGCGGGCACCACACCCAGATACCCGCGGCCTCCTGGGGCCAGAGGGAGGGACCCCCGGCCCGGCCCGGGGGAGAAGACGGTGCGCGCACGGCAGGGCTGGGGCTTGGCCTTGGCCGTCCCTTCTCCCCGCTGTGCCTTGGTTTCCTCATCTGTGTCTGGGGCTCCTGTGCCCACCCTCAGGGTTTCGGGGACAGATAGAACAGTGTCCCGGCCAGGACTGGTACACAGTCGGCATTCTCCCCGTGCCCGTTGTGCAGTGATACAGCACCCGCTGCCTGGGCATCCTGTGGGCAGTGTCCGCCTGCCCTGTGGACAGGGCAGTCCCTTCGCCGTCCTCCAGGCCTCAGCTTCCTCCAGTGCAGAATGAGCGCAGCCAGCAAGGACGGAGCCAGCTGACAGGACTAAAGAGGTGCTCCAGCAGGGCCAGCACCAAGCTGAAGGTTCCACCTGAGTGCCTGTTGCACACCGGCCTTGCTGAGAAAGTCCTACTTGTAGGCCGTTTTAGAGAGACTAAGGCTCGGGCTGAGGCTCCAGCGCCCAGATTTCACCCCAGCGCCACCCTCCACTCTGGGCTGTGCAGCTCCGTGCTGCTTACTTGCCCTTCTGGACCTCAGTTTCCCCTTCAGAGCAATGGGAACAGTCCCTGTCCACTTGCACACGCTAGGCGCCTGTCACTTTCTCCCGCCCAGAGGCTGCTGTGTCTGGGGCCAGGGCATCCCTCAGGCCGAGCTGCACCCAGGGCCACTCTGGGTGGCCATGACTCCCCTGCGTGAGGCCAGCCCCACAGACAGCCCAGGACAGGTGCTGGGACAGGTTGCTGCCGGATGGACAAGCCTGTTCCCTGCTTTCTTATGTAACGAGGTTATGCAAGGGCAGCTGGCCCGCTTACATAAAGGGAGGCGGGCCAGGGCCCAGCTGGGGAAGGGGAGGCTCTTAAAGGGACCCAAGTGCCCCGAGTCTCCCCTTTAGGGCCCTGCATAAACCCTGGCCAGTCCTCACCGACGCCATCATGGTCCTCCTCATTATTATTATTGTCGTTGATGTTGTTTATCGTCACACTATTTTCTCCCACTGGCAGTGCGTCGGTCGAGTAGGGCACAAAGCCCTGGCTTGGTCCACTCTTCTGAGGCTCAGTTAATCCCTCCTCTCCCTGCGAATCAGTTTCCCCATCTGGGCTGGGCCATGGGCGATGCCCGTGAGGAAAAGCAGTGAGGCACAGTGGGAGTCTCGCCCCTGCCAACTGCTCACCTTGTGACCTCAGGCAAGTGGCATCCCTCTCCGGGCCTCAGTTTCCCCGTCTGTAAATATCCCTTCCTCACGGGGCCGCTGAAGGAGACACGAGCGAAACCAGGCGAAGGGGCTGGGACTGCATTGCGCGCACATGCTCAGTCCTCAGCCAATAGCACTGCCTTGTCAGTAAATATTTATTAAGCACTTGCTGTGCCAAGCACTCTTCTAGGTCCTGGGGACACCACCGTGGACTCCGCAGACAGAAACCCAGCCCTCACGGGGCTCACAGTCTGTTGTGGGAAGTGGACAAAGAGCAAGAAATAAACAATAAGAAACTAACACCAGTTCATAAGGCTACGGAGAAATATAAAGGCTGGCAAGGGAACAGAGCGATGGCCTATTTGGGGCAGTTCTGTCTGCGGATTTGACATCTGAGCGGAGAGTTGAGGGGTGAGGAGGAGGCAGTTGTGTGAAGAACTAGGGGAAGGACATTCCAGATAGAGGGCACAGCCCATGCAAAGGCCCTGGGGCAGAGTCCGGCTTGACATATCGGAGGAACAGCGAGGAAGCCCATGTGGCCGGAGCAGAGTGAGCGAGGGGGAGAGGGGAGTTATGTGAGAGCGGAGAAGTGAAGGGGCCAGGGAGGACTTGGGTTCTGACCTGGAGGGATGTGGGCGCCTGGAAGGCTCTGGGCATATGAGGGACTGGACCTAACTCAGGGGCTCACAGGCGCCCTCTAGCCACAGCAGAAAGGGTGGACTCTAGGGGGAGAGGAAGGCAGTTAGTTCAGAGACAGGCCAGGCCGAGGCCCCTGCCCTGATGCAGGCCAGTGGTGACGGGGGCCTGCCAGGCAGAGGCAGATTTCAAAGTCTGAGAGTTCCCTGTGATTGGCAGCCTGGCCCTAGCGGGAACGTGCAGGTCAGTCACTGGAATCACACTCCTTCCGGGGCTGGCATGCCCTCCTGCCTCTGGAGCAGCACCTGCCTGGGAATAGGCGAGGAAGGAAGGAGCAGAGCCGGGGCAGGGCTCCCCAGACACACCAGGGACACTCCGGGGATCGGAGCGCTGTTAGCGGGCAAGTTGGGGTGTGGAGCCCCGGCCGCCTGCAGCTGGGACTCGGGGCAGGCCGAGGGGCGGCTGCCAGCTGCCCGGCCCTACGCTGGGAGTTTCACCTGCACAGGCGCTGTTTTTCCCATTTTTATTCCCAGTCTCGCCAGGTGAGCTTGGGCCAGCTGCTGCCCACCCCGTGCCCGCTTCCCCCTCTGTGAAGTAGGAGTGATAGTCTGTCATTGTTCAGCAGGTACAGTGAGCAGCTAGCAAACAGGAGGCGCCAATTCAGTGGTTAGCAGCAGTAAGGCCGGAGGCTGGCGGGAGGTAGGTAGCTCCCTGGCATTGGAACCCACAGAACCCTCTGAGTGGCTGACTTCCTCTCTGAACCCTGTTTTGTCCCTGTAAAATGGGGATCACACCCACAGAGCCCCAGGAGTACCGAGCCAAACTCCTGCTCAGAAAGGTGTCTGGTCTCAGCCCCGTGGGACAGCTGGGGAAACTGAGGCCCGGAGAGAGCCAGAGACTGGCCTGGAGTCAGCAGCCAATGAGGGACAAAGAAAGGCCGTGAGCAGTCTTGCCACGTGGTTCTTACACCCAAGAAACAAGAACAGATGGCCTGGCTCCAAGCTGTTCTTTTTGCCTCAGTTTCCAAATCCGTGAAATGGGCTCATGGCTGGGCGGGTAGGAATCTCTGGGCACCCGGGAAGAAGCTGCAAGGGTTTATCTGGCCAGCCTGCAGACCGTCCTCCTGGGGTCCTGGGGAGACATTTGAGGGAGGCCGCCCCCCAATTTTCCTTTGGCTTTGGCGGAAGAGGAGAGAGATTCCCGGGGGTGTCCAGGTTCCTTGGGCTCCTCCTGTATCCAAGCCATTCGGCACAGGAATGAACTGCGGCCCCCGTCTGGGGGGGAAGCGGGCCTGGCCTCACCTGCCCAGGAGAAGGGCTGGAGCTGGTCCCATCTCAGACCCTGTGCACCCTCTCAGTCTGTCAGACCCAGACACACTTGGCGAGGCAGCTGCCTCTCTGTACGCACTCAGGCCAGTTGCTTCCCTTCCCAGGGCTTCCTCTGCCCATGGTGGGTCTGTGTGTAGGTCTCGGATGGTGTGTAGTTCTGGCATATAAGCACCCCATAAATGAAAGTGGTTGTTACCATTATTTTCATACACTAGCCTCTCTCCCCACAGGCCCATTCTGTGCCTGGCAAACTCCTACTCATACAGCAGTGCCCCGACTCGAATGTCCCCTCCTCCAGGAAGTCTTCCTGCCCCCCCCAGGCCAGGTTCCAGTCCCTTCCTCGGGCTCCCCCTGCCACCACTCTTTCCCTTTGACATCCAGGACCTGGGGCTTCTCCAAAGAGGGTTTCTGCCGGTCCTCAAAGGACTGAGGGGACAGAGATGGGCACTGCTGGGGTCACGTTTCACACCTGGGCCAGTTGTCACTATTGGTTGGAATCGACATCTCCCTAAACCTGGTCTTTCCCTCTGAACGCCCCCCAATTTTTCCATCATTCCTCAGATTCCTTTGTCCAACACGCATTTACTTTGCATATATTGCATGCCAGGCCATATCGGCATGATCCAGGTTACTCTCCC